>NW_019394237.1:23723-623723 GCF_000612105.2 Orussus abietinus | reverse complement strand
TACACTTACTTATTCTTAAAACAACAGCCTTGCTATAACAATGCTTATATCACACCAATGAACATGTTATCATTCTGAATAAATGTTGCATCATTGTTCTTAAAACAATAGCCTTGCTATAACAATGCTTATATCACACCAATGAACATGTTATCATTCTGAATAAATGTTACATCATTGTTCTTAAAACAATAGCCTTGCTATAACAATGCTTATATATGCTTATATCACACCAATGAACATGTTATCATTCTGAATAAATATTGCATCATTGTTCTTAAAACAATAGCCGTGCTATAAAAATGCTTATATATGCTTATATCACACCAATGAACGTGTTATCATTCTGAATAAATGTTGCATCATTTTTATGATCGCAGCGATCTCGAAAAAAAAAAAGGAATGGACTTACTTTTTCTTAAAACAATAGCCTTGTTATAACAATGCTTATATATGCTTATATCACACCAATGAACATATTATAATTCTGAATAAATGTTGCCTCATTTTTATTATTGCGGCACACTGGAGGAGGGAGGGTCGAAGGAAGATAAGTAATGGACTTACTTGTTCTTAAAACAATAGCCTTCGTCATGGTGGCGGTCGAATCCTTGGTAGACGTCGAAGGTGCGATAACAGGAACCGGTGTCGAATTTAAGTTGCACTCGCGAAAATCTACGTAATAAAAATTCGGATACCGATTACGTCCGAGCACGATGCGGAACGACCGCCCTCTGAGACGGTCAGAGACAAAGTGAAGGCTCTTACCTTGAGTTAGGCCGAAGGTGCTCGAGATGTAAACAATGGAACGTTCGGAGTGAAATTGTTTTCCCTGCATACCACACAGTTGTAAGATAAGCTCCAGCCTCTACGCATATAACACAACATATAGCAGGACTGTAGAAAGAAAATATTACAACATTTTAGATAATAATATACATTTTTATCTAAAATTGTAATATGAACGTAAACGATCGTCAGAATTAAAAACTCATCTAAAAAATGTGCAAACGATGCGCACCAAATGACTTTCGAACATCAAATTTATAATTTTTAGATATGCAGATTATTTTTAGATCAGGTAGAAGGAAGATATTGCAAATTGTATATTTTTACCTACAATTGTAATGTCTCTACCTCGAGGGGAAAAAATGTCATTTGAACCAAAGAAATAATTCCTTATCAAGAAGGATAATTATCTGCCCGGAATAAATAGAAATAAATAGGATTGAACGATTCCTCGTAATTCTGATGATTTTTATTCAATTGAAATAATGATTCTACTATCTCCTTGGTTCAGTGAAAATTTTTCTTTTTTTAATTTCACCGTTGTTTATGTTCCTTGTGCGCCTATTTTAGGACTACATTTTTCTCGATCCAGTTTGCTGGATGTGTCCCGGATTATTCGGGAAAAAAAAGAAAATAATAAAAATAAAAATGGCGCGTTCAACGCGCGGGAAAAGTGCGCCGCCGTTTGTCGGCGACAAGCGATCGCGAGGAGCGTCCCGACGCGTTCCGGAGTGTCAGGTGCACCCTGGGGCGTCGATACGGAGACGCGTCTTTCGCAGACGCTTCCGCTCCGCCTCGTTACATAAGCGTCGTGGAGGAAAAACCGGCAGAAAAGGGGCCGGTTTAATTGGATTGGCCCGGCACAAAAGAAACCGTCCCGCCGATTGGCTGCCGGCACCGCGACGCGACTTTAGAGATCCTTTAAGCCTCACCTCGGAGTTACAGAGCGGCCCCGTCAGAAGTCTGCTAAAAAGCGACCGACAAGGAACACTTCTTCTTCCTCCGTGCCTTGACATTTGTAATTTAGACAGATTAATTTAGATTCTTGCCAAAGGTAGAGGGAATTAATGCAAAATGCCGCCACTAACGGCTCGCCTGGCCAAGCGATGGTGGTGCCATCTTGCGAAGAACCGTCCAAACTGTTCGCCAGATTACCACATGTGTCGAACGACAGTGGCGCCATCTCGCGCTGAAACGACCAATCTGTTCCCGAGTTTACTAGGTATGATAGGTTACCTGACGTAGCGTTGTCTGGTAAATGATTTCACTGATTCTGGATATACAAACTACCATCTGTCCGGCTTTCGTGGAATCCATTACGCCTCGGGTAGAAGACGCAGACCTGTGCAACGACGACCTATGATCGCTTATCAGGAATAAGAACGCGATGTGGCTGTCCTCGGTGATTACATCGCGATTTTTCGGATCCTTCGTAAGGTCGATTAACGATGCTAGCGTACCGTAATGGACCGATCAAAGTTCAAGGTATTTATGTTGTATTAAAGTTCCCTGTACCAAAGATTTTTTCTTCAAGAGGTTCTTGTCGATTGCTTTTACTTTATCTCATGTATATGATCATTATGTGGACGATTCGTTACTGGGAATAGCTTGAAGTCTGATAAGTTTAATCAACGATTGAATTTCCAGAGAATGGCTGCCAAGTTGCCGTAATGAGACTTCTCGGAAGCAATACATAACGGATGCCCAGACCGGTGGTCCGTGGCTTCCGTACCCCAGGAGGGTTGAGTTCAGGAGATGAATGGCGGACGATTAAATGGTGCAGCGTACCATCCGCAGTCAGGCCTCAGAAGTCTAAACGTCGGTGCCTTCTACATGCCGCTGGCTTCGTTCGCCGGTCTGTACCTTGCCCTTCGATGTCTGGCCTTGGTTAATCCCTGTGTCGTTTGTTTTTAACCTATGGTGTCGCATACAATGCTCGCTCTTAGAGGTTGCAACTTAGATCGTAACCACGTTACAGTCCTGACGAGACATTTCCGTCGACTATCTTCGACTCTCGATCCGCCCTGACTGGTGGATCTTTCGTCGCCCCTTCTCAAGATATTCATGTTGTCTAGCCATTTGTTCTTAAGTCGATGCAATCCTTTCCCTTTTGGCTCCCGAAAAGAGCAACGACCATGAGCCTGAGGTCATTTCCTGGTACGTAAATTTTCATTTATCGATTGCACGCTAAAGTAAAGTAGCGACTCGAGGAAGATTCCTACCGCATTATATTCTACATTTGAAGAAGACTGCTGAACACTGTGGAAGCCAGTAGAGCTTATCGAACGAAAGCATTTGGGAATTAGATGGATCTGCACGATACTTCCTTTCACAAGGAGACTTAGAATGCTTGCATGAACTTTGTCTTCATAATAGAATTACTAACTTGTAAACTTTATTGTATTAACATAATTTATAACATTTAAAATACGCATCACGATCGTGTTTTTCTTTAATACATACATACATACCCAAGGTAGCTTGCAAATAACCCGCAGATAATCATTTTTATAATATTAATGAATAACCAAATCTGAACTTACATCTAGCTTAGATAAACCTTTATTTAGTGTCTGAATTATTGAAAGGATAAAGGAAAAAATTAATTTCCCTGAATTCAAGAGTGCTGCCACCCATACAAGAGATTAGCTTAAGTGTGATAAAGAGCAGCGATGGTAACGAATACTAATAATATGTACATTATTGCAGAGATGTGGTATCAGATATTCCTGTGGGCGTTATTCTCATCGATATTTGTTCATACAATCGCTGCAGCAATTTGCTTTGCCACACTGCGAAAGCATAAATACGGAAAGTGAGTCATATACACACACATATATAATGGAAACCCCACAAATAAATAAAAAGCCAATTGATTCAATTTCTTTGCATGACCTGATACAAGCTATATCTTTTCAGATTCTTTCCCATTCTGATCCTCATAATGGGTGTGATAATGCCGTTGACATTTGGAGTGTTAAGTTCAGCTGTGATAGCATTTGTTTATCGTGCAACAGGTTATCAAATGCCACCTCTGTATGCTCTTTTATGGGGTATCGGACAGACAGTCATGGCAGCCTGCGTTGGATTTACTCGAATTCTGGCAACTCTTTAACTACGTCCCACTCACCATCCACAGAGATATGTAAAAATAATTATTTTACATTTACCTCGTCAGTCTTTTCCACGTCATTCTGTTCAAATACTTTTTTATCGATGTAAATTGTGAACTCATAAGCAATTGGAAATTTACTTTAGGTAGGAAATAATGCAATTGTCAATTTAATTATAATTAGCTCATCTCTGTCTACTGGAAGACGATAGTAGCCTTTTATTTAGTTTATGGTATATTGTACAAATGTATTTTGACATACTAGGATGTCAGATATCAACTTAGTGATTTTATATTGGATTCATTTATATGTATCTGTAAATTTGATTTGTCGGTTTGAATGTATTTCTGTAATTAAGTGAGAGGCCAACTCGAAGGTGATAGGGTGATATCAACGGATGTATGAAGACTGAACTAAGCGATTCTAGATATGGTCACTTTTTCCAGTTTTTCATCGGTGAATATCGTGGCAAATGATTTCGAAATCCTTTTGATATCAAGTGGTTGGCACAATAAAAAGTAGAAAGGTAAACCCGACAGCGGAAATGAAATTCTTTGACGACTTTCTACTAGACTGATTTAGAGATCGAACAAATCGAGAGACCGTTGACAGAAAAAGAACACAGTGCGAAACAAATAGTTGAATCATCCGAACAAATTCAATTAAGCGAAAGAATTTTTAGCCGTGCTTAAAAAATTGTATTAAATTTAAGCAAGACTTCGTCGTAATTTAATTAATAACCAATTTTGCAAGATGTTGTCCCACCACTCGATAACTCATAATTTTACAAGATTATTCCTTTCAATGTGTGCATGATCTCACTCATCGTAGCTAATAGATGTAATAATTCTGTACATAAACATCGCAGTTGCAAATCCGATTTAGTTGTATGGAATATGTTCTTCGTAGCTACGGTATTCTAGAGGAATACCTCAGCTTGTTAGCTCACCGATGTCTTTCATACAATTTCCTCTCCACGTCGTCACGACGGTCTCTGTAATCGTCGAACGTCGTATCTATTTTTTCCCTCTCTCTTTCTTTCGTAAAAAAACAGCACAAAATAACGGAAAGAACCCTAAATTTTCCCATACAAGGTCAATTTTCGAAAACACTCAATATCTTCCACGTTCAAATAGGACATTCGTGACACTCAACTTAACCTCACTTTACTCGTAGTTTAGATTTTTAATACTTTGTATATTTAATTATTTACGTTAACGAAACTGCGATCGACATCTCGTAATGATAAGCAAGTTAAATGTATTGTTGAATTAGCTAAGAACTTAGCCCCGCTTTCTGAAGCCAACTAGTTGTAAATGCTTCGTTATAAACATAATCTTGTACAGATTCGAAAAGGGAGCTACGTTACCAAAATTACCAATTACTATCTGAAAATGCTGCAGGCATTTCTTAGACTCTTCCCCTTTATAAGGCAGTGTGTAATCTACTTGTAAGTGTATATTTTTTAAATACAAATACAGGAATAGCGAGGTAGAGGGTAAGCAGTTAATGAAAAAAAAAATCCTTCGCAAGAGCCTCCAACTCATTCCTAAAAATTAATACGAATAAGTCTTGTACATATATTCCTGTAAACGTGTAAGATTGCTGTACAAATTTGTCACGCATATATTATGAACACCGAACAATTGTGGATATCGATACACATCCGATGTTATGCTTGATTAGAAATTGAAACGTAATTACTCAACAAATTATACATACCCAGTCTACGGTGTACTATATGCGTAATATTTGTTACCGAAGATTGCACATTAGAGAATTGTATCAAAGATTTTGTGCGAAATAAAATATTATTCACGATAAATAATTAGTCACCTTTCATGTACACATTACACCGCATGAGTACGTATAAAAAACAGTGAACAACGTTTAGAAAAGTCGAGGGTTTATTCGCCTGGAAAATTGCAGCAATAAATACAACGTAAACCTACTTACACGTAATCGGAACACACTATATACTACATGTTTTTTTCTCTCATGAAATATTCGTATTATTTATCACGTTCTTTTCAATACCAGAGTATCGGCGTTATCCGTGGTCCAGTGATAATAAAGTTGCAAGATGATTTAAATCCTAATCCTCCATCACTGATCTTAACATTTAATTACTCCAAATTTCGGGGATATAAATTAATACCTCCGGGGAATACAAGAGAATTGGATAACTCCCAGAACGCGAAAACAAGTCTTGTATAAGGCTAATCATGATATCCTGCTATTTACAATGACGACACGAATGTGCTCCTATGAAAAATTAAAAAAAAAAAACATGAAACACGATGATAGGACGCAATCGAGTGCGCGCGAGTTTCCCTCGTTCTGCAGTTTACAACAGTGAACATTGTGGATCCTCGGGTCCTCCGTTTCCCTTCGAACAAATTCCAGAGGTCCCATAGAAACGTTAAACAATTACGAGCGATGCCTCCTTAGAATGCATAACGCGTCCTGATATCTTCTAACTTCTTGGACACCTCCGAAGGGGTTCTCTCCAAGTCTCCGGATATACTCTTCTGCTTCGCCGGCTCGATGGAGTTGAACTGTTCGCACAGGTCACCGTCGATGACGTTCTTCACGGGATAATAGTAAGAACGGAAAGAAAGGTGATCCCTTCCACAGAGTGGAGGATGTTCCGAGCGCATGTGCATCTCAAGGTGCTGGAAGAAATCATGGTCCTCGTGGCTGGTAAATGGCACCAGGACTCCGACGGTTCCACTCAGGGTTGTGTAGACAAGACTCTCCGAGCCACCAGGTATCAGCGTAGCCTTCTGCAGGGACATCACAGTCTCTCCGATGTGGAAACAGGCTACGGTGTCAGCCTTTTGGCTGGCTCCGTTGAGCAGTCCTCGGTCCCAAAGAGCCTTGTTCCCAGTTGGATCCTCGTCCACGTCGTCGTTAATTCCACTGGCTAGCCTTATCTGATGACCCGGAAAGCCAAGGGAATTGATCAACTGATTTGTACAAAATATCTAACCGATAGATAATCACTAAACGGATAATTACCACAGCAATATTTCCAAATTTATCCGCGGTGGCAACCGTGTCGTAGTCCAGGACACAGGTCGTAGTGATCCACCTGGGGTGCGTGTCGTCCGCGAATACGATCAACTGGTTCTCCTGTCTCTTGTATCGGACAGCATAAACGGATTCCTGGACGTCGCTTACATAAATCCTCTGGCCAACCGCGTTTATAGACACCACGGCATTTGGGATGTGCTTATTCTCGCATTTCCTCAGCAATTTCTTCTTCCCCATGTCGTAGAGTCTCAACATCCTCCCCACGCCTACTAGAACGCGACCCTGATAGGGACAAATCGCTAAAGGCACCTCATCGAGTACCGTCTTGTGTATGAGCTCGATGCTTGTGCAGTCACCGTTGACTCTGCGAAGGAAATAAAATAGTTACAAGTCCCAAAGAGTCTTGATTATACCATTAGATAACAATTATTTAAACAATATTCTATAGTCACCTGTACGTATACAGAAATCCGCCGTTGCTAACTCTCGGATTAAGCTGACACTCCTTTGCCACGCCGACAATGAGGAATTGGCTGTCGCCATGATTGGCAAATCGCACCAGACTGAGACTGGAAAAATATTTTTAACCAAAATTAACACGTCGAATAATACAATCAATGGAGACACAGGTGATTGGTCAATGTCAGTATAGGTTTTGAATTAACATCAGTACTCAGAGTGGTGCATGATGTTTCATCATTTAATGTAAAGTGTTCTATCCAAGATTCTAAATTGTAAGAACAGTGTCGGAGCACTGAGAAAGAGAGACTTACCACAGAGCTGCATAGTTCTGTTCTAGTCGATGCACTTCCAAGGTCTGGCCAGTGGTGGGTCCGATGATCCTGATCAGCGAAGCCCACAAGCCAGGGCCAGCCCTAGGTGCACCGAACACTGCCTCGTTGGGCTCCTCCGAAAGGAAAGCCTCAGCCAGTTCCCTAGCTACTGCAGCCTCTTCCGCTCCTGCAGCCTCCTGCATTTCTTCTGCCATCTGCAGGCGCCTCTGCTGCTTCGTCTCTTCGGTGTAAGCGTTGTGCTCGGTCTCGATGACGACGAGATGCGCCGAGTCCGGGTGTATGGCGAATTTCCTCGGGGTGTACTCCAAGGGGAAGCTGACTTGATTGAAGACGGCTCCCAATTTCTCGAGGGCCAGAATCCTCAAGGCATTCGTGGAGATGGCCACGATGCCTTCGGGACACTGCTCCGAGCTGAAGCCCGAGGCGAACTCCAAACTTTCATAAGATAGCGGAGTTAGGTGGAAGCGATTCTGGTAGTAGTAGCTCAGCCAGGACCGACTCGACATCGCGAGCACTGCTTGGTTGCCTTGCATTTTAATCCTGAATAGTTTCACCGGTCGAGACCCCAAGTATCTGGTCCGGGTGTCGGCCAGGTCTCCTGAGATAGGATCTAATACTGTTCGCAGCAGAACTCCATTTTGCAGGCCTGTTAAATAAATACCAAATAGTCAATACCATCACCCGATGGAATCACTTTTATTAACATAGTTAAAGACAGTGTCAGAACTGCAGGAATATCGTCAGTTAATTATCAGGCCTGTGTTTGAATCATCATTTAAAATAGAGAGAAGTATTTTTATGTACCCTCGTTTACAATAAATGAAAAAGGTAAAATAATAGGACGTCTCACCAATATTCAGGTACAGGCTGGACTGCTGCGGTGCAGCATCTTCGTTGTTGTCAGAATCCTTTGCACCCATTTCTACGATGCAGAGACTCTCTGCAGCAGCTGGTAATGCCTGCATGCTCCTCGGTGCCAGACAGTCCGAAGGGTCCAACGAGATAATCCTGACTGTATTGTCTTGAAGACCAACAGCCAAGAACCAAGATCGCTGCTCTCCAACAGCTACATTCCCAAGGGCCATGCACATCACCTCCGAAGGCATCTTCTTCCTCTCGGTGTATTCATTTAGTTGACCGGTCTAGAAAATAATATTTCTATTACAGGATGAATAAATTTTGAAACAGTATTTCTTTTTTTACATTAATATAATTTGTTGCCTCTCGTTTCACTTCGACTGAAAATTAATATCAACCAAAGGCGACAAGAGTCATTCGCTATACGCATGAATTACCACTCCGAAAATCGATAAAGTATTCACAGAGTGAACAATCATGCGAATTTGGAATAGAAAAATAATTCCATTGTAATACTATTTTAATTAGGACATCAATGCAGCTTACAGGGTCCATCTCAAAGTAGACCAGTTCGCCTCCAGTTAGTGCTATCACAACCTGTCGCTGGTTGACGGCACACTTGACAATGGTCTTCTTTCCAGGAGCCTTCCATTCGTTGACTCTTTTGTCGGCTCGAATATGACGTATACCGTCAGGATAGACCTGAGAAAATAATAGAACAGTAAACAACCAGAACTCCGACACAGAAATTAAACTCATCGTAACAAATAATTTATCGAAGTAGAATTGTCGGAGTCGATATACCAGGAGTGCACAGACTTTATCCGAGCACTCCAACGATGCGTAAACTCTACGTTATTTTTGCACTGTTTAAGCGAACGATGCGCGGAGGACCAGGCACCGTAGATACCGCAGTGCATTCCTTAATTAATAAATGAGTCATACTTAGTGAATTTTCTCACCTGAACCAGAGCATCTTCTCCGAGGGCAGAACAGCTCAATGTCAGTGTCGTACCGAGGAATCCAGAGTCAGTTACCTCCTCGACGGTCTCACCAATACTAAGCACCAGAGTGGCATTGATGAAGGAGACTATGATGTACGCATCATATTCCTCTGCAACCGAAAATCAAAAACCTTCGTCCGAATTATATATTTAAAATAAAAGTAGAGACTGAAAAGCCTAGACAGGAGGTGGCTACAGTCTCCTGTCAATATCCGTCAGGTTGTGGGCTTTTGTATCCCACGTAGTGTAAGGTATCGGTTGAGCGATCTAGGAAGCTAGCCAGACTCTTCGATGGGACCGATCGAACCAATCTCTTACCTTTTACCGTTTCAGCAGCAGTCGATGGACCAGTAAGTCTGCGGGTAGCCTGAAAGAGAGAACTGGTGTTTGATAAAAGTGTATCAAGCCACCAGGTTTGTTATCATTTCCTTATGACAATTTTTTTTTTCGATGCCATCGTTGCTTCAGTGATGACTTTCAAAGCAAGAAATTTACCGTAGAGTACGAGATGAAAATTAAAATATGTTCTAGAAACCATGCATCGAAAACGCTCTTTGATCGCGTATAATTGTCAAGGAATTCGTGTGATATCATGCTTAAATTAAGCTCTTAGTGAAAAAAATAAATAAAAACTGAACTTCGATAAAGAAAGAGAATGGTAGCATTGCAAGCTATGTAAAATGATGGCTGTGACGATAAACTAACCATCCACTCTTCGTTTGACAGTCCACACAGCATTCGGGTTGCCAGGGAGTTCACTGACGGCCATTTCAGAGACTTCTAAACCATGTCGTAGAACTCGCAGCGTAGACCTAGGACCCCTACCACAAGTCATGTAAAGTTGCGGTGTATCTTCATTTGCCAAGTCAGCAACCTGTCAATTATAAATGACATCGCAGTGGTAAAACATATGTAATACAAAGGATATTATTTCACGTGTTAGAAAACTGTTATTCTTCGATTTCACTTTGAATCACACTAAAAAAAATGAGTCAAAGGCGACGAAGAATTATTTTCTTTTGCATCATTTCACAGAGGAAGGACGAGAGCAAGTCAGTCCCCTACTTGATGATGCAGATAATTAATCGATATTTAACTCACCTGACAAGTCATAATAGGTGATAAACTGTCCATTTCATCGACTAGCACCAAATTTCTTAGCGGTCTTGGGGCAAAGAAGAACGTATCGCCTTCCTCCAGTGGCATAGCTGAGCTAAACTCTGGTTCGTCGTCGTCATCACCAAGATGAGCAATTTGGTACAGATAACTGAAAGATGAATCAAAACCAACATTCAATATTTTCCATCCTATATTGGGCAATAAGAATCTGAAAAAAAATTCTACAAAGAAAAATCAAATACTTACTGGTTTCCAAACTCAGAGGCGACGAACAAGAAGCCAGTTTTCAATACGCACATGCTGGTAGCTACTGGTACTGTATCAAAGTACTTCAATTTGATTTCAGTGACCATATCTTCGTCGGTCTCTAGAGTAATCTTAAAAATGTCCCCTTGCTCAGTTTGTGCCAGGAAGAAGAACATACTTTTAGTCTTATGAGTAGCAGAGCATACGAATATCATTCCACGCTCTGGATCATCGAGATCATTTCTTCGCCTAGGGATAGGACAGCGGATGTCGTGCTGATCTCCTAAGTTCTTGTATGTCAAGTAATTCTCTGAACAGATCAAAACGCCACTAGGTCCATCATTACCTCCAGGTACCGAAACCAAAAAATTTGCATGCTCTTCCAAAGGTTCACTGTACTTCCTTACTACATGGTTGAGACCCAGGTCAAGTTCATAAAGAGTAAGTGTTTGCTGCGTTCTAACTGCTGCATCGCCAGTTGGATCACCGTCAGCTTCCTATTCAATGAATGAATGGTTTAATGAATTTTCATAAGCGATATTCATTCTGTTATATAAAAATAAATTGGGAGTATCTATACCTCGTAATCGATCTCAAGGCATGCAAACATTGGATTCTCAAAACCGACATCAACACCGACTGTATGATACACTAAAGTATTGCTCTTATGAGCTTCCAAAGGTGAAGAGATTGTAAGTCGAGCCTCGGGATCTCTGTTTAAAATATATACAAGTTTCTGCTTCTCAATGGCACCTGTAATTAAATACAATGCATTAAGGACTTTCTTTTACAAAGATTATTAATTGTTTCTTAATAATATATACCATCAGTTATAATCACTATTGTAATCAATGATATTCAGGTGAAACACGGAAAGTCATCATATGGTACATTTCCTACTTAAGGGATAAAAATTCAAATCAATTATTTACCAATCATGACTGCACGACCCTTGGGATCAATTGCTAGATATTGGCCAGGTACGATTCTTCTGCATCCACTTTTTCCAAAGGTTTCCTGGTGAACCTTCTCAAACATGTTTTTAGCAGGAATATATTCCAATATCACAATACGGCCCGAGTCTGATCCTACGACGATGTAATCTTTCGTTCCACCTGTGAGCCTAAAGGCCATCAGGGATCTTACTATTCCAAATACTTCGACGGCTAGAAGGGTATGAACTTTTCCTGTATTTGGATCTGGTCGTAGAAGCTCTAATGACTTCCCACGCGACACGAGGATTTCCTGCATCTTGCTACCAGAGAAATTTCCATGGACGGCATGTGTTATGCCCGTGGCACGCTGAAGCGTTAAATTATACAGATACATCTTGGCGGCTGTTGAACCTTTTCAACACACTTCAGCTATCTCCCAACTGAATTAAGCAGCCATTCTGAAAAAAAAAAGAAGAGTCCATTCTTCATACAATCCAAAATAGGGTTAGGGTTAAGTTCGAGTTTCCTACCTCTAAAAGTTGATTATTCCACCCAAATTACATTTCAAAATTATAGTATTGCACAGTCAGAGTTTAATTAAATATAAGCAATCTATAAAACGGTAATACTGGTTTGATATCGCACTTTCAAACCTGAGGAAAACACGCACGAGTAACAAGCTCAATGGATGCCAATATTTAGATTTAAATTATTACAAAATACCCCAGACAAAATGCCGAAAATATTTATTCTAGGTATTCTAAGGCAATGTATTAAATAATAATTCACCTTAACTGGCCGATTTAACGCAGAAAATCCGCCGATTGGTGCGGATATCACGACGTAACCGCAACGTATCCCTCCAGACGCCCGATCAAAGTGAGGACAAGATGGTGGTGGACTCACTGATCTCGAAACCGGAAACGGACGTGACGTTTTCGACGGGTCGATCGATACAAAGTACCGGTGATGGGAAGTGACGCCATATTGAATTTCTCAACTAATAAAAGGCTTTGTCGACCTATGAGTAATATTTGACACTTTTTAGGCCCGGTTCTACAATTCAGGTTAACCGAAGTTTAACTTTAACCGGCTTACAGCAGGTTTAAACGTGGGATTAGTAGAAGTTACTCGATACGTGATTGGTCATTTCCGTTGGACCCGCCACTCTCGGGAGGGGACTGACTTTAACTGTTTAGATCCGGTTCCACAATTCAAGTTAATCGGAGTTAAAGTAATCTACAGCAGGTTTAAACGTTGGATTAGTAAAAGCTTCTTGATACGTGATTGGTTATTTCCGTTGGAGCCACGCCGCTCAGGGGGACTGGCCTTAACTGTCAACACTTGGTATTTTAAACATTTCAATGTTCACTCGCCACAATACCGAAGAAATACGTGGCTAAGGTGTTCTAAATACTTATAATACTGTTTAGGATAAAGTATAACAAATGACTTACCAGTCGTTTCGCATTGTCGGTGAATTTTCGACGAAGATGGAGTAGAAGTGCCAGGAGTTCGGCTCCGAAGGGTAGAATGTCCCTCAAAGAAGTTTACGTGCCTGTCGGTACGAAAATATTTACTTGTTTTTATCATACAACAATAACTCTTTAAATCCTTATAAAATTGACATAATTTTATTACTATCGGTGCTTATGTTTTACCGTTCGCAATACATTTAAATACTTTTGCTACTGGTAGCGTAAGCTTATTAAACTTAGTAATTACCTTTGAGTACCTTTCTCATGCATTAACCCATGAAATTAAAAGATTGTAATTTCATTTGATTTACTCTGTCATTTGGCATTACACCTAATAATTTTTTAAAAGACGATCCCAGGAATGTCAAAAAGACCCAAGAAATTAAGTTATTCTGCTTTGACCTGACAAACTGTAGTACCAAGCTGCAGCTTTTTTGGTGCAGTTTTGGAGTATTCTGCTTGTTCTTGCTCTACGGATACCTGCAGGTACAAATTTATCCATTTAATTAACATTCAACATGTGAAATTACTTAGAAGCTTTTATCAATAGCTACTAATAATTAAATACAAATTTTCCCTCGGTAATGGTAATGGATCAAATATAATTACGTAGCACTGATTTAACATTAACTTTAATTAGGAATTGATATTCACGCTCGATGGATTTAGACCATTCGGATGGTACTTGACACTTATTCAATTTGGTTACTACACAGTCTTCGGATGGTTAGAATGTCTCTTCAGAGGAATAAGAAGAAGAATACCGATGGGTACTTATCTACTATTAGCAGTCCTCACGTTGGGTACGATGGGCTTTTCCAATTCGTCGCTTGGCTACCTTAATTATCCGACTCAGGTTAGTGGTTTTAATTTGTTCACTCCTCGAAAATGAAATAAATGAAATAAACTTCAACATAGGTAATATTCAAGTGCTGCAAACTTATTCCGGTGCTAATCGGCAGTATACTGATACAAAAAAAGAAGTACGGGGTACTAGATTTTATAGCTGCCAGCTTGATGTGCATCGGGCTGGTGCTCTTTACTTTGACAGATAGCATAATTTCCCCAAGGTTCGATCTAGTCGGAGTGATAATGATCAGCTGTGCCCTGCTTTGCGACGCACTCATTGGCAACTTACAAGAGAAGGCAATGCGCCAGTACAAGGCTGGAAATACAGAGGTCGTACTTTACTCCTACAGCATAGGATTTTTATACTTATTTATAATTCTCCTATTCACGGAGAATATAGTTAAGGGTGCAACATTTTGTGCCAAGGTAAGAAATATATGCTAGTACCGAGTTTAAGTCGTTCCTTGATATAGAGTATGTAATTGATAATTTTCTTTATAGCATCCCCTGGAGACATATGGCTATGGTCTCCTGTTTTCACTCTCCGGATACTTTGGTATCCAAATAGTGTTAACACTCGTCCAGTGCTGTGGAGCCTTCGTAGCTGCAACAGTAACTACATGTCGCAAAGCAGTGACCATTGTGATAAGTTTCGTGCTATTCTACAAGCCTTTTACTTGGCAATATTTGTGGTCAGGGCTGTTAGTAATTCTTGGAATATACATTAATGTCTACGGCAAACAACGTGCCAATGACAGAATCAATCTCCGACAGATTTGGATCGGCCTGAAGAAGTGCTGCGCATCGCAGAAAAGGATCCAACTTATGACTAATGTTTAGTCCCGATATCAGTGCATTTCTTATAAAGTTCCTACCTTCAGCTAATAGTATTCATTCTTCGGTGCAATAGTATGTTTTAAAGGATAGGCTTGTAACAATCCCGAAAGAATACCGTTCGTAGATTGAAAATCTGTTTACTATTTCAGTCAATTGATTTTGCATGAATATGAAGTCGAGGCTAAACACTTTTTAAAAGTTTTAAACAAATTCTGAGTAGCTGACGAATTGATTGACTAAGCAGTGTTCATACATTTTTCTCTTTAAATAAAATTTCAAGTTACTATACCCTGTCTAGTTGGAGTATCAATTATAAATTTATACATATCAATAATTAGTATACAATGCCATTATTTTTTAATTACACAGGGATAGCGTCGTCTTTTACATTTTTGATAAAGCCATTTTCAAAGCGACATAGACTATCTTAGAGATAAAAGTAGTTGGCAATCAATACGGATGTATATTAAAATCTAATCAGGCTCAACTATTTTGTAGTCTTGCACGAAGTTGCGGGAATAAATGATACATAAATATATTTATTTGCATCACTAAAAAATTGCGAGACTTCTAATAATAAAGGTATCCAATTTCACCTCCACCTAGGTCCTTCCATAAAAAGAAACCCTTTCAAATAACCAATCTTAAACATACTCGCTATCAATTCCAAACTAAATACAAACTATTTAAATAAATTCTTAATCTGTCCAACGATACTCCAAAACACTCCCTGACAAACCTCGCGACATGTAATGGTCTTGAAATACGCCTTTTATTAAGTATTCCTGGTACAGTCGTACAATATCTATAATTAACTAGACCTTACCATAAATATCGTAATGCAGTTGCTTCCAAAGGTAGATGAGGATCAAAAATTACACTTATTTACATCCGATATTAGCTTATCTTTCGTACGAGGGAAAGTTGGAATACGGATAATGATAATAAAAAACGGGGGAAGAAAGGAGAGAGAGAGAGAAAGAAAAACAATGACCGCAAGAAAAAAATACCCGAGCACTTTCGACTTTGATTAACAGTCGTGAGAAAATTTGGGCTTTCTCCTTATCATTTCCTTTTCTTTTCTTTTTTTTTTCCCCCAGCCCCGCCACTATAGTCAATTAATTGGAGACGTCTGTGTGCGGATAAGGATATCAAAGTAGACTTTTTTTTTTTCTTTCACACGATTCGATGCCAACGGGAAACAATCGACCTCGTTAAAATCGTTAAAACAGATGCAGTTAATTAGTCTCAGGACCGTTCTGATAATTAAATGCGCCCTCGGTCCTCGACACGTGCACACTCGTCCTATGAATATTCCTCGCACCGCTGGACGCACTTTAAAAATAATTTTCAATTCAATCCAAGACCCAAAGGGCAACGTAATATTTATATAAGAATATTTATATAAGAAATACTCGAATACAAACACGAGGAGAAATCGTATAACGTCCCTCAGGACTCGGTAATAGAAACGTCATTACTGCGCTCCGAATAGTGTCCTTCCCAGCAATAACTACCTCTACGTACTCATACGTACTCGCGTACGTATGTTAACAATGCAAAGGGTCAATCACCACCTGACAAAAAATATTGACAACACATTGATTTTCCAGAACTACCAGAGAAAGAAATATTAAACGTCGCGATTACAACCCGAAGGCGTTTGCGAATAGAGAATAGCTGAAATAACTACCGGATGTTCGCCTGTCCCGTGTGCGGTCGTTTCCGCCCCGGGTAAAAGGTCTAACAAAGTGTCGTGTAAATGTTAAAAAAAAAAAAAATTGTAATCGAGTATGCGACATGCGAGTGTCCTGTAACAATAGTGGATAGGCGCGTCAGTGCGAGGTACACACGACGAAACGAGTACCATGGAGGATAGTTTCCCCGTGCTTATCCATCGGCGAGTGTACGTGTCGATTGCCCGGGTGGCGGCGAACAGTCTGTGACCGACCTCGACAATGACTTTGTATTTTATCTCTTACGATCGGTTGATCCGCTGCGACGAGACCGAGATCTGCGACCACGGCTTCCGCTCCTGGAACGCCTGGACCTGCAACAAGGAATTAACTTGACAATAGACATCTTGGATACGTGACGCATAGACAGAGGAAAGAAAGCTTCCTCGACCAAAGAAAATACATTTCATTAATTCAAGGAATAATTTTACTCGACCCTAATAAATTCCAATGAAAAGGCTACAGCCTCTCCTCGGAATTACAACGATTGATTTAAGTTAAAGAGTAATTCCATCGATTTGTCAAGATATTTCTTCGGTCCGATGAATGTCTTTCCTTCCTCGGTGCACGACTCGATAACAACTGCGGACCTTTTCCCTCTGCTGCGGCTCCTTGACCTGGACCTCCTCCTGTCCCTGTCCCTGCGCTCTCTCTCCCGGTCCCTCTCCCTGTCCCTGTCCCTCTCCCGGTCCCTGTCTCTGTCCCTGTCCCTGTCCCGGTCCCGCTCCCTGTAGGTCCCGCTGCGGCTGCGGTCCCGGTCCCGATCTCGGTCCCTGTCCCTGTCCCTCTCTCTGTCCTCTCGCTCCCGGTCGCGCTGCCTGTCCCTGTCCATCAGCGACTCCCTCTTCTCCCTGCGCCGTTCCTCGACGGTCTTCTCGAGCTCGGCCAGCTTCTCCCGGATCTTGATGAAGCCCAGATGGAGCTTACCCCCGAAATGGTCGGCCAGCCGGCGGTCGTTGTCGTGGATCCCGAGGTAGGCGCTGCAGACCTCGCAAACCCGTAGCTTCTGTTGCTGGTAACTCGAGGCGGGCATGCTGTTGCGATACTCCTGCTCGGCCTCGTTCTTACGTTTGCGCAGCTCGTCGATCTCCCCCATAAGCTTCATCGACTCCTCGACGAAGCCCTCCTCGCCTAGCTGCTCGGCCTTGGCCAGCTTCTTACCGATCTCCTCGGCGAGCACGTGGACGTTATTTGCCTTGGCAGCGACCTCGGCACTCAGCTCCTCCTGCGTCTCCGCGAGTCGTTGTTTCGCCTGTTCCGTGCGCCGGTCGCAGTCCGCTATGAAGTTCTGCAAATGCTCCATGGCCTGTCAAAGACGGATTTCGATTATTAAGGTGGTGTCAAAGTGGCGTCGAAGAGGTTTCGTTTATAGAACTTTTCTCCCAACTCGGTTTACCGAATAGTTTGACACTTCACAACGTGAATAGGAAGACTATGAGGAAGGTCCTGAAAGTCATGAAATTTCAATTCCTTTCATATTTGTTTATAGGTATTTTAAAAATAGTTTTGAAGAAAATGAAATTTCGCGAGTTTCAGGACCTACCTTAGGGTCTCCATATTCACGTTTTAAAGTATGAAACGATTTGAGACACCCAGTTAGTAGAAAAGTTTTATGAACAATTCAGCTTTCGCACCCCCTTAAGCGAGGTATACGCAATATAAAAAAAGGAAAGGCATCGACTCATTTCATTCTATTTTCCCCCTTGATCCAACTCCCGGGATATTTCGCATTGTTTTTTATCGCACTGCGAAAAGAAAATGAGTTAAAAGGTAAAATAGGATTTCATCGTAGCAGGGCATATTTCTTTGAGTCAACTAACTTTTCTTTTTTTTTCTCTCTTTTTCTTCTCAGGTCAGAGATACTCACGTCGATGTCATAGAAGTGGTCCTTCTTCTTCTGGGCGGCCTCATAGTCAGCCCGGAGGGCCAAGTCGTGAATCTGGGGGCATTCTCCCAGGTCCATGCGCTGCGATTCACAAATCGTAGAAGAATTAGAGGATCTATGCACGGAGAGCCTAACAGCTTTTAAAAGCCCTGACCCTATGGTTAACGAGAGAGAGAGTGAGTTCCCCACCCCGAGAAAGCGTTTTTCACAAGGGTGGAAAAAGAATCCGAAGCTCGCCCCTCGAGCAGTCTCGCAATAGTTTAATATCCCTAATGATCTACACACATTGCAAAAAAAAAAAAAAATAACAAAGGTCCAAGAAGAGGAAAAGAAAGGAAATCAGATAAACGGTTAAGAGCTAAGTGGTCAAACTCAAACAATACAAAATGTAAAAAAAAAGAAGGAGAGAGAGAAAAAGAAGCTGCGTTCCACCGACAGCGAGAGAACTCCCGGAGACAATCGACAACTACCAGAGAGGACACAGGCTTCCAGAAATCCAAAAAGGACTCCTTAACTATATAAAAAAGGATTTAGAACAAAAAAGAAAAAAAAAATAGACAATGTCTTACATGAATTTGCATTCACTCCCTGCGCGTATTCCGCCCTCTTCCTCGATCTCTCTTTCTCTCGATACGTCGGTAATATATACAATAAACAATGTATGTATGTATATATTATACAAGTCCCCAGAGCCTGGTTCTCTCGACATTTCCTCCTTTTCCCGTAAAGATACCCGAAATATTCCTCACATAAACGACCTCCCTTCGCCGTTCTCTTTCCTCCACCTTGCCTCCCCCGTTATGAATATATATGTATATCGATATATACGCTCAGGATATATGTTCATATATATTGCACGAGACAACGGAGGCGTCCTGTCTCTTTAATTACTCCTATTTCTCATCTTCTCGCCTGACCTCACACTTTCTAATAGTTAGATTAGAGATTTGTTTGGTTTTTCACTTACAGAGCGGCAACACACCTCTCCGCCCGACACGACACAATGCGATGACAATCTGACGCTACAATCAGCATACACCTTAAGTTTTACATACACCATCATCATCACAATATGAGATATGTTGGTAGAGAGTTTCCGAATTAGATATTAAAGATTTTTCATTGTGACAACTTACGGCCTAGCTCGACACTTAGTCCCCTCTCCCTCGCGCCCTTTCTCGCTCTTTCCCTCCTCGTGATATCGTATATCATATCAAATATTGTACAGATTATAAATAGAGATATATATATGTATATGTATTGTGCCTTAAGGTCTTAGGGTATATGTATATATATATCGGATATGTATCAATAATACGTACACAAAACGCCGACGTGGTAAGCTTTTCGAAACGTCACTGGCCACTCGTCGATCTCGCATTAATTCTCGTCGCCTTTCTCGCTTACTCTCACTCGCTCCTTACGTTTCTTTTCTTTTTTCTTTTTTTTACTCTCGTCGTGCTCTCTTTCTCGGACCAGTCACAAATTGCCAAAATTCACTTCTCTCTTCTTTACTTTAGGGATCAAAGTGTAGCAAAGAGATGGAGGGGACTATCCACTGTTACGCTGCAAGGAGACGACCTGATGGCAATTAGTTTCCATTCTAAAATATTACTATTGTTTGTAAATATTAATATTGTTTTATAGATATTTAAGACACGAAAGTACGAGCTAAGGAAATGCTATAACATCGGTCTGCATGGATGGAGCAACAGTGATGCAGGGAAAGAGACATCCCTTTCAAATTTTACTCTCGGTGAACGTATCTGTCTATCTGATTGTTGCTATAAGAATAAAAAGAAAACAATTAATCCAGAATGTGGTAACCTTGCAGCGTAAGGGTAGCTTAGAATTAAACACAGTGGGATCGTTTTAATTTACTTGGCAGATCGGAACGAGAAGAGAGTACTTGGAAAGATGTCCCGAGAGGTTATTCGATGCATTCGAGTGGCATGCAAAGCAACTGAAAACACTTTTTGCCAAAAGGACAGGAGAAACGTAAGAGAGAATGAAAATTAAAGGAATCAGATATGCCGATTAGAAGTTACGTTGAAAATGAGACCGAATCTTCCGTGTACTTGTCAAATTATATAACAGCTACTTGTCTAGGTTATGTAACCGCAGCAAATCAAACAATCTAAATGGTGGTAACTTGCAACAAAATTGAATTGTGCCGAGGAATTACAGAAGTCGCAGCTATAAATGACAATATATGTCTATGTACAAATATTAGAAATTTCACGATAGCATTTATTTGAAAGTAAAAGGAAAATAGAAAGGAAACAATGACAGCGAAATTTGAAACCATTGGCAAGGGGTCAAATAAACCTAGTAGTTGTTTGTCGCTCTTTCGAGTGATTCTTGGCACTGATTTTCCTGAGACATAATTATGAGGTGTGAGCAAGTATTTATTATACACAATTTTCTACCGAACAGGATCCATTTAATTGTTACAGATTAATGTGAATTAACACTAAGGCGCCAAGAATCGATTCTTTTGGCAATTTGCGAATGCGAGTCTTACTTACGAATCGATGTTTCCTATTTTATTCCACAACCCACATGATCATCCCGGAATAGATAAGCTACAGTCCAGCACACATACTCACGGATCGACCCGGTCCTAAGAATCCCCAAGTGATCGGCGATCAATTGCAACGAATCGGTGAGAGCGACTCGATAAGGACGGTGTATTAAATTGATTTGTGTCAAGCGACGATGTCGTGACTCTACTCACCAAAAAGCGCGCTAGAACAGGCCTCTCGAGGGTCTGGGGAAAAAGAAATGAAATTTCTCCAGCCTTAGGTGGCAGGTCTCGATTCTCCGATCCAGAGAAAATATAACTTCTCTAATACAAAGTCTGGAAACATTTCACAGGTATCGCAGTAAGCGAACTCTTTAAGATGGCTCCAAGATGTAATACTGCAGCACTTGGAAACTATTCAAAGTCCCTGCATTAGAAAATTATTACTTTCCATGTGAGATCGCAGAGAATCGGAACGATCGGCACCTAGGGTTTTTCGCTTGGGTGACATGTCATAGAATTAACAAGGTAGATCTGGTTAATGGTAGTAAATACGTACGTCCATTTCGTGGCTCACTCAGTACTTACAGTAACACGCGCAATGCGAGAGCGACAAGTACAGTACGTACGACATTACGATTGGACAATATTCGCAACGCTATCTGTACAGCGGATCGGATCGGTAATGCGTTTTTGGACGCTCTCTGGAAATAGAACTGCAGTCGCAACGGTATTAGTGAATTTTTATACGACCTCGGCACCCATTTCTTTTTTTCCCAACTCTCGAGGTAATCCTCGCCAAGGGAAAACATTCATTAGGTTCTAAAGAACCTAGGAATTCGCACGTAACAGTTCTTGTTAACAAAAAAAAAAAATACAAATATGAGCACCCTGTGGCAAAATATTCACGACTATCTCAAAAGTACTTGAAAAAAATCCTCACTGATCGAGATCAATTTCATGCCTATCGCACGCGATTTAAATTTAAATGCCTCGTTATCAGCCAGGTTGACAAGATAACCTATTCTACGTATCGATTCTTACCAATTTTAATTCCCAAAGCAAGAAACAAATGTGTGTGTTTGCGTAAACAAAATAGCTACTACGATTCAAACTCTCCGAGCTCTAAAAACTATCCCCCTTTCGAGTCAAAGGAGACCGGAAGCTCGTAAATTATTTGATCCAACACAGCACAATTGTAAAGGCTTGAAACTCCGGCCGAACCGAATAAATGCGACGTCGGTTTCGTTATTCCAGATAGAAATGCTGGTGCCCAGGGTGCGTCATTTTTAAACGAATAATCGGCCTGCGGGTTATACTCACCGTCGACGATAGGATCTCGTGCGGACAGCAGGCCAGCAGGAAGCTCTTGCAGACTTTCGGGTCGGAGTATTTCACTTGAAATTTGTTATTCTCACCTGGAATTAGTCAGTGAAAGCACGTGAGTGGAATATTTCGACATTTTCGAGGCGACGCGGGTCGATACAAGTTTTCGGCCGCCATCTTGTTGGCACCATTAAACGCCAAGGAAAGCCAACGCGGATGACGCCGTCGATCGCAAATATCGATATATCCTATCGCAAATAAATTACCGTTTCGTCCTGTTCCCATCAGCTGATCGAGCATAGCTCGCATTTGGTCGTGGGCCGTCATTGTCCTTGGAAGACCGCGCCAATAGGCAGCAAACCACCCTCGAACGCAGCACGGCTCGCGCACAACCTCTCCTCTGCTGGGTCGTTCTTGACTGTCGTCGTCATAGACAAGAGATACTTATAGACTGCTGACTCTCCTACCCCCTCCTCCAAATTTTCCAGTAGTTCCGGAGTAAATCACCGCAGCGCTAGTGAGCGCGGGGTATTCAAAACCTTTTATTTTTTCCAAATTACATTATTTTTTACTTAAATTTCTTGTGGCTTTCGAGAATAACCCGCGTCCATTGTCGCCAAAGAACCAACATTTCCGGAACGTCGGCCTTATGAAAATTCAGTAGATTCGATGGCAGTAAGCAGGCCCTGATCAATTCTCTAATTAAATCAGAAATCATTTGCAATAAGTAGCAAAGCGTGCCCATGCATAGATTTCTCCGCTATCACCTGGCGACCATAACCAAAATTATTCCGTGCTCAGCATGGACAAACTGTTCACTTTACCAATTGAATCGGCAATTACCCGCTGACTTCGTGCGTGGGAGTTTCTCCAAACCTGTCCATCTTGTTCGTCGATCTATATTAAAGCGACGGTGCAGTTCTTGCAAGTTTGTAGTCTATGGTCCGGGACAGCTCCGAATAGCACGGAACTAGAATATACTAGGTGTAAGTTTTGTCGATTTCGGACACGGCCTTACTTTTCACCCACTGGTACTAAACGTAGATCGGAGTAAACATGGAATCGGTGCATGGTGATCGATTGAAAAGAATTTTAAGAAAAATACAGAACTTCATGCGAGAGGGGAAATATTATGAGGCGCACCAAATGTATAGATCTTTATATTCTAGGTAAGGCGCCTCGATATCGTCCCCGTGACAATTGCTTCCCTAACCTAACTTTCATGTTTTACTAGATACGCGAGCCAAAGAAGGTACTCAGTGTTACAACAGCTACTTTTCAATGCCGCCCTAACCTTCCTGCACATCAAGCAGGTAAAGTCAATCCGATACATGTCAGTTATCGCTTTCGAAATGTTATTGTTTTTCTTCATCCTCTTGCAGTATGCCAGTGGGACGGACCTTGGGATCCTGTATATCAATGTCCTGGACAGATCACTGGAGGTGCCGGAGCCCGTATATTTTCAGCACATAACTAATTTGTTCGAAATGATGAATCCGGCTTATCCCGAGCGGGAAACTTTTCTACAGGAAGCACTTAGATTTAGTACAAAAGGCACAGAGTATAAAACTGGGCATCCCAAATTGCACAAGCGAGTAGCACGTGTATATTGGAAAGGTACCATACTATCGCTTAAGGCTGTCTCGGAAAATCTTCGCATCCTGACATATCACTTTTCCAGAAAAAAATTTCATACTGGCAAAGCAACACTTCCTGAACAGCGACGACGGCGCTGGGTGTGCAGCGATGTTTGTTGAGTTACACAAAGAGCGTGGATATTCCAACGAAGTGGACCTCTTCATAGCTCAGGCAGTTTTGCAGTAAATACCACTAAAGTGAAAAACAATTTTACTTCTTCAAGTTGCTAATGATTATTAAAATACATCCTTTTAGGTATCTGTGCTTAAAAAACAAGGCAGCGGCACAGGAAGCTTTTGATGCGTACACAATGCAGCATCCAAAGATAGTAGGCAGACCACCGTACTCGCTTCCCCTCTTGAATTTTTTATACTTCCTACTTAGAACCATCGAAACGTAAGTATCCAGTTATTTGTGTACACATTAAATAGGATGTACTACTATAACAGTCTTTTCTCCTTGCAGCGGAAAATTGACTGTCTTTACAATCCTTTGTGAGCAGTATCATTTGAGCCTGAATCGAGACTCGTGTTATCGTCAGTATCTCGACAAAATTGGTCAGATCTACTTCAATATACCTCCTGCGAGGCCTCGGCACCAAGGACTTTTTGGCTCGCTTCTACAGTCAGTCTTCAAAGATATGGAAGACGATGAATCCGAAGAGGAGCAAAGAAACGCAGCCTCGACAGCCCGAACTACGTTGGAACTCGATTAATCTCCAGCTAGTCGGTTCTGTCCAACGTGATATCGTTACGTAGGGAGTGACGAAATAGCACATTGTTTAATTTACTTTGGTATGACTCGGTCCGAGGGATTTAGCCAGCCAAGTGGAAGTACCCAGGATGGACGCGAGATGAAATTATAATTCAGGACGATGGGCCTGGATTCTTCCTTTTTTAATGGTGTAATTGTAAAAAAGAAAAGAAAAAGAAAAGAACCGTACTAAGGACATTAGTCAAGCACATTTCCCAATTGATAATCATGTATCTCTTTACTCTCACTGTAATTCTCGCTGAGTTATTCGGAAATGTGTAATCGGCCGGAATAATCTGGCGAACGAATGCGGAGTAATTTTACTTAAAGGAAAAGGGAAAGAAAGATAAAAAAAGAGGAAAAAACTAAAAATCGTGTAACTAGAGTAATTCGTAATAATCGGGTATTCTTAAACGAGGTCACTTCTTTTTAGAGATTATGTGTGCAATAACGGGAAGACGAGTCCCTGAGAAATTTGCAGAATAATTTGCAACAAAGGATAACAATGATCCGGAAAATAATCTGCCACAATGTTGGGAATTATCACGTCCTGCAAAGTGTCGCATTGTATATTCCTAAATCATCGATAAAGAGTTTTACGTAACATCTGCAAGTTATTCGATTCCTGAATCAAAGGGTAAAACATGTCGATTGTTTTACAACCTTCAATTGATTTTTGACAGGATACGTGTGATGTAAATTGCCGATGAAAAACATTAATCTTAATAAATCACCCTGTATAATTGCGTTGGTAGTTTTTATTTGGGTATCCTGATTTAGATGATTCTCGCAGGTATTTACGAAAATGGATGCTTTTTATTATTATTGACAATTTAAAAAAAAATATTAAATGAGTACTTTTAGGCTCTGCATATTTACAAGTGACATCGCAGCCTTCTAATATTCCTCAAGGCCAGGCATCGAGAACTTTCTTGAGAACTCTTCCACTTCGCTACGAAGTGCCGAAACCTTCTCGGCAACCGCAGGGTCCTTCAGAGTTTCCTTGAAGTCGACCAGTTTAGGTCCTGATATCTTGCTTATTTCTTTAGACAATGTTAAACCTAAAATTTATATTACAGAATCAGAAGTATTACAACGAGGGGATAGGTTCAATCTGTGTAATGAATTTAAAGTACCTCTGTGAATAAAGTCAACCACCCTGTCAATGTCTTCCTCTTTGAGTCCCCTCGTTGTCAATGCAGGAGTACCTAACCTGATACCGGATGGATTGAGCGCACTCTTATCTCCAGGAACTGTGTTCTTGTTGCAAGCAATGGAGATTTCTTCGAGTATCTTTTCAGCTCTAGCTCCAGTAATTCCGGTGGACCTCAAGTCGACAAGAAGCATGTGAACATCGGTGCCACCGGTGCTAATTTTGTATCCTAACTTTTGCAAGCCGCTGCACAGCCTCCTCGCATTGGCCACTATTTGCTTCTGGTATTCAATAAATTCTGGGGTTTTAACTTGTTTCATTGTTGTAGCTATGCCAGCGATGGCATGATTGTGTGGGCCACCTTGAAGTCCTGGAAATACCGCCTGATTGATTTTGCTCTCAAAGTCGTACTTGATCTTCTCCCCGGTCTTGCTAACACCACGAATTCCTTTCCGGAAGAAAATGACTCCGGCACGTGGACCTCTAGCAATTAGAAAATTATTTCAAGGCTACTCCACATGGTATATAAAAATTAATTAAAAAGAATTGAGCGTTAGCACACCTGAGAGTTTTGTGTGTAGTCGTTGAGACCACATCGCTGTATTCGAAAGGACTAGGAATGATCCCAGCTGCAACGAGACCAGCGACATGGGCCATATCACTGAACAAGTAAGCATTATTCTCATCAGCTATTTCCCGGAACCTCTTGTAATCCAGACACCTGCTGTAGCAAGAAACTCCGGCTATGATGATTTTTGGCTTAAACAATCGCGCCTCATCAGCCAGTTTATCATAATCAATTAGTCCTGTTCCAGGGTTCACTTTGTATGGCATCGACTCAAAAAAGATCGAAGTGGCTGATATCTTCTTTTGTGCAGTGAAGAAACCTGTAGAAATTAAAAAATGATTACAGGATAAAATTATGCATATTTTAGGTTACATTAGCTGCGTCTTCTCACCATGCGTCAGATGTCCTCCATCCGGTAAATCCAGACCCATGATTCTCCCATGCGGCTGAATCAATCCTGTGTAAACTGCAAAATTTGCCGGACTTCCTGAATACGGTTGAACGTTGCAGCCCCATTCTTCAGGATTCAAATTAAATGCTTGCAAGGCACGTTTCTGAGCCAACAACTCGATCTCATCAATAAACTCGTTCCCACCATAATACCTGTTACACCGGAAGTATGTAATGAATGCAGAACCTCCTCCTTAAGCCGATAGCACTGAGATACAAGGGAACTAACCGTTGTCCAGGGAGTCCCTCACTGTACTTATTATGCAGGCAGGAACTCAAACACTGGAGAACACTGAGAGAAGTGAAATTCTCACTGGCGATCATCTCGAGCCCCGACTCCTGCCGCTTCTTTTCTTTCTTCATGAGTTCAAAGAGCTCCGGGTCGCTTTCCCAAACATTTTGATGAATTAATCCAGCCATGGTCTACAAAAGAAGAACTCCGTTAAACTAAATCAGTCTTCGTTACCTTCTCTCCAATGCAAATTTACTTGTCAGTCACCGACAGGGAACTGGGCATCAAATAACAAGCGAACCTCATCGAAGATATAATATATAAAATTGACACACATTGGCAGGTCAGAAGGGGTCGGGCCAAGTGATAACCCTCCACGGGTGGTGCAATGGTATGCTGTACGTAATCGTTACGTTGTCTCTTGGCATTCCCAAAGATACTATAATACCCATTCGTTATTTCCAGAGGAGATCGAATGCCGCAAAGCGTACACAGTATTGCAGAAAGTATTGCTAAACTCTCCTAATGACGTATCTTGCGTCAAAGAAATCCAAGGATCGAACAAACATAACTGAGCCAAAAAACAAAACTCTTGTACATCGAGAGCCTCCAATTAAATCTTTTACTTTAAAACAATGCATATAAAATCTATAAATACGAAATCTACAATTACAAGAAAGTTCGAAATCTGGATATCGTCGAAATTCTGATAAAAACTAGGAGATCAACGGTTTGCATACTCACACTTGCGGAACGATAAAAAGTAGCGACAGAGTGCCCTTCGAAACTTTCACGTGAATTGCGTAGATTGCCGTGCGTTTCCCGCCAACTGAGGAGTCCTTTTATAGGTTCGAAGTGTCGTTTGAAAAGGTTCCTAACCAATCGCGAGCCGTAGAGGCTCGAACACCTGACCGTCATTTTGAGGTTATCTGAAACGCGATAAGAGTTAGTAACACGACTCGCGTTGCGCGATTCTCGCCAAGCCAGGGAAAAAACCTAAAGAGAGGATAAACGTGAGTAAAGCTTCGCCGACAGAGAACGAATGAGAAAAATATCGGCCGCCTCGTAAAGAAATCATGAAATGGAAAAGCGAGTGCGCGGCCATGGCTGACGCCGAAAAAAAAAACCAAAATGGCGGCCCTTCAAACCCGAAAAACCAAACCGCATTTATCGCAAATAACGTCCAAAGATATCGTTAATACGCGATTCCTCGTAGAAATGCAAGCACGAAAACTATATAAACACGTTTTCCTACTAGGAACTATGTTATACAATCACTGAAATGGGAATTAATTGTAAAAAATCGAGGTCAAGTAGAGGAAGAGGAGAGACGCGCATCCCTTCCGTAGGTTCAGAAAATCCTTAAAATATTGGAAAATCAGACTCTACGACAACGCAGAACCACGCGCGGGGGACAAGAACACTGTATACATTCTTAAGACGAAAAAAAAAGAAGGCACGACATACAGGCAGGAGATAACTCACGTACTGTAAGTCACTCGTCGGGCCTCGACAAGATAGATCTGCGAGCCACGTAGCTCTCAGTTCCTAAAAGAAGTAAATACGAAAAACACCAGCCACTAAAAAGACGATAATGAATATATCGCAATCCAAGGACTACATAAGATAATACACACCGAATCGCTCCCACGGACTATCCAGAAGTAACCGAGCGCCTCGAGTTCTCGAGCAGGAAAAATATCGATCAGCCTTACCTACAATTACCCACCTCTGTACGTAGCTGCACTTTCTCCTGGTACATACAGCAATTCAAGTTTTATGTACCAGTCCGGTCGGTTCATTTTTCCAGAAAGTCTCAGATAACCGGGCAGCCCCGTCGGGAGAAAATCCAGGAGTAATCGAGCCTCAACCTGGAAATTCGAAGACTCATGAGTGCGCAATAATTACCATTAATTACTATTTTACCGCGGTAAAAAAAAAAAAATAAATAAAAGAAAAGAAGAAATCCTCGCGCGGTTATCATGTCCCCCGATAAGGCGACCCTTTCCCACGGGCGATAAGGAGGGTCCTCCTCATCCGAATGCCAAGTTCCTTTTCCACTTGAATTTTTATTATAACATATTCCTCCCACTTGCGCACGCAAGCGGTCCGTTGCGTTTTAATTAGCACAAAAGCTCGGCACAACGATATTACTGCATTGTCTATCTCGAGTCTGAGCCGAGCGGAGCCTCTCTAGCAGCTAAAAAGAGGCTGCTAATGGAAAATACAAAAATTCACGGTTTACAATTAACATTACAGAGAGAGTGCAATGGCGCCTCCTCCATGACATATTCACGGTGCTCGCGCTCGGCGTCGTATCGTGGATTACTGTTAATATCATACAATCGAAGAAGAGAGAGAGGAAGGACAAGCCTCCCCCTCGTTAATAATCCTCATTAATATTAAACGATTGCACCCGCATCGTGCCAGTAAATCTCGCCTTGACGAGACAATCGCTCTTAGTGTCGCGCCGCGTGCGCGCATCTTGGTTACCCTTACAAAATCGGATTAATAGCGTTTAAACTCGACAACTCTCCCCACCGATCGTCGTCCCGATCTATCCGCATCCTCGACTCACCGATTCCGGAATTCCGTGCGAGATCGCCCCCGTAAGAGATGAATTGTTACATAAATAATATGTGTAAACGCGCGAGACGCCCAAGCAGTGACGCGCCGCCTCGCCGCAGGAAACCGTACGCGAAATTATCCAGCTAAGTTAACAAAATAATTTAATTACTCCTATAAAACAGCTCTCTCTCTTTCTCTCGTTCTTTCAGGGTGTCTACAAAATAATCCTAAGACGAGTGCCACGTGGATGCAATTTAGAAATGCAGCAGAGCGCATGCCTAGGAAGATATCCCTAAAAGGAGTAGGACCGACGCCGCGATTGGTGCTCCAATTTCTCGACGACTCTTCTCTTCCTTTTCGCTTTTCTTTTTTCTTTTTCTTCCCTTCTTCACTCTCCCAAGGGCCTTCCTTCGCGCCAGGGTCCTGCCTCGCTACGTTATCGATAAAACCGTTAATAATCCTTAATAATACTACCCGACAGCGCATTAATTCATCTCGTAGAGCGATATACAGGCTGCAGCGTTTTCTAAGTGAAGTCGTTAATAGCTAGTGAGAAATTTAGAAATGACGGCTCTCCTTCGCTATATCCCAATCGACGACGGGCCATTATTATAGTCAACGATCATTAATAAGCCGTCGACAGATGCGTTCTAATTTCCATTGAAATCGAATCCTCGCCGGATCGCGATATCGACGCTTTCAAGTTATCATCAAAAAATCATTATACATTACACATATAAAACATCCAAATATTTATAAAACCTTCCCACTGAGTGCACTTGGTCATTAAAAAATTCAGCACGAGATTACGAAGGCCCCGAGGAAAAGCGATGCTCGTGAAATATCATTTTTCAACCAAGCAAAAAAATAAGTATCCTCGGTTCAAACCTGGGATAAATAAAATTAGACAAAAAAAAAAGGAAAGGAAGAAAGAAAAATGAAATTTCACGACCATCGGGTACCTTCTTGGAGCCCCGATAATTTGAGACAATTCTTCAAATGATTCGGCGCATACGGTTTCGAGAATACTTTCCATAAATAATTTGACGTTTCGATGTACATATTAATGATCCTTTCATAACACCTTAACAATTAATTTTATTAATAGTACTAATCGACACTGGACGAACGTCTCGCGTGTCGGTGCATTTTGTTCATCTGCCGCTGTATTGATATTTTATATATATAATATATATAATATATATATTTATATATAACGCATATCGCGCGCCTCGAGCACTCGACATAACGCGACTCGGCGGTAAAAAGAGCTGTACAAAAAAAAAAAAATAAAAAGAAGAAGAAGAAGAAGAAGTGGCAAGCCGTGCAAAAACGTACACACAGGGGGGAGTTGCAATAACGAAAATAATTTTTCCAAATAGCTTTACAATAATGCGCAATGATAATGTATGTGTGTGTGTGTGTGTATATATAAACGAGTTTCTCGCTCAAAAATGTATTTGGCTCGAAACTCTACCGAGTTTCTTGAAAGAGGAAGAGTCGCGGCCGAAGGTCGAAGAATCGGCGAGGGGACGAGCAAAGCTGCTCTCGAGACGCTTACAAATAAAATGGTAAAAGGGGGAAGAAAAGCAGATTGTATATTACTTCTCGCTAAATCAAGGAACAGAGGGTGGAGGCGTAAAAGGCGGCTCGGGCTTCTTTTTCTCTCCTTTAAGCTAACATTTCACTCGCAAGCGCCTCCATCGAGTCGTCCGTTCGCATCCATGAAACGTAGGAAATACGAAAAATTTCACCGACCTCGTGAACGTATAACATAATAATTTCCACATAACATAAATGCTGCCCTCGTAACAGAGAGAGAGAGAAAGAGAGAGAAAGAGAGAATTATATATAATTACGAGGGGAATCCGCGGTTTCCCTATCTCTCTGAACGTCCTATATACGTAGTATATACATTACAGCGACAATGGCGTGAATTTGATTCGGTAAATTCAAGTTCTACTGGCGTATCGATAGCTCGAATGAAATATTAGCTTAACGCAGCTCGAGAGGGGATGTGTATACATAACTTATGTCGAAGAAAAAAACCACATGAGGGGAAAAAAAAAGAAATAAAAACAAATCGATGTACGGCTCGGCAAAGGATTTTCGTAAAATACCCTAGGCGTGTGTCCATGGTCTGAACGTTAAAGCGAGCCGACGTAAAATAGCTTCTCGGTAACAGTAACTCAGAGAAACGAGGTATGTACACGCACACACATAGAGACAGACACACACGCACTGACATACGCACACACGCTCGTCGACGGCGCGAATAATACAATATATCAAGTCGAAACGAGGGAGGCGAAACTAAAAGTGGAGAAAAGAATGCCGAATAAAAGTGATAAGATGGTCCGAAAAAAGGATTCGCGCCTCGTCCTCCTCTAGGACACGCATACGTCCAGAACGAATCGCCGAGAACGGAAAGTCAATGGAATCGAGGATAGAGTACGTGAAAAGAAATTCGAAACCGGTCAGGCCGATGGGGATTTAAAGGCGACCCAACAGATGCAACGAATAATATATTAAATCGCAGCCGCAAGGATACATATCTCGCGAATCTTGAATTTGTCGGTGATCGGGAGAGAATTGAAAGGACTGTATAAAAAAAAAAAAGAGAGAAAAACATTCAAAGGAAAGGCCTAGGAGTCAGGCATTTCGCAGTCGGTCTCGCGTCGTAAGGACTCTCATCAGGATCTAAAAGGTTCGGGACGATTCCACCCACAGGACGATTATAAGACCACGGGATCGTCCCTCGCTCGTCGAATAAGGATCAACGGACAGTCCGGTAGAGATTACAGGGAGCACGGCCCATCCAGAAGCTCCGAGAATGCCGGAAAACTCGGAAAAGTCATCGCCCTCCCGAGTACTCGTCTACGAGGAACCGGCGAACAAAGATGGCGGCCGCTCCGCTTTGCGCGCCCTTTTCGAACGAGCGATGCGAGCAGCGATCGCTACCGCTCTAATTCGCACCCTTTCTCTCTCTCTCTCTTGCAGTCTCTTCAAGTCCATCGTACAGAATGCTCGCAAAGGTTACCCTCTAATAAATGTCGATAGTAACTAGTTTTTAAATGTTATTTAAAACCTCGGGGCGCGCCTCTTCAGGGTTCCGGGGCCCCGCAGAAGTTCTATATAACGAAATAGCGTGGCAGAAGTGTCGCTCCTTCTTATTATACAGGGACTCGTATATAAATTACGTGTTCTCATGCATGTTTCCTCGCTTTAAATCCTCGTTCTCGCTCTCTCTTTCGCTCGTTCGCTCTCTCGCTCTCTCTCTCTCTCTTTCGTCTCGCGCACTCGTGGGTGTGTATCGCTGCCTTAGAAAGAAAAAAAAAGGAAAAAAAAAGTAGGAAAAAAAAGAAACTCTCCCCGGTACGATGGAGTTCTTTAGTTGTATATCTTAATGGCCTTTTCGAGGTAGTTGATGCGAGACCGCTTTGGCGCTTTGTTGACGTGGTCCAGGCCGAGCCAAGGCCTCTGCTGCGCCGTGCCTGCGTTCAAAAGTGGATAGGCTAGAACGTTTTTCGTTCGTCAGCTCTTCAGCGCGTGGACTCTCATCTCGAGAATTAAAAAAGACCGTCCAGGAGGTGCTTCGCACCGTCCCGAGGTCCTCCAGGTCTCCTGGAAGGCCAGGGGCTCGATTCCATATGATCACCGAGAGCGCTCATTTCCTCGCCTCGCCATAACTCCCGTGAGTTTCCTCACCCGGGTGAAAATGCGACACGTACCATGAGGCGATCTCGCATTTTCATCTCGGCGGAAGTTATAGTCTCGCGGGAGACGTTCACTTTCGGCATTTTCACCGGATTCGAGTTACAGAATCGAGCCATGATGGTGGACCACCGTGACGCACGCAAAGCCCCTCGAGGACGTCGCATTCTGGCTACTTACTCTGGTTCGGATTAACTTTGAAGTCCGTGAGATCGATGCAGTACTCCGGGGCGTCGATGATGAACTGCGGCTTGCTCACCGCGACCACGACAAACTTAAACTTTGAAAGTTTTTATGAATTCCTACCGGACGGCAAGGGCGATCGAAAGTGAGTGCTTACCTTCTCGAACTCCTTCTCCTGGACGCCGAGTTTCTTCAGAAGCCTCTCCTTCATCTTCGCGAAGGGCTCGCCCTGGAATAGAGAGAAGTTAGACCCGGGTAGAAGTAGCCGACAGGAGGTCGCCGACTCACGTGTTTTATTTTAAACAGGAAGGGGATGCCGAAGGTGGAGAAGACGTCCTTGTGGAAGTGCGCGACTGGGATCAGCATCTCGTCGTCGGCCAGGACCAGCTCGTCCTTGGGGATCTCTTCTATCCTGTACATCTTGTTGCCCGAGGTGTTGAGATTTTCCAGGGGAACGTCGTCCTTCGGGCCGGGTAGCAGTCGATTGCTGTTGATCTCGAGTATCCTCAGCTTCCCGGACCCATTTTCCGAGAGCTCGACCTGCTTCTTGGCCTCCTCGAGGAGCGTGGCGACGGTGCCGTTCTTGTTAGGGTAGAGGATGATCTCCTTCTCCTCCTTCAAGGACGGACCGACCCATGTGCACTTGAACTGCTTCTTGTTCTCCAGCTCGTTAACTCGGATGCTGAGCTGCTGGTAGAAGATCTTCCTCGTCTTTGGCTTGCAGAAAGTGACGATGTCCTTGAGGGTCCCCTCGAAGGTGCACTTCAGCGGGTGGCCGGGCGATTCCTTGTAGCTGTGGAGAAAACGTCGCTCTTCAGCTACCCTCTTCAAGGCTCGGATGAATAAAAACAACGTTCAAAATAGATGCCAGCCCTCTCGAATTCATCCAACCTAGGAAGATCCTTCTAACCCAACGCAACCTACTTTTGGCATTTGAAGAATTGCAGAAGGTAGGGGTCCGTCCCGACCCTCTGCGCGACAGCTTTGGCTATTTGGTCATAAGTCATCCTCTGGGAAAGCTCCATGGTGAACCCTGGATCGTTCGGTATCGTCTTGTCGCAGAAGGTCACCTCCATTCTATAGAACAGGTCCCTGAAGATGCGCAACCGATTGTTCAGTACCAGCCCGTTAAGAAACACCACCACTCCCTCCAACAGCTTACTTGAAGTAATCCCGACACGTAGGTAGTTCATACATCTCGTTGTCCCTCTCCTCCTTCTGGAAAACAATGATATCCCCATCCATGAGTTCCTCGAGGACCTTCTCCAAGGGCTCGGTAAGGCTCTCGATTTTCTCCACCATGTTGGGCTTGATCTCCTCGTACAGCACGAGTTCCGTGTCCAGAGGGAACCCGGCGCGCTCGTTCAGGATGGGCACGAGTTCCTCTGCAAGGTGACCACGAAGAGTTTAATCCACATTCCCCCGTGACACCCTTCATCAGAATCCTAAATGATCCCGGAATACTCACGAACTTTGGCAGCGACTGGCATATAGTGATGGCCGCAATAGTGGATCTTCTTGCTCTTCGGGTCGTAGAGCTTGAAGAAGAGGAGGACGTCGGTGTCCTTGTCGAATGATGGCAGAGCCGAGAGTCCGGAGTCAGGTGGGCCCAGCTCTACGAAGACGTTCCAGGGGTTCATGTTCTCCGCGCAGTCCGTCATGGCCTTCTGGAAGTCCGCTTCGGGCTCTATCAAGGTCGGTCTGCAGGTCTGGTTGGATCTCAGGCTAAACGGCCAAACGCGAATCTGCTCTATGGGGTATTTCTGCGGGGAAAGTCTAATCAGATCCGCACCTTCCGGGCCGTTTAACCAGGTACCGCGCCGGTTCTCCAGGCACCCCGAAGAGGAGAACTCGCGCTAAGAGCACTCTCCTCTCTCTCTCTCTCTCTTTCTCGGTTAAGACTTACCAGGCTGTCGCTGAGGAGCTCGAGAAACTCGTGCAAGGTAGCCTGTTTGCGGACCCTAAATATACGATATAGGGCCCGTTCCGGGTCGTAGAGATCGTTGCCCTGGTGCCCGTTAAAGTTGTCCTCCAGGAGGACATTAACAGTCATGTACAAGTACGCTTCGTTTCTCTCCTTCCTTCGAATCTGTTCCAGCCTCTTCTCCTCTTGCAGCCTCTCCACCAGCTAGGACCAACAAAATTAAAATTATCCAGGTGTCGAGAACGTTTCATTCCATTCTTTTTATACTTCTTATTTACTTGTTATTTTTTTTTCCAATTTTTTTTCTCTCTCTCTCTCTCTTTTCATTTCAATTTCTCTCTCTCCTGTGAATTTCCTCCACGTCACCGGTCATCTCTCTCGGTCCGAATTTCTTTTTTATTATTTTTTGTTTCTTATTTTCAACTCCAGATTTGATAAAGAATCGCCAACACTCTCTTAGGCCTCGAGAACTCAAAAAGACGAGACGAGGTGTCCCCCGTGCTCTCGTGCACATCCGTGTAATTTTAATTTTGTTCATCCGCCGTGTAAGACCGCCAAATGACGCTACAAACTCAACATTATTCAGCATTAGTTTCTAATAAAGAAAATTAAATAAAAGAAAATAAAAGGGCAAAGATCATTCGACGGCACTCTTTCGACAGGGTCGCAGCGGCGAGGAAAGGCTCGCAACCCTTTACAGTGGGGGGGTTGTTTTTTTTTTTGCGTTTTTTAAATTCACCCTACATTAAGTCACGACTCTAATTATCATCTCTCTCTAGATGTCCTCTCTGCCGAGTCGAAACATCCTGGAAAGAAGTCATCGAGGATCCTCGTAGAATGCTGAACAATAATGAACTCGTAATGCATCACTTGAGCAGCCGGAGGGACTCTTCGAAGCACTTGGCCCCTTAGTGTCCGACCGCATAATTTCCCCCCCGAAAAAAAAAAAAAAAAAAAATTATTTAAACCAAAACGAAGGGACATTTTACACGAATGACAATAACATTAACAAGCGAGACGCTAACGGGCCAAGGGACAAATCTCTCCGTGAGTTCTACACACCGGAAGTGAGTTTGAAAGAAGACGGAACGAAGAAGTTTATCTAAAGATTATTTAAAAAAGAAAAGAAAAATAATTAAACAAACGTAAGCGCGTACCACGAGACTAGCGGCTCGAAATGCCTAAGCTTTATTTATTGCTCACCGACCATGAGATTCGATAGAGACGTATATCTCCTTATCTGATATCATACATATATCCCTATAATATGTAATATGTAAACAATATTATATACAAAATATCGACGAAGCCGTCATTTTGAAAGGGACACCGAGACAGTCTAGACAAAATGATGTGCTCCGTCCAGACGAATGTGCTCTGTACATTATTCTTCGGTTTATTAATACGTAACAACAAATAAATAGATAAGCATCCGTTAAACTCCTGGGTAATCGACATCGAAAGGAATTTACTAACTCACCGCCTGGCGTGATTCGATTTAGTTTAAAGGACTAATCGGGAGGTGATTTAAATTAATTTAAATAAATGACTTGCGTGTACGCGCGCGCGCGCGCGTGTGTGTGTGTATAAGTGTGCATCTCTCTCTCTTTTTCCATTCCTTCAAATCGTGGAGGTCGCTAAAGATCTTTCTTTCTCTCTTTCTCTCTTTATCTTTCTTTCGTAAGAGTCGAACTCACTAAACAGTCCTATTAAATAACAAATATATCGTATCAGAAGACGTATTAAGGAAGAAGCCTGGTGTTGCTAAAATATATTACTTATCTTTAACATCTGTTATCGTTAACATCTGCCTTGTAATTTCTTGTATGCACGATATTTTAATTCATGTGACTTGGTAATATATATATATATATGGGCGCAGGCACCTGTATTTCTTTTTCCCCTCGCAATTATCATTTCGCATTCGCGAGCCGGTCTCTCGTCGACTCGAGACCATTCAGCTCCTTTTTCATTCCCTTTTAATAATTCCCCTCGCAAGGACTCATGCGATATCCTGGGAACATCTAATTTGTCCTAGGGACCGTCGTCCTCGAGTACAACGGTCGGCAGTCAATCGACAATTTGTCTTCGTCATTGCAAGGTCGAAGTCAGGCCCGACTCTCGAAACCCGAGCAAGGATCTTCCCCAAGGATTAAAATGCCCTCCGAGCTCAGGAAGAACCGCCAAAAAGCGTCCTCGTCATCCATCACCATATCCTAAAGTACCGACCAATACTTCGTACCTGAACACGAAAGGTGTACATTGCCCTGAAGACCCTTTTGCATTTAATTTTTTTTATTTTTTCAACGACACGATAACCGACTTTAACTCTATGCTAAATTTTCATTTTCAGTGCTCAGGCATTCGAGTGATTTTAAATTAATTACTTTTTAACCCGCGCTAAATTACATTTTCTATGCTCTCTTCGGGGCCTCTTAAAAAAGGAAAAAAAAAATTGTTCACAGGTCGGCAAGGTGTACGAGCGATAATACCCAATTTTCATAAAACCTTCGATAAATTCCACTTTATACGCTCTTCAGAGTCTCTCTAAAAAACAATTTCTCAGATTAGCAACGGGTCTGATCCAATTTTTTGGTAAAACATCCTCTAAATTTTGATTTCCTACGCTCTTCAGTGTCTCCCTAAAAAACAATTTCTCACCGATTAGCAAATGCAATTTTTGGTAAAACGTTCTCTAAATTTTGATTTCCTACGCTCTTCAGGGTCTCCCTAAAAAACCTTGTCTCACCGATTAGCAAATGCAATTTTTGGTAAAACGTTCTCTAAATTTTGATTTCCTCCGCTCTTCAGGGTTTCCCTAAAAAACAATTTCTCACCGATTAGCAAATGCAATTTTTGGTAAAACGTTCTCTAAATTTCGATTTCCTACGCTCTTCAGGGTCTCCATCGAATCCCCCCCAGAGTCAGTGCCTTCCTTCGAGTCGCGAGAGAGTCCCGTCAGTCATCGAAAGGAAAGAAAAGAAAAGAAAAAAGTCACAGTAAAAAAAAGCGCCCGTCCAGCGCACGCAAAACTACTCGTCGCTCCGCCCAACAAATCAGCTCGAGAGGCCGAGCAAAGGAAATGCAATTGATTTACACATTAATAGAAATTCCTCCGCAAAGGAGTAACACAAGGAATGGGGTAGGGTCCGATCGATCTGAAAATCATAGCCGGATCAGGGTGGTGGGTAGGTGGGAGGAGGAGGTGGAAGTTGGGGCAAGCTCCCGTTTTTCCGCGCCGGCCTTCCCGGGGCAAGGATAATCCTCCCCGTCTCTACGAGGCGCCTCGTCAGGGTCGTCTTTAAAAGTCGTGGATGTACAAGTTGGGGTTGCGAGGGTTTTGCGTGCAGGGACGGAGATTGGCGCCCTCCGGGTGGGTCTCCTGATTCGCGTCGGTCGAGTCTTTGTCGCGCTCAAGCTCGGTCAATTCCTGGGAAAGCTCCCTTTGTAGGACGTTTCTGACCTCTTGAGGTATGTCCTCCTCAGTGACCTCTTGCAGGACGTTATGCAGCTCGGAGTCCCGTATGTAGACCAGCATGTAAGCGTTGGTGCAGTGCTTAACCGCCATCGACATGTCCTCGTCCTGGCCCCCGTAGTTGTTCTCGATGGCCTCCTTCTTCGTGCACTTAGAGACCACGTCGTCGTCGAATTTGCACCACTACGCAGAGACCCGGGAGGAATTCAATTAGACCAGGGTTACGGCACATTAAAGAAGCCTCGTAATATCAGCTAGGGGATATAATGTTCCAGGCAGGGTTCTCGAAAGCGTTGCATCGATCGGGAGAGGGAAAGCATATTTTTCTAATGGACCGCGCGACCGACCTTTCCGTCACCGGCAGGGTTGATGAAGACTACGTAGTGGCCTCCGTGATTGTCTCCGCTGTGGACGAGGACGGCGTGTAACGTGTAATCGGCGTTGGTCGCCTCCTTGGCTTGCAAGTACGGCCCCAGGCTGATCTTCTCGTAGAACTCGAACCTGAAGAGGGAGGAAGGAACGTTAAACTGACCCACGTCAGCCTTGCACCGCCCTCGATCATCCGAAGCTTTGTTCACCTGTCGTTGAACTTCACCGAACAATCCGTCACGGGGTCGTACTGGAATCGCATTAGATGTAAATGCAAGACGGGGGGAAACGACTTGAAGATGACGCCCTTCTCGGCCTCCTGCAGTCCGTGCTCGCCGGCGTCGTACTTGTTGTCGCCGTCCAGGATCTCCGTGCTAACGTAATCCCCGAAGGACTCGTCGACTGGAACACGGATGTAGGATTTGATTTAACGCGTCTCGTTATATTATCATTAAAGTGTAACGAAGGCGAGACTCACTGTTCTTCTTCCCTTTGATGTTAAGCTGAATGTCGTAGAACGTCTCGATCCTCGTCGACTTGTAGTCAATGTTTTTGCACTTTATGAAGGATATCATCTTGCCCTCGAATAACTTTGGCACTGTACCCTCGACGCATGTACCCTTCATCTTGCTCTCCAACTTATCCAAGAGCTGGGAGGACGAAACGAACCGTGAGAATAATTCTCCTTGGGAGTTGTGCATCATTTATCGGAAGGGTTAAAATTAAATGTAAGGGATCGTACCACTCTCAGAAATTCCTGTACGTCGTGTTGCATAAACGAGTCCAATGTTTCCCATCCAAAGCTTTTCGTTAACTTCTTCGTGCCGACTGGCTTGTCGCAGAACTGCAGCTCGTGGAATACCCTTTGCAGTGCCAGAGCAACGCTTTTGCTGGAGTCATCGCTCTCCGTTGGCATTTTGTATACTGCTTTTCGTAACTGCAAGCGAGCCAAGGTTCCCAGTGACATTACTTACGTGTTTCCTTGCTTGGTTCGGTTTTACGATTACGACATTAAATTAGAGCTCACCTGATTTGTAAAGTAGAGAGTTTGAAGTAAAGAGTTCATGTAACAGGTTGCACCTTGATTTTTGAGACCCACGTATCCGGTGTGTTTCTTACTGTCCCAACTTACACCATGTGGTGCATCTGCGCTTACGTGAACCTGTGAAGAAACACTTGCAATGAGAATAAACCTGAAAAGAGATAAAATTGTTCGCAGAGCTATGATTACTAACCTCGAGAGTGATCGAGTCGTCTTTGATGTATCCTTTGTCAGGGTCTAAAACATCATGCCATCCCATGAAGTGACTAAATCCCCAGTCGTTCTCCTTGCTATAAAACAGATGCTGAATCTCTGAAATGGTAATTTAGAGGTTAAGTACGAGGCAGTGACATTCATAAATGGAATTTGGTTATATCGAGGGACTTACTTCTGCTGAATGGCTCCTGCTTCTCTTTGCATGAAAGTAGACGTAATTCAGCATTCGCAAAACAACTCCAGGATGTGGACTCGCTCTCTCCATTGCACTGTAGAAAGAAACCGAGAGACTTCTGAGGCTGTCGTTCCTGGGGCTGGCTCGTCCTTGGCATCACCATGATCTTCCAAGGCAGATTGCGGACATAACATGGTGGAGAGAGTTGCGACTCCCTCATCGTTGAAACATTCTCAACCGTGTAGCGAAAGGTTGCTTCGGAGCGGGCTTCGTCTACCAGACAAGAATTATCATTCATTCCACACAATCCACCGCAATGTTACTTATAATCAGCAAAAGAATAAAACAATCCATGTACCTTCCTCCATGTCTTGATCTTGTACACAAGCAAGTTCCAATTCACCATTGATAGGACGAGCTTCGGTCCCATCGCCTCCACCATCGTTTGGGGTTTCTGAATAACCAACAAACCGTACATATGAAGTGTCGTACTTGAAAACTTATGACAAAGGAAGACAAGCAATCTAACCCTGAGATTTTCATCGTGCACTCATAATATTAAATAATTTCAAACACCGTTAACAATTTAAAACCTCTTTTCAAATAAGAACAAACAGTATTTCTGCCAACCGACATTTGGGCTTTGACAGAACAATTGAGGACTACCCGAAACAAAGAGCTAAGTCCAAGAATTAGGTTATGTGGTTAAGTACCCTGACACTTGCCAATAAAATACAATACATCGATCGTACATACATATAAAAGACATCCTTAATTCCTCATCAAAGTGAAATAATATTACTTTTGCAGCCACAACTCACCTTCTTGTGTGTCCATATCCTCGACATCGTTGACAGGCACCGGGATCGTATTAAGCTGATTCAAGTTGTCCTTGTCGTTGACGTGATTCATCTTGAAGCCAATGTTGACGGTCGTCTTGTCTGCACAGGGTACCTCGGTGACGGCAAGAGCCACCGGAACGTCTTCCTCCTGATCCGACGCGGTGACAGTGGCTGTCTTGCGAGCCGTGTTGAACTCCTGTTTAAAGAAGAGTTGTCGCCGTCTATGCCGGACGGCGCACAAGACCAGCGTAAAATCTTTCTTGGGCTCCAGCTTGCCGACAGCCTTGTTCGGCCTGTCCTCGCGCTCGGACGGTGACGTTGTTTTACAGGACGGCGACGATTGGTACTTGCTCGCGATTCGCCCAATTTCTGCAACGTCCACTGCCTCGGCTCGCCGTCGCTGTCACGGACCTGGTGGAAGAAAAAAGCAGCCGGAGAATAAACAACCCGAGCAAGTATGAGTGCCTTTAAAAGAAATAACAATAATCGTACCTAACGTTCACTCCGTCGCGGAAGGTTGAGTGTCTTACGTCGCGCCAGGTCGCAGAAACGGAGCGCTGCGCCGCGGCTCCGGAGGACCTTCCGACCCGGACACCCCCGCTCCCCTCGTCGACGGGGTCCGCCTCGAGATTTCCGTTGAGGCTTCGCAGACTGGAACGCGCGCACCGGCACCGTGGTGTGCACGCTCGGTGCACCAGGCCCGACGAATCGCGTCCCGACACGGCGGTTCCTTCTGGCACGCTCTTTGCTCGAGCCCTCTCCTCGGAGCTGGGAGCCGTCTAAGGCTCGCGGTCGCCCCGGTCGGCCCGGCTTTTGCAGCCTCCCCCGTGGCCCGGCCCCGCGGCTGGCTCGAGCTCTCAGTCGGGCTCTTCCTTTGCCCGATCTCTACGACCCGAGGAACGCTCGAGAACACCTCCGCTTTCCGTTTTCCGCTCTCCTTCGCACTCCACTTCTTCGCGAAAATAAACAAAATGGCGATGAGCCGCCCTGCCGCTGCCCGACTGGTCCCTGTGGGTCCCTGCGTGCAGTCTTCGCCCCGATCCTCGCGGCCCTCTAGACTGACGCCATCCCTCGGCCGAGACGAGAACTTGGAACCCGAACTGTGGCGCCCTCGCACTAGCGGCGCCCTCGCGCACCTCCAACCATCCCTTATCTTCGCTTTAGATAAAGAAAATCCTATTCCTCTTCGTGTTTTACCTCTCCATGCCCTGTGGGTCATGTTGTGAATTCTTCGCTTCCACTCTCGCTGCACAGTGGCGCCATCCGACGACGACGACGCGAACCCTATACCCAAGCGACTCTGCTCTGTGCCTACGTCTGCGAAGTGTGAATCGAGAATCGAACGTTGGTAAGCAGGATTCTTTCTACCGATCGAGGTTGCTATCAACTTGGAGATTCTTCCGCTAGAGGCGCGGGCTGATACTCATTATAGCGCCGTGTTTGAATGCACGGTGCATGGAGGAGCTTCCCGACGCTCTCTTTTCTCGATACTTTTGCCGAATTTTTCCAGTCCTCGAGGGAAACCTGGAGCGACCGGTTGCCCGTGCGAAGGATGTCGGGATGCTGGCGGCCATTGGCGATTCCGCAGGTTCGTTCACCTAGGCCTTGAATTCTCCGCACCGACGCCGCATATACACACGGTGAGTCGGTTATCGCCTCGCTTCTCCTTTTTACAGACGCTTTATCGCCCGCTTATCCGCCGGTCGTATTAGAATCTGCGATTAATTGTGGGGCTTCCTTCCTAAGGGCACTCGGAACCTTCCAAGGCGGCCATCTTGGATTCCATCGATACTCGACCTCCGCCTCACAGAAAATGTCTCTTAAAAGGTAAAAATCCCCCATCAATGCAGAGTATTCCTCGATATCTTTTTTTCCAGGGAAATAGAGCGAGTTTTTCTCAACTGGTACCGATCGACTCGCGTCGAGAAAGGACTGGAGGGATTTCTTTTTTCATCATCTTGGCGTCCTTCGCCATGGCTGCGCGATGCACTTGGCGTCGCCTCGAGAACTTGCACGGCAACCACGAGAGTGCAATATCCTTGCACTTGGGAATGCGCAGTGAAAACTTGGCGGCCGTAAATCAACGGGGGAATCCTTTAGGAAAGTATCTCGTTCTCTGGCGAGTCGATTATTCGCCCGTCCGTTGCGAAAAGAACGGAGTTAAGGTGAAGAGCGGTGCCCGCGAAGAGTCGAGAAAGGGAAGAAAGGGAAGCTCAAGATCGGGCCCTTTCACTTCAGGTTGCGGCACCACCAGTTTGGTAACCCGAGAGGGCCCAGAAAATCGGAGGCTGCTATTTCGAGCTCGAGATCGCTGATCAATCGATCGACGCTGCAACCTTCGATCGGCGACACTTCCATCGGGAATTCTACGAGTTACACATTCTGGAATGGCTAATAGTCACGCAAGAGGCTTGCTCACGTCTCGTAGCGTGACTCGAATGACGGATCGACCCCAGTCATCGAGTTATGAGAAGAAAGCGACCTGGCATAACAGCCGAACCCCGTTGTATAAGACCGGAATCACTGCGAGCAATATGGCGGCCGAAAGTCTCGCGGTTTGCGCAAGAACGTTCTGGATGTCGAGGATAAAAGTAAACTGGGTCCGCTAGGTCAGTTTGCGACATGGCGGGTCAGTTTACGGAGAGAATATTTTCGGCCAATGTTGCGATTTATAATAATGCGTTCCCCCTTCTTGTCGAAGAAACGTCCAGGACGTCGCGGAGAGTTCGACGCGAGGGTAGGACAGACTCGGCAGAAGGGGATCTTCGGATTACAGGAGATGCATTGCGGTACAAGTGTACATGAGCACCTTTTGTAATTATTAAGTACCCGATGTACGAGATGAACACTCGCCCTGGGGCTGAGATCGTTATCGGGAAGGCGAGGGACCGGCTGACATTCATTTATGGGACCTCCATACCTTCCAAAGCGACGCTCGTCCTTGAATCTGAAGAAAAGGACTTCAGCGAGTCTCCTTAGTTCGCCGTATTTTTAAGATTAAATTAATACTAAGAAATTGTTAAGGCCTTATTTAAGTATCTAGTGTTAAGACTGTTTAAGGCGTTAGATTTTAAGTTAGCGTATCTTAGGGGGAGGTTCAAATTCTTCGGTCATTATGGAAGGGGGATGGATTAGAGCAAATGTCTGTTGAGAAAATGTGTTTATTGCGATCAATGAGTTTTTAATTAATGCAGTCGAATGTAGAATCGAGGCGGGTTGACTAGAAGGAGGGCGATATTCAGATTCAGTGGACGTATCCTGCGACGACAGGAGCTGCGGCCACGTGGGCGACGACAGGTGCAGCGTGGGCAACCACCGGTGCACCATGGGCAACCACAGGTGCAGCATGGGCAACCACCGGTGCAGCATGGGCAACCACAGGTCCAGCATGAGCAACCACAGGTCCAGCGTGAGCAACCACAGGTGCAGCGTGAGCAGCGTAGGTGTAGGCAGGTGCTGCAGCCACGACTGGTCCTGCCACCACGGGGGCGGTTTTCACCACGGGGACTGCGGCCACGACGGGCGTCTTCACCGAGACCTTGTACGTGTTGGCATAGCTGGTGGCCACTGGGACGTGGTGAGCCACGGCGACGGGAGCTGCTGCCACGACCGGCAGGACTCCAGGTGCAGGTGCAGCCAAGGCGCAGGCGGCGAGGGCCAACAGCAGGGCGAGCTTGAACATGGCGAGGGTTCTTCTGGGATCTGGACCTCCTGGGTGACGAGTGGGTACTCCTCGATTCTTCGGGGATTTGAATGCAGCATCTCGAGGCGGGACGCTTCTTATAGTCGGCCCCTGCCGCGCTCTTCTGCCCCCGATCCTGCGACCCCAAGGTCGGAGGACCACTTCGAAGCCCCCCAACCTGAAGCTCTTCTGCCATTCTACGTCCGGATAAAGCCAAGGACTCGAGGATCTGCGAGAGATTCAAGTGAGGAAAGGTAAAGGGATGGAGAATTAAGTGATGAATCAAGTGAAGGATGAAATTATGAAGAATTAATGATGAAGAGTCTAGTGATGAAGAATGAAATTATGAAGAATGAAATTATGAAGAATGAAATTATGAAGAATGAAATTATGAAGAATGAAATTATGAAGAATGAAATTATGAAGAATGAAATTATGAAGAATGAAATTATGAAGAATGAAATTATGAAGAATGAAATTATGAAGAATGAAATTATGAAGAATGAAATTATGAAGAATGAAATTATGAAGAATTAAATTATGAAGAATGAAATTATGAAGAATTAAATTATGAAGAATGAAATTATGAAGAATTAAGTGATGAAAAATAAAATCCTGAAGAATCAAACCCTTGTTGAGTTATTTAAGAATAAAGTCCCGAAGGAGGAGGTGTTTCACGGGTGTTTCATGGGAAACGACCCCTGATCCACGCTTAGTCATACAGGACGACTCGTAATCAGGTTCACTAGCGTAAATAGATATCAGTCTGGATTTCGATGCGCACTTCGATAAGGGATAAGGAAGATGCGACGCCAACGCGTTAATTACTGTACAGGGGTGGCGGGTCGACTGCACCGTTCGCGGTAATTGCATTTACATAATGCAGGTCTATTTGCGATACCGAGCTCGTAGTCACGCAGTTACGTTGACTGCTTACCCTGGTTACATGTCGGTTGAGTAACGCACTTCGCGCAATCCGTTAAACTAGTCTCGTCAGGACCCAGAAACGATACGTGACACAAATCCCCCTCGTAAGTTTCGACCAATTAATCCGGTCATCTCGTGACCTGGACCAGAGTACCATGAAGATACCCAGCGAACACAAGCGCATTCCTATCAGCATCACAAATCCGAGGATAATCCCTGGGGAAGGTGTCCACGACCCCCAGGACACCCTACGATGCATCTCCATCGATTTCCTCGATGATAAAAAAAAAATAGACCCTATCTCTCCATACTAGAAAAAAATATCAGAAAGTATTACATCCGCATATGAATCATAAACATAGATTCTTAGGAATTGCGACGCCGCGAAAATGGCGAAAAAAAAGGACTGTGCACCTCCAGGGTCGGATAAGTGCCCTCACGATTGGTCGCCATAGTCTCTTTCGTAAAAATGAAAATCCGAGGATAATCCCTGGGGAAGGTGTCCACGACCCCCAGGACACCCTACGATGCATCTCCATCGATTTCCTCGATGATAGAAAAAAATAGACCCTACCTCTCCATACTAGAAAAAAATATAAGAAAGTATTACATCCGTATATGAATCATAAACATAGATTCTTAGGAATTGCGACGCCGCGAAAATGGCGAAAAAAAAGGACTGTGCACCTCCAGGGTCGGATAAGTGCCCTCACGATTGGTCGCCATAGTCTCTTTCGTAAAAATGAAAATCCGAGGATAATCCCTGGGGAAGGTGTCCACGACCCCCAGGACACCCTACGATGCATCTCCATCGATTTCCTCGATGATAAAAAAAAAATAGACCCTATCTCTCCATACTAGAAAAAAATATCAGAAAGTATTACATCCGCATATGAATCATAAACATAGATTCTTAGGAATTGCGACGCCGCGAAAATGGCGAAAAAAAGGATTGTGCACCGCCAGGGTCGGATAAGTGCCCTCACGATTGGTCGCCATAGTCTCTTTCGTAAAAATGAAAATCCCACCGTGACGTAGCGAAATGGAGAGAGAAAAAAAAGGCCCATCCATGTGATAGGGTCCGAGGTGTCCGTCAAGGCTGGAGGCCGCCGTCTCGAAAGCCGACCTCCGACTCGTATGCTAATTCGATTTTCATAGCGACCGCCGTATATGGAGCGATCCGTATGTAGATCACTCTTTCTCTCGTGCCCCCGTGGTATCTATTTGTCGGTCTTTTTCGTGAGGGCAAGGCCTCGGTGCGTAAACGCAGGAGAGGAGAAAGAAAAAAAAGGAATCCGGCGGTTACCGAATTGCGAGTAGAAGGAGGGAAAAGGCGCATAAAAAGGCGGCTCGAATCGAAGGAGGCACCACTCGATCAGCAGCGTCGAAACTCGAGCAAACTCAAAGTCGAAGAAGTCAAGAGATATCCCAGCCATGTACAAGTTGGTGGTGTTCTTCGCCCTCGTGGCCCTGTCTGCAGCTGCCCCTGCTCCTGGGTTCCTCCACGCTGCACCTGTCGTGGCCGCCCCCGCAGTGCACGCTGTCCACGCTGCACCCGTAGTGGCTGCACCTGCAGTTGCAGTCGCACATTCGGTGCCCGTCGCCACCAGCTACGCCAACACCTACAAAGTGGCCTACAAGAGCCCCATCGTGGCTGCTGCACCCCTGGCCGTCGCTGCTGCACCTGCCCTCACCTATGCCGCCCACCCTGCGCACCTGACCTATGCTGCACATGCACCTGTCGTCGCTCATCATGCACCTGTCGCCTACGCCGCCCCCGCCATCGGCCTCGTCCACTGAGCTCGACCAAAGGACTTCTCAACGCCTTCTATTTATTTGCATTCCTTGAGATGACAATATACTTCTGCATTCTTTAACCTGAGTCTTTCAATTTTACCTGGGCTTAATTAAACCGTCTAGGGTGGAATTTTCACCTGCACCCTTTAACTTAGAGGTTTTGAATTTAACCTGAATTTTAAATAATACCTCGAGGGTGAGATCTTTACATCTGCACTCTCCAACCTGCAGATTTCAACATTTTACCTGAGTCTCTTTCGGGCCTAAATTTAATTTTAATTAAATCGAGGGGGATCGATTAAATTAATCGGCTTCCGGAAGGCACGTGGGGTTGATAGATAGAGAAAGAGAGGGAGAGGTTGGAGAAGGAAACGCGGATTTATCTGCGAACCCGATATGGAGGCGGCCTCGGTCCGCTTTTTGGCCTTTCTTCGTGGCCTCCTGGTTAACGTCGTCTGCGATTTCTTGTTCCTTTTTCCTGGAGCCCTTGAGAGTGCCTCGAGGATCCCGTGATTCGCGGTCATATTTTATCCGCTTTCTTCTTGTTTTACGAGTCGCCGCCTTTTTCGGAAGCCGAGGAGGATATGCAGCGAAAAGGGGAGAGCGCGCACTCGCCCTCGGTTTTATCTCTCGAAAATTGCCTTGCACTTGCACGATTCGCAAATTAAAAGGAGGCAAATTTACGAGACAGGAAAGTATATGCCAAGGAAAACTCAGGAGGCCTCGGTGTAAATTACAAAATTTGCAAAAGTATATTTCGACATTCGGTGATGCGAGAAGAATTATTTACAAGTCGGGCAGGATTTGGCGAATTTAGGGGCGAGTCGGTTTCGATCAGTGATAGTACGCCCCGGGTGCGTATCCATATCCGTAGCCATGGCCGTAGGAAAGTGCAGGTGCAGCTGCGAACCCGTACCCATGGGAATATCCGACTGCAGGGGCGTATGCAACTGCAGGCGCGGCCACGACTTTGGCCACGGCAGGAGCAATTGCAGGCGCACTGTAGGTGACTGCAGGTGCAGCTACAACCTTTGCCACAGGTGCAGGTGCCACGGCAACCTTCGCCACAGCTGGAGCTGCGTAGGCGACCTGAAAATCAAAGTCGATTATCATTTATTCCCTGGGAATTATTTTCTAAGATTTTTATAATTAATACACAATTAATTTCGAAGTCCTTTCGCACAATTGCCGACTTCCTTTCTAAGCGTCCTGAGGCAAGGCTTGAAGGAATAAGAGAAATGACACGTAAACGGAGCTGCGTGTGATCGATGCCACCGATTGATATCGCAATCGATTGGCCTTTAGCGATTCCGTTTTCTGCCGACACGCGATCGGCAAGGAGAGACCTTTAAACCTTAAGAAAAGGTCGACACCTTTTCTCGATGCCGACGACCCCTGACCTCATTGTGAAGGCCTTCTCCTCGATCGTTGTCGATTTTTCTCCGATCGGTCGCTGATCGCCCGAAGCCTCGTTAAGGGGACGCTCATTGAACTCTCGTCGTGATAAGACACGACGATTTTATCAGACAAGATTTTTAATGCACTTCCTCCTCGAGGTAGTCCAGATTTTTCAGAGGAAAGAATAGTTGAAGATGAGTACCTTGTAGTTTGCAGGACCGGCAGCTACCACAGATGCGTGAGACGTGTATGCAACAGGTGCAGAATGGGCTGCATAGGTCACTGCAGGTGCAGCGTAGCTGACTGCAGGGGCGACCGCGAATCCATGACCTAGACCGTAGCCTCCGTATCCGCCGTATCCTCCGATTACTCCTGCGGAGACATACGTCACTGCTGCCAAAAGGACTACCTGGAAATGTAAAAAAATCCTTCTTCATTCTCGTAAAAGTTAGAAAATTAACCCTGATCAATTTTTACTTAATAAAAATGCATCGGCAAGATGCGCATACGCGTCACCTGCCCGGCATTGAAGTCTCCGATCGCTCTCTTCCGAATTTTCGAGAAAAAAAATCAAGATCGCACCTAAACCGAGAAAATTAATTCTCCTATATCCTTGTCACTAAATTGTTCATCTGTATGTAAAAAAAAAATAACCCAGCCATTTTTCACGAGGGAAAAATTAGATACAGAAAAATCGCGCAAGCGTTATCGCCTGTCCGAGCGTTGAAGTCTCCAAGCGTTCCTTCTGACTATTCAAAAAAAAAATCTAAATCACATCGAAGCCTAGGAAATTAATTCTACTATCCATCAACGTCACTCGCTTGTTCATCTCTATGTGAAAAAAAAATTAAGCGCCGCCGTTTTTCAGGAGAAGAAAATTGAAAATAAAAAATCGCGCAAGGGTCACCGCCTGTCCAGCCATTGAAGTCTCCGCGTTATTGTAAGAGAAAAATATGTAACTAATTTTTTCAAGCCGAGTTTCATTTTTTTCCTGCTTTCTCGAGGTTGTACTTGTACTTGCCAACTTGAACATGGTTTCCAGGGTGTAGGAATCGCTGGGCTGTTTGCAAAGGTGAACTGCTCGGCCATTCCTTCTTGCTCTTATATATACCCCGAGTAGATAGCCGATAGAAGAGAATGTTAGTAGTAGAGAATGGTGATAGATGCAAAAAGGAATTACCCCTACCCCCTGTCGGCGTCACTCGTTCACAGATCCACCCAATCGCAGGAGGTTTTCCTTAGGGTTTTGCATTTTATCGCTCCACTTTCATTCGATACCGCCTTAAGGGGATCCGCTCGCCGCTCGATTACCGAGCGGCTATCGATTACGAATTACACCGGCGAAACGGCTCGTTTGTCAAATAATAGTGCCGCATTGTACGGGCAATTGATAGGACTTCGACGACGAAAGTGGAAATGAGTCAGGGAAGAGAGGGCCGATAAATCTTATTGCCCGACTTTCGACTCCATATAAGCGATAACGAAATTCCACAACTCCAGATAATATAAATAATTTTTAATTAAGAAATAATACAAAAAGGAATGCCTTCTGGAATAATTAATGGTATTCTTTTTCATGTACTGTTTACGGGAAACGAGGCTTTCTAGTCCCATCGAAGCGGATCTTGAAAACCAAGAGGAGGTTTCGGAAGGACGAAGCGATTATCTCGACTCGACGGATTCCAGGGAAAAAGGTTCTTGTTGACTGGCTCTATAATAATTTAATCGCAATTACGAGGAGGAGGAGAGTCATGCTCCCTCGTGCGTGGCGATCGATCTGCAGGCGACCGAACAAGAGTGATCGATATGAATGGGACCGACCGATGTCGACCAAGGTCTTCTATGACTGAGACGAAATTCTGCGAGGAATTCTTACGTTGACAATTGTTACGAATAAATAATGTACTGTACGGTGGCGTATCTCGTGGCGTTCAGCAAATCACTCTGACTTTTCTGTAAGGAGATTAAGGACGCCAAGATTCCTCGTAAGCGACTCGAGGAGATCGTAGGTGTGAGAATGGCTCACGAGATCGAGCTCCAGGATAAATCTGCCTCTTCCACGTTAGAATTGTGCAAAATTTTCACCAGTACCTCAACACTGATGCCGAAGTCAAAACAATTTATTTGGGACAATTTACAACAATTTACAAAGCTTGGAGGAACATCGCGTCGGGTCAAGAACACACTGAGAAAAAGAACTCACCGAACCAAAGAAATATTTCATTGAGCATCACCGCGGAAATATGTATTTCTTTCATTGAAGGAATAACAATTTAACTGAAATAAATTGAAATTATTTGTCACGATTCCGAAGAAACGTCGCGTCCAATTTATTCGAGTTTATTTGGATTATTCTCTGAATTATTAAAATATTTCTTTGGCACCGTTCAAAGAAATACGCGTATGGTTAAATGAAAAATTTTCCTCAGTGCAGAAGAGGTAGCTGGGGATAAATTATTTGTCCTCGCCTTCGCCCTCTTCCTCCTCGTCGAACTCGCCATCCTCTTCAGCAGTGGCTTCCTGGTACTGCTGGTACTCTGAGACGAGGTCGTTCATGTTGCTCTCAGCCTCTGTGAACTCCATTTCGTCCATGCCTTCTCCAGTGTACCAGTGAAGGAAGGCCTTCCTCCTGAACATGGCGGTGAATTGTTCGGAGACCCTCTTGAAGAGTTCCTGGATGGCGGTGGAGTTGCCGATGAAGGTGGCCGACATCTTCAAGCCCCTGGGAGGGATGTCGCAAACGGCGGTCTTCACGTTGCTGGGGATCCATTCGACAAAATAGCTGCTGTTCTTGTTCTGGATGTTCAGCATTTGCTCGTCCACCTCCTTCATGGACATCCTGCCCCTGAAGACAGCTGCAACTGTCAGGTACCTCCCGTGTCTGGGGTCGCAGGCAGCCATCATATTCTTGGCATCGAACATCTGCTGAGTGAGTTCTGGGACAGTCAGTGCCCTATACTGCTGGGAGCCCCTGGAGGTCAGAGGAGCGAACCCTGGGATGAAGAAGTGCAACCTGGGGAACGGCACCATGTTCACGGCGAGTTTCCTTAAATCCGCGTTCAGCTGCCCTGGGAACCTGGGGAAGGTGTAGATTTAATTCGGTTCGGTTCATTAAACACCCTAAGGCCAAGGTACTTTTAAACACCCTAATTAAAACCAAGGTACTTTTAAACACCCTAATTAAAACCAAGGTACTTTTAAACACCCTAATTAAAACCAAGGTACTTTAAACACCCTAATTAAAACCAAGGTGCTTTTAAACACCCTAATTAAAATCAAGGTACTTTTAAACACCCTAATTAAAACCAAGGTACTCCTAGACATCCAAAACTCAAACCTGAGGCAAGTGGTGACTCCTGAGAGCGTGGCGCTGACCAGGTGATTCAGATCTCCATATGTGGGAGTTGTCAGCTTCAAGGTACGGAAGCAGATATCGTAGAGTGCCTCATTGTCGATACAGTAAGACTCATCGGTGTTTTCGACCAGCTGGTGGACGGAGAGGGTGCAGTTGTAGGGTTCGACAACGGTGTCGGAGACCTTGGGCGAAGGAACCACGCTGAACGTCATCATGATGCGGTCAGGGTACTCTTCCCGGATCTTGGAGATGAGCAAAGTGCCCATGCCGGCTCCTGTGCCACCCCCCAGGGAGTGGGTCAGCTGGAAACCCTGAAGACAGTCGCAGCTCTCGGCTTCCTTGCGCACCACGTCCAACACCGAGTCCACCAGCTCCGCACCTTCGGTGTAGTGACCCTTGGCCCAATTGTTCCCGGCTCCACTTTGCCCGAAGACGAAGTTGTCGGGCCTGAAGATCTGCCCAAAAGGTCCAGACCTCACGGCGTCCATGGTTCCAGGTTCCAGGTCCACCAGGATGGCCCTGGGCACGTATTTCCCTCCAGTGGCTTCATTATAGTACACGTTGATGCGCTCCAGCTGGAGGTCCGAATCCCCGTGGTATGTTCCCGTGGGGTCGATTCCGTGCTCGTCGGAGATGACCTCCCAGAACTGTGGATCGGTCCAGGTGAATCTGATCCCTTTTTATTGTTTTTTTCATATTCTTTCAGGTTGCACTCACCTTTGCGCCGATCTGGTTGCCACATTGGCCGGCCTGCAGGTGGACGATCTCGCGCATCCTCCTTACCTTTTCCCTGCTTCCTGCTGGAGATCCTCTGCACGCCGGAAGATCCTCTGGGAGGAACCGAAGACCCTGACAAGGACGCGAAATTTGTCGGACTAACAAGTCGGCAGATGTCCTGGCTTCTTGGAGATCCAGAAGAGAGCTGAACTGGGAGGTCCTGGAACGACAGGAGTGAAGGCTCGTCATGAGCCATAGTCTCCTGTTTTATCGATACCCGAGTGGGATAATTCGATATATCAGGTGTAATAAGATTTCATTCAATTGCCCAGGTTCCTCGAGAGGTCTTCCTCGTCGCCCAGGACCCATCTCTCAGTGGTCATTTCTTCAGGATCAATTTCTCTTTCTGGAGTTCCGACCCACTAATCACGGACAATCGATCGAAGAACTCGGGGACAACCGAGTCGAGGACTCCTGGGGGACCTAGACCGTGACCTCGACAGACGGAATCAGGACCTCTCGGCGAACCTCGAGGAACAATGACAAAGAAGCCCAGTCGCCGACAAAAAGCCCAGAAGAGGCCGGCACCTCGAGCAAAGGCCGAAGTTGTGCAACTCTCCAAGAATTGCGCAACTTTTCCTCCACGCCTTTTGTCCATTACGAAACCGGGCAAGCCGGGGAATAATTTTCCAGGACCACGGAAAAGGTGTCTCCCCGGTACCAGGAAGCACGAAAATCAATTTGTAATAATTATTTCCGAGGGGAGTTACACGGCTTGAAAAATCGCCCTTCGAGGAGGCCGAGCAATAATGTTCCCCGATCGAATCGTCGATCGATGAGTGATTTTATCGCCGGCGTGATCTCTCTTTCATCTAGCCCGACTGGTTCTACAGGGTGACTCACGTCTTCTTCAAGGCATTGCATAAGAGCCCGAGTGCATGCCAGGCATGTGCCTATGCACCGCTGCACCGCACCGAGATGCAGCTCCGGCTTAAATTTCAAACTAGTCATTGACCGCACTGTAAACATTTATGGAATCCATGAATCACTCCCTACGCCTTCCCGGGACGGATGAAAGGCTTCTTCAAGGTTGACATACCCAGGGAGAATTTTTACAAATTTTTTGTACGCGTTGGGTCATTTATACGGAGGAATTAGTGTGGCTAATTTTCCAGGAATCTTGCAGATGCCAGGAACTTTGCTTGTTCCAGGAATCTTGCGGATACCAGGGATTTTCCGTATTCTAGGAATTTTTCATAATCCAGGAATTTTGTATGAAGCTTCAGGTGCAGTTTATGGGACAGAAGGCACGCTTCGGTGTCTTTTTTAATGATGGTCCATCGATTTCACCACCAGGTGAGATCGTCGATACCTGACAGACCTCTACGCAATTCCTACCCAGATTTAGGCGAGCGAAGTCGTTTCAAAACGTTTCAAGGGCCTTGTGTTCGTTCCGAGTGCACGTCGAGAGTGTTGTAAGCGATCATTCCGACATCAGCGAGAGCGATCCTACAAATCATCCGAAAGACAGGCTCCACAGGCGTGATAACGCAAATTACAGCCCCGGGTACCAAGGGACGGGTTAAGATACGGCCCTGTCAAGATTTTTCAATATCTCACCGCGTTTCTTCCGTGCGTCTTAAGGCGATGTGAAAGTGGCGTCAAAGAGGTCTCTTTTTTATGAAACTTTTCTCTGCACTGGGTGCACCAAATAGTATCAAACTCTAGAAAGTAAATATAGCCACTACAAGGAAGGTCCCGACACCAATAAAATTTTTAATTTTACACAATTTTTTTAGCTAACAATTTTTCTAATTAATCAGACTTAATGGGTGTCAGGACCTTCCTTATGAACGATTGCCTCCTCAGATGCCACTTTCACATCCCCTTAATGACGATTACGGACACGTGAGTCGATAAATCCCCGATAAATTCAGGATCGACAGGAGAGGAATGGGTTTCGTAACGAAAAAACTTCCTTAAGAGTGTGTGTATTTTCCGGAAAACGTTTACTTAGTTAACCAAAAAAGAGAGGAATTTCGGATCATCGCAGCATTCGAAGCCTAGCTTCGACCAATCACCGAGGATGTTCAGCGCTCGCAAGGATGCTCCTGCACGTACACAGGACTCGAATCCTTGCGTCCCCAAGAGAGATCACCGAATGGTTTTCATGATTTTCCAGAATTTTCTGGAGAGGTCGGAGGTCATGAGAGATGAGTGCCCTGGTCCAGGAGATGCCGATGAGGTGGTGGAGGCAAGTGGTGGTCTTTAGCGTCGTCCTGCGATTATGGGTGCTCCGTATGCAGGAATTGCATGATACGCCGATATCGCAGGGTATCCCGGATACGCCAGAGGTGCAGCTGCAACTGCAGGGGCGGCCACAATGGGAGCTGCAACTGCGTGGTTGATGGCATGGGCGTTGTAGCTGCTGGCGTAGGTGCCAACTGTCAAGGCAGCTGGAACAGCTGGGACGAGTCCGGCCGAGCAGACTGCCACCAGGGCGGCGAGGAACTGTCAAAAGATAAAAAGGTCAGTTGACAGTCGTGTCGAAAAAAGAAAAACTGAAAATTCTTTAAAGGAAGCCGAAAAATGTGAATTTTCCTTTGAAATGGAAATAGTAGATTTTAAGAGAATTATTGCAAGACCTCGATCAAATTGTTAATAGTATCGACTAGGAGCTGGGTAGGAAATCCTTCGGAAGAATTAAAGGGACTTAGGGGTTCTTTGGATCATTTTGAAGGTAGCTTGGAAGCGATGAGGAAAAAAATTAGAGAATCAGACGGTGGGAATTTTGGGGAGGTTTAGGTAATCTAGGTTTAGCTAATCTCCTCTGAAATGGAAATAGTAAATCTTAAGAGAATTATTGGAAGACCTCGATCAAATTGTTAATAGTATCGATTAGGAGCTGGGTAGGAAATCCTTCGGAAGAATTGAAGGGACTTAGGGGTTCTTTGGATCATTTTGAAGGTAGCTTGGAAGCGATGAGGAAAAAATTAGAGAATCAGACGGGGGGGATTTTGGGGAGGTTTAGGTAATCTAGGGATTGGTGTCGGTTCTTAGACTTACGAGACACTTGGTGAACATTTTGATTGGCTTGGGGTTGGCTGTTTCGGTGCTGAAACTGCGATGCCATGGACAAGCTCGGGGGCTCTTTTATAGGTGCCTCCAAGCTCTGGGCCCAACAAAGAGGACCTCCCACCTTTGACTCGTGGGCAGCTCGTGCTCTTGCATACCAGATGACCTCTCCTGTTCCGAGGCCACGCCTTGTCGATCGCTTTGCGGGAGGATCCCTCCTCGAGGTCTCGCCCCTTCTTGAGAAAGCTCCAGGACATCCGTGGAATTCATTCCGATTTTCGAAATCGCCGAAAAACTGCGAAATTAGGCCTGGCAAGGTGGCTATTGATCATCCTTAAGGACCTTGATTACGAGATTTAAGAGTACATCCTGGAGAGGGTCGCCATCGATCATTTCTAAGGACCTTCATTATGAGATTTAAGAGTACATCCTGGAGAGAGTCGCTATTGATAATTGTTAAGGACCTTAATTACGAGATTTAAGAGCACATTCTGGAGAGGGTCGCGATCGATCGTTTCTAAGGACCTTGATTAAGAGATCTAAGAGTAGATCCTGGGAAATTAAGTCTAATTCAGGAAATATGTCTTGACGAGAATTTTAGAGATTACTTCCTGGCTAGGGTTGTAATTACCGATTTTTGAGTAACTGGATCACGAGATTTTGCAAATAGATCCTGGCGAGGATTATGGAAGTAGAAGATATTTCCTGGATCTGGATCACAACGTTCAGGATGTAGATCCTGGCGAAGGTATAAAAAATCCGAGGAATTTAAGTAATGCATCCTTATGAGGATTTTATAAAATATTCCCGGGCGAGGATTGCGATTTCTGAATCAGGATTCAGATCCTTGACAGTGAAAGCCATTTCTCGGCGAATTTAGGAAACACGTCGAGGAGAATTCAACGAATGGTAAGCGCGATCGAAGGCGTAACCGATGACACAATTGGTCGCGACAGGTGACATTAGAATCCAGGGCGACATTGCTCGGTGCGTGAGCCTCGGTACGCGACCAAGAACGTACATACACGTTCACACGACATGCGCAACTTGCCCAATGAACTTGCAATTGCGGACTCCTTAAAAGTGAAACTCGGGAGCGTCTGCCCTACGCGATCTGAATTCGAAAATCGAGCCGATCGCCTCTTCAACTTGGTCGAACGTCTTAGTTAACTATCGATTACAGGTGCATGTACCCTGCAATCGAGGCGAAATAGTTCTAAGGATCAGGAAAAATATCAGAGATGTAAAGAATAATTGTTTAAACCGCATAACCGACACGCGGTCTTTACTATTAATTCTAAAATCGAAGGGAAATAATCCTAAGAGTCAGGAAAAATATCCAGGATGTAAAAAGTGATTTTTTATACCGCATCACGGACACGCCGGTTTTATCAGGCTATCAGCTGATCGTGGATCTCGTTACAAGGTTTCATTGAGCCGCTCGGTTAAGGCTCGGCCTTTGAATCGACGTCTCGAATTACGATCGGTGAAAGGTCGCGGTTAGAATGCCTCCGTATTTACGGGACGAATTTAACGTAAAACTCGAGTAAAAGCGGTTGCCCAATGGCGGGCCTGATCGAAAAAGAGAAAACGCGCTTGAGCAACGCCGAAAATGGGAACCGGGAAGGGGTCCCACAGGAAATACTATCATTCCCATCTAATTTCGTCACGAATCTATCCAATCGGGTGCCCGACTCATTAATCACAATCTCCCAGATATCCGAAAATTTTTAAACAATTTTCCAACAAGGTCCCTCCTCCCAGAAAAATAAAAAATCGGCCAGAAAAATGCCTCAAATGTTCCGGAAAAATTCCCCTTCATAAGTCCGTGGCTTAATTTCCTTCCCGATTTTTTCCTAGCTGCATCGAAGGTCTGAGTGTGTGGAAAAAAATTGGGAACGGCGTGAGAGTCGGAATTCGATAGATATGATTTTACATGTGGAGCGGTTCCGGGTAACACCGGGTTGGGCGTCTAGATGGGAGCCCCGGTCGTTTCCGCTGTACCCCCGAGGGCCGGCTCCGATTGGCCGAGGCAGCTTTCCCCTGGAGCGACGCGCCCAATGGACCGGGGTCTCTTTTTTCCGGGACTTTTTTCGTAACTCGGCCGATCGCACGTCGACTCAGTCTGTAGACACGCACGCATGTCTACCAACACGCGAGACAATTTTTCCAGCCTCCTCTCTCGAGCCAGAAGCAGGATGTACTTCAAGGTCCTCTCCATGGCGGAGACCAGTTCGGATTCCAGATCGCGAGCGAAACACCCAGCTTCCCTGCAGGAGCATTACCCTCTGCTCCGGGATCCTTCGTCGCGGTCTGGATTCTTTTTCGGGATATCCTTGCGAATTCCGAGCGAGTTCTCGACCCTGAAGATCCCCTCGAACCAGCTCAATTGGTCCAGTTGCGACTCAGACTGGGCGACCTCTCCGATAATTAATTAAACGGATAAAAAAACCGAAGACCTCATTAAAAAAATAATTCAACAGAGAGGGAGAAAATTAATGCACGGATTTTTCTTCAACAGGAAAACAAGTTTATTTGCTAGAAGAGTTCATCGGGCAAGGGAGTTGCTGAAGAGGATGCTGAAGTCTCAGCCGAAAATCGCTGGTCCGGGTGCAGTGAAGGCTGCATGTGCATAGGGAGCTGCGAAACCTCCGTAGGTGAAGGCAGGTGCAGCCAAATGCCCTGCAGCTGGTACTGCTGGAAATGGTGCAGGGTGGGCTACAATTGGTGCAGCATGTGCTGCGACAATTGGTGCAGGGTGAGCTGCAATTGGTGCAGCGTGTGCTGCGACAATTGGTGCAGCATGAGCTGCAACCACAGGTGCAGCAGCAACGTATGGGCTGAGAACTCTGGTGTTGATGTCCACCCTCGATGCATATGGAGGAATGTTGTAAGGCACGGCTTTGGTGTATGCAACTGCAGCAGGGGCTGCAACAACCGGGGCAGCCGCAATTGCAGGTACAACCCCTGCCCTTCCAGTCGCCAGGACCGCCGCCAAAACTGCCATCACCACCTGAAAGAGGAGCGACGAGATTTAGAAAAAGGATCTAGACTTCAATTGTCAATTTGACAATTAATGCCAATTAAAAATAATGATTGATTCTTGAGATATCTAGTTACCGGGATTTTGGAGTACATGGTGCTCGGTCTTGCTGGGAACCTTGAGGAGGTCTGATGACACCCACTATCCCTGGTCACTATTTATACCCAGATGGGTGCCATCAGGTGCACTTTCCTCTGGGACGTGACGCCCCTGTCAATGGACTAGATTATGCGAGTTACGTTAGCGATTCTGCCCCCGATTTCTTCGGGCGCGACTCGGAGGAACTCGAGGTCGTCCTGCGGCGATGTCACCTGGAGGCCCCTGCGAAATTCAGGAGTTCTTTTTTTTAGGATTTCCTGATGGGTATCATGAAGATAAGATGTTGATATCCCGGGGTCCATTCATGTTTAGTGGTTGCAATGGAATATAGGATGAATGAGGATGGCATCATGAGACTGGAGAAGAGGTACCAGTTGTGGTATCCTGGAGAACCACAACCCTCGTACCATAAGGGCCACAATCAGTCATAATACCAGAAGGGTCTAGCTCGACATTGGGCAGTCCAATCTTGGAGAACCAGCCAAGGTCGCGTCCACTTCCAGGTCCACTTCCAGGTCCATTCCCAGACGAGGGGGTCCGCGCCTGGTGGAGGGGCCAGACGTCGAAAGGAAAGTCCAGTCCGGGTCGTTTGCGATGCTCGTCATGAGGCAACGTTCCTCGGCCCGATCAGAGACAAAAGAGTCGAAGGAAAAAGAGGCGTGGTAGGTCCGGCCGCCCAATGTGTCGAGTCTGGAGGGGTGGCTTCTGCTTCCCTATAAAAGCTTAAGTCCCTGCACTGTCGGACACAGTACCTCGTTCCCTACCTTGCAGAGCACTTGCAAGCACCCAGCCATCGCCATGTACAAGTTGGTGAGTCTTTCCTTCGGTTACCTTGCCACTGGTTCCACCTGGGGCTGGCCTAAAAGACCCTAAAAAACGCACTATTTCCGTCCTACGGTTTAATTAACAATCATTTCTATGCCAACAGTTCGCAATCCTCGCCCTGGTGGCCGCAGTCAGTGCAGCCCCTGCACCTGCACCTGGAATCCTGGCAGCTCCTGCAGTTGCGGTACCAGCTGTTTCAGCTGTTGCTGCACCAATTGTCACAGCTTCCAGCAGCCAGTACGTCGCCAGGAACTACAACACCCTTGCTGCTGCTCCTCTCGCCTATGCTGCACCCATCGCTGCAGCTGCACCCCTGGCGTACAGCAAACCCATCATTGCACCTGCATACGGCGCCTATGCTGCATATGCCGCCCCCTCTTACTACATCTGATCGAATCGACCCTGACTACACCCTGTATTTTCTAAATCACTTCTGGCAATTGATCTTCAGCTAGGATTTAAGAAATAAATTTCCTTTACATTGACTTTGTTCCTTGTCGTCTGGCTAAAACCTCCTGGTGTGATAAGGACTCGCTCGTACTCGCCTTGATAAGGCTCTTCGACTTCATTCCTGAAATTTAATCAGGGAAGAATTTAAATTAATGTTTGATGTGGTTGATGTTGTAAAAATTTAGCCTTAAATGTTGATAAAAAAAATAGTTTTCTGGGAGAAGCGTTGGTATTAATTTCACTCATCTGGAATTTCTTCAAAGTGGAGTTTAATTTATTTCTTGTTATAGTAAGACAGTTTTGGAAAAAATTTGTTGATAAGTTGGGTGGTAAAAATTAGTAGGGGGAATTTTTTATGTTCCTCTGCTTTGGTGTTCACCAGGTGTAGGTAACCGAGTCGGCTTAATCGGGCCTTTAACTCGAACACATTAAGGAAACCAATTATTTGTTATTAATCGCTGGTCTTGAAGATATTGACGAAGTAACAGATTCCCATGGTGTGAGATGATAAATCTTTGTTCTCTACTAAGCCAATTAGAATCATAAATAACGTGAGGTCGTTAAAACGCCGTAAGGATATTTTACCGTCTTCGGATGAAGTTTCCTGCAGCTCTTCGACAACCAATCCGACTCTCTTCAGGGTGGACGTTCTCTTAACACTCGTTATTTTAATTCTATCCTTCAAAAAACAAATCCCACCATACCCACCAACCATTTATCTCCTCGAAACCCCTCGAATAGAAAACCAGCCCAAAGTTGGACCTCTTCAGGTACTAATTCCCTAAATTCACCATCCCCCATCTCTGGATTTTATCTCCTTATCTCCATAAATCGAAACGAGATCGATGTTTGGATCTTAAAAAAATATTTCTATGGAGTACACTTTACTGTCAGATTTTTTAAGTGCGCTCTTCGAGGTGTTCCTCAAGATGGGGATTATATTATTATTATATATATATATATATCCCACTTTCCAATTTTTCTTACATCTACAGGTGGGGGTGAAACAAAGGACTCAGGTTTTTGGAAAATACATTTGTGGTTTATTTTCCGGCAAGATCGAAATAGATTGTGCGATGCGTGGGATTAGTCAGCCGCTTTGCTGAAGAGTTTGCGATTCCGTCCGAGTTGGTCGGTGGGTTGGAGCACGATTCTTTCCATTTTTCCTTCTAGCCTGGGCAGCTCACAAGTATCCATATCCATATCCATATCCAGCCTTGTAGGCATAAGGTGCGTAGGCATAAGGTGCGGCGTAGGTCAGCGGAGACGAGTAGGTCTTGTAGGTCAATGGCAGGGAATACGCCACAGGTGAGGTGTAGGCGGAGACCAGGGGCGATGCGATGTATCCAGGGGCAGGTGCAGGTGCAGGCTCAGGTGCAGGCTCAGGTGCAGGTGCTGCAGCGGCCAGGGCCACGACGACGGCGAGGACAAACTGGAGAAAAACATCAAAATTGTCTCAACAAACTCCGCAACCAAAATGATCAACTCTACAGACTTCCTCATTTTTCTCCGAGGAAAGGAGTCGCTCATAATCGGTAAAAAAAATCCCCGCGTTCGGGGAGGGTCTTGGGAACCCTCACAATTTTTGTTCAACGGATCTGGACCGCAACGTCAACGGAGAAAAATTAGAAACACGGGAAAACACCCATCTCAACCACCAGTCTCTACACACGTTTGCGGGAGTACAGAAAATTTCCGAAATTTTTCTTCAAAGGAAGGACTCGTGCATGGTTAGTAGAAAAATTCCCCGAGTTCGAGGAGGGTCCTGAGAAGCTTCCAGGATTTTTATACGGTGGATCGGTGTCGCATTGTCGATGAGAAATATTCTAAATGTGGGAAAACTCCCATCTCGACTCACCAGCTTGTACATGTTTGCGGAGGTGCGGTGTAGGCTTCGGTGCTCGAGTAGTCCTTAAGTTGCGAGAACTAGGTATGGTCTCTACCGAAGACGCCGGTGGCTTTTATAGGTCTTGAGGAAACGTCAAAAGAAGTCCTGGGTGCACCCGTAGACCTTGAAGAGCGTGACGCCCTCGGTGGATGCACGCGGATCCTTTCTTGCGTCCTCGTCAGGAACCACCATTGGCCAGGAAAGCTCCCCGGTGGGAAAAAGGGGGAGATAAAAAAGCACTCGTTTTCTGCCCGGACCACTAGTTCTCCCCTCTAGAGGGCCTGCTTCATCCAGGGAGAGGGACCACTCCTCCCAGAAACTGCCCTACCTATATAAACCTGGTCTCCCTCCAATTAGGCATATTATCCTTGGCACTCACGTCCGACGATCGATCAACATGTACAAACTGGTGAGTACTCTTCATCCTAGTCTTCGTATTTTCAATCGATCCACCTACTAAATCTAAAACAAAATCCGAAAATCCACCAACTTTGACCCCTGAAGAGGAGTTTGCAACTCCTCCACTTTGTTCCCTTTTGAAGATGACTTGATTTTCTCTGGGAAGTGTCTTCATTTTTTCCAACGATTCCAACGTTTTAACATCCATGAATCCCATCTCGTTTTTTAACTCGAAGGGTTCTCCAAGTCGCACCTTAAATCATTCTCCAGTTTGGTCCCTCCTGAAAATTCATTCTTAGATCATTGGAGATCCTTGATACACGGTCTGTAATTTAAGTGCTTCCAGAATTTTTTTTGTCACGTGTTCATCAGCTTGAAGCTGAGTTAATTGGCTTCCTCGCGAAAGTGTCTGGATTTCTCTTCGAAAATGACTTCGAAATTTTTGAGGACCCTTTAAGTGTGACCATCGAGAGAGCATTGGAATTTTTGACAGCTCGTGTTCTTCTTCAAATTCACCCCCGAATTTTTCTAGACCCTTGAAGCGTGATCTAAGGTGTTTTGGATAATAATGGAACTTTTTGACAGCTCGTGTTCGCCGCTATGCTGGCCCTGGCCGTGGCTGCTCCTGGAGCCCTCGTAGGTGCACCGGTGATCTCTTCGTACAATGCACCTGTCGTCTCTGCATATGGCAGCCCTCTTGCTTACAATGCATACAGTGCCTACTCTACACCCCTGACCTACCCCTACGGATATGCACTGCCATATGCCTACAAATCTGGCTACTACATCTGAAAACACCCTGAAGAGGACCCTCGACCCTGGACCACCTCACCCCAAGGAGACTGACTCATCCTCACGACTTCCATCCGCGATTTCTCTTCTCGCATGTATTGATCACTAATCACGATCATTAATAAAATTTAAAAAAATATCGCTCACGGAATTTATTCCTCCCTTGTCTCTTGTCCCCTTCAATACCGAAGAGGAAAAGTTCCTACCCAAAAATTTGCAATTTATTTTCTACGCAATCCGCGACGGCGGAATTTTCAATAAAGATATGAATTTCTGCCTAGCAGGATTTCTGAAAAATGATCAGGAATAAAGAAACGTCTCTGGAGGTCTTTTTTACGGAGTAACTCGAGCATGTCCTGAGGCCCTGAAGAATGTTTTTTATTCTCAAAGGGTTATAATATTTAAATAATCATGAGCAATGATTTCCCAAGAAGGAGTCACTGATAACCTTGGATATGGAGATCCATGGACGAAGGCCGGAAATCAGGATACAACTGTGAGATTTATCGTCCTGGAACGTCCTAGACTCGGGAAAGGATCCTGGAAGATCGATGAGATAGATCGAAATCCGAGGCTGATCGGAAGATCCTTCGACGATCCCTGTGAAAAGTCATCCCTAGGGTCCTTGAAGGATCTTAGGATCCTCACGATGTGCAGTATTTACCGAGGACCCTTAAAATCCTTCGACAATGCGCAATATCCTTCGATGATACGCAATACGCTTCGACGATCTTGAACATCCTTCAATGATCCTTCCTGATTTAATCTCCACGCCCGAAGGACCCCATAAATCCTATCAGCTGAGTATATGCTGATTTATCAGTATCCAGGATAATAATATTCCATGGGTATAATTATCCTTTCGATAATCAGCCTCCACCCACTCAGAGCCGATAAGAGATCGATGATTCATTCACGAGGCGATTTTTCATAATCAGCTTATCATCAATCCCCTTTGATATCTCCATTCACCATTACATACTCATTGCCACGTAATCACATGTGAAATGGAAATTAATTTTATGTAAAATCGGGGAATTTCGGTGGAGTGATTCGGAACCTTCAAGCGTGGGCGTTCTTATCACCTCCGAAAGGATCATCCGCGGGCTGGGAACAATGATTATCCGCGGTTCATTAGAGTTTATCCGAAAAACATTGTTACGTGTTCTGGTCCGATTATTAGTACGCTATTACGTAGGCGAGTGGTTGCATAAGCTCCGAGGACGATTCGCGAGTCCTGGGACGATTATTCGAAGCTCCACACGTCATGGAAGCAAGCTCTGCATTTTCCAGGTGCAGCCAAGCACGGCCTGCGTCATTTTCCAGAGAAAAAGATGTCTTTTGTGTGTCTCCTCAGTGATAAAACAGCTGGTTTCATTTATTTCATCAAGGTTTGGAGTCAAGTTTCGAATCTTTCAGGTCCTTCGCGAGGACCGCGATTTTTTAGTCGATTATTTGAGGCTCTATGCAATATTGTTGCAAGCTGCACATTTTCCAGGTGCAGCCAAGTACGGCCTGCGTCATTTTCCAGAGAAAAAGATGTCTTTTGTGAGTCTCCTAAGTGAGAAAACAGCTGGTTTCATTTATTTCATCAAGGTTTGGAGTCAAGTTTCGAATCTTTCAGGTCCATCGCGAGGACTGCGATTTTTTAGTCAATTATCTGAGGCTCTATGCAATATTGGTGCAAGCTGCACATTTTCCAGAGAAAAAGATGTCTTTTGGGAGTCTCCTAAGTGAGAAAACAGCTGGTTTCATTTATTTCATCAAGGTTTGGAGTCAAGTTCCGAATCTTTCAGGTCCTTCGCGAGGACTGCGATTTTTTAGTCGATTATCTGAGGCTCTATGCAATATTGGTGCAAGCTGCACATTTTCCAGAGAAAAAGATGTCTTTTGTGAGTCTCCTAAGTGAGAAAACAGCTGGTTTCATTTATTTCATCAAGCTTTGGAGCCAAGTTCCGAATCTTTCAGGTCCTTCGCGAGGACCGCGATTTTTTAGTCGATCATCTGAGGCTCTATGCAATATCGATGCAAGCTGCACATTTTCCAGGGGAAAAGAAGTCTTTTATGAATCTCGTAGACGAATATAAAATGCCGCCATTAATTTAATTAATGTTTGGATTAGGAAATCGAAATTTCGCAGGTCCTTCGAAACGGATCGCTTTTACCAGAAAGACGTAACTCCTTAACGTCATCGGCCTTATCTGGTCGTGCTACGTCAAAGCGATTATGAAAAACGATTACCCCACAATGAACGCAAGGGAAAACTGAGAGTAGATATAATGACATTGTTCTTCAACATCGATCCGACGAGCACTCGCGACACAGATGGAAGAACCCTATAAAACGACACAGTTCCTCGAATTTCGAGGTCTACCTCCTCCTTAATATCTCTACAGAAAACGAGGGATCGTCCTGGCCCATGAAATTCCGACTTTTCCATCCGAAGGTCCTGTCCAGGTCTTACGCAACGCCCATTGTCCTGGGAAACGTCCCCGTCTAACGATCACGTCCACAACTCGGCGCAAAACAGGGACGTTTAAAACCGGGAAAGGTCCGCACGCGAGGAAATGGAAAAAAGGAGGAGAAAAAATCCTGGAGACCTTCCCGCCTCGATCGCGATCGAGAACGAGCGTGTTTGTCAAGCAGTTCTCGAAGGACGACCGATCCTCGTCCTTAGGAAGCGCGAAGGACTTGCCGCTTCCTTCACGGACCCCCCGCGAACTTAATGGGCCACGCCTGATTAATTACTCATTTTCCTAGCATCTTGGTCCCTTTCCATATTTTTTTTTTAATTGAAATGTACTTGAAAAAAATTATTTCACGCACATTGGATATCGGAAATATGGCGATCTCGGTCTTAGAAACGCCTTAAGATGTGAAGGACTCTTCCTCTTCCTCGTACCCCCCAACATGATTTTTCATCGCAATTTTCTTGCATCTCCGTCCTTTCCCACGTTGTTCTTATTTCAATAAAATGCGTTTCACGTGGAAACCTTCGATCCTGACTGCATCGATCGATTAAAATCAACCTTCGATCTCAGATCTGATCGGCACGATCGACCTGGGAATTCGATGGATTTTTCTTGCGCATTTTCTTGCCCGATTTTCTCCGCGGAATTTTATTTTTCCTGCTTATTAGAGGTTCACGGGTGTTGATTATTTTCGTGGAGGTGGTTAGAGATGTCATATGGGACACGAGGGACCGTAGAGAGACCCACGTGGTTCTTAGCAGCCGGATCTCCGACCGGATCCACCTATGGGATGCTGGGCGTGGTCCAGGGGACTTGAACCCTGGTGCACCCGATCTCCGCTCAAGTACAACCAGTGTGAAACTGGTTCGGTCGGAACAAAGACCTCATCTCGAATTTCTGCGACGTGCTCAGCCTCGGGGGATAAATCGAGCACGAGGAGTTGACCGAGGTCGCGGTGACAGGTAAATCGGGAAAAACGCAATTCCTGCGATTTTCCCAATTGTTCCCATCATTTTCAAGATTCATCTCGTCCAAGCGAGGCAATTTCGAGGGCCTGATTTTTATACCTAGAGAAAAAAAAATTAATTCCCTCAAAGAAATATTACTCTTAATTCGAGGAATAATGATTTCACTGGAATAAACTGGAATTAATTGGATGCGACGTTTCTCTGGAATTGTGGCCATTTATTTGATTTTTGTTTTAGTCAAATTATTACTCTTTGAATTAATACAATATTTCTATGATTCTATTAACTATTCAACAATGGGGACCGTTTTTTTTTTTTTATGCAAAGCTTGAGGAACGACGCACTTGTTGTGCTGACCCGAGATTTGTATCGAGACCACGTGCCCTTGAATGATCCATGATCCATGATCGATCAAGGCCGATCGTGTCGAAACTTCGACCGCTTTCTAATCGTCGCTCTGAAATAAATTCGCCTCCGCACCCGGAAGTCCAACTATGGCTAACGTAATTATGCATAATTTCCTGGGTCCCCACTCGGCAGAAAATTGTTTACCAAGATCCTATATCTATTTAAAAAATTGTGGCAGGCTCCTTCCTCGGTAATATCGCCGGGAAAAAATCCTGTCTCTTCGATCCTGCCATTTAACAAAATTGTGTTGATCTTCTTTCTAGAAAGCGTCGGAAAAAAAAATCCATTATCACCGATACCGAATTTTGATAAATCGTCCTGGCGAGCTGGTTGATAAAATCCCGAGGAAATATCTCTTATCACTAATAATTCGTCTATTTAGAGAAATCACAACGACAATCTTTTGTTTCTGTCCTTGGGGATCCTTAAGGATCCTTCATAACTGACATACCCCTCGTGGAAAAATATCCTGGCGATGTCCTGCAGGACTGGCCGTCTATTTCTGGAGCCGTTCAGAAATATCTCCTCTCGTAATACCCTAGCTAGTTATGACTACTTGGCTCGATTAATTATCAGCTAATCATTTGATTATTAGTTCCTCTTTGCATATAACCGAAGCGGAAATGGCACGCGTGTTACGTCCAGGACACGCGGCTCTGGACGTAACGACGCATCCCGAAACGAGACGCATCCTGGCATATCCGTCGATGGAAATCTGTTTACCCTCCATAACAGTGTATTACTATCACAAATTGTATAATTATACGCGGTAATCCGGAAAAACGCGGACCCCCGCATTGCGCAAACCGCGCATAACCCCGACCAGTTCCGTCCTTGCACTCGACATTGCACAATTATGACAAAACACGGGAAAAAAATAATCCCCAGCTCTGGCCCGGTTACGTCGAGCCAGGATCCTTTGCAGGACAATAAACAGAGGTCCTTGGAATTTTTATATAATTTTCCACGCCTGGAATCGTCCAGGAAAAAAATTCTCCTCGAGACTGAAGACGCCGCCGAAGAGGACGACGCCCTGAGACGTTCACTGACCGCCCCGTTAAATCGAGGGATTTTTTTCAGGAAGCAGGAGACACTCCCTCGTCCATCTTTCCTTAAGCCCTGCTGCTAATATTTCGTAAACATCTTTTATAATTGAAAGACGACGAGGGGACGGGAGCTTAACCCGAGAGGCTAGGTTTACTCGGTGTCGTTCACCCCAGGCCAGGAATCGATGAACCTCGTCGCGTCTGATCCCAGAAAAGCTCCGAATCGAGCTCTCTTAAATTAAACCCTCGTCGGGGATTTCGAAAAGAAAGGAAATCCCGATGAAAAAATAAGAACAATAATTTGCCCCAAAATTCACCGCCCAATTCAAGTTCTCCCCGAGTAATGGTTCTAAAAAATCATCCTACACGCAAAAGCGTCGCAATATTCAACATAACCCGATAAAAAACCGTTCTCCAAAGTGTTTCCAACATGGCAAAGGGAATTTATAGTTGATATTAATTTTTAAGAATTTATTACACCGTAGAAAGTGCCTCTTATAGGGAGAACTAAATCGGGGAGATTTCAGTGGTGCTAGTCAACGCTTTGTCGGGCGGACTGGTATTTATTTTTATTCCAGGGTATTCGTGGGAGTTTTGCGAAATGTATTTTATTTTAGGTTGTTTAGGGGTTTGAATTGGCGTGGGAATTTTTGGGAGGGTTTGGGTCTAAGGGAAGGGGATGAAAAAAATTAAGGTCGAGGCAGGGTCGGGGCGCGCGGTTATGGTGTTTGAGGTTATTTCGGAAAACTGCACGGAGGAAAGGGCAGGATTTCACGGTTGAGGACGGACAATCTCTCGTCTGGTTTTCGTGATTAGTGATAATGAGACAAGAGGAGACCAGAAGGGGCTCTCTCAATTCATAATCAAGTAGCAAGGCACTTTGCTGATCAGGCATTCATAGGTCGGACACACAAATCTTCCAGGACTCTTGCTGCCAACTTAGATTGGATTAAGTCAGGTTAGTTAGCCGATGATGGCGTCCTAAGGACCTCCTCGGGGATCCTGCGAGACGTGCAATTCTTACGTGCCGGTGTACATGCATGTACATGTATGTACATGTATATACAGCCTCGGAATTGGATGCAACAACCCTGGAGAGAAAGAAATTCCGCAGAATCCTGACTCCTTAGAGGTCCTTCTTCTCCAGGTTGGAGATCTTTGACTTTCTCCTCCTTTTTTCTCGAGATCCTTCAACATCTATCTAAATCTAAAAATCTCGATTTTATATAAATATTTAACCCGAAAAATTAATTTTCGTTCGAATCTAGACAAATTATTCTTGAGGTCCTTCGACTCCTTCTTTGCCTTTTTTACCCTTCACTGAAAATCTTCGACATCTTTGTTCTTACTCCTTAGGATATTTTCCACATCTGCCCTTAAAAATATCCCCATGACATTTTCCCCTAGAAAGCTCGGATTTATTAAAAAAAAATTTCCTGAATTATTTATTTTCGGCCCGGTCGAGAGTCTCTTTAAGGTCTAATTTCGGAGGCTGTTCGGCAGTCTAAAAAAGTGCTCTTTAATTTCAGGGGGTGCTCTCCAATCACAGCAGATTATAACATGATCCTTTTTCGGCGAGAATCAGCAGAGTCTAAACTAATTGACCAGTGTAATCGATCCCAGGGGTTGATCCTTTCGATCTCTCCCCACGTTCATCCCTCTTTCCACCCTCGGGTGTCCCTCTCCATTCTCGTCCTCATGTGGAAATCTCCGCGCAAGCGCCCTGAAGAGTAGCCACAGATTATAAAGGGGAGCGCAGCATCCCCGGAAAGTTCAGTCCGCATTGATGCACCGCACCCAGGTCGAAGCTTCCTAACCTGCAAGCAGCGACGAACAGAATCAACCTGTGCCAAGCAACTCAACTCCTGGGTGCAAAATCAGTTGCGAAGGTCCCCTTTCGAAAAAGAGGGCATAAACAATCGAAAACTCGGAACTCTCCAAGAATTCCATCAAAGGAAATCTCCAGTTCCTGAAGAGTCTCTTCAGTTCTCAATCAGAGTTCTCCAGAGTGCCGAGACACCTTGAAGAGTCTTCCGAGCTCTTCCTGGTAGCATCGCAAGAGGTCACCAGACTCAAGGTACCGTAGGTACCGGAATTTCCCTAGGACCTCCAGGTGATCCTAGGGTCCCATCGGTCCAGGGCGACCTCAACCATGGAGGAGTCCACCAAATCTTCTGATCAGCACCGACGAGACCATCGTCGAGGAACGGAATTCGGGGACGACGAGTGCAGCACCGACAGCGGGTGCAGCAGTGGAGGTAGCACGGGAAGCGCAGAGAGATTATCTCGTCGAGGAAGTGGTGAACGGCTCTGCGGAGGTGGTAGATCTCCACGAGGTCATTGCTATCTGGACCGTCTTCGAGATCGACCAACGACGACGAGGTCGCAGGAGAGGCTGTCCAGGACGCCGAGAAATGGGGAGCGGTCCAGAGCAAAGTCTTCCAGGTCGTGGAGTCCTGGTGACGCCAGGGCAACCCCCAGAGTGGAGTCGCCATCCCATTCCCCGAGTCCTTCGGACGCGCACAGCAGCAACGACAGCGATTCCCTGAAGAGGCCCTCCACCACGGAGACCCTCCGCAGGGTGTTTCAGAGCCTGAAGATCTCCTCCAAGTGGGAGGCCAAGGGGAAAAAACACGCCAAGAAGAGCATCCTCAGGAGCCCGGTGTCCTATACGTATGTGAGGGGTCTTTCCGGTCTGCCGACCCAGCGGGTGCCTAGAAGTGCCGCTCAGCAGATCGCCATGCCCAAGGCTTGCCAGGACTCCGTCGGGCTTTATCGATAGGACGAATGGACCCGGTTCCGGTAGGGAGCCTTGGGGACTGATCTAAGGGCGCCTGAGATCTTTTCGAGAGGGAGAGACGAGGATGCTGGGAGGAGAAGAAAATGGTGAAGGAAACTGCTAGGTGGGAGGTGATCGAAGGAACTTCGAAGACCTTAAATAGGCTGGAATGAGCTGCGAGGAGCTGCAAGGACCTGAAACGACCTGCAAGGAGCAGAAAGGAGATGGATGGAGCTGCAAGGAACTGCAGGGAACTGCAAGGAGCTGCAAGGAGCTGCAAGGAGCTGCAAGGAGCTGCAAGGAGCTGCAAGAAGCTGCAAGAAGCTGCAAGGAGCTGCAAGGAACTACAAGGAACTGCAAGGAACTGCAAGGAGCTGCAAGGAATTCCAAGAAATTCCAAAGAGCCGCAAGGAACTGCAAGGAATACCAAGGATCTCCAAGGAACTCTTCGAGGACCTCCAAGGACCCCTGCCGCAGAGAATCCAAGAAGTTAGGAACACCCATAGACTCGACAAAGCCTTATGGGGTTCCATGGGTCCCAAGATCCTGAGGAAACAGGACCAAGGGGCCGCAAGAGCCGGAGCCCCGAAAGGACTCTCGATGTAAGACTCCCAGGACCCGGGTCCTGGGAGGTAATCGTATAATGTCATCCCTGATATTCTAGGTACTTCGTCTCGATGCGAATCCCCAGACCGAGGCCTAGGGAATAGGCCTAGGGAAACCAGGAGTCGCGAGATCGGTGGGTCCTGAGGGATGGACAGAGAGAATGGGGAGAGAAATTTCTATCTCTGCTCTCACTTGCATTTATTAAATGACATGTCATGTCATCTTTCTCTCTCTGAACAACCCCCCACCCACTGATCTCACCCCTTTCTTGTGTAGTGGATAATGTAATCGTCGGATATTGTTAATTGTTAAGGTCGGCCCAGAGGGAACGTACTTTCTAAATTTTTTGCAAGACCTTTCTACGACACTAAGATATTAGGTGACGAGGAATTTAGCGCCGATCGATCAGTGATCGACGTTCGATCGGACGTCTCTCGAGGCGCTGATTGGTGCCTAGAATTTTTTTACGCCCATAAGGCGAAATTCGAGCGCCGGATTTATTGTTATCGTGGTTACCATGCGGCACTCTGGAGGTTCGATCGATTGGTGATCGATCACCGATCGGCAAGACGCCGATTGATCCTTAGGATTTTTTTACGTGCATAAGTCTCGGGACGCCGAAATTTGGGCATCGGAGTTTATTGTTATCACGGTTATCGCGCGGCTTTTCGGAGGTTCGATCGATCGGAGATCGATCGACGATGATCAAGATCGTTATCACGCGGCCCACTCGGAGCTGCATTCATATCAGTCGCGTCGTAATAGAGACTCAGGATCTTGAAAAAAAAAAAAGAAAAAAATGTACAAGACCCTAGAATCTCTTCGACGTCCAAAACGTCAATTACCTATCCGAGGGAAAATGACTCTTATCACTCCATATCCGCGCCGACTGGTGATAACAATAAACCAAGCTTTCGTCCCGTCCTTTCCAAGGATCGCACTTTAATGTCACTCTTAGGTCCGAGTAATGAATTAATTATGAAAAAATAGCGATAAAAGTAGCTTGACACCAAGCGACTGGTTATCACCGAGGTGATACTCTTATCAGGGTGAACCTCCTATGGATGAATTTCCAGGGCATTCTTAGTCCTTGGGTGTCTTTATATCTGGCAGTTATTTTTCCCCTCGATATTTATAAGGAAAAAAAAAAAAAGGAAATTTAATAATAGGAGTACAAGCTCTCCGGGATCGATACGATCAACACCAATTGTCGATGTAACACCGTCAATTTCCCGTCATTTGGAGTTACCCCCGACGTTGCACTCTCTGCCGAGAACAGGTGCAGGGGTGCAACGGAGGGTGCAATTAATCGCGTACGAATTTTATCGCAGGTTGTCTGTGCGATCCATCTAGTGCCTTGTAGCGAATCCCTGTGTGATTGAATGGTACTACTTACTGACAAAAAAAAAGAGATAAATAAAAAATGAAAAAAATATTCGGCGAGCGAGGTGCATCGCCCGATGCACACGAGTACGCGTGTCGAGACGATTACTCAGGTCTGGATGTTTTATATATTATCCATGTAGACTTGTTCTACGTTTCAAATAAACGTTTTTCATGCTATGGAGAAGGAGTCGATTTGAGAATGATCTTTTAACCCCTTCCCTAAAAGTAATGATTACAAAGATAATTTTTCTCTTTCTGACAATAGGGCACCGTGGAGTCGGACATTTCGCATGGTATGTATTTACAAGTTATGGGATAATATTGGAAATAATTATTTTTAGGATCACAGATTATTATTTTACTGATAATGAGGCACCTTCGAGTTGGATACTTTTCTTGGGATTTATTTACACGCTTAGGGATGGTTGATTAATCATATTTCGCGCGGCCTATTAAAAGGATCGGCGAGATAATCTCTGAGAAAAAATAATCAGGCCACTTGGGATTGATAAGGATCCCTTTGATGCAGGTCGAGAAGCCACCGAGGGGTCATTTCCCGAGATTCTGGAGAAACATTCTGAAGCTACTGCGGCAGAAGCTGCGGCGTGTCCTCGTTCAGCATCCCCGAGAAGAGGGGCTGGACCAAAACTGGTGGGCGAGAAAACTGCATCGGGTGCATTGACACCGACACCCTCTGACCCGATTACGAGCCCTGATACGACCTCGGTTTCGGAACCATTTGAGAAATTCTTATCCCCGGAAAGAAGGAACCAGATCTCCCATCTTTCATCCCCGAGAATTAATTTAAAATAACAAAGCGCAAAAGCATCAATCATTTATTTAACACGAGGGTGGAACTCTTCGAAATAGTCCATGGATACGTAGACCCTGAAATTTTCTTTTTTTTCCTCCAAATGCATTTTTATATTTGGTATTACCACAGGAAATTTCAGTCCAAGAAGTCGACTGTTCATAAATTTATATTTAAACGTTGGAAAAATTTGCATGGGAAAAAAATGATTGACCTTTAATGAAAGAGGCGGAATTAATTCCTTTCGGGCTGGATTCTACAGGTGCGATCGGGAATCGCGATCCGGTCAGATAATTCCGCGTTATCAGGCCGCAGTGGCCTTGACCTTCGCCCGAGGCCGCGCCTTTTGATCTCGCCGACAGGCTGGAAATTGCGTGGCCTTCGATACGGCCGCGACCGGAAGTCGCACGTGGAATCGATGATCGGTCGTCATTGCCTCGTTGCAGACCACGAAAGAGGGACGAGGGACCTTGTCGAGCAGCCTTCACGATCCATGGAAACCGAAGAGGTCGACCCCGAAGAGAAATGGAGTGATACATTCGGAATCGAAGTCGGGACGTGATCGGCGATTTCATCGATAAAAACTGGAGCCTCGATGAATAGTCGAGATTTTGTGCAACGAATAATCGAAAGTCAGGGTAAAGACTAGTCATCAGATCACATTTCTAATCGTCAGTTGACTTATCGATGAGTGATAAAAAATTAGTACATCGATGAATAATCAGGAATTTCATCGATAAAAACGGGAGAATCGATGAATAATCAGGAATTTCATCGATAGAAACTGGAGCATCGATAAATAGTCAAGAATTTCATCGATAAAAACAGGAGCATTGATTAATAATCAAGAATTTCATCGATAAAAGCTGGAGCATCGATGAATAATCTGGAATTTCATCGATAAAAACTGGAGCATCGATTAATAATCAGGAATTTCATCGATAAAAACAGGAGCATCGATAAATAGTCAGGAATTTCATCGATAAAAACTGGAGCATCGATGAATCATCAGGAATTTCATCGATAAAAGCTGTAATGTCGATGAATAATCAGGAATTTCATCGATAAAAACTGGAGCCTCGATGAATATTCAAGATTTTGTGCAACGAATGATCGAAAATCAAGGTAAAGACCAGTCATTAAATCATATTTCTAATCAACATTTGATTTATCGATGGGTGATCAAGAATTAGTGCATCGATGAATAATCAGGAATAAATGCATCGATGAATAATCAGGAATAAATGCATCGATGAATAATCAGGAATAAATGCATCGACGGGTGATCAAGAATTAGTACACCGATGAATAATCAGGAATCGATGCATTAATGGGTGATAACAAATAAGGAATCGATGCATCGATTGGCAATCCGATCAACTGGATCATCGATACCTACCGATCATCGATGCATGACCATCGATACCCCAATGCGATTGTTTGGCACTCTTCGAGGGGGGTCTGATTTCAGAAACGAGGGCATCGATCGGCGATCGGGATCGACTGATCAAACGATCGATACCGAGCGGCGACGACCTTCATGGGGGGTCCATCTTCGCAGTCTCCTCGATTAAGGCTTGCTGAAAGTGACATCAAAGTGGCCGCTCGGTCCAGGGAACAATGGCGGGCATTTAGAATTGCGGGGTGCGGATTGCGTAACTCGCCAGTCTCGGTTGCGTTTCCGCAGGAGGAGGGGTGCGTTTTCGAGCTCGCTCTTGCGTGAATGTCAGTTTTTCAGTGCAGTCCCTTTCGCGGATCCCATGGGGGGTTTTAAGGGGGGGATTAACCCGTGAAACTCTCCTCGCTTCGATTCACATCTATCGGCCGAAATCGATCACTTCGCCGAGAACGAACCCCGAGGGACGTCCTGCGACGTCTTATTTCCGTTTTTCTGCAAGAATTCCCGACGACTCCCTTTTCTCTTATCCTTGGATCTTCCCTTAGAACCCTCTTATCAATTTTCTATATTTTTTTGGGGAGAACTATTTATCAGAGAGGTCGATCGACAGGAGTCGGTGGTACGTGAAATGAAATGAAGTTAAATGTAATTAAATAAATATGAGGATTTTCAGTAATGTTTAAAACTATAAATATTGTTTCCTATCATGGGGTAGGGGAAGTTATAAATAGGATGGCCACCTTGTATTCAGGCTAGTTTCCGGACATGTGCGTATGTATCGAGGTCGACCCAGTTCCCGAGGGAAGGGTGTCCATTCAAGGCTCGAGAGCTGGTCGAAGCGCGTGACTTGGACCTCTGATAAGGGCTGATAACGCGTTTAAAAGGCACCCTTAGAACTCGGAGCATCGATCGCCTATTAAAGGTAATAATTTCTCGATTTCCGGAATTTTTTAAACATTTTTCCCCCCCTCTGACGTTTTATATCAAATTTTTGAATTTACTTTTACGCGACGATAATTCTTCGCTTGATTGGGTCCTCTGATAAGGACTGATAACGCAGATATAGTGCAACAGTAGAGCTCAGTGACTTCACGAAGTAGGATTTTTGGCTTCGATAAAAATGTTCATTGATTTCTATTTTTCCAACACTTTTCCTCCCCTCTTTCGGGGCTCCATTTCGAATTTCCGCATTTACCTTTCCGCAGTACGTAACTGACCTATACCCCGTTCCGCAGCGATCTTCCGCGCGCGTCATTCGCTTTGTGGGTCGAGGACATTTATTCCACCATGGGACACCTTGAAGCAAGGCTTTTCTGCTCCTCCAGGAAGGACATCCTGGAAAAAGTGCGCGGTACGCTAGGGGATTACTTGCTCCCTAGGGAGATCTCTTATAATCGCAGGGAATCTCCGATAAAACTACGCGGGGGGGGGCTGATAAAGCGATGCGGAATTCCTGGTGACAAGGGGAGGAGATCTTGATAATGGGGGAATTCCTGACAACGACGGGAATTCCTGATAACGATGGAAATTTTCTGATAAAACGGTGAAAAATCCCTGATAACCGCAAACAGTTCTAATAAAACGATGGGGATTTTCATTTGATCTTGTTAACTGGGAATGCCCCATGGTCAAGGTGTCTCAGAATTCCTTTTTTACTACTTTTTATCTATGGAAAATCCTGTTAGGGGATTTTTAGAAGATCCTTTTTTCCTTTTAGCGAGGAAAAAAGGTGTGTAAAGGGGTTTTTTCGGACGCCTCGTGTCCTTAATCTTTTTTATGGGAAAGGGAGCTTTTTTTAACGAGGTGCCCAAGGGTAGACATTCGGTGTTCCTCGTGTCCCGGTCCCGTGGCCATGACGGGACCAAGGAACGACCCAGTTCCAGGAGGTTGCACCCCGTGACGTCACCTCGGTGTCAACCCCATTCACGACCCTCCTGCGACCCAGATTCTCCGGGCATCCCCATGAAATATCATAGTTCATTGAGGCCTCCCACCACCCTTTCGGCCTTCACCCCCTGTATCCCCACTCTTTACCTTCATAAAAGATATCGGTTATCAAAAGCGATACCGATCGATTTCATCCCTGGATCGTAGCTCGATTTTCGGAAGTTGTTACACCCCCTTGGTTGCAAAATCACCCCTTTTATTTATAAAATTGTGTACATCACCCTTTTTGATTTCAAAACATCCTACATCACCCCTCGAATAAAAAAAAATCCAGAAATTCTGGAAAATGTCCGTCTCGATTCTCGAAACAAGCGAAGGGGGATGGAAAATTCATCCCCTAGGATTCCGTCCCTTTTTTTCCCCTAGAGGGACCTAGGGCTCTCTGCGATTTCTGGAATGAGTCTTCTCGGCCTGAGGGAGGAGGGCGCATCCACGACCTATCCTAACCTCCCTTCCCGCAGTTTGGCCCAGTTTCTCTCCGCTGCGGTGTGACGTCACTCTCGTCATTGAGGAGGCCGCCGACAACGTGTCCCACTTCTGGGCCGACCCCTCCCCTGATATGTGGCCCTTACCCCTGATAAGGAAATCCATCACCTGCCATTTCGCTCCTGATAAGGACTCCTCCTTGTCCCACCTCTCTTTCTGTTCCTGATAAGGTGTCACTCTTCCATTACCTAAATTCATGACACCTCTCAATATTTGACAAGAAATTCACTTTTCTCACTGATAAGGAAATTCCTGAAATATTTCTTTTCTTCAATGAAATCTTGTTCTCGGTGTATCAATTACGAATCCATGATAAGCAACCCTTTGTAAACATATGCAGATCTTCGTCGCACTTCTTATCAGCTGCGTCTTATTACTTGGCGCTGATAAGACAGATTAAAAAAATGGAACGACACGTGAATGTCGCTCTGTACGGGTGCAATGCGTTGTAGGGAGGGGGTGTTGCAGGGGTGCAGTGATAAGGCAGGGATCGATGGGAACGAGGGTGGGGGCAGCTGCCCCATTCACCCCTCGAGGTTCGACGAACCCTGGTGACGGCGTCGCGACGTCATGTCGTCATGGCGACTCTACGAGCCCCGACGCAGGCGTCTCCCGGAAACTGGACCTTTGACCCTCAACTAGGCCACCCCTTCCGCCGTCGCGACGCACCCCTTTCGATGACGTCGCTTCGACGAGTAGATCCTCGACATCGACCGCGTCTCGGCGATTCGGTTTTTTCCTCGGTACATCGGTGATAAGAGGTACAGAAAGTCCTGATAAGGGTGGTCGGTCAATTTTTCAAAGAATTAACATGCACGAATTATGGAATAATTAAGATGTACGAATTAAGGAAGAATTACAAAAAAAATTATTTATTATTAATAGAAGTAATCATTTTTTCGATGTGCCTACGAGGACAAGGGATGAGGGAATTTTAATAGAGATATTTAATTAAATATTTAGATGGTACAAATAAAGACATCGCGATTACTCCCATCTGGTCTGAAGGTAAAGGATGAGATAATTCGACTTTATGGATTAGAATTTTTTTTGGGCGGTTTAAAAATTGATTGCGATTTTGAAAAATGCATCCCCACTTTTTTGGGACCCCTTGGTCAATCCTCAATTCCTAATCAAGGGCTCGATTTTCTTGAAGAGGGCGGTCGCGTCAAGAGCCGCGTCCGGAGAACCCTTAACCCTTTCCCGAGCTAAAAACGTCTTTCGAGTGTCCATCGAACTTTCACGTAAGCCGATCTTCGGGTCGCGAGGGACTAAAAAGTTCGGTCTGGTTTCAGGAACGTGACCGACGAGACGCGGAAGAGTACCCTGAAATTGCCAAGCCCTAAGTTCGAAGGCGCTCTTAAATTAATAACCATCAGCTATGGAAGATTAATTTTTTTCATGATATCGCCCCCGAATTGAAAAACGCCTCTCACGTACAACATTAATTTTCCCTGCACTTCTTCAGGGTCCTATGATAGAGATAAAACAATTTGACACGCTCCGTCACATCGATAAGTCCAAGGACCAAGAGAGTAAATGGAAACCGTAATTACGGGGCGCTCTGCGTATTTATTTACCAGCAAATCCTGTGGAGAGGAAACCAAGGCCTTCCCTCGGGATCCCTGAATTTCCCTCTCCATAAAGCGGTACCTGGACAGGTGGTGCCCTGAAGAGGAAAAAAATTCGACCAGGGAACTTTGAAGAAATTGTGGAAGTAAATCGCGTTGGGGGATTTCAGGGACTCTGGCGACGTGTCTCGCAAATAATTCCCAGGACCGGAAGGGTTGCCACGTGCCCTCTTCAGGGTCCTCTTCAGGGTCCTCTCCGAGGTCCCTGGACTTCCACGAGAGCGGATCCAGGAAGTCGCATTCAGGAAGTACGTTCGCCTTGTGATATTCCACTTTTTTAATAATAATTCCCCACTCTCCCTAGGGAACGGGGGTGTTCTTCAGCACGTGTCGCGAGTCGGCACGTGGTGACACGAGGTGAACGAATAACCCTAGAGTCGAAGGTCCCACCCTCGAGGTCCCAAGGGATATCCAGGATTTCCCTGGCTGTAAAGTCTCCAGGCCACCTCGCCGTTTCCATTTCCAGGATGAAAAACCCGAGCCCCTAAAACCGAGGCCTCCCCAACCCTGAAGAGATCCACGTGTCTTCTCGTTCCACCTCCACCCAGAATCCACGATGACGGCTACCTTAAAAATAAAATAAAAAAGGGAAAGATGCCGCGAGGGGCTACATTTCAGAGTCCCCTAAATCTCTTCAGGGTGTACTTGAAGTCGCTAATTATATTCTATCCACGTCACGTTATAAACATTACACAACGACTTTCATTATACGGAATTAAATCGATATTTATTAATCCTGGCTACGCATCAAATAAATTTCAGAGCCTCCTAAATCTCTTAAGGGTGCACTTGAAGTGACTAATTGTTAATTGAATGCGATTTTTAAAGGGATACCAAGGAGTCATTCTATTAATCTAAACGTCAGAATATTTATATAACTTTTCTCCAAATCGAGTGCACCGAATCATTTGAAACAAAAGTGTTTTTTATTTACCCTACACTAGAAACAAAATCACATTTCATATTTTGAAAAATGAATTTTCACGAGCATCGCGTTTTTCCTTATGGGCTCCATAATCACGTGTTAATAATCAAGTTTTTTTTTTAACGTGACTACACGATACATCATTTAATTCGCACCGATTAATCGTCGAGATTTTTTATCCGCGCAGTTTAATCGAGTTCTTCTGCTAATCAACCAAGTATGGATTATTTGGTACAGACTTATCGCAGCGATGTATCGTTATCTGTGTACTCTATAGGGTGAAATGTGATGCCAATCGATCGCCTTAGGTAATCGAAACCGATCGACGAGCGATGGCTCCTCGGATACCAGAGACGTCTTCTCGAAGCGATCTGGGGTTGGATTTCAATTTCTTGAATTTATGGGGTTTATGGGGTTATTCAATTTATGGAAAATATGGGATTTATTTCACGTGGCGAATTTATGAAGTCTGGAGGTGATCGGGGATCGGTTTTCTAATCGGCCCACGCAGGACTCCCCGAATTAGGAGCTAATTGAGACCCGAGACTCCCACCCCTGGTTACGTGTGACTCTTCAGGGTGACGTTTGTCATTTCTTGGAATTTTCTGCCCGATAGGCTTCTTCAAGACTTGTGCTCGTCGTGCAACACCTTTCACGTGAGGGAAGCATTTATATTCCCATTTCTTGTGGGTTTTCCTCGAGTGAACGAGCCTGATTTCAGGGGACTCTTCAAGGTTCTTCGGAACTTGCCATGCGAGGATATGGAAGTCACTGGATGAAGCGAAACTGGTGTATTCAATTTTTTCCCAATTTTTTAACAGATGGAGTGGAGTTGATGCGAGGATATGGAAATCACTGGATGAAGCGAAACTGGTGTATTCAATTTTTTCCCATTTTTTTAACAGATGGAGTGAAGTTGATGCGAGGGTATAGAAGCAACTGGATGAAGTGAAACTGGTGTATTCAATTTTTTCCCCATTTTTTAACAGATGGAGTGGAGTTGATGCGAGGGTATAGAAGCAACTGGATGAAGTGAAACTGGTGTATTCAATTTTTTCCCCATTTTTTAACAGATGGAGTGAAGTTGATGCGAGGGTATAGAAGCAACTGGATGAAGTGAAACTGGTGTATTCAATTTTTTCCCCATTTTTTAACAGATGGAGTGGAGTTGATGCGAGGGTATAGAAGCAACTGGATGAAGTGAAACTGGTGTATTCAATTTTTTCCCCATTTTTTAACAGATGGAGTGGAGTTGATGCGAGGATACAGAAGTCACTGGATGAAGCGAAACTGGTGTATTCAATTTTTTTCCTTTTTTTTACAGATGGAGTGGAGTTGATGCGAGGATATGGATATGACTGAATGAAGCGAAACTGATGTATTTAATTTTTTTTCTCCATTTTTTTAACACATGGAGTGGAGTTGATGGCACCCAGGGAGATCCTCTCGGTCTTTAGGTTTCTCTTCGTGGTCTGGCCTGGTTGACGTCTTTCAGGAAGTGGATCGGCCAGCTAATTTTAGGGCATTCACCAATCACTCTCGTTCTCCCCACAATCCGCTTCCATTTCTGGCCTCGACGTAGGTAAGTTTCATAAGGTCCAGCCGCGAGTTTTCAACAACGTGTAGCGACATTTATAAACGAAATTGCAGAATTATAGCAGAAAAAAAAGGGATAAGTACCCAGTACAAAATTGAGGTTCATCGCAGAAAAAAATAACAAGTGCGACAAAAAAGTGGGGCCAGAAATGTTAACATCATCCGAAAATCGTTTTATTCCAATCTCCACTCTTCGAGCGTCTAACAACGAATGAACCGGAATTTTTTTTCTTAAATAATTCGTATCACAGGTCGTTATCACTAATTAAACGTTCTGCCGGAATTTTGTGGCTTGAGACGGGAACATGTAGCACTGCATAAAGCTGGACTTCTTCAGGGCGGTGTACGTGGCAGGATAATTATAAATGAGGCTGGCCAGCTCCTCTTCAAGGTCTGCAAACCTGTGGGCATTCTTCCTGGCTGAAAGTCGAACGTATCGATCACCTTTTACAGGCCTTAAAGATCGAGAGCAGTCGGGGCCTGATTTTTACGGCTCTTACTTTCGCCCACGAAGAAGTCTGCGAAGTATTGGCTAACCCTGGTCGAGTGAGCACCATGGGGAATGTTCTTGCCGAGGGCCCACTCGTAGATGTTCTTTTCAGGGTGGAACTGGACCCCATAGAAGGGCAGAGTTCTGTGTTCCAAGGCGGAGATGAACAGCAACCCGTTCCAGTCTTTGTTCACCGACATCACTTGGAACTCGCCGGTGAGGTTCACCTTGGCCAGGTCCTGAAATATATCGTAAACCCATTAACATCATCGCCAATATTCAATTCCGCAGCTGAATTAAGCCATGCATTTTTTAGAACGTCATTTCATATTTAAAAAAAATTTTTAAAAACGGCTCTAAATAATTTCATGCACTCTTCCTCGGTCAAGTCTTATTTCTAGAGGATCTAATCTTCATATCAGCCTTTCAGATGTGGCCGAAATTTCGACTTGCACTTTTTAAATGAGAAAAATCATGACTAAGAGATCAAGACTGATTTTCCTCGTCACTGGAATAATTTTTTTTCTTTTTCTTTTTAACTGCAAGTGCTTTGTACATTCTCTGTCACGCAATATCTGTGGTAGTTCCCGGTGACGTTTTTAGCCTCCAGGATCTCGAGGACGTCCTTTGGCGCATCTCGGAACATCCTGCTACTCTGGAAGCCTGCAAGCATAGAAAAGACCTGGTCAACCCGTTCTGCTCTAACGAGTCCTTGAGGAAACGAAGTCAATACCGAATTTGAACTCGAGGGGCAATGCCTGCCTCTGGCTCGAACAATCCGATCTGTGCTCCTCGCGATTCGCCGCGAGGTAGGTCAAGAGTTCAAAGCCCAAGCAGGTGCCCCAAATCGGGAAGTAGTCGCCCATCTCGTTCATCCTCTTGGCGATCCTGAAATTAGAAATTCCCTCGTTATTTCCGAAGCCCCATTTTGATATTTAATCGACTAGAACCTGAAATCAGGCCTGAAAATATATTCTAAATCCTCGCAACCTCTAAAATCGCTCTTAAAACATTTTTCATATTAAATATCGTTCATCCTCTTCGTGGTCCTGAAATTAGGAATTCCCATTTTAATATTTAATAGACTGGATTTTTAAATCAGGCCTGAAAATATTTCCTAAATCCTCGCTACCTCTAAAATCGCTCTTAAAATATTTGTCATATAAAATATCGTTCATCCTCTTGGAGATCCCGAAATTCGGAATTCCTATTTTAATATTTAATAGACTGGATTTTAACTAAATCCTCGTTACTTTTGAGATCATCCCTCTATCCATAGATCTATAGAGAAAGTCTGTCAAAATATTTGTAGACGGAACCTTCCTCGCGAAAAGCCGACCCAATTAGATAAGCCCGCCTCGATATCAGGTATTTTCGACCTGGACTCCTTTCGCGATACATGATTGCTTATCAGGGTACTTTTATCACTGATTACTGTTTTTATCCGGAATTAGGCGACATTCTGCCGTACTTGAAGATAGTCTCCCCCGCGTCGGCGTATCCTCTGCTCTGGTTGAAGAAAGTGGATCCACCCGGCCAGAGAACCCTAAAAAAGGAGCAAAAAAAATGTTATAAAAATTCCCTAGGCCCAAAAAAAAATTCCAAAGGCCCAGAAATCCTTACCCGTTCACCTTGCCGAGAATATCCTCGTAATAAGCCTCGTCCTTGCCGATCCTTTATCATAAATAATCGAAAAAAAATTGTAATTCCTATTAAACTCGAATAATCATTAATAATTAATTGTTCATACCAGATAGGAGCAACTCTAGCTCCAGCTCCTTCCAGGAATTTCACGTAGGAAGCCGCGATGTAGCTTTCAAACTGCCCAGGATATTTCTGGTTAAGGCTGTAGCTGATCTCCTGCGCCAGGACCCCTGGAAAAAAAAATGTATTAAAATTCATTTATGAGGGAAAAATAATATAAAAATATTTATAGGACTCACCGATGATCGGCCTCTCGTTCAGAGTCTTCGGATGAGCTGCAAGCAAACGGTCGCACTGAATCGCGAGGAGGAAGAACAGCGTGCCTACCCTGAAGAGGTCGTTGAAGAGGGTCCTCGACATCGTGATTAATCGTGTTTCGGCTTAAAAATTCAGGAGACGTTCACCCCGGCGAGAAAGACCTGCAAGAGGTGCAAGAGACACTGCAAGTCTGAGAGAATCGATTAATTCGAGCCGATCAATATTCAAGACGGACGTCTGAGACAAGCCTTATCAACTGTGACTGTGATGTGATATCCCAGGAAGAACTACATAATAAGCTGACCGAGTATCACTTTAGTCAGCATACATATCCATCTCTTATCGTTGCGCCTTGTGTAACATCGCAGTGTGTATTTTGAGGGACCTGTATAATAATTTCGGAATTATTTACAGCTCTTAGATCTTATTAACGATTTACCTTCATACAGGGTTCTGAACGGGGATTATATTTATATTACATCTGTTTGTGTGCATTTTATGCCTTTTGCATTGGGAATTAAGCGAGTTATTATATGCATTGTATATTTGTAATCAGAGGAGTATAGTGCGTCCTTCTCAGATTCATGGTTGGAAGGGGGGAGAGAGAGAGACCGCATGGTCTCTCGGGGGGTTCGGATAGTAAAGCGATGAGGCAGGCATGGCACTTCTTTATCGGTCGAGTTAGTTGCTTTTCTCAGTAGTTCATATATCTGTGGCAATGTAGAGGGCTGGTTGTATTTTTTACGGATGGATATCTCTATCGCTGATAAACTGCGCTAAGTACAGATATTCTACTTAGAGTGTAATGACGCTGATAATTGCTTTACTTGGTAGTAAAATCGGGAATAAAACAGGGTTAGATCGTATTTTTAACGCAGTGGTGGCGCCATCTTTGAAGGCGTGTCGGAATTAGTTTAGATTTGCTTGGAAGACCTGACCGGCAAAACGGCGTGAAATAGCGTGAAATGTAACGAAGGGAAGAAGTAATACGTTTTGTAAACGAAAAACCGTGGAATCGTTGTTGGTGCTTGCCGGATCAATTAGAAAACTGAGAAGAGAACAGACTGCGGTCTTTAGTCGCCGTAGAGGTTATCGACGAACAGTTGTGGTAGACAAAATGGCAAGTAAACTTGATTGTGAATTTGTGAGGTTAGAAATAACACGTGTTGCGGTTTTCATGCTATTTATCACGGTCATGCACGTTTGCAAGTTACAGAGGTGCTTTATGTTTGTTTCTGCCTGTTTTCTATGATACTGTAGCTTTACTTTATCTTAAGAAGTGCGTTACCTGTATTTACAGTCTGGCTTGTCGTAACTGTTTATATCTGTGTTTAGACTGACGAGGTGAATCCCAAAGCCTATCCATTGGCTGACGCAGCACTGACGGCAAAGATCCTAAATCTGGTACAGCAAGCGATGAACTACAAGCAACTGCGCAGAGGAGCCAATGAAGCAACCAAAGCTTTGTCACGAGGTGTTTCGGAATTCATTGTACTTGCATGCGATGCGATACCAATGGAGATTGTACTTCACATTCCATTGTTATGCGAAGATAAAAATGTACCATATGTATTCGTGCGAAGTAAACAGGCCCTAGGACGTGCCTGCGGTGTTGGCAGGGCAGTAATTGCTTGTGCGATAACCGTCAATGAGGGGTCTCAACTTAAACCACAAATTCAAGCTATTCAACAAGAGATCGAGCGTCTCTTAGTGTAAATCTTAAATTTGACAATGTATTACACAAAACTTCTCACGAGCACTGAAATTATACATCGTTCGACTGTTTTCATCTTTTTGTTTATAATGTACAGAACATTCGAGGTGTGTAAAATATTAGATCATAAGTGTATAACTGAATTCCCTTTTGTAGGTTATAGTTTTATATTGTACAATGAATTGCTGCGCTTCCTAGCACACTTCCCCTTGAGAAAGACTTTGTACGGCAATGAATTAACTGTAACGATAAAGTACTCTGTGCCACTCTTGTATTTCTTGATGCAGTTAAACAGGCAAATAAAAAGGATCACTCTTTTCACTTACACTTGGTACAAAAAATTATCAACTTACAGATTAACAAATTAAGCCGTATAAAGTAAACTATTCTATGTATTTTAATGCATTCTGTATGGTTCCGAAAGGGAAGTAATGTATTTATAAAAATGCAGGATGCAAAACAAACGTGCTGATGAATACCACATCAGGATTCGCAGGGAAAACAAGGCAGAACTTTTAGCGACCAATTACCATGCCATCGAAGTTGTAGAAACTGCTCCAACTCCTGTTTGAATTTTTCTACCAATTTCTGTTGCTCTGGATTGTTTGGGAAATTAATGAACCATGTTTTCAATTGTTTGGTCAGTTCTTTACCATTTGCGAAAACAAAACCGTTCTCATTGTGTTTGACAAGTTCTCCCAAGCTGTATGCAAGACAATATTAATTAAAGCGAGTAATCAAAAAATGTAGCATTGGATTGAAACAAAGCTCACGTACCATTTAAAATCAAAAGCACAAACTGGAAGATTGCAACCAAACATGTCGACTACTTTCATTGGTAGATCCAAGCCGCTTGACGATGTATGAAGACAGATTCCTAAGTCAGCAGAAGCTGGAAAGTAATCGATTCAGTTTCATTCAGGCAGAAGGATTCACTCTTCCAATGTAAAGAGTGCTGCGTAGTGAGAGTAATACCTAATAATTTTGGGTAATCTTCGTTTTCAAGCCAAGGGGTTACAATTTTGACGTGCTTCCACTTTTTCAATTCTATTATAGCAATGTAGAATTCCTTTAAAGGACCTTTGCCTGTTATTACGCATAGTAGATCAGGTAGATTCATTTCGCCCATCTCACAAACACCTTCATACTCTAAAATATAAAATATTTTTATTTTGTTGGAATTATTCTATTATTCCGTTAAAGGTGAGAATATTATATACCGGCAAGAGCGTTTAGCAGTATAGAAAAATCTTCGTCCTCTGTCCAGCTGGTACTCGACACGATGAAGCCAGGCCTTCTTGCCCGTAAACTAATCTTACCATCCGGAGAACATTCTGTTAATATCGTTGACTCTTCACTGTCCCCTTTAAAGGCATTGTACGTTTTGCTTAGTCGAAGCAATAAATTATGTTTCTCCTCGATAGTTATAGGATGAAATTCATCCGGTGGTCGATCATACAATACTTCCGCTCTGGAATATTAATGTATTAACCAACTTTTAATAAGTCAAAGAATGTTTACTTATTTATAAGCCACTAACTGTATGTTCCATCTTTTTCTCAAGTCGTCCTTCATTGCCTTCGTAACACAGAAGTTATTATGCGACAGTTTCCCAAAAATAGATTCTATCAGCTCAGTTAATAATACAAAAAGATGGTCTTTCCCTAGATTTATAGCCATTAACGTATGTGCATAATTATGCCAGTCTATCGTAAAGTGGGTTCTAGTCACGAAACAGTAGAACCAGCACACCGGGATCGTCGGTACTGCCGGAGGATTTTGTAAGATCAAGTGGGTCGACGGTCGCCTTAGAAATAATGCTAGAAATAAGGTACCGGTTTGCCATAGCACCTTCACGGCTAGTGAAATAACACGAGGTACGCCTGTGAACCGAATACAAACAAATGCATCAACAAAACCTGTTACGATTAATATCTATAATATTTCTAGCGATCGCTTTACCATTTTGCAAATTTGGGGAAGGCTGTAAATAGGAAATCTTCACCGTAGAGCTTTGATTTAATTCCTTCAATGGCATCGACCCAGGATATCCTACGATATCAACGGTAAACCCTTCCTTGAGAAACGACACCGCATGATATTGCATTCTTGGGCTTCTGCCAATATCACCGAGCACCACGGCGCAGACATTCTTTCTCCTTCTGCCAAGGCTCAGCCAAAGGAACCAAGTTGTCAGTAACGTTAAAATAGTCACCGTACAGTAATAGACAATGCAACTCATTATGCTCCTTCTAAAGAGCACGTGTTAAGCTCGGTAATCATGCAGTGACTGCAGCTGTATAAAAATCGACCGTTAATTCTCGACGGCGCTCGCAGAATTAACAAATGTCTTCATCGACAGTTCCCAATTCTCGTATCACGGTAAATAATGACATTTAACAATGACCAGCTGTTCACAGCCGGTGATTAGCAGACGACTCTCTCCTGTCAGTGCCATTCCCCTGGAGCGGAACCAACGGAATGAACGCGCTGGGTGTTTTTACGTTTAATCAACCCAGATTACAGATTCCTCAACCAGTCGAGTACCGAGCAAAGAATGTTTATTTATAATTTCAAGAATATTTATTATTAAACTTGTAATCATAGATGAGTTGGGAGATTGCTCATGGGGAAGGTTGCGCGATCGAGTTCTGTGCTGCCCTCGGTGGAGCATGCAGGCGGCTAATGGACTTGCCCCTAACGGCAGCCCAACTCAGGGATCCAACTCATATCTCCTCCCAACTTATCTCTCAGCGCTCGATTGTGGAACTTCACCGTATCGCGACGCTTAGGAGAAATAAATTCAGATTTCGTCCCCAGTGATTATTTCAAGGAATTTCCCGAGAGTAGCAGAGGGAATCCTTGCCTTGGATTTACATCGAGCTCCCAGGAGATGGCCGGATACTCTTCGAGATCTCTAGCTGAAGAAACGAGAGAAGAAGCTGATGACAAGACTGGACAATTTCGTAATACTCTTTTAAATAAGCTCGAAAACTTATGTACTTGCGCTACTTGTACAATAAACTGTAAAATAATGAGTGTAATAAATAAAGTAATGAGTGTAATAAAGCAAGTTATTAAATAATAACAATGAGTATGTTTAATTAGACGAGCCTGTCTAGCGAACCCTCTAATCACCTATTCCTAATCCTTTCTTCCGTAAAACTTCGGTGCCACCTCCTCGGTTATCCTATGATCCTGTTAGAAATCGGAAATTTCAACCCTTAAAATATTGCCCGGGAGAAACTCCGTGCCACCTCCTCGGTTGTCCTATGATCCTGTTAGAAATCGGAAATTTCAACCCCTAAAAGTTTTGCCCGGGAGACACTCCGTGCCACCTCCTCGGTTGTCCTATGACCCTGTTAGAAATCGCCAGAGGTGGAACAGGATCATAGGACAACCGAGGAGGTGGCACGGAGTTTCTCCCGGGCAAAATTTTAAAGGTTGAAATTTCTAATTTCTATCAGGATCATAGGATAACCGAGGAGGTGGCACCGAAGTTTCCCGAGCAAAAATTGTAAGAGCAGAAATTTGGACATATAACAGGAACATAGGACAACCGAGGAGGTGGCACGGAGTTTCTCCCGGGAAAAAATTTCAAGATTTGAAATTTCCGATTTCTAACAGGAACATAGGATAACCGAGAAGGTGGCACCGAAGTTTCCCGAGCAAAAATTCTAAGGGCAGAAATTTTCAACTTCTAACAGGATCATAGGACAACTGAGGAGGTGGCACATAGGTGATTTTCAAGGATCAGGAATAGGGGATTAGAGGGTTCGCTAGACAGGCTCGTCCAATGAAACATACTCATTGTTATTATTCAATAACTTGCTTTATTTCACTCATCATTTTACAGTTTATTGTACAAGTAGCGCAAGTACATAAGTTTTCGAGGTCGTTTAAAAGAATATTAACAAATTGTCCAGTCTTGTCATCAGCTTCTTCTCTCGTTTCTTCAGCTTGAGATCTCGAAGAGTATCCGGCCATCTCCTGGGAGCTCGATGTAAAATCCAAGACAAGGATTCCCCCTGCTATTCTCTGGAAATTCCTTGAAATAATCACTGGGGACGAAATTTGAATTTATTTCTCCTAAGCGTCGCGATACGGTAAAGTTCCACAGTCGAGCGCTGAGAGATAAGTTGGGGGCAGAGATGAGTTGGATCCCTGAGTTGGGCTGCCGTAGGAGTAAGTCCGTTAGCCGCTTACATGCTCCACCGAGGACAGCGCAGAACTCTATCGCGTGACCCTGCCCATGAGCTCATCTCTGCAAAATGATCTCTGTACGCTTTAAGAAGAAATTTCGAAGTTAATGTTGTAAAACAAATCCTGGCATGTAATCTCTCACAGTTGAAATATATCTTTATTTCTGTATACTTATTGTTTTCAGCCTTATATAAAAGGTTACAACCGCGCGCTTCGGGCCAGTTAAGGATCTTGTGGTTCTGGGATAGGGTGCAGTCGAGTCGCTTAGCAATATGAGACTTTGTGGGCTAAGTGTACAACGATTCCGTTACTTAACTCTAATTACGTGTAGTCGTTAACCCTAGTGTTTCTTTACAGACTCTCGTAGACCTCCCGACTCGATATGCATCCTACTCGACGATTTTTCATTTCTATGGTCTGCATCGGCCTTACGGTTATAGAGACCTGACGGAGCAATCGTCGATTAAATTGCTCCGATCCGCTCCTAAAGCTTTGTAAGTTCATCCTTGCCTCGTCATCGAGCGAAGAGGTTATCATAGGATTAACTGTAGGTCATCGAACGACTCGAGCCATAACAGTATATTTAATTCTCCTACTTTCTGAAAGACTCGATTAATCTACCCAAGTACTTGAGGCATTTGAGTCGTCACCTTTCTAAACCGAGAATTAGAACGATCCCTTGAGCCGGTCTCCTTTTCTACGTTAATGTTTCTCAATGAACACAATATGGAAACCCGTGTCAGCTGGCTTCGAAGATTAAAAGGGAGCAAAGGAAGCATTACAACCTTTAAATTAAGCGAGTTTTGGCATTTGTACACTGCCAATTTGCCCGGCGGCCACAAGAGGAACAAAGAAGTACATTCAACGATCTAGTAAATGATCCTCGGGGGGCAGCATTGCTTGGCAAGAATTCTCATGCTTTGAGTAATGATGTAAAAACACAAGAAGGCTCGACATTGGCAACGGATGGTTAAAAGTATTAAAATTCATTCATGTCCCTTAGACTTGACTTCGACGTCAGTCGTTACAATTCGTCGATACGAGTTAGGCTCTCTCTCAAATTTCTAAACATCGGTTATGGATTTGTTGAACTCCTTAAATAACACACTTCACTGCCCATAACCTCTTCCGCAGTCAACGAGCCAGAAAAGCGAGTATCCGAGGAAATGTTCATCCCAATACACTGCCTTCCTAGAGGAACTGAGTAAACCCGCGATCCAGTGTCACCAGAACACCCGAGAGCATTCACTGATACTGCTTCGTCTGCCGAAAGAACTCCTGCAGGCCACCGGAGCAAATCGCAGAGACAGAAACCGACACTTTCCCTGCACTGCACTCGTTACGACACGAACATTGCTACTCCATAACCTCACCTAACTCTACCGCCATCCGTCCCCTCAAGATAAATAAATTAATTACACACACGTACGTTCGCGCACGTTCAAATCTTGCTATTCCTGCCGTACTCCAGGATCTGCTTGTGATAGAAAAGAAGGTACCTGAAAAATATCAATCAATAACAAATCACAATGATTTAAACATCCTTACAAAATATCGATTGTCACTTTGACATTTGGAGGTTAAGGCTAGTACTCGTACCACACTTTAAGCATTAAAACATGTCTTTTACCATTTAAAGCTCATAGATAAAAGATTTCTTTTATTATTAAAATTAAGGTTAAAAACGAGTATTAACTTATAAACCAAAGCCAAGGCTTCCAAAAGGCTTACCCTTCGCTAGTTAGGACATCCTTGAGTCTCGCCCTGGTGATCAGGTGATCGTCACACTTAAACCATTGATCTCGTTGCTGTCTGATGAACGCCGTATAATGGCCAGTCTCCAACGAGCCCTCATGGTTTATAACGGCGAAGAGGGAGTACCTGTTATCGCTAAAGGCAGCCTCTTCGCCATTCTTTGGGAGGCTCTCCAGGGCAGCGCTGTTATTGTTGCCATTGCGCCGATGCGACATGAAAGGTGTCATGTCGAGCTGCTCCGGAAAGGAGATGAATGTAGAGATCTTCTTGTCCTGGACGCTGGAGTGCTCGAAGCGTTTCAAATGAAAGCTGGCCACTATTGGCAGCTGCTTCATGGTAAACTGCTTTGTACTTTCCCGATAGGTCTGACAATTGCTGCACTTGATCTTCGCTCCAGAGCCCAAGTGTTCGGCACGGGTGAACCTTTCCAAGCAATCCAGCAGCGAAGTGGGTGGACCATTGGTGTCGGAGCCAGAGGCACCAGCAGCTGGGCCCAGATCCAGCGATATATCCCAGAAAGGGTCTATGGTTGTCGACACTCCACTAGAGAAGGATAATAAATCATGATTAATCTTAATGTTTATTTATGTAAAAATTGGATCTAGTTCTGCCCATCTGCAGAAACTTAATAGAGTTTCGAGCCAAATACATTTGAATTGACACTCACTTGCAGGACTGACAGACCACGTCGCTTTGCAATCCTCCAGTGAAGATCTGGTCGATTATGCAGTTGCAATGGTGCGGATTGTCCTTGACAAGTATCGGGGCTGCTTCGCAGTGCCTATGTAGGACGTCCAGGGTGGCGATGAAGAACTCGTGGGCATCTTGCTGCTCGTAGCCTGCTAGGTGCCTTGCATGGGTCCAGATCAGGTGCAGCAGTTTGTGCAAAGTTAGGGGCGCCTTGCTACCGGAGTAGAATTCCTGGAATAGGTGGGAGACTTCGCAGACCAGACATCGGCTGGGCTGTGGGCAGTGATGGCGGTCAGCCAGGAAGTAGTCCCGCAGCAGAGGGGTGTGGATCAGGGCTTGCACGATGCAGTTCATGAAGCAGGTGCTCCCGAGGTTTATCAGTCCCCTCAAGCCTATGAGATAATTCTTGTTAAGAGACCATCGATGGAACATTTCATGGAAACACTCAAGAACACGTAATTAGAACAACGAAAAACTGGTTTGTGAAATTAGGTCCTTAGCTATTGCAGGTTCTACTGTGATTCTAACCTATAGTAGAATTTTCTACGACTCGTCTTCGCCTTGGATGCTTTCTCAACAGCTCTGCCTCGATCTGCGTCGGCTCCCAGGCACGATAGAACTCTCCCAGACTGAGACACTTCGCCGACTCGCTCCACTGCGTCTTTGCAACAGCAAGTAACTCCCTGTCGTAGACATAATCTCCACATTGGAAACACAGAATGTTTCCGTAGCAGAGGTCCACGGCTGCAACATTCACGAATGCACTTTCTCATGTCACGTTTTGAGTTCGAATTCATGCTGAGTATGTTTCTCAAGTTACCTAGAAAGTGTTTCTTCATCTTTGCGTGCTCCTGTATGTGGCCATTGCCGTAACACCCAAAGAATATGCAGTGCAGGCATGAGTGAAGCCGATCCTTGTAGGTTTTACAGGTATGACACAAGCAGCTTACTGCCTGCAAAAATAACACGAATGCTTACTCCGCTGCTCGCTACTCTACCAGACTCCGAGCCAATCCCTTGACACTGATAATCCGCTGCATCTAAAATTGTAAGGACTTGTGTGAACGCTAAAGCAGACCTTCCATTACTATTAAAAAGACGGGAGAGTAAAAGAGTATACAGCTGTCGTTTGCATAAAGTTAAATTTATTTAATTCCAAAGGAGCACTCCGAGAACCGAAGTGACTCGAAGGAGTAATTCTACACCGAGACAAGATTATAAGGCTTATTGTAAGTGATACAAGACATTCCGAAGACAATAAGGTCGTTACCGATTAACATGAACTACCACTCCGAGACTCTTTCGATATTGCCTGAGATTTTCAAAAAAGCGATTAAATCGTGCGCGTGTGCAGGCCGAATTGGAAACGAATTAAAAAAGGAAGTATACAGGGCACAAGCCTGGCAGAATGTTTTTTTAAAATTAAGAGATCAGTAACACTCCAAAAGAACGGGGCCTGGTTAGCAGAAATCCGTTCATGACGAACGATCGTAGTGCCGCCCCGAGATCCGAAGTCCCGTTAAATGCACTAAATCTCACGATCACATAACCTCAATTCCTCCCCCGTGAATCCTTCACTGGTACCTTTCGCCCTAACCTCAATCCCAGGAGCTAGAGTTGGGTAGGTATAATACATCATGTAATATACTTGTTTTTTTTTACGTATAGATTACAATGTATAATACGTCATGGAATATACACGACTTTCTACGTGTATATTACAATGTATAATACATTTCTAATTTACTACACAAGCGTAAAATACATTACACCCTTCTATTTCTAAACAGAAAATAACAAATCCGATTAGATATTTGATATCAGTGCTAAGTCGAAGAAATTTTGAACGCAAGCGCCAAATTAATTATCCCTTAAAAGTGGTTACATGTTTACACATGCGCTAAAAGATGTTTATAACCTAGCGGATGCCGTGAATCGTTCAACTACGGAATCCTTCATATTATTAACGTAATTTACTAATTTTCTACGATAAACTATTTGATTAACGTGATATAAATAATAAACCTCAAAAAACGGGAAATTCCCCAACCTTGCAGGATCTCCAGAAACCTAGAAACTCAATCCTCAACCTTAACACTCCTCAGTCCTAGGTTATGTCTGCCCGCGTCTACTTGGCACATCTACCTCTACAAACTCGAATACTCCATGCCAAACGCGCCCAGCCATCCCCAGCCCCAACAGGGCTGACGCCTCGGTCCGAAAATCATCACCCGGTTCCACACTCTAAGAAAAATTCATTTCTTCTTAACAAACCCCGAACCCTCACCGGTAATAATTCCGTGAGTATCTACCGACATCAAAGAACATTAAAAAAAATACTGAGACTTGAAGTAAAGTTCAATAATCCTAGGAAAAAAATCTAAAAGCGAACGTGGAACCGGAAAGTCAGGAACATGGCGGCCGGGGGGTAGGCGATATAAACTTAAGGTCAAGTATAGAGGTGTGTGTTTGTGTGTGTGTGAGGAGTCCGCACCTTCCTGACGCGTGCCTCGGTGGAGGTGCTGGTCACGAAATACGAGTGAATAACTTTGTAAGGCTGGATCCCCTTGGCCGCCTTGAAATTATTCAAGTGTATACATCCATGGTCGCTCATCTCAGTCCGCGGGGCGAGCCGGGGCAGCGGGGGGCGCGCGAGAGGGCGGAGCTCCGGCCTTGGAAGTCGGCGTCGCGGCCCCCGTGGTCGTTGACATGAGTCAGGCGGCCGCGTCCGGCAGGAAGAGGGCGCTCCTTAGGGCACGCCGTTAGATGAGCACCCGCGGACCGTCCAGGAGGCCGAGGAGGGACCCTACACCTCCGCCGGGTGAGGTTAGGTACACCGCTCGCGCGGCGGCGGGGCGCGCTGGCCTCGCGACGGCCCGCGCAGGTTTCGAGGTTAGTCCAGGACGGACCGGTCCTGTCCGTTCCCTCGCGAGTTCCTATCTCTCGCGCTCCGAGGCCCTGGCCGCGCACAGACACCAGCCGGTCACTGCGGCCCGGCACGAGCGCGGCCCCCGCCCTTCCCCCCGTCGCGAGGCCTCCCGGGAGAAAGCGTGTACAAGTATCTATGTAGAGGTGCGCGCACCTGGTGGGAACCAGCGAAGAGACGCGATGGGTCGGACAGTCGCGGACAGTGTGGCGGAAGAAGGGAGGTTCTAGGAGCCCGCCTCATTCGGCGCCCCTCCAGAGACCTCCGGAGACCGGGCTCCGGGGTAACGGGAACCGTTTCCCTTGGAGCGCGCCAATGGCGGCAGGTTTCTTCTGGAGCGGTGGAAAGGAATGACGCGACGGAATTATTTTACGTTCCAGGAGACTTCTGCGTGTCGTTGTTTAGTATATAAGGAGATAGATCGTATTATATAGGGTTTTTCGGCGGAGAGTTACAGGGCGAGCTGATTTTGAGGTTTGAAAGTCGTTACCGATCGAGTGGTCGCGTCTCTTGGATCGTTTTTAATGCTCGCTTCTAATTGGTTGGTCGATTCTTGCTACCCCTACGCCTCGTCTGCCGAATCACGGGTCACGTGACTTAGTCACCTCGCTCTCGACCAATCAGGAGCCGCGTAGCCGACAAGAGGAACTTCCTTTCCTGCTGAAGAAATCTCCGAGTGGCATCGTTCCGCGTAAGCTCGTATTCCTAATTATTTTTACCGTCCCCGGATTCTCAGCGTGCCGAGAACTGTTATTAATGCCGGCGCCCGAAATTGCCGAATTATAGGGGAGAGGCTAATCGCATGGATCGCGGCCGCTCGCGAGGATTTCATGCGAAGAGTGCAAGCAGAGCACGTGGCATTTGCGACTTCTTTCATGGCGTTCTTTAATTCGCTGCTTTTCCTTTTCATTTGACTCGCAGTGGAATTTCTGTGATTGAATTTACTTACGATGTTTAGTACTGATGTTCGAGGTTATGCTCACGGAGCGGTCACTGTTCTGTTTAGGTTAACTCTACGATAGCTTCAAGATGTCCGGAGGGCTGGATGCATTGGCCCTCAAAGAGGACGATGTTACAAAGATGTTGGCCGCGTGCACCCATCTAGGCAGTGAGAATGTCAATTTCCAGATGGAACAATATGTGTACAAGCGCCGCGTCGAGGGTAAGCACTTGCTCACCCTTCCTATGATCGTTGCTTCGGTTATGTGAAGAGATTTGCTGATGGCTTTTCTCGACACTTAGGAGCGGCTGTAAATATCATCAACTTGCGTCGGACTTGGGAAAAGCTGCTGCTCGCTGCGCGTGCCATCGTGGCAATCGAACACCCCAGCGAGGTGTTCGTCATCAGCGGTAGACCTTACAGTCAAAGGGCTGTATTAAAGTTCGCGACACACACAGGAGCTACGCCTATCGCCGGTCGGTTCACGCCTGGTGCATTCACCAATCAGATTCAGGTAATGTCCTGTAAACGATGATAAAACTTAATTGAAAATATATGCACCAACACTCAATGATGAGACAACTACGTCTGGAAGAAAACATGTCAGTTTCGTAATGGCTTAATCTTTTCTGATATTAAGAGTTCATGTAATTTCTATAATTAGGGTCATTTTTCTTAAGACTGTATGTAGATTGGTACTTTCAGGCTGCCTTCCGTGAACCTCGCCTGCTTGTCGTGACTGACCCAGTAACCGATCATCAACCGATCACCGAAGCCAGTTATGTTAATATACCTGTTATTGCATTCTGCAATACCGACTCTCCGCTTCGGTTTGTTGATATTGCTATTCCATGCAATATCAAAAGTCCCCACAGCGTTGGTCTCATGTGGTGGCTCTTGGCACGCGAAGTACTGCGTCTTCGAGGTGTCATACAAAGGGAAACCAAGTGGGATGTTGTCGTAGACCTCTTCTTCTACAGAGATCCTGAAGAGGTCAGTTAGAAACTTCTCTGTCTTAACCTCTTAGAGGTTAAAATGAAGGTAAAAATACAATTGATTTTACTAATCGATATTGATTTTGTTATACATATTAAATAGGCTGAAAAGGAAGAGCAGACGGCCAAGGAGATCGCGCCTCCGCCAAAGGAGTTTACACCGGCAGAGCCTACACCAGCTGCTGAACCCAACTGGGCAAATGAAGTACCAGCTGCTGCACCAGCTGAAAATTGGGCCGATGAAATTGCAACTCCAGCTGCACCTGTGGTTCCTCCGCCTGCAGCAGCAGTGCCGCCTGCTACCTTCGCAACCAATGGAGATTGGTCGGCTCATGTAAGTCTTGGGCACTTCGTCTTGATTTTATAACGATATAAACAGTATTCCCTTTACATATGTAAATCATTGACAGATTCGTTTTATTAAAAAGTAATTTTTAATTATCATTTACTCAGGTACAAGAGGAATGGTCAAGTACGCCAGCCACTACCACTGCTCCAACCTGGGGAGGTGCTGCCAACGGCGAGTGGCAATGAACCGTCAAGTAATCTTTTTACAGCTTTAAAATAAATCAACTTAAAAAGCTACTCGCTTCATTATTCCGTCGTGACGATTCGCAATGGAAGGCATAAAAGGATGAACTGCATCCGGTGCAGTTCTCTTTTACATGTACCAATAGAAAGTGATGTTTCTTTTAACAAGAACTTCGAGAGTCCATTGATACGACTAAATCATGTTTTTCAACTGATCGTCGTGATCAAAGATCTTGCCGTGAACTCTGAATCTGTATAGGCACGTGTATTCGGGATGGCCCCAATTTGAGGTTACAACCAACATTACTATTTGAAACGGTCTGTCACGTACCTTATCGTTCTGGAATTAAGTCTATTGATAAACTCATTGATATTCTAATCAATTAATTCATTATTATTATTCATTATTTAACGTACCTCAACCTTAAAGCTTTGAGTTGCAGGCCCGTTTATGTTGTAGAGAAAGGTCCCGATCAATTCATAATCATTGTCCAGGCGTGCCTAAAATGTTTCTACGGTTACTTAGCCAATTACTTGGATTACATGAAAACGTCTCGTTACTCACGAGAATCTTAAAATCTTTCGGTGCAGAATCAATTGAGCCGGTTACAGAAGCCGATGCTGGAATGTGTTCTATGGTGACTCGGTCAATGAGAGCGATGTGGGCCAGTTGAATCTCTATCTTGCCAAAGGATCCTTGAAAAGCCCAACATTCCCCGGGTTGGCTCCATGCCTTTAAAAGAATATCTCTTGGATTATGAGTAACAAATCTAGATGTTTATATTAGGTCGGTGCATACTCTTTGCTATTTTATTTACCTTGGGTTAACTACGCACCAACCTAATTATTGAAATTTAACTAACTTGGATCACTTTGCGCGGAGAGATGAACGAGGTTTTGAAGATAGGGATTCCGAACAAAGTGACTTGTCCATGGTCTTGGTAAAAAGATTCCGTGTCCGGAGTATTCAAAACAGCAGCCCCAGCTGTCTCTGATGCGAAGTCTGCCAGATCACGGTCCTCTGAAACATTGATGAAATTAAGTCTTATCTTATTCAAGCCTCGGATATTTAATATCGTTACCTTGAATCTTCTCTAGGTATTGCATGCGAAGCAGCAACGCCTGTAAAAGGGAAATAGCTGAATGAATTAAGAATAAATCTTGCATTAAATTCACGGCCAAGAAAAGGAGACAATTCCGACCATTTTTTGCAGAGATCTTTCCAGGTAGGCAGTCTTGCTTCGTAATGCGTTTATTTCCTTCTCTATAACATCGGTCCTGGGGTCTTGGGTCAAAGAGTCGATTAGAAAAATAGACTTCAAAGACAGGCCAGGAGAAGCTTGTACCATATCGATGTTCCATTCATGTGATGGGAAGTTGGCATAAGAATGGCCAAACATGTACCCCAGCACTGCACCTGGAAAACAAAGGATGATTATCGATACAACACCCCTGGTTATCAAAAATAGTGGACCATCAATTTAGTGTGTAGATCGATCAATGATTGTCACATACCGGTGCTCAATCCGATGATGAATATAACTTTCAGAATCGGCCAAAGAAGGTTCACGAGCAGTAGCGAACCCTTTCCGATTACTTCGATGAGGCGTCTGGCTTTCAGAAGCAACCAGATATCCAGGAGAGTACATTTAGCAGCGAGTATAGCTGTCAAAATAGAATGTCTCATCAGTGTCTAACATTATTTTTCACATAGTAAAACAAGTCTTTCATATGTAGATACTTGCATGTAAATGTCGAGAAATTATCCAGCACATCGCTCCTAGATTTTCGGCTTCTGTCTGCGGCTTGGAACCTCATCTTCACTGCGTAGTTTTTGTTCCTTTAAAGTAATAATTCCCTTTGTAGTTGACACTGGTCACCATTGAAACGCACAATTCGCAAAACTGACGAGACTCTGGGTGACAGAAACGCGATTAACCTCTCACTAGGTCATCTAAAGGCACTTACGAGCGACCCAAGTTCTTCTCGAGTCGAGTGCTCATACAAAACTGTCCGAAACTGCTCTAAACTCAACGGATTTTAACTTTCAAGTTCACTTTCAAGCCTTTGCGATTGCCTCGTGCAACTCCACATGCGCACTTGATCGACCCCCACTTTCACGTCCTTGTCTTACTTACGTCTCTAGAACGATACACGACAAAGACGAGAGATGGCCGAGAGTTCCTCGGCGCGCGCGCCGCCGCCATCTTGGATTTCAAATTTCAAATTTCAAACCACGCATTTCGTGTCGGAAACCTTTGTCTAATAGACATTAACTGAGAGTTCTCATTTCGGGTTAAGTATTTTCCTAAAACTGACAAATTTCTATATTATACAAATATTAAGCTTTTAACTTTAGAGAGTCACGTTTCAAGATATCGCCGTAACACGCGGGTTTCTTGTCGCCGGCTGGGCGCGCCGCCATCTTGGATTTGAAATTCTAAACCCTTCCACCTCGCGACTTCTTGAAATTAACTCGAAAATCACGCGACGCGGGGAACCGAGAGACAATCAAGACCAGGCTGCGAGTTTATAGCAAATATTTATAGCAATTGTAAGTTGTAATATAAACGATGAGCGACTCTCTCCACCCTTGGACACTGCACACACGCTACTCTCATGCCCTCTTCGCGTCTTCCCGATTTCCTTTCCTTACGCCTCCAATAATATCGCATATAAGTAATCCTAGTGATTATGTGTAGATTTGTTCGGGCCGCGGGTCGCTTGCCGGAGGATTCCGCTGAACAGAGATAACGGGCACGGAAGCGAAAACCAGGAAAAGAAAAAGATGGAAAAAAATAAAGAAGATAGAAGAAAGTGAAGAAAAGCCAAACGAGAAATCAGGAGAGACCCTCTGGGAAGCAACCCGCGCTCCACACGTCAGAATCGCCCGAATTATAATCCTTGCATTATTGTAACTTGTCAAAAATATAAATATATATATATGTATGTATGTATATATTTATATGTACCGCCTCGGGTTCTATAGCCAGCCCTACTGTTGGTTCGCTTTGTGCTGCGTCGAGAGGAGAGGAAAAAAAAAGAAATAAGAAAAGCAGAACGGGAGTTAACCGAAAAGGCCCGACTCCCTGATTCTCGAATCTAGGCGAGAATTCTCGCACGCTCGATTCCCGGAACTCTTCGCACGATTCCTGGAAAAGAGGAAGAAATCGAAAACTCTTCTCAATAACGATTCCAGTCGGCAGAAACCAACTAATGGGCCAGCACAGACATAAACGATTTTTAACCTGCACGAGAAATCCGGCGTAGACAATATTTTAGCTATTATAAATANTTTATATCTAAGAGCGTTCACATGCCTTTACTCTTCTATTAGCCTAGATTTGTTTAATTCTTCGTTCTCGGGCCCTCGCCGGCCAAAAAATTTCCTTTCTCATTCTCTTTCGCAATTATTTAAACGTTACTTGCGCCTCTCGTTACATTTTTCGGTAATTTACTCACGCGTGTAATCTGTCTCATATATATATACACACTTTTGCCTCCTTTGTGTGTGTATATATATATGTATGTATATTAGTACAATTAAAATAGCGCTTCGTATAGATACGGCGAGTACGTGCGTGCGTCCCCTTATCTTATCCCTTTCCTTTTTTCCTTCTCCTTAATTTCAATTCGCTTCTTCCTTTCTTCTTATCCGTCCCTTTCGTCTTGCCCGTCCCCCCTCGCACGTCGCGGCATCGATAATAGAATATAAATTACTCGTTAATATCTTCCTAAACTCTTTGTACGCCCAGGATCGAGTCCGAGCCCCGAGCGAGCAGTTTTATTGTCAGAAGCTTATCTTTCGTATTTTCCTTAGTTTATTTATTTCTCTTTTTTTTTTCCCCTCAACCTCTAGGCCGGAGCTGCGATTTTTCCCGTGCAAATCTGCGGTGTGATTCTAAATTCGTCCTGAACGTCGATATCAAGGAGATAAGGAAAAATTGGAATTTCAGATATTAAAAAAGAGGTTTCCTAAGAGAAGACTTCCGGATAATAAGTCTCGAAGATAAGCTCCGTACTCTGAAGACTGAATCATTGACAACGATGGATACATTGCTAGCAGAATTATTTAACTAAGAAAATAAATAAAGATAAAGCCAAGGACACGAACTAGACGTGATATTTGTAAATAGGCCGCATAATGCATTGTTAATTTTTTGGCGGAAATAGAATAATCCTGACAGGAAATTACGGAATTCTGTTCTGTGTATAAAAATCGACAAGGTTTAGGAATTGCGTATTGGGGGGTGAAAAAAAGAAAAAAAAAAAAGAAAAGAAAAGAAACCGAACGTCTCGGGAAAGACATCTAAAACCGCTTCTGCTCTCTTCCAGAGACCCAGACGACGATCCTGGCCCAAGCCTATGGACTAAAGCTGCGATTACAAAGATTCACAACAGCCAGCGCCTGCAAGAGCAGCTTAGCTGCAGTTTACATCGTGCCTCGCATCCGGCGAAGTCGTCAACTTCGCTGTAATCCGGATCCACCGACCTCAGGGTGGAGACAAACGAGAAATAAGAGTGCTGAGGAGGAAATCGACCTTCGAGGGTCGTTTCGGAGATAGGCTCGACATAAACTGCAGGACCATAGTGCGAAATTGGTTAATTCCTAAGTAGTACTTTGAAAAGTGTGGCCGAGGGCGAACGGTCCTTTGTGAAATTTAATCCCATAGGCGAATCTTTTATCAAGCACGTGGTTGGATTATCGAATTCGGCCACGTGGTCGATATGTCAAAATCGGCCACGTGACCTTTCAGCCAAAAATGTTGAATCGAAAAGTCAACCACGTGGTTGAACTGTCAAACTCGACCACGTGACTTTTCAGATCACGTGGTCGAGCTGTCAAACTCTCGACCACGTGGCACCCGATTTACTAAGACGACCGTCCATCCCTCGCTCATAGGTAATAATCCCGACGTTTGTTCACCTCGTAATCGTTTGCATAAACATCCATAGTATTTCAATGTGTTACCGTCTAAGTACAGACTGACCTAATAAAAAATCTCGCTCGAGTACGTTTTTCCTTTTGGCCTCGCGTTTTGATATACTAAATTATGACAGTGCTCGGACAGACCGACAATCTCTGATCTGAATGTATATATNCACAATTATGGGCACATATAGTGTAACAGGATCCATGCCCATGGATTTTATATTGCTATTCTTGTCGAAAATTTCTCTAGAATTCTATTTTATTCTGCACAATATACCCCCGTGAACGTCAAATCCACCAAAACCGCGACGTCTTTGGTACCCTCTCCGCGTGCCCATCCCTTCGTCGTTCATTATCGGAATATTTTCACATCTCGCCATTTTCGAAAACCCATCAAAACACTTTTTCACAAATCCATCGATTGTGCTAGACGTCACGGCTTCTCCTCTCAATACAATCCACCGGCGTTCCTCTTTTTTGTCCCCTGCTACTTACTTTCCCCCCATTTTCTTCTTTTCTTATGTTCACATTTGTTTTACCTTCTCTTTACTAACAAGTTACAAAAACGTTAAATAATAATTATATCCGTAGTCTTTCGAAATTGCTTTAACCGAGGGACACAGAAGGGGGGAGGGAGGGAAATTCGATAATGCGCTCCTACCTAGAATATAACATACTCTACGCATTAATAGAGATAATATATATATAATATATAATATTTAATGTCTATTTATAATTTTATATATATATATATGTATACGTGTACATACACCCGTGTCTCTGTATGTATACCCACGTGCACATACACGTACACGTATATATCCTTAAAGAAGAAACTTTTACTCTCCGCCGAGTCAGACCTAAGTCCTCTAGGTTGTCAGCAATCGCTATTGCGTTTTCCTTCCGTTCTTTCCTTCTTCTTCCCCTCTCCTTCTGTTTATCCTTAACTTGTCTAACGCTCCGGCGAGATGTCACCGCCCTGGGGGGGCCAGAGATATGAAACGACTGAGATAAAACGCTAACGGGAGGAATTGATAATAAGAAAGACAAAGAAAAATGAAGGAGGAAACCGAGTGCTGGTAAAACAGAAGAGGAGAAAAAACAAAACAAAAAAGCCGCGAGAAAGACTCCCCGCGAATCGTCCTGGCGATCCTCGAGCCGCGACTCCTCGCGAGCTCCTCTTCATTCTCTTTCGTTTCTTCTTTCCTTTAAATTATTTATTCTCTTTGTCATTGAAAGTCCTAGTAATTTGTACTTGTTTTTCTCGAGGACGAGCTCGGGGACATACTCGGCGAAGACCTAACGAATTATTCCCCCCCCCGCGAGAGAGAGAGAGATCTCACGGTTAATTTGGAAAATCGTCCGATTCGAGGATTAATTCTAACGTCAAACAGGCCAACGGTGTAACTAGGGACGCCGTTTAGTACATTCGCTGCTAAATGCGCCGATTGGCATTTTTTTTTCTTTTTGCGAAGGTGGAGGCCCTAAGGAAGGTCGCGAGCCCCCCTTAAATGCCGTTCTCTACGTAAAATTAAAATTATTTATATAAGAAAATGATTTAAAAAGAAAAAAAAAAGAAATGAAATTTCACGCGTGTCAGGACCTTCCGCGGGGTCTCCACATTCGTGGGGTAAAATTATAAATAACTCGATACATTCGATCGGGGAATAGTTTCATAAACAAGAACCCTAGATGCCGTTCTCGCATCGTAAAATTAAAACGTAAACTCTACGTAAAATTAAAATTATTTATATAAGAAAATGATTTAAAAAAAAGAAAATGAAATTTCACGCGTGCCAGGACTTTCCGCGTGGTCTCTCCACATTCGTGGGGTAAAATTATAAATAATTCGATACATTAGATCGGGGAATAGTTTCGTAAACGAGAACTCTAGATGCCGTTTTGGCATCGCCTTAAGGCAACAGAAAGGTTGCCCCCGAGAAGTCAATCGTTTGTGACACTTCTCTCGGAATTGGATGCATAGAGGCATTTCAAATTTTACCACATGAACCTGGAGACCCTGAGCAGAGAATGCAGAAGTAAAAAAGGCTTATAAAGAGAAGAAAGAAAAAAAGACTACACGAGGTACCCTGCGTTAAGGCTTAAACGTTCAAGTGGTGAAGTTCCAAACGATTGGGTACACCTAATTAAATGAAAAGCTTCATAAACAATTGACCCCTCGGGCGGCATTTACAAATCGCCTTAGGGTGGCTTTACATGTAACGACAAATTCACAGCGATTTGTGATCCATACGGTTAAATCGAGTCTGTACATGGATATTAATAATATTAAGGGTGAAACACGTTCTTGCAACATTGCGTTTTGACAAAACCGCGAGAATAGAAATTCAATGCGAAATAAATGCAAATTGAGACTCGATGCGACATGAATACGAATGAAAATAAATGCGAATTGAAGTTGACTGCGATAATAAATGCGAGTAAAAATTCTAGTCGATACATTGTCGATTAAATCATGACATATCGCTACGATTGTTTGTCACATGTGCGACCACCTTAACAAATTGGATCGGACTTTTCGTCCTAGAACCTACGGTCACACACACGCAAGGACACGCATCCGTAATATATCTTAAAAGCGTATGAAAAGTGCTAATTATTCCTAAATTACAGTCACCAGAATATCCGATCTCTAACGCCGACACGAAACACCACGAACGAGAGAGTAAGAGAGACATCCACTAGAGCGGATCCTAGAAAAATGCAGCTTCCTCGTTTCTTTTTCTTGTTTTTTGTTTTTTTTTTTCTTCCACATCGTACAAAAGAAATGCGTGGTAGCGAGAACCTCGGTTGCACGTCGCCGTTTGTTTATTTGGCCCTGATTTAGATTAAAAATGATAATGGAACACCCGGAAGTTGAAGATGAGGATCAATCATGGACGTATATACATATATATATATATGTGCCCATAATTATGAAAGTGGTCTGTCATATATTTTTTGTTTCGAAATTACATTGAATTAATTTCGTTTGAAATAATATGGCGTGAAATAACTGATAACTCATTTTTTTTTTTTATTTTGACTTAGACCACTTTCACAATTATGGGCACATATAGTGTAACAGGATCCATGCCCATGGATTTTATATTGCTATTCTTGTCGAAAATTTCTCTAGAATTCTATTTTATTCTGCACAGTTTGCCTGTAACGATCAATATACGAATGGTCGATTATTATCACGGGCAATAATTACAAAAGGAAAACGGGGACCATTGGATCCAAATTAAGGTGATGTGAAAGTGGCGTCGAGAAGGTTTTGTTTATAAACCTTTTCTCCCAACTCGGTTTACCGAATAGCTTGAAACTCTCCAACGTTAATAGGGAGACCATAAGGAAGGTCCCGAAACTCATGAAATTTCAATTCTTTTTCAAATTTCTTCATAGGTATTTTAAAAGTAGTTTATACAAAATGAAATTTTCCGAGTTTCAGGACTTGCCTTAGGGCCTCCGTATTCACGTTTTAAGGTATGAAACGACTTGAGACACCCAGTTCTATGAAAAGTTTTATGAACGATTGAGCTTTCGGATGCCACTTTCACATCCCCTTAAAAACAAAATAAAACACCTGAGGAAAAAAAAAAGAATAAGAACGATTTAAAATCAAACGCAACCGTGCAACCGGAAGTCCCTTCGGTCTCGCCCGAGGTGCCACCCAACATAATTCCGTCATCCGTTAAATAATACTATTAACTCGTTAGTACTGTAGCTAGGTTAATTAGTTCATTAGTAAATACCTATTACCTAAGACCTAGGATCAATTAATTAATTATTCCGGGTCCGCGATACTCGTTCTCTTGGGAAGGAAAAAAAAAGAGAGAACAAGAAATCAAATAAAATGATAAGGGGGACAAGAAAGGCGTCCCTTTCGACGGTAGTTTACGATCTCTTAAAAAATGGAGGAAAAAAAGAAAATATAATAGAACAAAAACAATGACAATCTTTCGTCGTGCATTCTCAATCCGAGGACGAGCATCGCGAAGCAATTTGAAGAAACTAGCGCTATTACAAAAATTCCTAATTCCGTTATTGCTGCTAAATCGTTATACCGCGTTTACACAGTTTAGTTAGTTAAACTCCTCCATTTTGTATCCTCGCACGGTTAAATATATATATATATTTATGTGTATATATATATATATCATTAATTCAGTAATCTCTTGCAAACGGTGAGCAACCCGAGCGACCAGCTGATCAAATATATAATCGGGACTATTTCGCGCTCCCTCGACATTGACAAAAAAAATGATACAAGAGAGAAAGAGAGAGAGGAAATAGCCTAGATTAAGACGGCGAGGAGGAGAGCGCGAAATCAGTCCGCAAGAGAGAGAGAGAGGGGGGGAGACTATGCTTGTGTACCTTAGATTCAACGAAAATATAAAATCTGTTAATACTCGTTATAGTTATTACTAATTAGCGGATGCGCCACATCCTAATCCTGGTTACATATCTATACATATCGCGACTCGATCTTTATCTCTGTACACTGGTGGACATGAATGGGTCTTCTTGCCTCGGTGGTACTGTATTATCAGGGAAGAGACACGTCATGTCCAGGAGTGTACATATATTTGATAAACCCGTAAATTCGTGCCGGTTAAATGTTAAACATTTTAGTAGACTGTATTTAATTTTTTTAAAGCGACGACTGAACATCTGAACGTCGGGGGAAAATCCTGGATGAGGGGGAATGTATCATTAATCGATGTTAATTTTTCCTACTTGGAATAAATTAGTTTAGATGGAAAGAAAAAAATGGGAAAAAATTCCTGCCGTTTAAATGTTTAACATTTTAGCGGATTATCATTTTTTATTTTTTTTTTTTTAAGCGACGATCGAGGACTTGAACGTCGGGAAAAAATCGTGAACGACGAGGGGATATATATATATCTTATTAATCGATATTTTAATACCCTATTTGTTAAAACTAATTGAAATAAAAAAAAATATATATATTAAAAGGGCACGAATTTATGGGGGCAACCAAACACATGCACTTTCTATAAACTCGAGTGTGCACACCACAGGCAACCGATCTCTTCATGAAATCCGACGAGCTTTTAATTCGTCATCGTACCGGAGAAGACCCCCTAGACTCGTGGCGAACCCGGTAAATAAAAGAAGAAAAAAAATATATATACGATCCTGAGAAAAGTTTCCCCGTCCCGTGTAGGTCTCGACGAGTTTCATTCACCGAAGGCCGATCTCTCGATTTGTCATTGCCATTTTCTTCTCCCCTCGTCTGAATTTTTCTGAAGCCTAACGAGACCCCTCAGGTATTCTAAGGACCTCCCGAGAAATGTCCCCAAGAGTATCGCGAAGGTCGTCTTCCAGGCAGTTCCCGATTTACGAATTTCATCGAGCTTCATCTAAAATCGAAACCCGGGATAATTCACTAACCTTCGTCTCCGCGAATTTCGCGCTTGACAGATTATTTATATCTCAAGTAGTACACGGCGAGTATTGCTCCATTTTAATCTCCGTCAATTCTATCTATCGGAATCGCTTATACTAAAAATCGTACGCGGGGAAATTCACTAGTTATTTATATCCGCAAATTTCTCGCCGGTTGAAATTCTCCTCTAAAAATCGTACGCGGCGAAATTAACTAATTTTCATCCCGACGGATTTCCTTGACCGGAATATCTTTTCTATTCGGATACGACTTACAGGAATTTCTTCATCTCAGATCGTACCGCGGCGAATATCGCTCATTTTCATCCTCGTTAATTCATTCCACATGGAATTCCATTTATCTAAAATCATACGCGGCAAAATTGAGGAATTTCATTCGCCAGAATTCAGACCGGAAATCCTAGAAATTCTCGATTAACGATCGGTCGCTAGGAGCCAATAAATTCGGAAATACGAGAACCACCTGTAAAAGACAGCCCCCGAAGGACGATCAGTCAAGATGGGAAATAAAACGTCGCCTTAAGAGTCAGAATCCTCCCCATAAAAGCCATACCCCTTTTATCCGCCCGTCAAGCCACGTCCTAATTACATTTAGTAATCCCTAAATTCCCTAATTTCTCGAGGGAGCTCTTCAACAACCTCGCGACACTCCAAGGAATCCCCCAAGACTCATCACCGACAGTTTCAAATCTACTCCCCAATTAATCGCCGTGAATTCTCAATTAAACTCTGCGAATGTCCAATTAATCGCCGTGAATTCTCAATTAATCATCGGGAATTCCCGATTAATCGCCACGAATTCCTAACACCAATTCAACCAACCTCGTAACCATGCATTCCCCTACCATCTCCACACAATTAGTACGATTACTCCTAATTCTCCTGTTAATTACCGAACCCGAGGACGACGAGCCCTCGAGTACTCTGTATGATAAATTCCAGTACGAATAATTGTCCGACTCCGTGTCTAAACCGCGCGAGGTCTCCATTAATTTCACCGTTCCTAAATAAAACCGATAAATATCCAAGTGGGAACGAAACGAAGAAAAAAAAAAGAAATTAATAATAATACGCAGCCATGGAGAGGTCGCCCTCGCAGGGCCCTCCCCGGCCGGTACAACAAATAATTAACATTAACGGCGATCGACACATCGGAATTAGAATATACCCAATCGAGGGACCTCGAAAGGTCGAGCAGCTTGGTTTACGAAAATCTAATGCCGACTAATTGCGAGCCACCGAGCCCCGGGGGTTCGATTCTGTATCCTTCGGCGAGAGTATTCATTTCTCGCACAATGATCTCACGTGAATTTATTAGTGCGAATCTCAAAATGGAAAAAAAAAAAACTCAGCCCCGAGTGGTCGATTTTGTATCCCGAGCGAGTCTTCTCGCGCGAGTTCATTCACCCGATTCTGCACCCTGGCCGAGTGGCCTCGCGCTAAGTATCTCGCATCTTCACCAGGGTAAAAGTTACAGGATCGCGGGAGGTCCTCACATTTTCACCGTAAGGATAGAGGATGTTAGGTGATCGCTTTTACCATTTTCACACGATACGAAGTACAGAATCGAGCCCCACGTCTCGGAATTCCCTTCATCCTCGTCGAGAGGGATCGTCAGCGGGCTAGAATGGAGTTCGCGTCGGTAAAGTAGGTTTCGTTCCCCTGCCGGTTAACTTTCCTCCTTGACGGAGTACGAGGGTCTGTCGTACTTCGTCATCGCGAGAGGTTTAAGTACGAAGGAGGAGAGTGCAAAGAGATTGACCGGCGGGAAGGATCAGAGCGGGAGCTGGCGCCTCTTCCGCGGTGTTTCCGCCGTGTCCTGGCGTCGTAGAGGCGTCTTCCCGTCCCTCGATTATTCCGGCGTCTAGGAGTCGACTCGAGGTCGCTCTTCAGGGTGGCTTCGCCTAACTGGTGGAGGCGACCGGTGTCTGGCAATACGGACACTCGCGCTGGCTCGGAGCACAGGTAGAGCACACCACGTAGTGGTTGCAAGGCGACAGGGTCACCGTGCGGTTCTGCTCTTCGCAGACCATGCACTTGGTCGCCGTCTCTCTGTACAGCACCTGAAAAAAGCAAGAAAATATTCAATATTAGTTTTAAGTTCAATTGCATCGGGTGAAGTACAACCTCTTCAGAATGATAGTCACATCACCATTCGGCATCTTTTAACCCGAGAAGTTACATTTCCACCGATATTAAAGTAATCATTGAAGAACCCTACCGTAAAAATGAAAGGTCAAACGATTTTCTTAATTAAATGACAAAAAGGAAAGTCGCCCTCGATGAGGTTAAAAAACGAGCAATTTAAGGTCGTAGAGGAGTCTCGGCGCACCTTCTCCACTTCCTCGAGGTCGGAGCGAAGCTGTGTCTGGATAGACTTCAGGGTCGCTATCGAGAGCGTCCTGAGATCGTTGGTCCTCTTCAGGGCGTGCAGGTAGGGGACGCCGTTAGAGGCCTCGCTTTCCCTGAGGGCCTTAACCTGGATCAGGGCCTCTTCTCTCTGTTGCTCGGCGATGGAGGCTTTCCTCTTGGCCTCCTCGCTCTCCAGCTGCCAGGCGGCGCAAGCCGCCCTGGCCTGGTTTATGCGCTCGTCCCAGGTCGCCAACTGGGCCCGACTCGTCGTCAGCTCTTCCCGGAGTCTCTGTACCTGCAACTGATCGTACCGGTCAGAAAAACCATTATTTATAGGACTCTTCGTGTTCCCAATTCCACGTTAAGCGGTCGTTTCCAGGATGAGGAGGGTCTCTTAAAACGCTAACCTCGGTCAAGGAGCTGGTGTTGCTGGGGCTGATGGAAAAGGCATTGACTAGCGGCGAGGCTGGCAGAGGCTGACCCCGGGACGGCGAGACGCCCTGGCTTGTGAAGTCGAAGAGGCTGCTGTTGAAACCGCTCAGCTTCGAGGCCGAGCTGCTCAGTTGGGAGATGTGCTTCCCGAAGGGGTCTGATACCTGGTTCATGAACGGCATCGTCTGCGAATGGGAAAACTCGTTAAGGATCTCGTGCACCACGCCTCCGGTTAACCGCCGATGAAGCCTACCGATTCCATCGAATCCTGGTGGGAGAATCTCGAGCCGGTTAGGAAACCCGCCGACTGGAGTTGCTGAAGGGGGCTCGAGGTCGAGGGCGAGAAGTTCGAGAGGACCGAACGCTCGGCCATTCCTGGGATGTTCACAGGGGCGGAACTTCCGAGCAACCCGGAACTGGCCAGCCCTGCGGATATCGAGTTGCTGATGGGAGAACTCGTGTCTCGGTGCATCGAGTCCACCAGGCTCAGAGGGTCGTCCAAGTGTAAGTCGTCCAGGGCGTTGCCTAAGGATGCAGGGTTTAAATCAGCGTATAAACGACACCATTCATAATTTATAACTTATAGAGAATTCCCTCCGAAACTTAACCAGGGATACTTACCGACCACGGACTCAACGGTGTCGTTGGGATAAAACGAGCTGGACAGTGGGGACACCTTCGCCAAAGAATGGTTGTTCAAAGCTCCGTTCAGATTGTAAGCTATGTAGAGGGTCTGCTTCCTCTGCGACTTCTCGGCGTTCGTTAGGAGAGGATCGCTCTCAATCGCCAGCATTTGCTTGCGGATTTCACCCTGGAGAAAGAAGAAAGTTGGAATCGAAGATCAAAGGCGACTTCTGTCAACCTCATATTTACAAATCACTATGGGTTTATCGTAACATGTGTAGCCACCTTTATCAAGTTTATCACTGGTTAACAAGACTTACGACTTGCATAAGGGATGAAGGGTTATACAGGATGCCTGCGAGCTTCTGTTGACCGCTGCCACCGCCAATAGCAGAGCCAGAGTTGGCACCGTGCAACTGAGAACCTGGTGCTTTGCTATGGGAGCTGTTGCTTCCGAGGCTGCTGGTGCTGGCTGACTCCGAGACCTCTCCACTGCCGTTCTGCAGATACAATTTGTTAATAAAAATTGCTCTATTATTTATAACATATGTCTCAAGCTCCCTAGGTCAAGAACTTACGCTGCTGTCGCTCAACGGTTTGTCCTTCTCGTGGATGCGCTTATCAGGTGGCAAAGCGTTGCTCAGGAGATCCGCCAGGTTCGTCCCGCAATCTATTGGCACTGCCATGTCCCTCGCCAGGCTCATTTCTTCTGTTGGCAACACTGCTCCATCAGCACACCGTACCAACGTTCGAATATAGATATCAACTTTGAGAAGTAACTTCGATGGGCATATTTCGTTTGGTTCAGACTCTACGATAGGACTAATGGGCTCAGAGGCCACTTCGAAAGGAGTGTTCATGCAATTATCAGCGACCCTTACTCGTATCTCGCTTTTCATCTTACAATAATTTCCTTTCAGGGAATATAAGGAGAGGAAGGGCTGCGAACATACGTCGAAGCAGTGTTCAGTGTCAAATGTATCGAAGAGTCTTGACCTGACCTTTTTTAAAATTAAATGACTTCTTCTAGCCATTTAAAATAACATGGACGTGCCATTTAAGGGATGAATCGTTTATAAAAAAACATTCCCACGAATTAGGAGTACCGAATTGTTTTAAATTTAAATACACAGGCTCTAACGAAGGTTCCGAACACCCATGAAGTTTCACCGTGTATCAACATTCTAAAAACGTATATACAAATTAAAAGGAATAAAATTTCATGGAGGTTATGATCTTCTTTAGGGTCTAAACATTCACGTGGTAAAATTTCAAACGATTTGGTACAGTTTAGAAAAAAAGCTCCACCGAGATAGCTTAGACGTCACATTCATATAACCCGAAAGATTACAAATAAAAAGCGTCTTTCAACATTAAGAGTGAGGTAGGAGTACTGAGCCCAGGATTTCTCATTTGTTCCTCATGCAATGCTTGTTATGAAGTGCCGAAGGGATTGCTCGAAGGAAGTCACTAATAGATCGTAGCGATCGACTGGGATATTAAACGTTCCCCAAGCTCGCTCCTTCGGTGTTCAGCCACGCATGCAACTAGGCACATATTTATTATGTAGTGTTTTTTACGTACGATTGATGAGGGTACACTCACGGTCAACGTGTGCGAACGCACAGAAGACACCACGGGGACAGTAGCCAGCTTGCTGGACATCGTTACACTTTGTCGATTTGTATATCTCAGGGTGGAACTGTTGTTCAGTGCGTGTGTGACAGTACGCACATGCGTCTCCCTGTTCGCAGTTGCCTGGTTCACCCCATTCTTCGCCATGTTTTACATTTGGGCACGGTGTTGATCTAAAAAATAAGAATACAACTTTTTTAAATGAAATCATTTTTTTTCTTCAAACCGAGTTTCTTGTAATCTGTAAACCTACAACTTTTACAGGCACTATTACTCGGCTAGCCTAAAAGTTAATCCTGTTTCCCTAAATTTTTACTTTAAATTTAACATACAGAATGTCTTTTTGACATGAGACTGACGTTTGAAAATGTAGTTGTTCATTAAACTTTGTTTTCGTAATGTATTTTACAGAATAATTTAAAGTGGGATATTCTGTGTTATTTATTAAAGCAGTGTTCAAAGACTCACCGATATTTATACTTGCGAGGGCTGCGCCTCTTGTCTTTGCTATTGTGATACTGTGGACAGGCGTAACCTTGTCTGCATAGCCTGGGAGGTCTCTTGCACGGCTCCGTCTTATAATTCCCAAGGACATAATTCGTGTCCTGCCATTTGGGGTCTTCATTCATGAGGTTCCTCTCTTTGTCAAGAATATTCGGCCCATTTGAGGAGGAGTTAGGATCCGAGTCAGGATTTTCCAGCGCTTGGATCTCCTTGATGTCGTACACCGGAGGGCGCAGGTCGTGGTTCCCGTGAGCGAATGCACAATGTGGACCATTCTTGACACAGAACCCCCGAGTGTCAGTGTCGTGCACGCACATGCACGTTTTATAATACCGCAGATGATAGCGCCTCTCGGTATCACCAGCAGTTCGGTGTAGGAATGGACACCTGCGCATCGATGAAACCAACAATTACCGACCAGAAAATCTGGACCTAAAACCCACTGCAACTCGACCCTCACACCACAATTTCATTGACATTCTCCACCCTGGACATCGAAACCATAACCTCTCTTCCAATTCCCATTTCCCTCTCTACAATACCTGCCTATCAAAAGTATCAAAAGCATCGAACTAACTCCGATGTACCCCGACAACCATAATTAATCCATAAACGAGTAATAAAACAGTAGAGTAAAATGCATTGGACTCACTCGTCTCCATCGGGGCATATGCCAGTGGTCTCGTCATACTTGGTACAGTAATTGTCAGCACTATAGTTAAACGTGCGGTCGCGTTTCCTGACGGGCCTGCGCCTCCTCTGGTTCATAAAATGCCAGTTGAAGCATGTAAAGGGCCGGTGCTGGGTGCACTTGCGCTGTATAAAGAGAGGACATTGTTCCACGCGAAATTCCTTCAAGTATCTGGAATGCGAATCCACAGAGCTACACATTATTCCTGGGTCGGCGGTCCGTGGGTGCTTCGTGCCGCCCGACGGCTCCTCCCCGGGGCCGTTGGCTCGTCCCTTGATGCCACTGGCGAGTCGGTCGTCTCGATCCCGTAGCGCGATGCCGGCCCGTCGGTCGCTACTTACGTATAATGCCTCACTTTTTCCGCCCGAGCTGTCAACAAAGGTTTAGAGTCGGACTTCATCTTGGACACACAACACTGGCGGCGCGCGTACCCTTACGAGTGTACGTGCACGTACGCGCCTCCCCTACCACGCAACAACGACGCACGCACGCACCACATAAAGAGCTAACCTCTTTATCGGCACTCCGCCTGCCCCTCTCGGAAAACTAGTTCGCCATCTCGCTCACTCTCACATCTCCTGCCCTCTCCCCTCTCTTTCTGTCTAAAGGAACGCGCTACCCGTAAAGTTCCAGCTTCCGCCACGGGTGACGCAACGATCGCTCCCAGCCCGCCTCATCCGATACCCCCATCCATCTCCCGAGAGACCGGTCTCCCGCGTCCCCTCTCACTTAATCCCACACAATAAGACAAAGAAGCAATGACACGCGCGGTTACCCTCCCCGCGCCTAACCTGTCCATTTCGAGATCGTTCCCCGCGTAACCCGTTAATTCATGGTTAACCTCATGAGATCCATCGCGACTGAACGGCACTCGGACGATCGGAACAAGTACCTGAGAGTATTCCTATGTTTCTCTATGTTTTTTGTGGGATTTCAGGGGTTTGCTTCGCTCTCCCTCCTTTCCATTCATGGTTAGGCTGGAGAGAGAGAGGAAAGGTGCCGCCAGTCTCCTGGCACGCGAACCGAGGGATTTGATTGGCTGAACGTTGCCGCGCATCCGACTGCGCAGCGTCGCTAGCCAATCCCGAAGCCGCCTCCGCCCCACGTGACCCGCCCAGGTTTCAAGGTCATCGATGTTTTGGAGACGACGTAAACACGAGAGACGAAATCGAACGCGGGGCCGAGTGACGGGTTCCCGGGACGCTCTCCTCCCACCCGATCGGCCGGTCGCGAGACCGAGGAGATGGGATCGCAGGTTTACATACCGACCAACCGGTGGCGCTTTCGCTGTCCTGGCTCGCCGAGATCGACCGCACGCTTCTTTCTCTCCCGCGCTCTTAGGGCCGTGATCGATGAGTCGTCCTCCGTTGCCGGTGCGCGATTGAGGGCCCTGCCGCGAGCGGCCGCGTTCCGAATTCGCTCGACGCAACTCCGGCCGCGCCGCCGCCATTCGCAAACAAGACACAAGATGGCCGCCCGGCTCTCCAGGAAACTATCGGGCGCCGGTAACGCAGCACGCGATTACCGACCACCGGTGACCGGGTTCCACCGCGACGTGACAGATGGCGCCACCGTTCAACTCCACAGGCTGCGCGAAAAAATTCGACTTTTAAATATCTCGAAGATCGGCGCCATATTTAAAAACCAAGCGCAAAACCGAAAATCCCGTTTAAAGGACCGTGGAAATGTCATGCAAAGGCAAGTATGTTTGAAATGCAACGTAATAACCGAGTAAATACGTAACGTAAGAGAAATAACGTAACGAGCGAGTGGATACGTTACAAATGTCCATATTATGGCAACGAGACGCGGGACTTTGTCGACTGTTACGATTTTGCGCGCGACTTCTCGTGGTTTATTTGCGTATACAAAACGTAATCAACGAATTACACGGCGACAACGCAAGTGCGGATTAATAGTTAGGCGGTTCCTAGAAACGCAAGGTATAAATACGTAATAACGCGAGGGTGCGGAATTATATGTATACGAGTGACAAGAACCGAGTAGGCGGCTAATCGATAATTTAATCGTTAATTAATAATTAATCGTCAACGCCGCGATCTCGAGGATCCTTGCGAAATGGAAGACTCGAGATCGTTTATCATCCAGAAGGGAGACACATGATCGCTTCCTTTTTATTTCGTTTCGTCTCTTTTCCGTCTCCTTTATCATGGCGATTTCTTGTTCACGGTGTTAAAGTGATATAAAAGGGTCATTCTATATATATATATACATGTATACATATATGTATAATATTTATAAAATTTTTCTCTTGGAGAAAAGTTTTATAAATATTTTAACGTTATATATATGTAATGATCCTTTTATATCACCTTAACAGAATATTCGATTTTTCACCGTGATGTCCACTAACAAAGCGCCGTCTCTTTGGGAACATTTGCATATCGAATGCGAGTCTCCTTGCGAGAGCGATCAGCTCCTTTACGTTCATATATATATATATTTAAATATTTATATTTATATATCTGCGGCAAAGTGCGAAGGGAAAAGTCGAGGCCGAGTTTCGCCTCGACAGGAGTCCCTTCAATACACTTTGCCGTTTTATAACAATACCTGGTTGGCCCTAAACTACGTCGGATTATTCTTGTCGCGGTGATGCACGACAATTGATTAAATAATTGAACGATCGAAATCGGTGATGAACCTGTATAAATGATAAGCCCTTAAATGAGGCAACAACGGTAAAATTGATCAAACAATGGATTTTAATCACAGTTGGCTTAATTTTTGCCGGCAACGTGAATTTCATCGATTCAAGATTAACTAATCATAGTTAAGAATAACTTTTTTTATGTTACGGAATTTCACATTAATCACGATTGGTGATATCAGCCCTAAGAGTTCTCTTATCGGGGAGGTTCAAACCGAGAAAAGGTACTTAAAATTCATCCGCAAGAACGCACAACTCGCAATTGTCTCACCGCGCCAAGAATGATTAATAAAATTAATTGTCCCGTACGTACGCAACGGGATGGAGTAACTCGTAATTACACATTCGGTCGGAGTCTTCGAGTTATCACCTACTCTACCCTGAGATAAGAGAGTTTCACCGAAGCGAAGGAATATTTCTTTTAAAGATATTAATCATTCGACCCGACTTAAATTGGATGCGAAATTTCTTCGGAATTACGATAATCCATTTGACGTTGTCCCAATCAAATTATCACCCCTTGAATTACCTAAATTATTCCTTCAATTCCCTGAATCTCTCTTCCTCGATAAACAACGACAATAATTGTCGTCATCGCGCGCTAAAAATTAAAGCTCGAGGGCCTGATATATATCAGAATATCGAAAATCACGTCGACGGTTTCGCTCCCTCTTGAACGGAGAAAAAAAAAAGAAAAAAAAAAAATTCATCAAACCAAAGGAATATTTTATTAATCCAAAGGATAATTATTTCACTCGAGCAAACTGAAATAAATTGTCGCAATTCCTAAGGAACGTAGCATCCAATTTATTCCGTTTGATCTCGATTAAATAATTCCTTCATTAAATCAACAAAATGTTTCTCTGGTTCAATCGCATTTCTCTTTTTCTTTTCTTTTCCTCGGTGTCGGTAAATATATGTATATATTAATATGTTTATATTAAATGTATCTCGGTTGGACCATGGAATATAAACTATACGGATATCGAGGTCTCGCTAATCGTTGGACCTACGTCGCTACCTAAAAAAGTTCGTCGCGAGTCGTTAACTAATTTACCCGCCTAAAGGTTTATCATCGTTATCATCGAAATAGAGAGAGAGAGCTGAACAATTGGTCGCCGATTAAAATGCAACGATCGCCTCGCTAATCGAAACTCTACTCTTCGTCTACGAGGACGTTTCTCGCATTTAAGCTAAACACATTTTAGTGCCATACGTGGTAGATATTTTTCTCGCGTTACCCTAGGGAATAGGGATCCTCCCCAAGGAGAAATCTAGGGACTATCGAGGGCTCTAAAAAATTCTCTACACACGTAACGATAAATCCGCGCAAATAGATCTGTATAAATTTGAGGTGTCATCAAAGTGTTTCTTCCAAAACTGGGTGTACCGAATCGTTTCAAACATTGCAATGTAAATACGGAGGCCATAAAGCCTCCCACCATGAAATTTCAATTCTCATTTTAAATTTCTTCATAGACATTTCTAACACTTTCTATACAAAGATTTTGAAAATATCTATAAATGTTTCTTACGTAAAACTAGCAAATAAAAAAATAAATGTCTGTAAGCAAATTTCAAGTTTTAATTACGTGTCGAGTATTTATCGTTACGTGTCAGGATTTATCGTTACGTGTAACAGTTTAATCGTAACACGAGGAGGCCCCTTTAACCTCGCGGATTCCAAATCGCTACGACCTATCGCCACACGCGTAGCCACATTAATGATAAGGATACACGCAGCGTTGAATCGTCACGATAAATCTGTGCAAACCGGTCCGTACAGATTCGACCGCGCTAAAGAATTCGATTAAACTGCGCAAATCCTGCTAGACAAGCGATAGAACCCTACGATTAAATCCTAGGCGAACGGTACATCTACTGTCCCTAAGCTAGACGATGATGTAGATGCCGAAGATGACCCTGGTGCTGTCCGTGTCGAGGGTAGTCTTCTCCTGAGGCAAGATCGACTTTAACCGAGCCAGGTTCCTTCCACCTCCTGGGGGATTTTTCTTAATCTTCCTCCAAGAGCGATGACCCTCTAGAGCCATCAAATACGCCCTATAAAATCCTAGCCGAGCGAACCCTTCGATTAAATCCTAGGCGAACCGCACTCGAGTCATAAATCTACTTTCTTTAAGCTAGACGGTGGTGCCATAAGTGCTAAAGATGACCCTGGTGCTGTCTGTGTCGAGAGTGACGTCCTCCGGCGAGGCGAGGTCGACCTTAACCGAGCCAGAATCCTTCCTCCTCCTGGCGGATCCTCCGGCCCAGTTCGACAGGGTCCACTGGCAGGTGTCCGTCCTGGTCTCCTCGCTCCTGGCTCCAGGAGTGGCGACCTCCTTCTCCACCCCGGTGCCCAAGGACACGGAGGACTGCGAGGCGACCGAGTCGAAGCTCGAGTCCCTGGCGCCGTTTAAGTCGTCTCCGTCGGCGCTGTCATCGCCGCCTCCTCGGTACCTGGCAACCCCCTCGAAGGCGATGTCTCCGGGCGACTCCTCGATGGCTCTCAGGATGTTCTGGCAGAGCTCCGAGTCGACCGGGATCGGCTCTTCCGAGTCCCTGTTGTGGATGGTCACGGCTATGTGCACCGGGTGCGGGATCGGCAGCGGGATCACCAGCTTCTCCGCGTTGTAGGGCCGGCTCTTCCGCTTCCAGGGCTGCCAGCGGGTGTCCGAGGACCCACTGCCGAGGGTGCTGCGTCTGCTAATCCTGGCCGACATCAGGAGGACGGAGGACGTGTCGCTGAGGAGCGAAATTCACCGGTTAGATTTGTTATCCGGTTGGTTCCAAACAACTAGTTTCTAGACCAGTAGTCAACAGGGTTGAGCTGATTTTTAATCGTAATTTATAATCGACGATTCTAGTCGCAATTTTACAAGTCAACAATTTTAATCTTGACTTTTAAAAAGAAATGAGGGAATTTTTTAAGACACCAGTCATTCTTATTTGTTACAGGAAATCGACGATTTAAAATCCAGGATGACGATTCAACGTCTCATCCTTCCCTACCATCTTTTATCGGATTTCCTGCTGCTGCTCAGCTGCTTGCCCCGAGGATTGAAGGCAGAGACCTCGAGGTAAGGACTGTGGACTCTCACGTTCCCCCTAGGTGCATACACCGCTCCCAGCAGATCCGGTCCATTGGCGCCACCCAGCTCGGTGCTGCGAATCATGTCCGTGTACCTAAAAAACGAGATACCATATCCATATCGTTTCGTTTATTTACCATCAAGTGGAAGCTGCTAACTAAATCGTAACGACCTGCACGTCAGTTAAATCTGTGGGAATTAGTCGCGACGAGTTATCGTTACCTAAGTAGCTAACATAAGAATTATATGACCGAGCTTCCTCCATCCTCACCTGGAGAGGTCGACCCCAGGATGGGGATCCAGCTTGAACTTGGTGTCCGCCTCGTCCAGCGGCTGCAGGAAGTCCAAGCTGAAGATGTCGGCGTACATTAAGCCGGACAAACCGGCCCAATCCCCGGAAACCAGGCCTTTGCTCTCCCAGAAGTCTTCCTCGTTCCCGGTGAGACGTGCGAAGACGTGGCTCGGGTAATGCCGCTCCAACATCCTCGCAGCTTGCTGGATCGCCACCTGAAGTCGCGTTTAAATCATCCTGATAAATTCACGGTCAATCAATCGATGAATAAAAATTATAAATACTGTAATATGTTGCATGGATATTCTAGATCTATGAACGTTCCAAATCTAAACTCCACCTTGAGGTCCACAGACGTGAGTTTAATCTTGCTCCTGACACCGACCCCGAGTCCCGTCTGGAGGTCCCTTCTGCGCCGGTCGAGCTTCTCGTGCAGCACCGCCACCAGGTCTCTGGCCTCCTTTTCCAGGGACTTGTAGGGGTCCTTGTTCTTCGCGAGACTCGCGGCGAAGGGGCCAAAACAAGCCTCGACGAACTGTGCGAAATCCCTCTGGGGTTGGGCGATGAGTCTCTCGGTTTCCTGCTGGAAGGCCAGCAACTCGTCCAGCTCCAGTTTCGCCTCGAATGCCGCTAACGCTTGCTCTGGCTTGATCTGCAATCACGATAAAGTCTCACGTTAAACTTCATTGCCCATTAAAGTGACGTCAAAGGTGACATGGAAGAAGTCTCATTCATGAGACCTTTCTCCAAACTGGATATACCGAATCGTTTCAAAGCTGTACAATGCAAAGACGGATGCCATAAGGAAGGTCCTGGCACCAATAAAACATTAATTTTTTTTTATCGGCATTTTCAAAACTGTTTAGAAAAAAAAAATTAAATTTCACGGGCGTCAGGACCTTCCTTACAGCTTTCACATTCACGTTGTAAAGTTTAAAACGATTAAGTGCACTTAGTTAAGTGAAAAGCTTCACGAACGAAGAATCCCAGGTTCGTCAGAGGGCTAGAAGGGGTCAACCTGGTAATAGTAGTCCTGCGCGAGTCCTGGACCGGCAATTCTCTTGACGACGAAGCTGTCGCTAGCAGGCACTCGACCTCTGCTTTTGATCAGCAAGTGGAACATCGCGGTGTCCCAGACGAGCCGGATCCAATAACGCGTGACAGCGGCTGTGGAATTAAAAAATCGCCGTCAGATCTTGACTATTCGACGTCGAGAAATTTCCATGTGTCAGGATGACTCACCGGTGAGAATGGAGAGGGAGACCAAGGGGCAAACGAAGACGGCGACGAAGAGGGCGGCTAGTGGTTGGAGGAGACCCTGGATGAGGATGTTCCATACGAGGGCCTCCATAACGACGAGGTACCGGTTCCTGCTGGGTTCCGGGCTGTCCAAGTCCATGACCAGGGCCATGAACGTATGCAGGGTCAGCGTCACCAGCGGCATCCTAAGATTTGAGAATAATAAAATAATCATAATAAGATGAAGATCACGACCTGGGGTAGAGTAAAATAATCTTTGGAACTGTTTCAACGATGCATACCACATGAACGCGGTGACGGCGATCAGCAAGGACCCGAGACTGGCCAGGATGCAGACCACGGGGAAGACGAAAAGGATGACGATCGTCCCCAGGAGTCCCTTCACGCCGTAATTCCACCACCTGTTCAGGTGTCTCGTCATACCTTTACCGATGAAACCTGGGGAAGGAAACGGTTGATAGAATTTATTATTGAATTAAAGATCTAGATGAAGAGAGGAGACTAACCAGTGTCCGGCTCCGTCTCAAACCGCGTCCTGCTTTTGCTGATGTGCCTCCAGAGAGTGATTAGCCTCGAGCAGAGGGTCGCCGTCTGCGAGGACTTCCTCGGGAACAAGGTTCCGTTCAGCTGGCTGAGCTCCAGGTCGGGTGTGAAGGGCTGGACCAGGAGCAGAGCTCGTATGGACACAGGGCTGTACCAGGGCACTGCGACTCCCAGGAGGAACATCGCATTCCAGGTCCAACACCAACTCCTGGCGATGTAGTTGATCAGTCTCCACATCGGCCAGCTGGTACAATATATAAATAATTAGGCGAGAAATAATTCCAATGAGTTCCTAAAATTAGATTGAAGCAGCCGAAGAGAACAAATACCGCGTGGTTGTCGTGCGAACGATCTCCCTCTCCACCAGGAAGACCGGCTGACTAGGATCAGCCCTGGGGGTAGTGATGGAAGTGGGCGTGTTACTCAGGACCGTGGGGATGATCTCGGACTGGCCCCGGAAGCTGCGTTTGATGATCCAGTTCCGGGGGAACCAGATTTGAGTAGGCCACTGGAAACTCCTCGTGGGGGTCTTCACCTTCCTCAGTTCCTTCAGAAGCACCGGCTCCCTCTGAAATAATCGGAAATGGATCCAAACCACGTTCTTCGGGGTCTTCGCCTGGTTATCTCCCAGGGTGGATGTACCTCTTTCATGAACGTCAAATCCCTGTTCAGGAAATACACGGTCTGCTGCAGGTTCTGGTGCGTGCAAAGAGAGAGGGCCTCCTCGTGGGCGCTCCACTCGCACACGTGGGCGAAGTTCTCCTCGGCTTCTTTCATGCGATCTCGCATCCAGGGCTGGATCCTGGATAAAACCGGATGATCCTCCTCCATGGTGCGTCGGAGGGTTTCTTTGGTGCGGGCGAGTTTTCTGCGAACATTGTCCACCGCCCTGTACATCAGGACGACCGACTGAGCTTGCTGGACCAGCAGACGAGGTATCCCGTCGCCCAGACTGGCGAGATCAGGGTGCGCCAGGATGCTGGAGTAAACGCGTTGCAGGTACTCCCTCATGACCGCTTCGTTGACCACCTGGAAGAAGCAATGCTTCATTATATTATCGTCGACTCATCTTTCCAACAATATCAGGAATTGAAGCCGACGTACCCTCTCAATGTCCTCGTCCGGCATTTTCTGGACCTTCAGCTCGGAGATGAGCCTCTCCCTGAAATGCAGGAACCAGCCTCTGGATTCTCTCTCGAGAATGGAGACCAATATCGGCAAAGATTTGCGGACGATGTCTCTGTTAAAAAGCCGGAGATCTACGGCAGTTCCTCCAGGAGTTCCATAGACGAAGGGGACCGGGACGGGCAACAGCTGCGAGGATTCTCGTTCGACTTCGAATTTCTCCATAGCCGCTCGTCGAAGCTGACGCCTAACAAATCCACAGAGCAGCTCCAGCGAGTCTTCATACTCCGGCTAAAAATGATATCAACGATCAATAATTGAATAAACTATTAACAATTAATTTCTAAGCGATCCACTTACCCTGCAGACGAGTTCAGCGACGAGGTACCTACACCTCTCCTCTCGGATCTTTCCATCCAGATTTTGAGCTTGCAGCGAAGGCACACCGATCACGATATCTAGATCGATGCAAAGAAAAATGAGACGTTAAAGTAGAGATCTCTAGCTATGTAGATTTTTTTACTCACCGATGAGCCTCAGCGATCCTGCCAAGAGAGCTTGTATTGACTGCGACACACTGAAACAATGCGACACCAGTCTAGCCTTTGCTGTCACTACGAGGAACCTGGTGGCCAACGCAACGTCTCTCAGCAAAGTTTCTCTCCTTCGATCCCTCCCACGCTGCAGAAGTCCACTCAGTCGCCATCGGTGGGTCTGTCCAACGAAGTTGATGGATTCCACCTCGAACTCTCTGTAAGAATTTCCCTGATTACCGCTTATCAGGAGTAGTCAGTCGTACAGACCGACGCCAAGTACATCCAGTACGTGAAGTAGCACGAGGAGCTTTCATATCCACATATTTCATGTATAAAGTTCCCTACACTTCGTAACCAGGGTGGTTAATAGTATCACTCTTGTGGAAGAATCCAGCACTTTTAACTGTTCACACACGGTCATCATAACCTGGTTTAAAAAATATTTACACTACAATCACGGAACATTTACCAACCACTGTCTTATCTTGTCTCTTGAAGATCACTGATGTCACTATCGGCTAACTTGGCAAGGACATGTAAGATTAGAACTTTTTCAGTTAGAGTGAAAGGCTCCTTACGCTACTTTACGATCCAGTAGTAATAGGTGAGTGCATGCTGACTGAGATACACGTGTGTGGGCTCGGTACGTGGGTACGTAGAAACATTCTAGCTGCGTAACGTACCCACATCTTCGGATACTCTCCAACTGATCAGCATTTAGCTTCTTCGGCTTTCCATACTTATCCTTGTGCAGGCTTTGGAAAAAAGCGGGGAAGAAACATGTCTTATTTCGTACGGCAGTTCATCCAGCTCCACGAAAATAGCATTCCAAAGGTATCGTCAAGAAAGGTAAAACCGGTCTGTAAATTGGTAGAGAAGAAGAGAAGACAGTTGACAGATGGTGCTTCTTATTTACCCTCTTTCCCTGATGCTCTCCAATTGCTTGTCGGTGAGTCTCCTCGGCTCCCCCTTCCCATCCACGGCAACAGCATCCAATTCGTCAAAGCTCGGAGCTACGAAGAGATCCCTGGCATAAATTGGTCTCTTTCGAGCCAGGGTATCCTCTTTGTCTGCGCACATCGAGAGCGGAGATGGCAGGATGATCGGAAAGGTCTTCCAGTGGTACAGGAATTGCTGTGCCACTTGTTCGATGTCCCGAACCAGGGCTTCCACCTCAGCCGGAGCTCCTCGTAGATGAGATACATCGAACTCCACTGGTTCTTTCTAAAAATAAAATAAAACAAGTAAGCTCCCATAAAGTGAGGTATACGAATAAACACCTCCAAACCCTACATACCTCCGGTCTCGAAGGCCACACGTCTCCATTGTTCCGTCTCGAGTTGGACTGAGATAAAGGATAGCCTCGATGGTTGGAAGCTGCTTCCGGGAAAGTGGTGGACGCCGAGTCGATATTACGTGGCATGTCACACATAAATAGTGTCCGTGGGGGCCGGGGTCAGCTGCCCGGTATTCCGACAATCTCTTCATACACCATGTCGAATGTAATAGCCCTTCTTCATGAAATGCCCTTAACGGGATAAAACTGGATCGACGAAGGGGAAGCCCGAATCGATCGGCTCTTCTAACCTCTCCAAGAAGGCTTCTTAAAAATCACGCTCCTCCGTTCCTTGAATCCCAGGTCTAATGAATACACCGGCTGTCCGGCAAGTTGGCAAAAAATAGCCTCTACGTACCCTACATTCGCCATACAGACACTTACTTGTGTGCGAGCTGTAACCGTCTCATTCGTGGCTCAACCGCTGCGGCTCAGCCTCGGAACCTTTGAAACTCTTTCGATACCTATCGAGAAAGGCAGAATCCAGTTAATGACTACACTATGTGACGCAGGAGTGAAACAGTACTCAGGGTAAAGGGTTGGGGCAAAATACTCACTTTTATAGGGAATATCTCGCGTCTATTCGCATTGATGGCAAATCAGTGTCGACGAGGAGACCACCTTACTGAGCCGTTCAGGACCTGGAAGCGAGCCCGGGGTGGGCGGTCAGTGTTTTCTGGGTCATTTGGCGGCGATATCTAGAGCACCACCGGGCCCTCAGCTGACAAGGCTCGGCAGGATTTAAAATTTTAAAAGACAGCCCGCTTGGAAGTCGTACTCACGCCAATGACGCCAATTGACAGGTGACGAGTGCTCGTCTCGCATCCGCCCGGCGTCGCCTGGGAACTTCCGTTGTCGCGACTCGGCCCTACACTTGACCCCGAGGGCTCCTCGTAAACGCAGCTCGTTATTCACACGGACGCACACCACTACCCACCCACGCACCGCACTCTGCACACTGGCTCAAATAAATTCGCACACGACGCCCGAAACCCTCGAAACGATCGAACTGACGGCGCTTCGACGAATCCGCAATGAGTCCCGCCAGACGCCTCCACGAGCGGCGCCGGTGGCGCCATCTAATATCGGACGATGGAACCCGCTACCCAATTTGAAATATCATCAACCGACATAGATATACCCCAGACATGAATCTGTCCTATTCACCGACGATACCACCCAGCGCTACAAGTTTCATTCAATCTCTGCAAGATGGCGCCACCTCCGATTTCCACATTTGGCGCGTTATATATCTTGAATTAATTAATTATCGTCATTTTTAGGTTATTAATCCCCTGAATTCGAGGACGTTGGGGGTGCCCCAGTCCCATGAATGTATATGAATGAATTAGAAACGGTTTAGACCAAGATTTCGCCTTCTTGCGGTTTTCTTCCTGGCGAATTTTTTCTTCGCGTTTAATCAACTATTCAATTAACGGAGAGCGTTACGCGCGTACGAGGACCTCGCGTTGTTAAATTGGATTTCCCGACATTGAGGGGTTTCCAAGAGGGAATCTCGAAGCCCGTTAAGATTCGCCAACGGCCAGAATAGTTCGCCGAGCGGTTCCGAGACGAGTCTTGACAGCCGATTTTTTTATATCGAGGAAGTCAGGCCTTTGATAAGGACTAGTGTACGTGATTGTCCTCAGGGAAATTCCTTCGGAGAAGGAATTTTGAACGGGAGGGACAGGGCCTTCGATAGGTGAGCTCCAGTCCCGAATTCGTTAAATCAGTGCTAAATGTGAGCCGTTGAAAATCCCTACGAATTTCGTTCAGTTCCCAAATAATCAATTAACGACTTAACGCAATCCCTTCTTGCAGTTTCATCGTCCTGTTCAGAGCCTACCATTCCATTTCTTCATCTCTTCGCATGCCCTGAAGAGGCCTTCCTCCTCGTTCCCGTTGCTTCTCCAGGTTTCCTCGCTTCCTAGATTTCCTACAAAAAAACGTACGATACATGCCCCTTCAATATTATAATATTAATTAAAAATGAAACTGACATTAACGAATTATTTTCAACAGTGTACAAGAGGCCCTTCAATGAGATAATTCGTACAATTGGAAAATCAATTATCGACCTAACGCAATCCCTTCTTGCAGTTTCATCATCCTGTTCAGAGCCTACCATTCCATCTCTTCATCTCTTCGCATGCCCTGAAGAGGCTTTCCTCCTCGTTCCCGTTGCTTCTCCAGGTCTCCTCGTCGAGAAGGGAGAACCTCAGAGCGCATAATCAAGGCATATCGATTTCAGGTACGAGCGCAAGCGCCGGGCGGTTCTCTTCAGCGTCGTGGGGGTGCGGTTGTTACCATGGATCCCAGTGTACTCGCCAACATGGATAAGGACGCACTGAAAAAGCAGATCGAGAACATGAAGTACCAAGCTACGATGGAACGGTGGCCGTTGTCGAAGAGCATCGCCGCGTGAGTTCGGGAGTTTTCTTTACAACAAAGCCCAGAAGCCGAAGAGGACCCGAAAGAAAAGAAAAAATGAAAAGAGCGTTGTCTCCGTCCTGTAATCGCAGGAGGAAGGAGATCTCGGGGGAATTTTTCCAGGGCTTAACCCTTTACCTACCGGAAGGCTATTAATAGGCTTCTCGATGCCAATGCTTATCGATTAGAAGTTTATTAATCCGATTTTCTTAAAGGTAGATCAGAATGTTAAAGCCCAGCCAGCATTAATGGAGAATTAACCAGTCTTTTCTAGGGGTCGGATTTAATTCCCAAGCGGGTGGTTAAGGGTTAAGGCGATCGGAAATGTTGAGTCAAAGAGTGGCGTTTTATTAAACTTTTGTCGGAATTGAGTGTACGGAGCTTTTTGAAAATTTATCTCGTGAATGTGGAGGCCATAAGGAAGGCTTTGACCCCTGTGAAATCGGATCTTTCTTACGCGGAATTGGAAAGGTTTAAAAAAAGGCTCTTTTCATGGGATACGTAAATTTCCAAAGATTCAGTGCGTTCGGTTCGGAGATAATTTAGATGTCCTTCGTATGGTTCTTAAGACACAAATTTCCGACTCGGGAAGAGAGGAGTGAGGTGAAAAAAAAATTAAAAAAGGTGCTTTTCCACAGGATGCGAGAGTACGTCGAGGAGAACGAGAAGAGCGACCCCTTGATCCACGCGCCGGACAAGAAGAACAACCCCTGGGCCGAGAAGGGAAAATGCGTCATCATGTAGACCCATTAAGGACGAGAGATAAGGAGGAGGAAATCAGGGAATCGGGAAGGACCACCTTGGCAGGAGGAAGGAGCCATTTTTTGGCTCTCTCGAGCCAAAGCCACACAGAGGAGAGGATTTTCCAGGCATCGCCGTGCACCGGGTGGAATTAACCACGAAAGAGAGAAAAAGAACTAAAACGGAGAATGGAACTTCAAGTAACAGGAGGGAGAACCAAGAAAGAAAAGGAGAATCATGGAGAACCGAGCCAGAAAGTGCCAAAACGAGATGGCGAGTCCTTGAATGAATATTTTTTCAGGATTCGTCCTCGACCTGGACTCCTTCAAGTGTGGCTTCGGTCTCGAACATCGTACTCGATAATTAACATTTAACAAGTACCACCTAACGATTGACACTTAGGATTTAATATTTAATATTTAATATTTAATACTTAATTCTCAATACCAAATAATTAACTTGGCGACCCTCGACTCGTCGTCTTAACAATTTTCGCCCCTCTCGCTCACATCTTCCTCTCTTTTTAATTCTGGATAAATAACCATAAAAATGGAGAATGAAACACGTGCATAGGAACTGGATATTGATTTGTCCCATAAGTTCACGAACGAACATTTTTCTAAGTGCATTTTCACCGTGGACAATGATATGCTTGTCAAAACCATCAGATAGATAACCGTAGATAACCAAAAGTGAGAATACATTATTAGTTAAGAGAGTTTCATTTAAGAAAAAAACAATTGTATGATCTTTACAAAATTTACTCTCGAACTTATGAGACAGCTCTTAAGAATATGCTCGCACTTTTGACATGTCATAATTTCCAAGTGGTCTGTAATCGACCATACACTTTCATGTTCATCGTTATCGTCCTCTCTATCGATTTCTTACGGGAAGAAATATAAATATAAATATAAATATAGATACATTGTAACCTCTCTGAAGAGGAGGAAACCTTTTCATGGGGTGATAAGGTTATCACCATGTGAATCGGCGAACGTACTCTCGTTTTGTACCATGTATAATCGGTATACACCTGTAAAAGGTAACTCGGTTCCGTTCTGATACCATCTCGACGATTCTGAATTTCGTGGGGACCCGAAACGATATAAAAACTCTATGGGGAAAAAGCGAACCCCCACTCGGCGTTTTTATTTCTCTTTATCCATTAATCTCGTTATCAGCGAATCGGCGTAAATAATTTCGATATCATGTACGGTTCGCTGTAACCTTTCAGCTAACGATCGCATTTTTATCTCACACTCGCGTTTCGTTTCCTGTATCGCCGGCCACGTTTAATAAATGCGGAAACGAGATCCACCCTCAGTTTTCCAATTAATTCCATACCCAAGTTTTGTTATCGTAAACCTAAGAAAAAAAAAAAGAAAAGAAGATGGGTCGACATTATTTATATGCGTGTAAAAATTAACGTAAGAGAGAGTTGAGGAAAAAAACTTTTTATGGTGCAGCGCAATATGTTAACGACCCATCAGGAAGGGAAATAGAAAAATCTGCCTTTAATGGAATCCCATGGAAATTGGTTCACCATATATTTCTTACGTCCTCTAGGCAACTAAAACTAGGGAAAGAAGAAAACCAGGTGAAGAGCTAGTTATCGTGCAGAGGAATATGTCAACGACCCATCAGGAAGGGGGATAATGAATTCCGCCTCCTCCTGGCGAATCCCATGGAAATTGGTTCCCCATATATTTCTGACATCCTTTAGGCAACCAAAACTAGGGAAAGAAGAAAATCAGGTGAAGAGCTAGTTATCGTGCAGAGGAATATGTCAACGACCCATCAGGAAGGGGGATAATGAATTCCGCCTCCTCCTGGCGAATCCCATGGAAATTGGTTCACCATCCATTTCCTACATCCTCTAGGCAACCAAAAGTAGGAAAAGAAGAAGAAACTCCACTCGTTCCGGTGACTTTAGAAGGCTGGCACCAGGAGAGGAGTGCTCTCCGGATTGGCGGCGTTTCACTCTCTTGTTCCCATTTAACTCCACGGGGATTGGATGGCCGCGCTCGGCTCGTTGGTGGTAGCGGTGTTCGCCACTATAGTTAAAATGAAAGGCACTTAATTGTCGTCTATAATATTCCCGCGCACGTACTAAATTTAAGAAGGATAGTTTCAGTGTTTCCTGAACAGCTGTCAGCGATAGACAAGCCGTCATACGGCGAAGGGACGATATTCCGCGCCGGTGGATCCGCCACTGAGCGACCTCGAGAGATTCGCGAATCCTTTTCCGATTTTCGCGCACCCACGCAAAGAAGAGAGGTGGTTAAGTGAACTTTGGAGACCGGATCTGCCAAGGAGCCGGACGAGAGGAAAATCGGAGACAGCCATGGTAAGGGAGCCGCCCTCCACCTGCCCACTTCCGGTCGAGACGCCCCCCCGGAAGTTGGGCACCATTATTTCGACCTCTTCCGGGACTCTTCCGCTCTTTCGCTGTTTAGCTTTCTATTTTCTGCCGTTGCATCTGGAGTCTGGTTTAAAGGACGGAGAAATTCGGCTCTTTTTTATTAGAGCTCTTCGAGTTCTCCAAGTTTCCCTTCAAGTTCTTGTCCATATTTCATTTCTTTTTTTCGGCGTTCTTTCGCTTTCTACTTTGTGCTGTTTTATCTCAGAGTGTGGTTTAACGACGGAGAAATTCGAGTTCTTTTACTTTCTACTTTATGCTGTTATATCTCCAAGCCAGATTTAGGGCCTGAGAAATTCGGGTTCCCTTATTCGAGTTCTTCGAGTTCTCTTTCAACTTCTCTTCCCCCGCTCTTTCACTTTCTACTTTGTGCTGTTACATCCTCGAAACTGGTTTAAGACCCGGGAAATTCGCGTTCCCTTCTTCGAGTTCTTCTTCGAGCTCTTCATCATCCTCGGTGAGTTCTTCAAGGAGGACATTTGCGCAATTTTCGCCTCTTTCTTGCGGGAATCGTCGCTCCGTCGACCTCCTTTCCTTGTTCCCCTTGATTTACCCTGGAATAGCGCCGATTCATTTTACCTCTTCATTTTTGCTATCAATCTTTTCGGTCGTTTACCCGGTTACGTCGTATCCAGGACTTCGTCATCGCAGTTGCGTGCTCCAGGTGACTTCATCTTCCCCAGGTCGCAAACTCGGCCTGGGAGGAAAGAGAAAATCGAAGATGCGGAATGGAGGAAATCCCTGGGAATCCGTTTATACACTTACACCCCGTTAAAAGAAAGTGTCTCAAAGTATACACACCCTTTCTTTAAAGATCCCACACCCTATTAAAACAATTGAAATCAATTTTGCACCGTTTTACACAATTTTAAAGAATTTAATAAACTCGCGAAAGGCGTATTAAATAATTCTTTCAAACATCTAATTCGTGATTTCAGCCTAACTTTGTACACCTACATTGTACAAAATTTACAAACATTTCTAACGCTGTAGATATTAAACATTGTCTCGAGGCTCATTCACACATTATCAGACATTCTCTGCTAATTTCCTCGCACGAAATTTGCAACATTCATATAACTTTGTATACTAAATTTATAAAAAAAGTGAACCTGTTTCGCCGCGAAAATATCTCGATATATCGGAGATCTCGTTTTCACGGAGGCGTGAATTATCGGAGTCTCCTTCTTTCCAGCATGCAATTTTTCTTTTGCTCTCGCGCGATAAGCGAGTCGCTTTATAAGGCCTCCGTGTAACAGCCTGAAACATAATATTAAACATTGAGAACACGTACAAGAGACGAGATCGCACAAGTGCATTAACTTTATCTCGGCCGAAACGAGAGTTCGATGATAACGATATGTAGCGTCGAAAATTAATGATTGAAATAATTAAATCATTAATTTAACGTCCAGGCCGTATAATTTCTCGAGTGGCTGCGAAGACTCTCCGATAAAATATCTAAAAATTCATAATTAATTAATTGGTAAATTTCCACGTAAAGAAAATCGCGTGAAATTTACGAATTCGAATGCAAATTACTGGTGGGTTATGAAATCACCGTGAAAATGGATGTCTCGATTATTTCACGGAGTGCTGCGCTGTCGAAGTCTCTCTCCCTCTTTCTCCCTCTTCCAGTGTCTCCGTTCCTTCTCTCTCTCTCTTTCTCTCTCCTCGGTTTTGCAATCATCGCCGTGGCCGGTCGCGATTTTCTAACGCAACAGCGAGTTAATCTTGAATAAAGATCAATAGCTTCGAAGTGACATCACTCGAGAGTTGTCCGACGTGTCGAGTCTGCAATTTCTTGCGAGACTTATTTCCTCCCCCTCGTGTCCTTCCCCAGATTCAGGGATTTTATCAAGAATGTCTGGACTCAGTGGAATGCCATTAAAACGGTATTAAAAATGCTCATAGAATCCCTGCCTGTTTGATACACAAGTTTGAGATTCAATTATAAATTCGACGACTCAAAAGTTTATCAATTAAACATTACACAAAATGAAATGTCATAAAATGACAAGATTGTTATTAACAGTGTGCATAGGTCTGACGTCTCTGCAAATTCGGAGTTTCAGTCCACGTGACGTCTTCCTCTTATTCCCGTTTCCCGAGGAGTCGCGCTCGTCCCACCCGATCAGCTGATTTTGACAGCTGTCACCGGGCGGACGGGAGGCGATCTTCCGTCGCGAATCCTGCGAGAACCGTCGATTCTACGAGGAAACACCTTTCTACCATTTTCGTAGATTCTTTAACGCTCTACAAAACTATTCCTATACAATTTCGCCGTATCTCCTCCCGAAAGCCACCAGATGACGAGGGCAAGTCCCCGAGACGACATAAACGATCTTCCGCCGCGGATTCCGCGAGAACCGTCAACTCGACGACGAAGCGCCCCTTCACCTCTTCCACAGATCCTTTGACACTCTACAAAAGTGTCCCCATGCAACTTGGCCGTATCTCGGCTGTGAGGCCGACAAACCGCGGAGACAGGTCTCCGGGGCGTTCAGGAAATGTGAAAGTTATCCGGCTCTCGAGACGGATTTGCGATCCGCGGGCTTAGCCGATCGTAATCGGCACCTGCAAGGGGCCCGACTGGTCAACGAACTTGCCGAGAAAAGAGATCATCGTTATTTTCGGGCCGGGTTTCCTCGTTTTTGGAAACTTCCATGGAGACCTCGCGCCGAGACTTTCCGGCAGAAAAGCGGCCGTTGCTTTCTAACGCGGCCGTCCCGGTGGTACGTGTAGCTACGTATAAATACGTACACGTACGTGTAGCTACGTATAAGTACGTACATGTACATACGTACAGTACATATAAGTACGTACCAGCCGGCTAGAAATCGGCCGGCAAGCGGTTCCCAAACGATCCGTTCTCCGACATTGAAGTCAGGGCCGGTGGCTCTTGCGTTTCCTCGCCAGTTCTCGTCCTTCTCTCTCGTCCTTCCTCCACATCATCCTGCAAGACACGCTCGATATCAGTCCAAGTCGAGCGACTTTTTCGAGGGATAAAAAAAATAATTCCCAAGGCGAAACGGGGGAAAAAATGGATTTTTCTCTATTTTTTTTAAATATTCTTTACTTCTTCCTGTAATTTACAGAAGCACTACTAATTATTATTCTCGAATATGTCATTCTAGACTTATTATCTCTCTTTCCATTTCCTTATCACTCATATTTAAGTTTAATTATTTTTAATTCATAATCTCCAATTTGCCTAATCTGAACGAAGGAAAATATTGGACATTGGAGAAAATATTGCGGAACTTACGTTATCGTATATTTTTAATATGTCTTGCCCACGTGTAGCTGCACTCTGGGGTCAAATAAAAATATTGTAGTCTCTTTCTCTTTCTCTCTCTCTCGTTATCTTTCTATTTCTCTCGGTGAGAGAACCGGGGAACGGAAGTGTGGAAATGTAGGCCTCGTTTCCCCGGCACGACCTTTCTCTCGTTTTTCCTTCTCTCCAGCCTACTATTTGCCGGTCCTTCCGCGAACGTCCGCTCGTTCGACTGCTCTTCAGAGAAAGGGTCCGTAAAAGAAACACATCTACATATAAAAAAGTCCCGGAGAACCAGAGAGGAAGAAAGAAAACGGCCCAAGCGAGCGAGCTGTACCGAGAAAATGCGTAAATCCAGATTGCAAAGCGCGTTTTCCGAGACGCGATTGTGGTAATAATTCTCATAACAATCTCTGCGAAGGAACTTTTATTTTGCATTTATATATTTCCTCTGAAGACGATTCTTCGTGGATAATTCTCCTGTTATTCGCTGTGGTTTCGATTAATCGGACCGATCACGAGTCCTTCTCGAGCGCGCAAGATGGCGGCGAATTAATGCGCGAATGAGGAGAACGAACATCGCGAATCGTCCGACTCGTCCAGGTTTCGCCATTCGTGGTAAATGCCCCTTCGGTGTCGTGTCTTAATACCCCACGGTGTACTTGAAAAGTACGTGACGAAAGCCGGCGCGTTTCGTCCGCAAAGATAAGATGGCGGCGGATCGTGACTCTTAGGAAACGTGCTCGCGGCCTCTCCGCGATGAAAGGTGCATGCTACTTTCATGCCCCAGGAAATCGTTCAGCCTGGATTAAGCCTCGGCACGATAAATACAATAAACTTGGTATTCCTAGCTTTATTCGGCGAAAATAAGCTCGAAAGTACTGAAATGCAAAATGGAATCGCGCGTAGACGAGGAAGTAAGATGATAGCGGATTGTGATTTCTTCTCGATGAATACCGCTTTCATGTCTCGGAAAATCGATTAGCCTCGATTAAACATCCGTGCCATAAATGGTATTTCTCCTCGGTATTTCGCGCTTTAAAATCGGGTCGAAAGTTTTGAAATGCCAAGTCGAACGGCGAAAAGAGGAGAAACCAAGATGGCGGCGAATCGTGACACTCAGGAAACGTACTCACGGTCTCTTCGCAATGAAAGGTGAACGTTACTTTCATGCCTCAGGAAGTCGTTGCGTCTCGACTAAGCCTTGCATGATAAATACCCTCTCCTCGGAATTTCAAGTTTAATCGCGCTTTCAAAGTGCGAAAATAAGCTTGAAAGTCCCAAAGCGCAAAGTGTAACCACGCATCGAAGAGGATCCAAGATGGCGGCACGCAGGCGCTCCTGCAAAATTTATGTAGAAATAGACAGGGCATTACAGCGTTAAAATACACTCGCATAATAAGAACTTCCGGAGAAGTTCCTAAACGGAAGATACCCAAACTAACATCTTCTGAACACGTATACACATGCTCTATAAGGCCGTGTACCGCAACTGAAGTTAACCGAGGTTTAACTGACTGCCACTCGGTTCAGCCTGCTGTAAACTTCGGTTGACTCGAATTGTGGAACCGGGTCTTAAATCCTCTTCTTTTTCTGCAACCTCCTCGGGGAATTGGGCGAGGAGAAATTGTCCGATTCCTGGCGGAACTGCGACCGGCAATTATTTTATTTACAGTCGAGGTGGCGACTCGGACCCGCCGGAGGTGAAACGTTTACGGATGGCCGGGCATTACGAGCGGCGAGTCGACTTTCCGAATTGTTTCGAGATCCGCGAACGGGGCCGGGGGGAAAACGGAGGAAAAAGGGAGAAAAAGACCCGGGGGACCCCGCGAAAGCGCAATTACCCAGGTTTAACACCTACGAGGTGTATCTACGACTTTCCCTCTCCTGGATCGGCAAGGTAGTGGATCGTAGCTGCGCGGATCTTATTAGAAAGAGAGGCCGCGATGCGGACGCCGCGAGAGCGAGAGAAACGGAGATACCTCCGAGACAGGGTCACGTTCCGCTCGACGGTCCAGCCACCGGTCTGGGTACGGCTTGGTGCCACTGCGTTTCTGCATCAAGGCGAATTGCGCATTACACACTACGTTCCTCTCAAATATAATATTCCCGTATGAAGAACAAAATCCAACAATCTACGGGAATTTTTCAGAGAATTCTTCCTCCTCAAATAGCCGTTAAAATAAATCCAACTCACGGCGTCTCCTAAAACGTTCACATATTTCCTTCTTATTTCTCCTTTTTATACCACTCACTGAAATAATTGCCACGCGTAGAAATAAAAATGCAAAGCAGCATACATACCTACTCTTTCTTGCATAATGTAAAGAGATAGAGATTCAATCTCGGTGAAAAAAAAATAACAAGAAATACGCAATCCCTTTCCACAAGGCGGATCGCGCAGAAAAAGCGCGCGAGTTTCATTAATATTTAAACGGAATATAAACTTAAAAATAGAACAGCCTTGTTAAAGTGAGCAAAGACGTGGTTAAAAGCGGATAAAAAAGAATACGCATAAAAAGAGACCCTCGAATACCTATAATTAACGAGATACGATCAGTCTTCTTTCGTTATGCTAAACGATACACTGAGAGACAAGTTATTGAACTAAAGCACTTCTTCTTTGAATAGTACGAAAGAAATATTGTTGTTAATTTAGAAGTGAGATGGACATTTATTTCCCTTCCAGCTCGTGCTCGATGCGGCGAGGGCGAGGACCATGAAGAGGACTTCGAGGGGGTGGATGTTCTTCCTGGTTGTTCTCATCCTCTGCTTAACCCTGGAACAGTCCGATGGTAAGAGGATAAACGAAATCAAGTTGTTTATCATTTTTATTCCGGATTTTTCGCCATTTTCCAGGAGCCAGGAAGAGGTTTCGCAGGCCGACTCCCAGCACGTCGACCTCGAACGACCAGGAAGTCTCAGCTAGTGTGAACAGGTTCAAAGTTACCCGGAACAGACTGAACACGAAGACCACGAAGAATGAGGTGCAGCCCGAAAAAACGGGCGACTACAAGGTAAAGAAAAAAAAAAGAAAGAATTAAGGTGGGATGAAACTGCCGACTTATAAATGGGATTAACAGTTTATGAGACTTTTTTCTGAACACGTGATTATGGAGGCCCTAAGAAAGAACGCGATGCTCGTGAAATTTCATTTTTCACGAAAAAAAAAAATGATTTTAGTTCTAGTCTAGGGTGAATAAATGAATATTTTATTTTGAAAAATCTAATTTCACGTTCTTTTTTAGGGTTTCCATAATCACGTGTTAAAGTTTGAAATTATTCGGTGCATCCAGTTTGGAGGAAGGTTTCATATTTTGACGTTTTATATGTATATAAAATGACCCTTTCATTTCATCTTGAGTCCCTCCGAATTCTGAGAGATCGTACAAGATATCTTGCTCTTCAAGGTTGTCTGCTACTATACCAACTGGTCGCAAGTTTAAAATTATTCGGTGCGCCCAGTTTGGAGGAAGGTTTCATATTTTGACGTTTTATATGTATATAGAATGATCCTTTCATTTCATCTTAAGTCCCTTCGAATTCTGAGAGATCGTACAAGATATCTTGCTCTTCAAGGTTGTCTGCTACTACACCAACTGGTCGCAATACCGGACGAAGACCGGCAAATTCATGCCTGAAGACATCCAGCCGGACTTATGCACACACATAGTGTTCGCCTTTGGCTGGTTGAAGAAGAACAAGCTGACGAGTTTCGAGTCAAACGATGAAACGAAGGACGGAAAAGTCGGCCTCTACGAGAGGATCGGCAACCTGAAGAAGGAGAACCCCAGCTTAAAGATCCTGCTCGCCATAGGTACCTCATATTTCCGACTCGGAAGAAAGAGCGAGTCAAAAGACACTTTTAACTAAATCGTTCAACAAGTTCGACAAATTTCCTCCTTTTTAGGAATTTTATTTAGGGATAATTCCTAAACAAACCTGTCGAGAAATTACCAAGAGGGGACCGACGACGCCATGTATCAGTTCATTCATTATTTCCTAATTATGATTAATCAATACATGGTTCGTTTCGTTGCGCGTAAAAAAAAGTGTATAATGTTTAGAGATTTGTCGGTGAACTTATGAGAGAATGTGATATTTATAAGGATCCGAAAAAATCCATGCCGTCTCTGAATGTCTACTCTCTGCCTGCGCTTCTTCCAGGAGGATGGTCCTTCGGTACCCAGAAGTTCAAGGACATGTCTTCTTCGAGATATGCCCGGCAAACCTTCATCTACAGCGCCATTCCTTACCTCCGAGATCGAGACTTCGACGGACTGGACATCGATTGGGAATATCCTAAAGGAGGCGACGACAAGAAGAATTACGTACTACTGTTGAAGGGTGAGTACCCGGAAGAGGCTCTCCGAAAATGTCTCGGTTAATTTTTAATAACTTTTCATTGACATTTCTCTGTTTACCTTGAAGAACTGCGAGAGGCCTTCGAGGCCGAGGCTCAGGAAAGGAAGAAGTCGAGGCTTCTTCTCACAGCAGCCGTTCCTGTGGGGCCTGACAACGTAAAAAGCGGCTACGACGTCCCTGCAGTCGCTAGGTAGACAAAGAAAATCATTTCCAATCGAGTTTAACCGATAAAAAGTGACTACATACGTGACGATAAATCCTGGCACTAAATCTGTACCTACAAATTTAATTAAGAAATTAAATATTAAACTTCAGACACTCTTTACACCATTTCACAGGCCCTTAAAAATTCGTTCGACATCCCCAAGATGTCTTCTGCGATGCTAATTATGCTTCCGTATCTTTCTTCCAGCTACTTGGATTTTATCAACCTTATGGCGTACGACTTCCATGGGAAATGGGAACGTGAAACTGGACACAACGCTCCTCTTTTTGCCTCTTCCCTGGATTCGGAATGGCAGAAGCAACTCAGTGTGGACCATGCGGCAGATATGTGGGTTCGACTTGGTGCACCAAAGGAAAAACTAATCATAGGGATGCCGACCTATGGGAGATCTTTCACCCTGTCGAACCCCAACGCCTGGAAGATCCACTCTCCGGCGAGTGGAGGTGGAAAAGCTGGAGAGTACACCAAGGAGTCCGGCTTCGTGGCCTACTACGAGGTTCCTGGTCCCTTAAATCAGATACAAAATCTTAAATAATTATAAACAAGTGGAATTTTAATAATTACAAACAATAAAAATATATTTAAGCCGAGTTTATATCCCACCGAATGGGATGAGAAGAATTTTGAAAGGGCAAATTTATGCAAGTTAATAATGGATCCGAAGGGAATAAAAGCGCTATTTTGAACGGGTTATATATAAGAAGAAAAATATCTATATTATAAAATTAGGAACTAAATATTGATATACGTATGAATTTTTCTAATCCAGATCTGCGAGATGCTGAGGTCCGGTGCAGCCTACGTCTGGGACGACGAGATGAAGGTGCCTTACCTGGTGCACGGAGACCAATGGGTAGGCTTCGACGACGAGAGGGCCATCAGGAACAAGATGCACTGGCTCAAGTCTAAGGGTTATGGTGGCGCCATGGTGTGGACCGTGGACATGGACGATTTTAATGGGACGGTCTGTGGCGCAAACGTGAGGTACCCGTTGATAGGAGCTATCAGAGAGGAGCTTCTGGGCATTCCTCGAGGAAGCGACGCGAAGGACGTGGACTGGAGCGCCGTGGCTCCAACGATGGTTGAGACGGTGAAAAAACCAGAGCCCTACAAGATCCCCGTAACGGATGTCCTCAGCAAAGCCCAGAAGAAGCAGCAGAAGTCCTCCTCCGACCTCGTCGTCTCCACCGCGAGTCGAGGTGGGGACCAAAAGAATTTTCTTTTTTTAATCATCCGACGTTATCAAAGCCCTCTCCAGGGCCACTTCGCCGGCATCGTACATGTTCGTCCTTCTCTTGTAGAAAATCCCATCTTCAGGACTACTTTTCTTTTCTTTTACGCGCATTTAATACCATGTTTAATACATGTCCATACATGTCCTACACAACGAGTCCTCTTCAAGGCCACTTTATACACTTTACACGTGTTCATCATCCTCTTCGGGGACACTTTATACACTTTACACGTGTTCATCATCCTCTTCAAGGATACTTTATACACTTTACACGTGTTCATCATCCTCTTCAAGGATACTTTATACACTTTACACGTGTTCATCATCCTCTTCAAGGATACTTTATACACTTTACACGTGTTCATCATCCTCTTCAAGGATACTTTATACGCATTTTACACGTGTTCATCATCCTCTTCAAGGCCACTTTATACACTTTACACGTGTTCATCATCCTCTTCAAGGCCACTTTACGATACATGTTCATCATCCTCTCCCTGCAGAGCGAGCACCTCAGACGATCTGCTATCTGACGAATTGGTCCCACAAAAGACCAAGTTCCGGTAAATTCCTGCCCGAGGACGTGGACGCTCAGCTCTGCACCCACGTCGTCTACGCATTCGCCACCTTGAAGGACCACTTGCTGAGCGAGGGCTCCGACAAGGACGACGAGATGTACCGCAGGCTCCTGACCCTGAAGGAAAAGAATCCCGACATTAAGGTGGGCGGTGTCGCAATCTCAGACCTGTCCAACCACTCCAGTGACTTAATCTCGAAGAATTAGCATTTTAGGAAGATTCCTCGCCATCTGTTTACGCCGTTCCGTCCTATTCAACATTATTATATAATATTTCACACATAGATATTCTCCTCAGGTACTCCTGGCCATCGGAGGCTGGGCCTTCGGCTCCACACCCTTCAAGGAACTCACCAGCAACACTTTCCGGATGAACCAGTTCGTCTACGAGGCCATAGAGTTCCTCAGGGAGTATAAATTCGACGGACTTGACGTCGACTGGGAATATCCACGGTAAAAATGACCTGAGAAATCATTCCGATAATTAAGGCGATGCGAAAGTCAGGTGTCCAATTATTTATAGGAATTTTCTTGGAACGGGGTGTACCGAATCGTTTGAAATTTCACCGCGAGGAAATGGAACCCATGAAGGAGGTCCTGCCGCCCATGAATTTCATATTTATTTTATCATTATTATTTTTTATTCGACGTAAAAATTCAGTACACCCAGTTTGGGGGGATATTTCATAAAGGAATGTATTTTCTTTAATGACGTTTTATACATATATTTCATTTCCATCCAGAGGAGGGGACGACAGAACTGCTTATGTGAATCTTCTGAAGGAGCTGAGACTAGCTTTCGAAGGTGAGGCCAAAAGTTCCGGCCAACCAAAATTGATTCTCTCAGCAGCTGTGCCTGCGAGCTTCGAAGCCATCGCCGCAGGGTATATATAATTCTCCTAAAAGGACATTTAACAATATTTAAGGTGATGCGAATCTTCATACTACTCGAAAAGTCGAATTTTTACCATTTAATAACTCTTCAGGTACGACGTCCCGGAGATCTCGAAGTACCTGGACTTCATAAACGTAATGACTTATGACTTCCATGGACAATGGGAGCGACAGGTTGGACACAACAGTCCTCTTTTCCCTTTGGAAAGTGCCACGAGCTACCAGAAGAAATTGACAGTGGTAAGGAAACGGATAAATTGGAAGTCCCTTAAGGCGCTATGAAAGTAAAGTCCAAGAAGGCTCATTTATGAAATTTCTCAGAACTAGATGCACCGAATCGTTTGAAATTTTCTCCCGTGAATATGAAGGCTCTAAGGAAGGTCCTGCCACCCATGAAATTTCATTTTTCTCCAAATTCATATATAAACATTGTCGTGGTTTTTCATAAAAAATGAAATTTCATACGCGGCAGGATCTTCTTTACGGTCTCTATATTCAAGTTTTAAAGTCTCAAACTATTTAGTACACTCGGTTCGAAGAAAAATGTTATAAATGATTGACGTGGCTTTCATACCGCCTTAAAGCGAAAAAGGACACTCAGTAATCTCCTCTCCTTCAGGATTACAGCGCCAGGGAGTGGGTTAAACAAGGTGCTCCAAAGGAGAAGCTGATGATCGGCATGCCGACTTATGGGAGGTCCTTTACTCTGGTGAACAAGGACAAGTTCGACATCGGAGCACCGGCTTCAGGAGGCGGCATCCCGGGGAACTTCACGAACGAAGCTGGCTTCCTGTCTTACTACGAGGTCATTTAGAATATTATACGTAAAGCTGGATCGATTTCTCCTGCAACTTGGTGTCGATGAAGGATCTCTTCCGGGCAGGTCTGCAGTTTCCTGAACGAGGACAACACCACCCTGGTGTGGGACAGCGAGCAGCAGGTTCCATTTGCATACAGGGAGGACCAGTGGGTGGGCTTCGACGACGAGAGGAGTCTGACCAACAAGGTGGCTGAAATGAAATAACAGAGTGAACCAAAGTCCCCGGGAATCAGGATTTCTTAAGTACCGAAAGACCTGAAGAGGTCCTTCGGTACAATTAAGAGGTTTCATCAATTAATCGTTGACCCCACCGCAGATGTCCTGGCTGAAGGAGGAGGGCTTTGGAGGTATCATGATCTGGTCTGTAGACATGGACGACTTCAGGGGCACTTGTGGGACCGGGAAATATCCTTTGATCAAGGCGATGAGGAAGGAGCTGCAGGACTACTCCGTCAAGCTGGAATACGACGGGCCCTACGAGATGAACTCCTGGAACGGGAAGTTTACGACGAAGGACCGTAAGTCCTGAAAAAATCAATTTCAACAGACCTATTACAATGTTCCATCATTACGCGTTATTTAATTAATGTCGGCCCTGAAGAGGATCTTCATCGATGTCTTCTTGCAGCGAACGAGGTCGCCTGCGACGAGGAGGACAACCACATCTCCTACCACCCTGACAAGAGCGACTGCACCATGTACTACATGTGCGAGGGCGAGCGCAAGCATCACATGCCTTGCCCAGTGAATCTGGTCTTCAACCCCAACGAGAACGTCTGCGACTGGCCAGAAAACGTGGAGGGGTGTCTTCAGCATACCCAGGCCCCGCCAGTGTAGCCGGGTCCGTCCCGAAGGACACCCTGTACAAAGGAGGGGAACGACTCCCTGATGAAGAGGCCCCACCAAGAGGGCCTCGACCAAGAAAAGCGCCATCGGCCGAGGTTCGCGCGACAAGGAACTCGGCTGGGAATTGTAATAAACGTTGTAATAAACGATGTATCGGTAACGAGAGATACAGAGGTGTAAACTCTACGAATGTCCCCTCTCGATGAGTAAAGCGATACGATTATCTCGGTGGAATTTACAGATTTTTTTTAAGGGCTCATCTGATCTCTTCATCAGCTGATTCACTATTTTCTTCGAGATGGTGCGATGTATATCGATAATCGTCGATGCCGGGATGTAAAGTCTATGAATGCTTCTCCTGGTGAGCAAGACGGTACAATTTTCACGGTGAGATTTGTACGGTTTTCTTTTTAAGGTGTTCTCGATCAGCTGATCTCTCCTGATGTCTTCATCAGCTGATTCACGGTTTTCTTTAACACGATATGACGTATCAATTATACGGAGGTGTGAAGTCTATGAGTATCCCTTCTCGACAAATTAAGTATAGGTACAATGCTGTCAGTACAATTTATGGTGCTCTTCTCAATCAGCTGATTTTAGCGAACTCTCTTCATCAGCTGATCGCGTCAGACTCTCATCAGCTGATCGCATCAGCATCCACCTCTCTTCGTCATCTGATTCCCAGTTTCCCTCGCAAATATCAAAACGATTTCAGTTGGCCAGCAGCACCAGGGCCAGGATCTGCAGACAGGACATCCATGTCCTGGCATGTTCGTCGTTCCCAGAGCTGAGAGCCGAAGCCTGACAGGCAGTGTGTCTGGGAGTCCCCATGGTCAGTAAAACCTTGTCCGAAGAGTACGACGGAGTCGTTTCCGTGCAAACGGCTCTGCCTGCGATATTCCTCAGCTGTCTGGCATCAGACTGAGAGGCCGTGTGTATCTGCCGCGATTCTCTCAGCCATCTCCTCAGCCAAAGACTCAGCCAAGCGATCTCGCAGTCGCACTCCAAAGGATTTCCCGAGACCTGAAGACCTCCTAAACGACGACGAAAAAATTCATAAAAAATTAATCCCCCTCTTCAAAGTGTTCCCAGCTATTAAGGTAAATCAATAAATCGATAAAGGAAAATTGCCGTAATATATAAGCGACAATACACATCGACGTCGATTACCGGCGACGATATTGGTGCCGACCGCTTCCCAGGACAGATTCCCATAGATGACGGACGGACTGAGCTCGTTTATGTGGTTGTCCCTGAGGTCGAGGGTCAGCTGAGACAGTCTTTTGGTCAGAGACAAGAAGATGTCCGGCTGCAGCCTCCGAACCCCCGTGTCTCTTATCCTGAGGACCAGTTCGCTGCCCCCCTCGAGGGAGGAAAACGCCTCCGAGGAGATGACTTCCAGATTTCTACCGGTTACGAGGAGCTCTCTTAGTTGTTTGGTGAACGCGTTCTCCAGCTGGTTTTTTAGCTGCCTCTCGGTCACCTGGACCTCCACCGTCCTCAGGGGGAGACCACCCACCAGCTGACGAAGCTGAACACCCTCTGCTCTGGGCCAGGTCTGAATTCGCAGGTGTTTCAGGTATCTGAGAGTCCTTAGGGATAAACCGAGAAAATTACGTGATAAATGTCTCGAAAATTAGTGTTTTTACGTATTTTAATTTCAGAGACAAGTTTGGGTTATACGTTTGTACTTTGATTCGATACGAGTAGGCATTGATACAATTTTTTTTTTTTCAATACTTTGTCATCCCTACCTCAGGGTGTCCTTATCCACGGAGCGAGTCACCCCCAGGTTCTTCAGGTTTAGCACTTCCAGCCTGGGATATCCGGAGAAACTCTCCTTGGTCAGCTCCTGGAACGGTCGAAATATGATTTAAAGTCCTGCAGGATATTCATAATGATAAAGAAACTCACCTGGATGGGATTCCCAGAAACGTCCAGCTCCCTCAGCAGGGGCAATTTCAGGTTCTCTGAAAGCCTCGTCAGCGAGTTGTTCGTCAGGACCAGGACTTTCAGGACATTCAAGTAGGGGAAGTCCTTCCCGGAGACTGTGGCGATGTTGTTGCAAGACAGATCCAGGTAACTCAGCTGGAGCAAAGGTAAAATTGGCACTTTTCCCAGGCCGCAATTCCCCACGTCCAGGCGTCGCAGGTCCGGCAAGTAGTGGAAGAGCTCCTTGAAGACGAAGAAAAAATTGCCAATCCTTTCTTTGGGTTAACTGCATATACTATTCCTGTTTTTCCAATTTCTTTGAAAAGTCATAACGCATTTTCGTAACAATTGGCATAGATAAATTGCGTCCTGACTTTTCCGACAACCCGGTATCTCGAGTAGACATTAAACAATTAATTAATCAGGATTTCTTTTCAACACACACCTTGTAATTAGCTTCGAGATTATTGTGAGAGACGTTTAGAGTCAGCAGCTTCCCCAAAGACACGAAAGAGTTATCCGGAAGAATGGTGAGTCTGTTCCTGGCGAGATCGAGGGAAGTCAAAAGAGAAACAGGAAATGCACTGGAGTCCAATCTGTCCACGAAATTCCCAGCAAGGTTTAAATCCCTCAGAGTGAATCCCAGTTCAAGAAGAGCACTGGAAGGGACCGAGGTCAACCTGTTCTCGCTCAGGTCGAGGATTTCGAGCCTCGTGCCCAAAAAGACATCCCTAGGGAGAGTCCTTAATCTATTTCGAGAAAGGTCCAGGATCCTGAGATTAGGGACGTATTTAAATTGTTCTCCAGCCAAGTGACTGAGGTTGTTCCCAGCCAGGTCCAGCCTCTGCAGGCCTGAGAGACCATGAAGAGCCTGTCTCTTCAAGACTCCTCCATTCCCCAGGTCCAGTCTGTTATCTGCCAGGTAAAGGCTCTCCAGGTGACTCAATCCCAAGGTTCCAGGTTCCAGACCTGAAAGAAATAATTATTTACCAATTGTGTCAAGCAAATGTTTTTTTTTTTTTTTCCCATGCAGACCAAGCTTAGATTTACCTGTGAGGACGTTATGTCTCAGGTCGAGATACCTGAGACAGGGTACAGCAGTAAAGACATCGGCAGGGATAGTGCTGAGATTATTGTGACTAATATCCAGCCTGACTAGACTACAATTGTCGTGCCCAAAGGGGGAATAAAGTCCCTGAGAGCCCTGAAGACCCTGCAGGTCGGTTCTACCCTGAAGACCCGAAGAAGTAGCTGGCACCAGCCTCGCGATGGCATTGTAGGACACGTTCAGGCTAAAATCCGCAGAAGCTCCGGTGTCGATGACAGTACCGATTTCCAGGGTGACGAGTCGATTAAATTCCAGGTGCAGGAACCTGAGACCTGGGAGCCGAGCCAAGGCTGAGGGCTCTATCTTGGAAATTTCGTTATAAGCCATGGAAACGGTGACCAGCTTTAGGCAATCCTGAATGGACCCTGAAGACAACACCCTGATGCGGTTCCCGGTTAGGTCCAAGGACCTCAATTCGGTCAGGTTGTGGAAGGTGGCTGGAGGAATCTCTTCGATGAAGTTGTAGCCCAGCTTGATGTCTCTCAGCTCCTCGTGGATGCTGCCCAGGAAAGTGCCGACTGGTAGGTGATACAGCCTGTTGGACTCCAGGTTGATGTACCTGAAGAGGTGGACGATAGGTGTCAAAGTTTACGAATTATACAGGTGTCAAGATTGACGGTGAGACAGGTGCGAGACTTCGAAGTCGACTCACCTGAGCCTGGGAAGCATGTAGAAGGCGGTGGGTTCAATTGTTTGGAAATTGTTGTTATCTAGCACGAGCCAGAGCAAGTTCGATAAAGGTCTGAGAGCCCGCTGAGGAAAGACGTCGGTGGTGAAGGCGAAACTCAGCTCCAGGATCTCCAGGGTGTCTTCTACTCCCAGAAAGGCCTCGTCGTCTAGGAGGGATAACTGGTTGAAGGACAGACTCAGTTCTTTCAGCTTCCCAGCACCTGGAAATTCCATGTTTTAGGGTCCTTTCAGTCTTCAGAGTGCGATGCAAGAATGGAGATTTCAGAGTCTCGCGGAAAAATGAAAACTTCAAGATCTTGTGCTTGAATAAAAATAGAGAATTGGAAATCCCACGCAAAAATAAATACTTCAATGTCTCCCACGAGAGCAAAGCCTTCAATATCTCCAAGAAAACACCTGCGAAAGAAGCGGGCTTCAGCTTGGAGAGCAGGTTGTTCCTCAGTAAAAGGATCTCCAGATTAGAGGCCCAGCCAAAATCCCCAGGGACGACCTTGGCGATCTTATTATATCCCAGGTTGAGATGCAGGAGCTGCCCACACCTGCTGAGAGCATCAACAGGTACGGCCTTAAGATTGTTGGAAGCCAACGAGAGGGCCTTCAGCCGATCCGCGAAGCTGAAGAAGCTCTCCTGCGAGACATTCGAGATACCATTCCCAGCAAGATAGAGATAAGAGATCCTCTTGGTCCTGCTGAGAGCACTTGGGACCATTAGCAGTTCGTTGCTCTCCAGGTTCAGGTACTCCAGACTCTCTTCGAGGCCCCTGAAGGCGTCTTCATGGACGACTTTCATCCCATTCGAGGACAGATGTATTCTCTTGGCCTCCAGGTTCAGGAACACGTCTGCTGGGAGGTTCCTTATCCTGTTGCTGCCCAGGTTAAGGTCGTGCACCTTCAGACTGCGATTTTTTCCTGCTGGGACCAGGTCGTTTTCTGAACCTTCTACTCCCAGGGTCAAGACCTCGATGGAGTTGTCGCTGAGGTCGACCACTTCTAATTCAGGACTCTGGAATCCTGGAAGCTCCAAGCTCCTGATTGCGTTTCCTCGCAAGTAGAGCCAGTTCAGGTTCTTCAGGGTGGCCAGGGCTCGGGGGAAACTCTTCAGCAAGTTGCTGTTCAAGCTTAAGGTGTGCAGCTTCGGAGGTAAGGACGAACTTCGGAGATCCTGGATGTTATTGTTGTCCAGATTCAGCCAGAGTAAAGACTCGAACCCAGAGAAGCTCTCTGGAAGCTCCGATATCGAGTTGTCCCCGAAGAAGGCGTTCGTGAGGGTCTCTCGCAGGTGCGACCAGTCGCCCTCCAGTGACGTCAGTCGGTTGCTGGGAATTAATTAATTATTATTTTCTTATGAATGAAGAACCAATGATTTCGTATCCAAAGTATTGTTGTCAAAGAACTGGACAGAGTTTCGTGCCAAATACACATTTCAAGCGAAGGTCTCTTTACGTCAACCTTCGGTATAGACATGGAAATGGGTAAGATCGTATTCCCTGGTGCCAGAAATACCTTACTCGGATATCTAACGAGTAACTCGATGCAAAATCTATTTCTTTCCTTTTTTATGTAACGTCTCACCTGTGCAGGTTCAACCAGCCGAGCTTCTTCAAGGCATGGAAAGCCGCAAAAGGCACTTCCTCCAGGCAGTTGTAACTAAGGTCCAGAGACCTCAGGCTGTTGGCCACACCCCTGAAATTACGGCAAATCGGTCAATCCACGAAACGGGACGAAAATAATACAAAAAGGGAAGTACTTTCTACTTGCGAAACCCGAGCGAGTGGAGGGAAGGAGGAAGGAAGGCCCTCAGCAAATGACCAAAGCGGTCGCTGCGAAAGTTGAGGGAAAAAGAAAATTAAAAGGGGGGAAAGGGAGGCCCTAACGATGTCATGGGACCCTGAAGAAACGGATTACTCGCTCTTATACAGATCCTTCACTTACAGGAGCGACTTGTCGCCGATATTGCTCAATTTGTTGCTGGTGAGCCCGAAAGCCTCGACGGAGGATCCTGCCAAAGCGTCGTTCTCCAAAACCTGAAGACCGGACCCAATAATGTCCAACTGTGCCACATAACTCACGGAGATCTCTGAAATCGAAGGAACAATACATTAATTAATTTGCCAATAATATCGAAAATTAAAAGATCTTAACAGATGCCTCGTTTAACAGTAATAGGCATCGCGATAAGAACTGGTCGATAAAATTGCCGAAATAGAACTCCATATTAAATCTTTAAAAATCCATTGGCCCGTTTTCACCGTAATATTTTCGATTATTGTTACGCTAGGTATCTGCGGAGACCTTAAGAATTAACTAATGAATCTCAGAAAATTTAATATGGCGTTTCAGTAATTTATTCGGGAATTTTTATTCTTATGCGAGATATCTGCGCGGACCTTAAGGACTGGTTAATAAATTGCTGAAAATTTAATATGCCGTTTCAGCAATTTATTCACGAGTTTTTACGGTTATGCTTACGACCATTGTTATGTAAATTATCTGTAAAGGCTTTGGAAACCTTAATCGAAGATCATTTACCCGGGAACCTGGCGAACGGCACGCCGACACAGCTGACGTCCATCTTGGTGAACTCCGAATCATCCTGGACCCAACACTGGCACATCCTGTTGAAGCTGCAGGAAACACTCTGACATGAGTTCTCCAGGTTCTGGGAAAGGATCAGGACCATCATTGCTAGAATCCGTAGTCCTGGAGGACCTCCTTCCCGGGGACGGTACCGGAATTCAAACTTCATGGCGGACATCGTCACCTGGACCAGTCGAAGATCTTGAAGAAATTCGCACATTTAACGCAAACTGATATTAAATGATAAAGCAGATATCGAACACCATGGAAATATAGTAAATAAACAAATCATAGTGTAAATATTCAAAAGAAATAATAATTTCTCCAGTACACATGACTCACGTTTCACTGGTAAATGACATTTTTTAAAACTATTTTAAAGTCCACGGATAAAAAAACATCCTTTAACGCTGGAAATTACCATATACAGGGTGAGGAAAAAGTTCCCTTACAGAATTTAAATTAAAATGCAACGTTATTCAAACAAATCAATTATCAACATAATATACCAAAGTGTGGGCTAGATGATTGCATGCAATTTTGTTTTTAAAATGTCAAAAATGTCCATCTGATCATGCACAAGCCTTCAAACGCTTTTAAGATGAAATTTTGTACAAGAACATTTTCTCCACCCTGTACAAGGTCCAGACCTGACCTGCCTCTCTCTGGAAATACTAAAATAAATATTACCTAATATTCCGTGGAATTCGTCAGTAGATTAAATGTAAAGAATTTGATTTCGGCCGGCATCCCTGACCTAGGTCCATCTCGTTGACAGATTTGACAGATTTAACAGGGTTGACAGGCTGAATAAGTTAGTTGACACCGCATTCGAGGACGCCTACACCTGTCGGATGGAGATTGTCTTATGCACCCTGGGCGCATGCGCCAACCCCCTTTATGGATCGCGAAATGCGTTTGCGCGCTTTCGTCCCGCGCCTGCGCATTCCTGAGAAGTTTTCCAGTTTTTCCCGAATTTTTCCTGAATTTTTTCGAATTTTTTTCGAATTTTTTCTCGATGCAAAAAGAGTGAAGTGACACGAAATGAGCGCAAAGAGACTCGACTGAGTTCCGCGCCAAATGCATTTCGTACTCATCCATGCCCCCGTTCTTGTTTCATACATTCTCTCTCGTGGAAGGCACTTGCGAGCAATTACCGAGCAGAACATGTCCCGTAATTACATTTACTTGGAGGCATGGCTCGCAATGAGCGAATACGCCTCGAGGAAGGAATGGCCCTCTTCGAGATCGTGTCTTCGTGAATCGTGTCACGAGATCCGCCCCTGGCGAGGGAAAAGGAGAAGTTGTTATTAATTATCTGCGATAGATACGAGAACCACCAGTGGGAATGGAGGATATGATAAGAAACGAATATGAGAGTATCGATACGTGATAAGAATGATTACTGAATTTTGTGGGAGGGAAACTTTGAGAGGGGTGTGAGATGAGATATAAAAGAATAGAAGGTGAGAAATTGAAAGGTGAAAAATGAAAGATCAAAGATGAAAAATGAAAAACGAGAAAAGAGAGATACAAGGAAAATAAGAGAATATGATCTAGCATCTTGTAAAAAATAAATCACCCTGGAAATATATACCAATTGTTAAAAATGGAAAGTAAAAGGTATTTTAAAAAAGTGAAGTAGAAGAGAACCTTTCGTTCACACAACACCCATAGACATAATATGGGCAACATGGGGTAGGTCATGGTTCCTCTCAAAAGGAGATAACCCTCGAAATGACAATTTATATCACAAGCAAAATTACAATATTGTAAGTAAAATGATAATTAATACTCCAAGCGAAATAACGATTAATACCCCAGACAAAATATGATTTAATAAGCGAAGAGAATAAAAATGAGTTCCTCATTCTCTTGGAGTATATTCTCACAATACCCAGGAGCGTGGGCTAGGTCACGGTTCCTCTCGAAAGAAGGAGACAGTCCTCGACACAGCTACCTCGACTCGTATATATTTGGCGAAGAGGTTCGCAAGAAACGATGAATGAGACCTAGAACCGACCGCTCATACAAGGGTATCCGAGTGTTTACTGAATTCTTCCCAAGTTTCGTAAGGCTGTCTCGACGAGTCGCGACGTCCATCTTGAATACCGGGCAGAAAAAATATAATTATATCATATAATAACTATCTCGCCTAAACATCGCTAATAAATACCAAACATACACAACAATGGAGTGCTATTTGGCAAAGATTTCGAGTTACAAACAAGAAAATTAAGAAACAAGGGCTGAGTCTATCCATGGTCGTAAGGACCTACCTAAAGGACTTCTCTCGCCAATTAAGAGATCCAATCGCGATCGCGCCTCCCGGCAGATTGTCAAAAAGTGAAAGGTCGCTCTCAGTTTATCCCCACTCGATTTCTGGAATGCCAACACGTTAGCCGAATCGAGAGAATCACTATCGGATGGTTTGCGATCGAAGCCTCCACCCGGAGAGGCTGGGAGCAGTTTTAACGCCGCGTCTCGTTCGAGCGGATCGTCGCTTACAATTGTCTATATCCGAGTCTAGATTGCGTTGAAATTTTTCTACAAATTTTGTTCCTTAAGTAAACATGCCCAAAACGCGGGAGGTACCTTGCGAGGTCCTCGAGAAGTCGGCGGGAACCGTGGGAGATTTTTATAAAAGGTCTTAGCGTCGTTTCGAGGGATCGTCGCCATGGCAACCGATGATCAGCTGATCCCAACAGAAGAGGAGATCCTCGCCGAGGGGCGCAGGACTTCCGCTCTGAGGGAGCTAGAGGACTCTTTTGAGTCCTCTAATCAAGATAGACTCGGAAAAGAAGCTTTCCGAAGGCTCTTCCATGACGAGGTATCGTTATCCCCGCCATCGGTATCTTATTCAAGTCGACTGAGTTTGAGGGTTTCGCGTCCCCTTAAATGTTAATTTTTATTTTTAATCTTATCTAGGCTCCCTTCAATTCTTTATAAGAATTTCTTTTCGATTTTTCCCACATTTTAGGGATTAGTTGCTAGTTTGAATCTCCTCCGGAATCCTCCGATCAGAATAGGAATCGTCACGTAACTCAAGGATTCACACATTTTACTCACGGATATAGGAAGTAGGGATACATAACGTTGATTTAAATGTGAAGGTAGGAAAACTGGTAGGAAAAGAAAAAGGGGACGGTTAGCTCTTTCTCTCCCTTTTTATATGAAATAATTGCTCGACGCGATATAACAATAGTCTATCTAAAAACAAAAGAGAAAGAAAAACCCCTCTCTCTCCTTTTCACAGTCTTTGCAAGCATTTCAAGATAATTGCCGAGTTTTTTAATTCCACACATCCTGCATTCATGATTTCAATTTCTTATCGCCGATTTATCCGTAGTCACGCATTTTTCCGCCATCCGCGAAACGTTTCGCGCCGAATCGATTTACACGGTATTCAGGGTATCCCCAGGGTCTCTCGTCAAGCCCCGATTTACGGGAGTTAATTTCATGCCTCGTAAACGAGGTACACTTCTTTCTCGAAGGCGAGCACCTATTTTGGGCGTTTCTCCGCTACTTTACAAAGTCATCGTTGATTGCCACGAAACGACTTACTGATGGTCCATCGATTAACTCTCTCCTGGTGAATCCCAGCGAAAAAGAACCGCAAGAGATTTTACAGGAAGATCCGAGAAGAGATTCGAAGAAATCAAAGCAATACCGGATACCGGATCTAAAATGATTTCGAAGAAAACTCGAAAAGATGAAAATTCGAAAATATGAAAATTTGAAAAGGTGAAAATTCGAAAATATGAAAATTTGAAAAGGTGAAAATTCGAAAATATGAAAATTCGAAAAGGTGAAAATTCGAAAATATGAAAATTCTAAAAGGTGAAAATTCGAAAATATGAAAATATGAAAATTCGAAAAGGTGAAAATTCGAAAATATGAAAATATGAAAATTCGAAAAGGTGAAAACTCGAAAATATGAAATATCGAAAAGATGAAAAAATATCTATATGAAGATGAGGAAATTTTCGAATAAGAAAAATAAAAGAGAGATCGATCTAAGCGCAGCATCCGTGAGGATGAATTCCAGGTATCCTGAGCTAATCCGTGTCGTCCTTGAGGAGGAACGGGTGAGGCCCTATCGAGGCCTGGCACACTTCAAGGTGACGAACCGCCTCAGGCCGGACAACCTCGGTGGGGTGCTCCACTCTCGCTCCAACTCTGCAAGGACCCCATCCTGGCCTTCTCCTTGTCCGCTTTTTCAGCCGGCGGATGTGTCCCAGTCTCCCAGGCAGTCCCTTCCCCGACCGGTCCATTCCGAATGCTAATTCTAGTCGGACCGTGATCTTCGATAACTTCGAGATTACGCGACGACAAGCCGAAATTATATGAATTGAATGACGAGGCTGTTGCTCTGGGTCCATCGAGAGGTCGACGTTCATCATGCTCGTCCATTTCTAATTTTTTTTTATTGCTTAACCAGGAGGGTTGGGTCCTTCCAATTATTTCTGGGAGGTTTCCATGTTTCTCGAGTTCTTGAAATTCATCACGTTCATCAGGATCCGATTATCTTTAAAAGCTCTTCATGTTCCTTGACTTCCTCGTGTTCATCAAGATCCAATTATTTCTAAGCGCTCTTCAGGTTCCTCAGGTTCAACAAGTGTCCTGGAAGAAAGCAGAACTGAGAAGTTGTTCATCAATTAATCTGATAGGAATATAATATATTTCCTGTTATTCGTGAGATATTACGGATAAAAATTCCTCCCCCAGGTCTTCTTGGCGAGGCTCTTCAAGATCTTCGACCGGGACGGCAGCGGCAGACTGAAACAGGACTTCTGGATCGAGTCCTTGAAGGAGAGACTCGCGTGAGTATTACCTCAATTACCCTCCTCTGCTTTTTCATGGGTCCTGGAAATGTAGAAACCGATGACGTCTTCAGGGACGACAAGATGGACTTCGTGGCTCTCATTGAAAACGTCACTTACGGGATATGCGGCGAGGAATCGATCGACCCGAAGAGGTTTCGCAGAATATTCCGGGCGAAAGGAGTAAGTGTCGTCAGGATGCACTTATTTACTAAAATTATATAACGAATGACGTTTCCAGGTGGTCGACAAGCTCTTCAGGTTGATGGACCAGGATGCAGTAGGCTACGTGAGTTCCGAACAGGTGATGGAGTCGATCACCAGGATCAGCGACCCTCGGTGAGTCCTGAAAAATTTAGATAATTCAGGATCATACCTTTAGTCTTATATTAATGATACGTACTAATACAAAAGTAACGCAGAAATGTAAATAAATTGGAAATTAATGTTTTCTCTTCAGGCCTCGGCCAGGATTCGACAGGAAGCACCTGGAGTGGCTCGAAAGGATCTTCAAGCAAACCGTCGGCAACGACAAGGAGATCAAACGCGAGGAATTCACGAAAATCGTCATGTCGAAGAATGTAACTCTTCGTCTCCATTGACAGGAACTGGTATCAAGGTTTACCTGACGATGTGATTTATTTTCCAGCCCTTCTTCACGGACAGAGTCTTCCAGATCTTCGACAAGGACAACTCTGGGACGATCTCCCTGCAGGAGTTCCTCGACTCGATGCACCAGTTCGCCGGGAAGACGCCAGATGACAAGATCAAGTTCCTCTTCAAGGTCTACGACATCGATGGTAACGATGAACGAGTCAAGATTTGCGTTGATGGGTCGAAATTCCTGTTAATGGAAGTTTCACTTCTCTCGATACGAGACCCTGAAGAGCTGCTTCCTTAAATTGGGGATGATAAATCCTTGCGATAAAGATGTGCCAACCAATTTCTGGATGCTGTAAAAAGAAGAACTCTATTTAACCGCACAGTGTACAAATCGCTGGAATTTATCGTACCGATTTATCGTGACGTTTATTATCACGTATATCAAAAAAAAGAAGAACTCTATTTAACCGCACAGTGTACAAATCGCTGGAATTTATCGTACCGATTTATCGTCACGTTTGTTATCACTTATATCCGCTTTAGAGAAGAGCTCGATTTAATTGGAGCAGATTATAAATTATTACGTCTACTTTTTCTCTGTTTCTCTGCATAGGAGACGGTCTTATCCAGCATCGAGAGCTCCAACATGTCATGAGAGCTTGCATGGAGGAAAACGGAATGCGATTTAGCGAAGAACAAGTCGAAGACCTCACGATTGCGCTTTTCGAGGACGCCGACCAGGCGAATCGAGGAGCCATCACCTTCGAGGCCCTGAAGGACCAGCTGAAGAAGCACGAAGGACTCCTCGAGAACTTGTCAATTAGGTAATCCTGTCGTAGCATTAAAGTAACATGAAAGCAGCACCTGAGAAATCAATCGTTTATGAAACATTTCTTCGAAAACTCTCCTGTACCGAATCGCTTCAAACCTTACAACGTAAACATTTTTATAAAAACTTAAAAATATCCATAAAGACATTTTTTTTAAATTGAAATCTGGGAGTCAAGACCTTCCTCATAGCCTCCAAATTCATGTAGTAAATTTTGAAACGACTCGGTACACCCAGTTCGTAGGAAAGTGTCACAAACGTTTGATTTCTCAGATGCCACTTTCATACCGCCTTAAGCCACGTGCTCTTCAGGCCGTGGAATTGGCCCTGAAAATGAGGAAAATCTAAGAACAAAATGGAAATGACGATTTCAGCATAGATCGGTGGATGGTTCCCCCGAAACCGAAGGCCTCGAAGAGGTCCATCCTCGGGGACCTTCCATCCTTAAGGCCGTACCAGCTGACGAAGCCCTACATCAAGAACAACTACGTCTACATAGTCTTCATCTCCATCTACATCCTCATCAACTTGAGTCTTTTCATCTCTAGGGCTTATCAGTATCGCCACTTCAATGGCTATGTCATGATTGCAAGAGCTTGCGGTAATTGCTAAGTACAAAACTCGTCTAACTCGTGCTCCTCTTCAAGGTCTCTAATTTTCTGAGGAATATTCAAGGTCAGTGCCTCAACTTCGACTGCGCCTTTATCCTGGTGCTGATGCTGCGTCAATGCATCACATTTTTGCGTTCCCATGGATGTGGAGCGATTCTTCCCCTGGACCACCATATATACCTCCACAAGGTCACCGGGATCGTCGTCGTCCTCTTCAGCGTGGTCCACACTTTGATGCACCTCTTGAACTTTGGTAAGGTCCTTTTCAAACATAAAAAGTCGTAGATGTCAAGGATTAATCCTGCTTCGTCTTCCGGTCCACTCTTAAGGCGATATCAATATGACATTTGAGAGTTTAATTGTTTATAACATTTTTCACGGAACTCGGTGAACCGAATCGTTTCAAACTTCACAACATGAATATGGAGGCCCTGAAGAAGGTCCTGACACCCTAAAAGTTTTATATCGTAGAACATAATTAAAAATATTAATATACAAAATTAAAATAAAATAAATAAATAAAATGTCATGGGTACCGAGATAATCCTTAGAGCTTACATATTCACGTGGTAAAATTTTAGACAATTCGGTACATCCAGTTTAGAGGAAAAAGTCACAAAAGAGCATTTAATACCACTTTCACGTCACCTTAAGGTGTAATCTTAATTTTTTAAATCGCTACGTGTATATCCTCGAAATTCTTTCCAACATCATTGCGCTCTCCAGGGACGGTGGTAATTTATGATGAGAAGATTAATGCAGCCAATTACACGATGTCGGAGTGGATGCTGACGAGTCGACCAGGACTCTTCGGTCTGGTCCCAGGAGCCGCAAATCCCACAGGAATCGCTCTTATCATTATCCTGGCAGCGATGACGTTATGCTCGATGCCATTCGTCAGACGTGGAGGCTGCTTCGAGGTCTTTAATTAATATTAATACATTATTACCCAGTGAATAGTAATTTAAGAGCGATTAGTCCTGCTTCATCTCCTTCTTCTTTATCTTTATTTTCCGTATCACGATGGCTGACTAAATTTTCAGATCTTCTACTGGTCCCACCTCCTCTACGTCCCGTTCTGGATCCTGACCATTTTCCATGGGCCGAATTTCTGGAAGTGGTTCATCGGGCCCGGAATCATCTTCCTGGTGGAACGAATTCGTAGGATAATTTGGCTTCGCTCTCAGCGAGGGAAAACGTACATCAGCTCAGGTTTGCTCCTGCCCTCCAGGGTCACTCACCTGGTCATCAAGAGGCCGCACCATTTCGACTTTCGTCCTGGGGATTATGTCTTCGTCAACGTCCCCGTCATCGCCAGGTACGAGTGGCACCCCTTCACCATCAGCAGCGCCCCTGAACAGGAAGGTATGTGTCGGGATTAATTAAATTAAAAATCATATTTATTCAGAATTAATTGAATTAAACATCCAGTTTATTCACAATTAATTCAAACCTTCACTAATAACTATCAATTTGAACCTTCTTTATATAGACTTAATTGAATTAAACCTCCTCTATTCTATTTAAATATATATCGGGAACAATGTTGAAAGATTAAATAAAATCCTAGATTACATGTGGCTGCACATCCGAGCTGTCGGCGAATGGACCAACAGCCTCTACTCATACTTCGAGAAGGAACAGATTAAACTTCACCGTGGTGAAGTTTTCCCCCTCGAAGGATGCAATCCTTCCAAGGTGGAGGTCCTTCCGTAAGCTCCATATCAATTACAATGAAATACAAACGCCAATATTAACCCAGAAAATAAATGCGCGTGCATTCGTCCCACGATAAGCGCTAATTGAAAAGTCCTGGTGGAGTTGATTCAAATATCAACTATTAATTATTAATTCCAGGACGAAGGATCGCAAGTGTTCTCCACCAGGAAAGGAGGGCCCAGCACTGCTTCCAGAGGATCCTCGAGGGGTCGACAATCCTTGTTTCCTTCCTGTGCCAAATGACATCCCCAGTCCTTCGCCTCGGCTTCTAGGACCTCTTGATAATCCTGCAAGTCCAAGGACGCCCCTGGAACGTGGGGAATATTTTTAATGAATTCCATTAACCACCGATTTTAAATGAAAGTAGCCTTGAAGAGTCCTTTCCATATTTTCAGGACCTATCCAGGAGATGACGAGGACTCCTCGGGATCGCAGACTTCGTCAGCTTCTTCTTATCCCTGGAAGTAAAATGCCTCTCGAAAAGTCTTTCTCCATGCCGGATATGCAGACTAAAAACAAGAGGAGGGAACGATTAATGGCGTAATTTATTCCCTTGGCTTGACTTAGAAAATTATTAATCTTTTAGTTTCCTAGTTACATACAAGCGATATCAATTCCTGGTTAATACAGACTCAGGGACTATGCGAGATCGGAGTCAGAAAGGAGCTTCGACGAGTGCCACATCCGACGAGCAAGGCTGAAGTCCTTGGGCCTCGCTTATCTGAGTCCTCAGAACAAGTCCTTGGCCCAGAGCTTTCGTTACATGAGGACAAAGCCGACGATAATTGCATTTAAAACGCCCAGTCTGGAGAACTGCGAGTACGGACCAGCCCCAACGTCTTCAGCTACGCGTAAGTCCATTTCTTATCTGGTAAATCGGTAAAAATCGACCGACGACTTTCTACATAATTGCACCTACTTTATACAAGGGAATTTAATTTTTTCTACATTTTATAAACAGTCGATTATGGGAATAAAGAGGTCCAGGCGAGTCCGACGACGACACTGCAGGCAGCCGAAGAAGGAAGAGTCGGAGTTGAAGAGCCGAAGAGCCGGAAATGCTCGTCCTCGGAGGATCAGAGGTTCGTCATCTGCAAGGTGGACGAAAGTGTCAATGGAAGGACGAGCTTAAGGGACTCTGGCTCTCCAGGGTCCCATCCACCAGTTAACTACCCCGTAGGGAAGCCACTGGAGGTATAAAAATTAATCCTAAAATTCATACAGAATTAAAATTCTATACCTATGTATTAAAAATAAATTAATACACCCTCGCCATAAATTTCTGAATTTTCCTAACTTTACAACACCGCGCAATACAAATTAATATCACAATTTTTTTTATAAGATTAATGCACTATCTCAAAACAAGACGTCCAAAAAAAATGCTACAAATAACACGTGTTACACATTTACTTGACAGTTTGTTATGGAATTACCCCGTGTCCGATTAAAGAGAATCCAAGAAAAAAATATATATAAAATGGCAATACTCTTCTTAATATTATTCGATCTCCAGGTGCGACCGTACAGGTGCTTAAGTACCCCTTAATGTGAAATATACCCCTTGGAATAAATTTCAGATTTACCTGGACGGTCCTTATGGGGCCCCTTCGAGCCACATTTTCCAGGCTCAGCACGCAGTTCTCATCGCAACAGGAATCGGAGTTACTCCTTTCGCTTCGATTCTACAATCCATCATGCACCGATATTGGAAGGCCAGACACACCTGTCCGAAGTGTCAATTTTCCTGGTCCAGTGAGATTCCCGCCACGGTGATGCACCTGAGGAAGGTACAACGATAATACTAATGATACAAAAATACAATATGATAGTAAACAATAAAAGGAGTAAGAGAACGTATCGACGACTCACCGAGAACCATTCGCAGGTCGACTTCTTCTGGATAAACCGGGACCAGCGATCCTTCGAGTGGTTCGTCAACCTATTGTCTCAATTGGAAATCGAACAGGCAGAATTGGGGGCAACGATGGAGCGATTCTTGGAGATGCACATGTACATCACGAGTGCCTTGCAAAAGCACGACATGAAGGCGGTGGGATTGCAGCTTGCGATGGACCTGCTGCACGAGAAGGTACAACAATTGATAAGCAGGATTCCATTATCTTCCTCGATGACTTTTTTTCTTTGATTACTTGTATCGATGGGTGTTCGGCTTTCTAATCTGGGCTCGACTGCGCAGGAGAAGAGAGACCTCATCACGGGCTTGAAGACGAGGACCAACGCCGGTCGGCCGAACTGGGACAAGGTCTTCAAGCAGCTCCAGGACCGGAAGAAGGGCAAGGTCACGGTTTTTTACTGCGGTCCTCCACAACTCGCACGGATCCTACGCTACAAGTGCGACCAGTTCGGCTTCGTCTTCAGGAAAGAGTCCTTCTGAGAGAAACTAAGAAGTGTTACACGTAGAGATCCTCGAGACTTTCCTGGAGCTGGGCCGAGAAAATCGTTATTCTCTTCAGAAAGGAGTCTTCCTGAAGGAAGTCCGCAAAGTGTTGGAGAGTCATATTCTTCAGGAAGGAATCCTTTTTGAAGGGTCCGCAAGGTGCTGGATCTTCAGGGGCGACTGGAACTGGACAGGGAGAATACTGCCTGGTCCTACCTGGTCTTCTTCAGGAAGGAGACCTTCTGAAGAGGACTAAGAAGTGTTGCACGTAGAGATCCTCGAGATTTTCCTCGAGCTCGGCCGAGAAAATCATTTTCTTCAGGAAGGTGTCCTTCCGAAGAATCTACTTGGTGCTGGATCTTCAGGGCTTTTCGTCGTCCTCTTCGAGGCCTACTTCGTGCTTTTGACGTACCTCGCCATCTCGTGCATCACCCAAATTGTCAGCAGGACCACGAGGAATTGCACCTGCCGCTCCGACATTGCTCTCTTCAGCTTCTGCGCCTTGTTAAAAAGATACCCTCTTCATGTTTAAGGGTAACTCCGCTTCCTGGAAGCCCTGAAATTATGTAAATTATGTGAATTACCTGAATGATGCGAATTATTCGAATGATGTCAAAGATGTCAAAGACATCATCGATGTCAACTTACCTCGAGCCTTCTCTTTTGTTTCGCTTGCGGTAACCAGAAAAATCGTGGCTATATCTGTTACGATAAATCGTGGCGATTTTTAATCCGTTCACTCAATTCAACTTATTTTTTTAGGCGACTACACGCGTCGCGATAAATCGTGGGGATTTTTAATCGGTGGAGTTAAATCGGGATTATCCCCACACGTCAGTTAGATCTATATGGATCAGTTTGTCGAAATTCCTCATAACATATTGTTGCATATGCAGCCGCATTAATCGAGATTACTCGATCGAATTAAAGAAATCACCCGGAGAGAGAGAAACCAGCTGAAAGGGCGTTCTCAAAATGGAGAATAAACCCAAGGAACCGTGAAAGAGATAAATATACATTTTGTACAACTCGACGAGATCTCGAGACTCTTTTTTGGTATACAAAAGTTCTCGATATCCTTTCCCATCCTCTTCAAGGATATCGTTCAATTTATCGGAGGTATTAGTGCAGTAGCGAATAAACCCTAGGCGCGGCCAAGTACGAGATAAATATGTATTTTGTACAATTAGTCGAGATCTCGAGTCACTTCCTTGCTATACAGAAATTCTCGGTACCCTTTTCCACGGCGAACTTAGTGCGAAATTATCTTATAGGAGAAATTAGTGCGAAATCGAGGCCTTGATGAGGAGGTCCCTCGAGGGACCCGCGTTCATGGACACGGTGCGTTCGTTAACTAACAGTCTTTTCGATTTATCTTCCTTAGGAACGTTTCTCTACCGCCTACTCGTCAAGAGCCTCAGTGTTCATCAGCATCGAAGCACGGTCACAATGCGTAATGTCGATTTCGCAGGGGTTTTGGTACCAAGGTTCACCATCGACCTGGACAGCGCATGAACCATGCAGCTTCACCTGAAGACGAAAGCTCTAGTAAAGAAAATGAAATATAGAGAGAACTTGAAGACGTTGAGTACTGAGCGAAAAAGTAAAAAATGGGTCTTTACTGGCCATCAGCAAAACAAGATTAATTGAAATCAAGGCAGATTCCAAACTGTAGGCAATTTTTTTAAGCTCAGCTTGTCCATACCTTCACGGTGGAAGCCTGGCCGAGTCTATGAGGTTGCGAAAGTCCAACTTGCAATTGGGCGATATGCAAGGAAGAGTAAATCGCAACGACCTCCAGACGGCCGTCGTTGAAGCTCTGCTTGCCAATCCCCTCGTCACCTGGAGTGAAATTATGAACTAGAACTCGAAAGACGAAAGAACGGATAAACAAGCAGTTACCTTGCAAGCCCATCTCCCACAGATTCACTCCGGCGCCCCAGGAAGGAATGTTCAGTACTACGATACTCTCTATCGAAGGCAATTCCACTTGCACTCCATCCAGGTACACCTCCAGTTTCTGATCCAGATCTTTGCACTCCCTTTCTACAACTTGTTGTGTTCCGAAGCAGAGGTAGAGGAGCTGTGGGAGGTGATCGATAGAATGACCAATGAGAAGTTCAGACAGAACGATGCAACTGACACTCTCTATATTAATTAACTCACCTTGTTAAATATCCTGTGACTGAATATGTAAAATCGACTCTGCCTGGTGCGGTGGAAGTTCAAGGCCACTTGGGCATCGACCCCGATACTGAAGTAGTTGTACATAAAGTTGTGTCGCTGAGTGCCTCCGAAGGGTAGATTCCCCCCAGATGGAGTGATCGATAAGGACCACCTGTCCAGTTCTACGTTACGAGCTGCCTGAATTTGCCGGAGGACTTTCAAAGGGTCTAAGTCATCGTCGTGTTGCTTTCCCCAGCCCAGAACACGAGACAAATCGTTGCCAGTTCCTACTGGCAGAATAGCTACCGCAGGCACTGGCTGGAAAATGTCAAAGTTTTGTTCGGCTAGCTGAAATTGGTTTCTCCGATGTAGATACTAATATTTCGATACCTTTAATTGAAGCTTGTGAATAGAATTCAGCAGCCATGCGATCGTTCCATCGCCACCAGCGACGAGAATCTTGTAATTCACATCTCCGAGTAATCTACACCACTCGAGTGCTGCAACAGGATCACGATCCACGAGGTCCACCACCTGTACAGGATTCAAAGTTCTCCGGAACAAAGATAGAATTTGTCCTGAGTCGCCATTGCCAGACTTTCTATTTGCTGGAATTAAAAAACTATTGTAAGAAAAGGGTATCACGGAAACTTTAGACACTTTTAACTCGTACTCACCTACGACAATGAGGGGACACCAATCGCTCCAAGATGGTGGCACGATGCTTCTAAGTTGCATTCGACTCCTTATGGTACTGTGCTTGTTGATTATCTCTAAACTCCCTGGAGGAATTATCATGGACTTAAATATACCAAAGTCGCAAACCTACGAAGAGAGTTCTCATCGATTTTCGTATCCGTTCTAACTTCAGGGAAAGACCGAATAAATTAGTCGTAAGGTTCGGCGTGGGAGAATTACCTCGGAGAGCATTCGTTTGCATGTCTCGTGTACGAAGCGCTGACACCAACAGCACCACCAGTCGTGAAGGCCAGGCACTACGCTGCACTCCTCCTCGCACACATCACACATAGCCAGTAACGGGAGATTACCTTGTAGAAATGGATATTAAGTTAACCTCTCTAGAGAAGCACCTTTGAACCGCAACAATACATCCTTGTAACAAAAAATGACCTGTCTTTTATATTTTCAAAGTTTATACCTTTCACCCAATGGTGCTTCATAGGACGGTTACTGGATAGCACGATCGCTTTGCATTTCAGCTGTTTATCTGCGCTTTTCATGCAACAAGGATCAGCACATACTCCGCAGGAGTCGCAGACCACTCCAATGGAATGCAGAAGCAGGGCTTCGCAGATACTGCAATAATATGCCTGCAAAAGAATAACCAATAAGTAAAGCATCTTAAACGGGCCTTCCAAAGCACTTAATGAAACAAATGTTTGCCTTATATGTATAAATACATACAAATATATAAATAAATTAAATGCTCCTTATAGCATGTGCAGCATGCCTTCAACATGTGTTATTTACATGCAGCTTGATTTATCCCCTTCCAAGAGGTAATGATACATACTTTAGCCACGAATTGGCCAAATTGATTAACTCCAAGAGATATAAAATAGAGAAAATTGATAAATAAAAAGAGTTAGGCATCGTTCCAGTGCTTTGGTATCACAAGGAAAAAACATCCTAAAAGTAGAATGAATCGGCTTGGCTTGTGAATGGCTGCGATTAAAATATTTCAAACACCTGGGTGGAATCTTGAATGGCAGTCCAATTGTGCTCTTTACTGGTATCTCTTATGTGAATGTGCGGCTCGCTCAGAAAGTGTCTTGCGAGCTTTAAAGTCACCGCAAATAAAATCAGCGACAACGTTGGGAGGATGACAGCTGACAGTTCTCCCTCGAGCATCTTGACGGGCTGCGGAGATCCTGGCGCTCCTGACTGCTCGGCGACCTAGTTTATCCCCTTTGATTTTTCGTCTTCAATGTAATTTCGAATTTAACGAGGGATGACAAGGCACGGTTCGCCAGCGGTCTCCTAAAATTGTAAATGACTCTTCGCGACTCGCCATTTGTGCCTTTACGTTGCGCAGGTCAGTGCGGAAGCACCAACAAAGATGGCCGCCATCTTCGATTGAAGTAGATTCCACTTCTACCTCAGAGATGGCGCTGCAGAAATTGTCGCTGTCTCTCTCTCACTCCCATTAGATATGCGCAGCACCCGATCGCACAATTTTGAAAAAAATAATCCCAAAAATGGGGCTGAACTGTGAAATACTTGTAAAAAAACTCTTGTTAAATTAGCTTTAAACAAAATATTCAAAGTCACGGAGCTCTTACTTAAAGGGAACAAAAAAGCGAAACAATACATTCATTTGTCAAAGAAATTATAAAATAAGACATCAAACAATGTCTTCTTTCGTAATCCCGTATAGTAATCTCAGTAAGAGCGAGATTGTTGAATGTGAAGAAATTAAAGAGAATATAACCTCTCTAATTTTGTATTGACCTTAATCCTTTGCCCTCCGAATTTCCACAATCGTCTCATAAACGTTGACTCACACTCGACAAAAGTGTGCAAAGGATTAACAGTCGGTTACAGGGGTCTCTGGTGCCAAAGAACCAATAATATAACCTCAACAGTCTCTTTTTTTGTTTTATTACTTCCTTATTATATCTATTTAGATCAAATCGTTTAGAGCCCCTGCTTCGCTTCCTGACGAAACAGAATTCTTGTACGAGATTGATATGTCCACGAGTGCCAAACTTTAAAATGTGACAAAATACTTAATATACAGATTTATTGCAGCAGCTCTTATATAAAAATAGTTTAATGTTAACCTTAGAATTCATATTAACCGTCTGTGGTAAGACAAACAGTGTGTAAAAAAATTTACTCATATCCAGATCCATTATGACCTAACTTATATTGTATCCTACAAAAACACAGGAGTAAATGACAGCCAGCTTAACGATGATTAAAGTAGACAATTTTTCAATGGGCGACTTAGGTAAGGAAACTGTTATTACTTCCCAAGTATCTATTTCCATGGAACTAATCCTGGAAACAGTGAATTCATCCCTTCTCTTTTTTTCCTCTTCCTGGTTGTTCGTTCCAATCAACCATTTCTTAAAGGCTTCCACAAATCTGTCCATCTCGCTTTCAGCAAGATGGCACAATTTATGTATTATGTTCTTAGCGAGGTTGTTATGCGGCGCAGGTACGTGTCGAGACACCAACAGTGGCAGTACCCTGAAAATGTTTTCTTTGATGTAGCTCCACACAAAATCGACTGCTTCGGCAAGGCTCTTCCGTAAATTCATCCTAGGATCGGTTACAAGCTTCATGGCTAGATTAAATACACCCGTCAGTATAGACTGCCAACAATGAAAAGGCATCATTTCCTTAATTAAACTATTAACAAAGGTGAAATTATTTGTGTCCTGCACTTGATGTTGAGACAATTCAGAACTATTGCTAAGCACTAGGTTTTTGTACAGCCTGTATCCTTTGCCAGCATGATAAGAGGATACACTCGGAAATGTGCTGGCTTTTTGCATGGCGGAAGCCTTAAAGTTTATCCAGTTACGCTTTTGACGCACACTAATATTACTGCTTTGCTCTAATACACCATTAATCAACTGTACTCTCTCATTACGAGGTAACTGAGAGAATTTGATGGGATCGATCAGGTCCTTGCCGTTAATTACAACATTCCCATCTTTGAACCAGGCATTCGATTTGGTCCGATTGAAGGTCTTCCTTAATCTGACCATTGAGGCAAAAAATTCATCCTTATTGGAAATGTTACGAATACCGCGGATTATCTCTGCGTTTGCAGTTGCTTTATCTCCACAGCTAGTAATGGTCCTTCTCATGAGCTTGTGGAATTCTTTTCTGTGGCGATTGCTCCGCAAACTGTTCTCAAACTCGTTTAGAACTTGGCCCTGAGTACTGTGGATGAGTTCCTTGGCCAGCTTGAAATTCACAACAGAGGCTCCAAAGAAGAATATGTGAGTTACCAGTGAAAGTACGTTGCCCTTTGAAATCTCATTGGTCTTTTTATAATTCATGTACATTTCATAAGCATCTACACTAAGGCCGATGCCATTCATTACTACACTACCCACATTGACTGTCTCATAGGCCAAGGTAGCGGCTCTGCTTATGTTAGCTCCTCTTATAACAGCTCTCGAAAGAAGCGCACTCCCACCAGTTGCTGCAATCCCTAAAGTCGTGCCACCAATACTTATCCATGCGTTTCTTGCTAATGGGTCATGTAAACCAATTGATTGTTCATGAGTGTAACGGTCGGTCAGTTTAGAGGACGCTCGAGCAATGCTCCAAACTCCTGACGCCGTTGCACATGCTAAGCCTGACAAATAAAACATGCAACTAGCATTAGTATGTTTTCTACTAGAGATTACTGTCTTTTAATCAAACTAACTAAACTAAATAACTATATTTGAATAAATTTTTGTAATATTTTTAACATTTTAGAAGTTATAAAAATTTTAAGCTGACAAAAAAATTTTAAATAAGAAATGAAAAGCAAATGTACTTGTATCTGTGGAAAACGAATTCCTTTAAAATGCCCATTTTTGGGTTCTCAAAAATAAATACCCCCTTAAATGGTAACGACTGCTTTAAGGCACAAACCTGCTGTCAACGCAATAGGACCAATTGGCGTCACCATGGACACAGCCATTGCAGCAGTGCCAGCAATTCCAACAGTGCCGCTAAAAATATCCATGCCATTCAAAACTTTACGTTTAAGCTTGCAGCTTGGCGACCGATGGAATTCAAGCCAAACCAAAGAATTATAAACAGTAATTTCCTGTTTGGGATCAGCCTTATAACTACCGTCCTTCGGTAGGGCCATAATGCAAGGGCCTAAGGTATTGTTTTCAAGATAATCCAGCCAACTTTTATAAACCCGCCCAATCTCATCGATATAATAACACGACTCATTCTTCTTGAGCCTGAACACCGGTTTAGGACAGATTATTTCATTTTTGTTGTCCATTCCCTTTGTCTCGCACTTCATACTTATTTCATTAGCCTCTATTTCAAATACAACATTGTATAAAATACCGCACCAAATGGTGCTCTTCTCATCCTGCTGACCTCGCTCACAGAGAATCTTGTATAAGCTATTGATAACATTCATCTGTTTGGCATCATACAATTCTATGCCTGCACACGTCGTACTATCGCTAACATTATTGGTGTTAGGTGGGCCAAATAAGGCACAAGCGATGAAGAATTTAAAGTGTTCATGCTCCATTGGGTTGAATTCATATAGATCGGCAAAGAGTTCATAAAAGTACTGCTGACTCGACCTGGCAAGTGCCTGAAACATCTGGAAAGAATAAATGCCAAAGAGTGAGCTCCTCCACCCTTTACATGTCCCCATGCTACGTTACATAAATACAAGCTCACCTGGGAAACCTTTATCTCAGGTTCCTTACTTTGTGCGTTTTTCGCAGCCGTCTGAATATTTTTCTCAGCCATACTTTTCCCACTTTTATACAAATTCCTTGACACGATTCACTGTAACTTCCTTTATAACAGAGTCCGTAGCAACTGCCGAAATCTATAAACGCTCTCGGATTTCACAAGCGACGCAACAACTCAATCATCAAGCTGGGTGCAACGATACGTGGACAGGAAACGGAGTAAAAAAAATCCGTTAACGAATTACAAAGAGCCCCATGAAAACATGGGAATCCTGCACTAAAGCCCTCATCGAAAATTCTCTACTACAAATCTCAAGACACTCCAAAAAGTAAGGCCAAACCACCACAGAAATGAGTTGGGAGATTGCTCACGGACTGGGTAGCGTGAACGCGTCCTGTGCTGCCCTCGGTGAAGGATGTGGACGGCTAACGTACTTGCCACCTGATACCCCCCCAATGGCGGCCCAATTCAGGGCGTTTATTACGTATTTTTGACGAGCGCGCTCACTTCTCGCACTTTCATCTCACGTGGATTTATTCGCCGAATTACGTATTCGCTATATGAAAGAACGAGATCACTAGCACTTTTGATCCAATAATATTGCAAATAAAGATATATACCTTGTAAATCGAAAATTGTTGAGAGGTGTAGGTTATAGGCAAGAAAGGCGGGAAGATGGAAAGATAAACTATATAATACTAAAAAAGACGAACTATGAGCATTCTCAACTACTCCCAGTTCCGAGTCGGAATTTGAACTTTAATTTACACAATAACAGACACTCGTGTACAATTTTTAGTGTTTCCAACGATTCAAATCGCATGTTTACTGGATAAATTGCTCCATACAGAAACATAGAATTACGATAGTGTATAAAAAGAGAAAGGTATAGGTAAAAATAGACAGAGAAAGAGAGTGCAAGAAATAATACAGGTGACACTGGGTTTGTACAAAACTACTACACAGTTAAATTGTATTGCCTTCGTTACATCTCCGAGTATGTGGTAAATTTTGGAACGGAGACTGCCAAGACACCCCAGCCTAATGCTCTGATCGAGTCTGCGAGCAGTTCAGTCACTTTAACTCCGACTTGCGCGACACTAAGTCTTCTAGCTTGATTGGCAGTTGATCTGAGCTCCGACAAGTGGCTGCTCCGAGTCCAAGGGAACCCTGCAGGATGTAACGTAACATCGAGTCAGATTGAGACCAAATGCACAACTCCGGTGTACAGCTCCCTCACGATTACGGAAATATTACTTGAAGTTCCCATTGTCGAAGCGAAGCAAACTTGGGGCTTCCTTATTTGCTAGGCAGGTTGCTCAATTTCTGGCAAGTCTAATACGTTCTCTACGAAGGAGGCCACATTGGTGTCCTTCGTTGCATGCTCTGTGATGAAAACCATCTCCAACAATTGATTGTAATTCGGTCGAGCCGAATAATCCTTCATCAGGCTAACGATCAAATAAGAGAATGAACATAACTTCTAAAAGTGCAATGAGGCCTGTACTCTAATTGGCTTACCATTTGCCGATGAACTCCTCGAAGCTCGAGGAAAACTGGCCTGGTGGTAACTTTGGGGCTTCGTCTTTGACAACTTGTTTAAGCTGCTCAAAAGGAGTGCCCCATGACTCGTAAGGGAATTTCCCCGTAGCCAGTTCGACAAGGGAAATGCCTAACGACCAAACGTCCGATCTGATATCATACTGCGAGGGGTTTCCTGATGGATCTATCCTCTCTGGCTGAAGAAATTTTAATAAGAGGGAACAAATTAGTACAAGTGAATATCTATTAAAATCTACATAGAGTCATTTTTTACATACAGCCATGTACGGCTTGCAACCAGCATCGATTGTTTTTGCGACAGAGTCTACCAAGTAGCCAGATATCCCGAAGTCGCAGATCTTCACCTCTCCCTTCCGGTTGATCAAGATATTACTTGGCTTGACGTCTCTGTGTATCACCCTCAACTGTGAGTAGAGGTAATGCAGCGCACTCACTACCTGCAAAGACACTCTTCTGTCATTCCTTTCTAGGAGTCCATTTGATAGTGCGTCTTGAAACAGAATAAATTGCTTACAGCAAAGGCTATTTTCCCCAGTATATCTTCCGGGATGGATCTACCGTGCCTATAGACCTTAGTATAAAACTTATCGAGGCTCGTGTCCATGACTTCCATACAGATCCAGACGTCTCCTTCCCTAAACAGAGCGCCATAAAATTGTACGGTGTATGGACAAGCCGAGCTTCGCATCGAAATGTCCAAATCCATAAGCAAACGTTTCTGTTCCTGTGTATTAACTGTCGCCGTTATTCTCTGCAAAGTAACAGTACTCCAGGTAGCGCTTAACATGAACGATACCAACACGGAGGTGCCGAAAGATTACCGACGGTATCGATCGTCACCAGAGGTACAAAACATTTATGAACTTCCGACAAGTTATGACGAGATTACCTTAACTGCCATTATCGTGCCGCTTTGCTTATGCCGCATCTTATCTACAACTCCATAAGCTCCTCGTCCGAGAACGCACAACGCCTCTAGATCATCTGCCTCGACAACGAATGTTTTGTCGTCAATGGTAATTGTGGTTCTTTTGTCGAGATTTCTTGGTGGGGTCCTATAAAATCGAAGTAAATAATAGATCCCCGTTACAACGGCCTCAAAATATCTTTTTTTCACTAGACTCACACAGAGGTTACGGTTTCATCGGAGACCCGCAGCTTGAGGTTCCTGTTCCCTCTACGTAGAGCCATGAGGATGATTGGTGTTTACAACTCGTAGGACGAATCCCAAAGCTTGCTAGCCAAGCCGAGGCGACTAATTTCCCAGCATCTTGGGTAAGCCGAAGCACGTCGTGAGACCTGTAGAGTTGTGCACATCAAGCGTAGTTATAAATACCATGAGACGAGGAATGATAAGTATCACCCTGGATTTCAACAGAAGCATAGGTTATATAAAGAAAACCCGAGGAAGCCGGAGGAAGAAGGCGACCAAGATCTCGTGCACGTCGCCCTGTCAGAGCGCAAACTGGTTATCACTCCGACATTTCGCGACGCTATTCTCTGATAGACAACAACGGAACGTTTACCTCGCACAAATATATCGATCAACTTCGAAAATCACTCTCTGCCATATATGTCGCTATTATTATCGTAGACCTCGGTTCAGCTCCTGCTTCGACCGTGCTTCAGCCCACGGACCGCGTATATACCGAGGGAAACGTATATAGCGCCATCTTTCTAAAAAAACTCGAAACTTTACCATCAATTCTCCCCAAAAAGCAGCGTCCCTCTTTACTCATCGAAGGTCGTTCTCATTTATCGATAGTATCGACATCTCGAATTCAAAATGGTGGTATTGACATCGCGCTTCGGCACGCCTCTGCGAGATGACGCCACCGATTCCGCCGCAAAATTCAAATGCAACTAAAAATTCACATAATTCAATAATGCTATTTATTCGACAAAATTGAAAACGTAGGTAAGAGAAAGAAAGAGAGAAAACAGCTATACGCGTAACTGTAAAGAGTTCAGTTAAATAAACGCGGAGAAACGACATGAGCAGCGAAAAGTCGCAGCAATCAGGTTACTTAAATGGAAATAAAAATCACGAGAGCTATAACCCGGAACATCGAAGTTTTTTCGGGGAAATACGAGAGTCACGGGTCATTGCTTCATGTGTGTACATTCTTTATTGATAATATGAAAATGTCATTGAAATTTATTCATCTCCCCCTCGCCGTCGCTTAGAGGAGCGGGCGCACATGCGTTGACGAAAAAACACCTCATTCTCTCTCTCTCATTCTCTCATCCAGCCACTCTCTCCCTCTCTCTCCCACGCAGTCGCTTCTTACAGTTCCAGTAATAATATAGTTCTTTCTTCCTCCTCCGGTATCATCTTATCTCTTTTTTAATTCTTTTATTACTTTAGTACAACATGTCGTCAACCTTTTAATCCGATTTGCTTTTCGCTATTTTTTTATTCTGTATCTCTTCCCCTCTTATAAAAAAGGCTGGACAGTGTATACATGTGTGTGTTTGTGTGTGAGTGGGGGGGTTGTGTTACGCGTGTCGTGTTACAAGGATACGAGTTACAAAGCTTACAAGGCTGTCCCGCCGCGTCTAGGGAAAAGTCGGCGAGGATCAAAGCGACTGGAAAAGCGAGAGACGAACGGACTAGGGTCACTCGCGATCCGCCCGTTCGAATTGGACAAGTTTTCTCCTGGATCTAGGGCTGGGGAGGCATGGGAGACCGCGAGAGCCAATTGGAGGCCGACTTTCCATTGGAACCCGCAGAGCCAGCCCTATATAGCCCTCACCACCGGTTGCATTTGCCCTGAGAGCGGGGAATACCCTAGACAACTAGATTCACGAGGCTAGTTGCATCCATAGACATAGGGTTAGTTTTTCGTTCGTTATATTATCCCGGTAACATAACCGAGATATATAACTGCTGATTCAATTTTCCACAAATTTATGAGAATTCATGAGAACTGAATTTTTCTTTTTATAACATTAAAGTTATTCTCAGTAATTTTAACAAACTATTAGCGATTATAATTTTAGACATTTTAACCATATTTCAGACTTTGACTTTTTAAATTTTCAATAATTGAACAAGCCACAGTTAATCGACTCACCTAACCTCCTAACTTTGTGTGCATCTCGAGATTAGTAAGAGTGGTGGTACAAACTGTAGAAATAGAAATTCATCGCAAGCAAGAAAGGAACTATGAATTGAAGGGACACTATTTACAAAAAGTACCCTAACTTTATGAACATTACTTACTAAAGGCAATAAATTATTTTTATAAATTAATTTAAATAGAAATTCTCCTAGTTCTCGTAAACTCCCTTAAATTCCCTTGGAATTTTTAAAATACCTTAACGCTCTTGGTTATATTCAAGATATAGAACTTAAATTCTCGAGAATTTAAAAACATTGTGCAGGACACATGGAGTCGACACACCAAACCGTTCCTTTGATATCCGCACTAAAAAACTCTAATTACAGGATAGATATCTAAGGTATTCTCCTGCAATCTTTCAAGAATATTCCCCTCGAGGTAGAACCAGTGGGTACGCAAAATGTGTCAGGGTCCACTTCGTGTTTCGCTTTTACGCGATACACCATTCCGTGGCGTTTACGGTCAGGCGTGCTCTGCTCATCGGGGAGGGGGCAGCGGTATTTTTTAGTTTAGGACCACGCGGACGAAACGGACGTAAGATCGCGCCTCGACCTCCCGGATTATAAAATAGGTTAGGTTACATTCGAGGACACCGAAGGTTTCGCCCTCCACTCAACCTCTCTCGTTTCGCGCCACCACAATGTGAATACGTACAAATTATATATGCATGTGTAACTTACAAATATATACACACAGTCGTATATAACCTGTACATATAATTAAATGTAATCGCAGAACTCTCTTAAGAATCGTTTCGCTCGCTTATCTCCAAATCGGGTGCGCAATAGTAACGCTATCTCCAGAATCCACGCCAATTCATATTGAAAATAATATCTTTAATAATCCTAGGAAGGACATCCTTCGCATACGATTTCGATAGTTCTCGCCGGGACAATGTAACGACTCGAGAAGATCACACGACACTTGACAGACGATGGAAGCTACATACCGTGGAAGGAACATTTCGACACAGAAATGAAATTATAGAAAAGTGCTCTAAACACTTGTCGCTCGATGGAATTATGAAAAAATATCCTTTCCACTCGGTCTGCCGATGGCGTTCCATCGAGTCAAATTACCAATTATCCGTAGTGGCAATTTCTCAAGTAGCAAAATAATATCCTAATTACACTTATAATTGCCGCCAAATTTAATGTACACTAGTGTTGTCGCTTAACCATTAGCCGGGAGCCGAGCAGAGGCCATTGGAACGATTTCTAATGAAAACCGAGGCATGCCTCGAGCCATTTTGCCGAAGAGCATCTCGAAGTACGAAACACATCCCTTCTCCCCTTTTATCTGAATCTCCAGTCCAATGCAATCGACTTCTTATGCTTCAAGCAAGGTAATCCGCCGTGCCGATAAACCTCTACAGAATACGATGTCCTCGAAACGTGCAAAGCGACTTCACATTCCCAGAATCGTGCTACCTGACAGACCTTATCGTCGGCAAGGATCGAATGGATTCGGTAGCGCGGTTAATATATAAAAATATTAATGTGGCCCTCCACATTGGTGCACCGGTGGCACAGAGTGCTAGCGATGCATCTCCCTCCAAGAATCAACCCTTCGAGAGACACTCGTCAGCCCTTCGCACCATTACTTGGCCCAGCACGTTATATTACTCTTGTGAGAGATTCCTATGTAAAATTCCCTCCGTTTCCCATTCTGGGTAACGTTGCACTCGTTTCTCGCACTTATTCGACTACGCACTCAGAGAAGTCACTCTCTCGCTCTTTCCAAATACGTTTGCTTAGTCTGCTCTGTCCTGCCTCTCACTCTCTTGCTTACACGTAGTATTATTCGGTAGTTCCGCGAGTACAATAATTAATATTAGATCAATATTTATTAATAACAATGGGGTCGTTGCCGATCCTTATATCTTACACGAGTACGCGCATCCTCGGGCCCGCGTCACATAACCTAACTCACAGAGTCGCGGGTTTGTTCCTGACGATTCCGACGCTCGGAGCTCACGTGTAAAACCTAAAAATCGTTCTCCACATCTCGCTCGCACTTCTATACAACATTTACATCGAGCGAACGTAAATTACGTGCAAACACACACTTTCCCCTACTCCGAGGAACTACACGTGTCGTTCCGCGGACCGCTTAACCTTACTTTTACTGGATTGGCTAAAAAGTCTTGCGACACAACGGCACAATGTTAAAATTCATATTTATCTATTGAATTACAACTTCAGACAGTAATCCCCCATCTCCATTTCAGATCTCTGCCCATTTATTGAATAGCTGCTCAAAGCATTTGTGAGTTCTCATTAAATATAAGAAATAAAAGCATATAAAATGTCGCAGGGCTTTTCAGCCAATCCAATAATTGTTATGGAGGCGAAAAGTCGGCGCCGTCTAGGAACATCCCTGCCTCGAGACGCCTCTCGATAGTTTCGTTCCACTAGGAACAATGGAAACCACTCGTAACGAACTCCGTTCAATTGCCATAGAATTTCCAAGTATTAACTAATAACAAGTCCAATACAAACACAATTTACAATTTCGACTATAAGAAATAAGTTAAATCTTGTATCAAAACAACATATGAACTTATGACTTAGAACTCTTCTTCCACGACTTGTCTCTATCTACGACAGCACAGGGAGAGTTTCGTAAGGTATTAAAAGTTCAAACGTATAAACTCCCCCTGATAGCAAGACCACAGCAAAAGTTACAAGTTCTTGGAGTCACTTTGCTGTTGTTTGGTTTCAGCAATCGACAACAGAGTCCCACTTTCAACAATACATTTCACATTGTACAGCAACGGAACAAAATGCTACAAGTGGTATCCATGTTTCTCACGTTCCTTCGAGTCGTACACCCCTTGAGCGATCCGCAAGTCGGGCCCTGTCCATAGAATCCTAACCTCCTCACAGCAGCGTGTCGCCCGTTTCAAAGCTAAAAAAGCACTTCTACGACGCATTAAGCCACGTAGCCCTGCGTCTCCCTAACCTCCAAGGAGAGCATCGGTTTCCTGTCCAACAGAGCATTCTGCACACAACATACCCAAGGCCTGGCCTGATACCCCATCGCCACTCCCTTTGTTGCGCACTTTTTGCAATAATCATTTCCACATATATCCCTACCTCTGATAATACCAGATTTTAAGAACGAGGTCGAAAGGCGTCCAGAGGCCAAACCCTGTGCAGAAAACTCCACTGGAAAATTACTCGAACGAGAATAGCCTTTGTTGTAAATTTGTTTTTAATGACAATAAAATAAGAAACAGTATAATAATAATAATTCAATAATAATAATAATAATTCAATAATAATTCAATAATAATTCAATAATAATAATCGTAATTCGTCACATGTAACGCTCTACCTAGTTCCTCCAAAGTTTATTTTCGACACATATCATCGTAAATACGTATCCACTAAGCCGTTCTTCTCCATCCCCTTAATTCAGTCCGAAGGTTCACCATCGCCGGCATGCGACAACCGTTAGTGTGGATGATGATGTATAATAATAATGAAAATTAATCAATCAATTGGTATCAATATCCCCTTAAACGTTAGCCCCTCTCGTGTTATATTAATTATACGTGTTGATTTTTCAATATATACCCCCCTCCCCCTTCCCCACCCCGTGTCTCTGCATAACCTCATTTCGTGGGTTTGCTCTCACGCCCAGGCTTTCGGAAGAACAAAAATATCTCGCCTATCCAATATCTATATATATTTATATATATATTTATATATATCTGAATATATACTGCCCTCCGATCGGTGGCCAATAGAGGTTAGCTCCAGCTCGCCGACTCTCCGATCAGGGGGGCGTGTATATTTCATATATACCGTAATGGTTTATCTCCCCCTCCTCAGCCTCTCCCTATCCGTTATTACAATATATATATTAAATATCCTCGACACAAGAAATATCGCTCAAGGTCCGACCAGGGCGTCTTTCTCATTCTCTCTCTTTCGATCGCATTCCTCCAGACAGTCATTCTCTCTCTCTTACTCTCTTATTCTCACGTCCAATCTCTCTCTCTCTTACTCTCGCTCTCTCTCTGGTACAGTTTAGGAAAATTAGTATCATCGCCGCGGTTCTCCCTATGCCACCGACAGGATTCCTAATCTCAAAACTAGCTTGACGTGTCACAGGCGCGCGCGCGCGTACGCACGCCTGTAGCACTTAATTGTCGCATGACGTCTCTGTCCAGAGGTTCTCTGTTTACATCCCTCGTTAACATAGAAACCTATGAATGTATGTTGGACAAATACGAACCTGTCACCTCGATGCCGACTCACCATCGAAGTCCAATGGGTGAAACGCTGTCTGGTATGATGCAAAGAAACGTCTTCGATTGCTGATTTCACATGTCTTGGCGTGCTATCTCTCCCTTCAGGACATTTTCAATTGTCTCTTCTATGGAGATCGAGACACGTCAGGGATTGTTTCTCAATTAGGTGTCACTGTCCGGCTGCTGTATACTCCGTAGGGCCATCTTTGTCTTCCTCCTAGGATGCTTCGGATACTACTTGGTCACCCTATTCCTCTCAACACAGGCACGCACTCACACACGCACACACTGTGCAGGTCTCGACAAGTGGCTCGGTGCGAACGGTCTTGGGTGATTTGGCTTGCGTCGTTGCATACATCCTAAGTACTCCTCGAGTCGCTGAGTGCTCTTTCTCTTTCTCCCCCTCTCTACCCGTGGCCCACCCACGCCGAGCCCCAGGATATCGGCAGGAACTGTTCCAGTCCTGAGATCGCCTACTCGATCACCTTGAGCACCTTGCCAATGGCGATGGTTTTGTCTGTGGATAAACAATTGCAGGTTAGGAAGCGAAGTTACCTTCCAATACGCCCAATTGAGATTCGTTTGGATTAGCTACATTTTTACAGTTAATACACTCATTCCTTGGAAAGTACAGCTAATCCTAAGGAACTTATGGTTAGAGAGATTATGACAGGATATATTAGAAGGTCGGTACTCACTTTCGTCCCTAAGGGTGAACCGTCCCATCTGAGGGAATAATTTGAATTTTTCAAGGCATATCACTCCTGCACACTCGATTCTCATTATCGCCACCTGGTCCTGCTTGACGAACCTCGGCCTCGTTTTGCTCTTGTCGCCAGTCTTCTTGTCGACGAGGCATATCAGTGCCTTAACCGTCACTTCCTCCGCTGCACAGTGGATGTGCATCACCGCACTGTAGCCTGCGCAGATGATGCTCTTGTGTTCCAGGATGACGAGTTGTGCGTCGAAGACTTTTCCCGTTTTGATGGGATTGTTGCTGTCACAGAGAACGAACCCTGGACTGACGTCCTCCTCCTCGATGCCCTTCAACTTGATCTTGACATTCTCTCCAGGACCCACTGAGGTAACCTCCTCGTCATCGGACCATAGCTGATCGACGGTGACTGCAGTCTGTTAAAACACCAGTACAGTAGTAGAATTTTAGATGCATCCTAAGTAGCCTCTCTGTGGAGGAAAATAAGAGAAGAAAATATGGAGAAATATAACCTCATACCCTGTTAGGCATGACGAGTAACGACTGTCCTTTCTTGGCTTCGCCAGCTTCAACCTTCCCCATGACCACCGTTCCCATGTCCTTGTATTTGTCGACAATCGGCATTATGAACGGACCGTTGCTCTTCCTGTTGAGGGAGGGCAACGAGTCGATGAAAGGAATAAAGGGTGGCCCCTTGTACCAGGTGCACAATTGTTCTGGTATCGGGTCCTTCAAACCGATACCAAGCTGTCCAGAGACCGGCATGAATGTAAGGTCCTTCGCCGGATTGAAGCCCAACTTACGGAGATAGGGCAGTATCTTGTCTCTGAAATCGAAACGAACAATCCTGTCAGAGACAAGAAAAATCAACTTGCCCGCGAGAATGATTAACCTCTATATTTCACAACGCATCCCTCTCTATCTGTCTAAAGTGAGGTTACGACAAACTTGTACGGCCACAAGGCTGACTTCCAGGTTGAAGGCACTGTAGGCAAATTCTAACCTTTACTGGCTTTGAAATTTCTCACTTACGCCGTAATAATGATTATCCAACCTAGTAAGGATTTCTTCTTCGTGATCTTCTTTGTCTGTCCACACTTAACTGACCTGTCAAGCGTAACCCCCTCTCTGTCGAGGGATCCTCACCTGCATTCGTTGTACCTTCCCTCGTCCCACTCGACCGTTGGATCGTCCATCTTATTCACTAGCACCACGAGATGTTTCACTCCAGCAGTCTTGGCCAGCATGGCGTGCTCCCTGGTTTGCCCTCCCCTGTCGAAGCCTGTCTCAAACTCTCCTTTCCTGGCCGATATCACTAGCACCGCCAGGTCAGCCTGTGCTGCTCCACCGATCATGTTAGGCACGAAGCTCTTGTGACCTGGCGCATCCAGGATTGTGAAGTGCTTCCTGTCTGTCTCGAAGTACGCCCTGCCAACCTCCACCGTCTTTCCCTTCTCTCGCTCCTCCTGGTTGGTGTCCAAGGCCCAACTCAGGTACCACGTCTCCCTGCTCCTTTCCTTCGCTTCTCTCTCGTACTTCTCCAAGGTCCTCTTGTCGACCATCCCCGTCAAGGCCATTATCTGGCCTCCAATGGTAGACTTGCCAGCATCTGTTAATAGAATAAAAATACTTAATAATAATGAAATGAATAAGTAAAGAAGAAACATGAAACAGATACACGAGAGACAAATAGAGTAGATGATTAGACGTTAAAGCACTCCAATACCACAAAAAAAAATTATTTGTAATACTTAGTATCATGAGATGTTCTTCTCATTGGTTTAACTTGGTAGCGTAATATAGAGAGAAGCTTTAGTGTCGATGACACAAGGCCTGTCATGACATTCTAGTACATACCCACATGGCCTATGAACACGACGTTGACATGCTCCTTTTTGCTTTTGGTATCTTCCGCAACTTTGATCACCTTCTTCTTAGGTATCTTGACGACCGTCTCCTCATCTTCTTCGATGTCAGCCTGACATTAAAGTCAAAGGTTGGTAATTATCCACATTATTCAAAGTTGATCATTTGGGAAATCTTATCTAAATAAGCTCGTGGTATGTCAATTCGTAGGAATATGTTTTGCTACCTCTTCGTTCTCAGGAGTTAGTAGAGGGTCACCGTCGACGGCAGCTTCTTCCCAGGAGTCAGCAGGTTGATGTTCAGGGCTGGTGTTGAGAGGGTCGATGTTCATGTCGCTGGGAGGTGGAGCCCCTCCTCCGGCTGGAGGTTCCTCGGCTCGGTCGCCCACCGGATCAGGTGGCATTGCCGGTGCACTAGCTGCTGCGAACAATAATCCCTCGTGACATTAGACACAGAGATATTTCAATCCTTACATGAATCACAGAATCCAATTAAAAAATACTAATAAAGTCAGGTTACAGGAACAGTGATAACAAACTGGGTCGGAGAACATTAAAATCTCCCTCTAACATCCTGCATAATAACGTTTCAACAGGGGAAGTAATTTTAGGTTATAACACCAATTTCAGTAAAATACAAAAGGTCTACGCAACACTTTTGGAAGTAGCAAGTTGGTACAGTTCTTGGATTACAACATTAACCATATCAACTGTGCATACTAAGTTAGAACACTCGTAATCCAAAACTGTAGACACATTAGAAACATTGACTCATCCCTAACTATTCATCTTCAAGGGCCAACCAAGTCCACATATCGCCCCTTCAAACATCAAGCACTGACTTCTCGGCAGTATCCACCATCAAAGCACAAAATCCTTCCACTATCAGGTTCCACAGGTGCAAAAATCGCAGAACATTCTTTCTCGATCCACTTCCAGCTGTTACCCAGCCCACAATGACCAATTCAGCCCAGAGAAATCCAGTTAAATCCAGAAATGTCCAGACCTATCCACCGAGCCCCATTACACACTAAACCTAGAAATGACATGCCCTGACCAACGAAACCCCCGTTTCCCTCTTCAAAACACAAATCCAATCCCTGGACAACGCTTAACCCTTTTGAACCCTAAAAACCTCTGAGATTCTCAAAAGCAGCCCTAAAATACTTTTAACCCATCTGCCACGAGTCCACCGCAAATCCTATTCGAACCGGAGCTGTGGTCTGTCCGTTCCTGACCTACCCTGCAGTGGTTCCGGAGGTCCTGATAATCCAGGGAAGATGACCGATGGATCGAATAGACTAGAGATGTTCAAGCTGGTTCGAAGTGATTTGAAGTGACTCGAGGTGACTCGATGAACTAACCTAACAATCTCGTTGACTCACCGTGGTGGGTCTCCGGAGGCACGGAGGCCGGTGGCGCGTTAGCCGGGGCCGGGGCGACTGGGAGACTTGGGGCCGCGGGACTAATGCAGAAGGAAGGCACGAACTCGGCCGCGTTCACGTTCAGGGTGGAGAACTTGCCCTCGACCTCGTGGGCCCTCTCCTGGACGGCGGGGTTCGCGTCGGCGCCGTCGGCCTGCTGCTCCCACGAGTCCGGCGCAACGCTGTTCGCCATGCTCTCGGTGAGCCGCGGCGGCTTCTTCCTCGTGCGACCGCGTACCTCTCCTCGGTGACTCTCTCTCTCTCCCTCCCTCTCTCCGCCTTCGGGACCGGGCCTCTCTCTCTCGGCCTCCTCCCTTCGCGCTGTTCACTCCCGGGCGATGAGTCGTCCTCGCCGGGGCACTCGTTGCACTCCGCCTCGCCTCGTGTACGCACCGCGGATGCCTCCTCGCGGACGGGCGTTAAAAAAATATATGTATATCTGTATACCTATATATATATACACGTATAAGGTATATCGCGGGGTATATAGATATATCGGTATGCATATACGTGTCTATCTTGCCGTATTCCTTGCGGGCACTGGCACACGCGTGTATACCTCGCGACTCCGCGTGCGGTCCCCGTGGTCCGTTTTGCTGCCGAGGTAAGCCGGAACTGCCGGAGTCAAAACAGCGGCGGAACGCGCGCCTCCTCCTGCTGGCGCGAGCTCTCTGATTGGTCGCCGCGGTTCGGTCGGGCCGCGCTCATTGGTCGCTTTCCGATGGACCGGGTGGTGTGGACCAATGGAAGCGCGGTACCCGTGAGCGGTGGCTAGTCCACGGGAGTCACTTCCGGCTTGAAGGAAGGGAATTGCCACAAGCTGTGATTAAGGTTGATATTTCATTGGCGCTACAGCGATATGTAATGGAGGTTTTGATTGGCTGCAAAGAAATAGCTGGAGAAATAGAGAAAGTTCTGCCGTACGTTCTTTGCAGCCAATCAAATGCTCTTATTTTCGCTTCGTCACTTGTATGTATCTGTTGCACTAATGAAATATTGGCCTTAAGACGAAATTTTGCCCCTGAAGTTCCACAATTCGAGATAACCGAAGTTTAACTAGTTTATACGCGGTTTAAACCTACGGTATACCACTTAAACTCCGGTTAATTCGAAGTTGACGAACGAGGCCTAAACTGCATATAAACCAGTTAAACGAAGTTTAATTGGTTTAAAGCATGTTTGAACTAGACGTAAACCAATAAAACTTCCGTTAACTCGAGTTCGCACACTCGAGAGCTGTGATTGGCTGGATTCCGTTGGATCACTGAGGAACCACCAATAAGAAGACGTCGCAGAAAAGACGAACGGGATTGTCCCATTGTGATTTTAAACATCGATCATACAAATTTCTTTTTAACAAATTCCTTAACCTCGTTTATTCGACGCGTATGACCTGTCATGCAAATTTTTAGGGATAAAGTAATTTGCAGATGGAACATTTTTATATCCTGCTTGTTATTACTTCTCTTATATTAAGTTATGGTTAATGTTTCTCAAATAAATTTCTCTAACGTTTATCGTAATTTCCCGCTATTTTAAAAGATAATCCAAACTCTAAATAAACAGCAGATCAAACCTATTGATATCTATGGAATGTTACTCTTAACGTTGAAGTATTTATTTCTTCCAATTACATAACCTGCGATGTGATAATGGTTTAAAAATTTTACCTGAAGTGCGATCCCTGGATACGATAAAATATATTTGGTTAAAACAACCTCTGTATGTATTTACATGTTCCAGGTACTAACGTTAATGCAGAAAATTTTAATACTCGCAATCACCGAATGAAGTGATCATTGTGCATTTAGTCAGACGTCTATCAAGATTACTAATCCCAAGCAGAAATTTGTTAAAACATTTCTCCAACAATACCGCCCATTGTAATGAGTATTATAAATATTTATATATTTATATTACAATATGGGAGCATTCCAAGCATTTTAAATGTAACATGAGAGAAGACAGTTCTCTAAGGACTGTAGAGAAAAATCTTAGAAGAGCTAACTGATCTGCGTAACATCCGTCAAACTTAAAAGATCGACTTGCCGGAACGCAGAAGTAAAACTATATGTCAAGTCGTTTATTAACAAGAAGAAAACTCTACATCGCACGTCACAGTCCAGGTTTATGCTATGTTATGCGCTGCACATTTTCCTTTTTTTTCTCCGTTACAGCGCCTCTCTTTCGTTATTTGTGATTACACAGCGATGTCTATGAACCGCAGCCTCAAGGATCCTCGATGCCACGCCACAACCTCGAATTACCGCTTGTTTACTCTCGCTTATTCATTAATTCTTTTAATTTACTCATCTTTCCCCGACATAACGCGTAACCTCTGCAGTATTGCACTCTTGCTGTGGATGACCACGTTCTCTTTGAACACATTTGTTTAGAAAGTTTAGTTGATTCAAAGACTCGAAGAAACAGCGATGGATCGCAATGATACGTATGCAGATGTACACGCGCAATTGTGTCGAGTTAAGAGGAAGGAATAAAGTCAATGAAACTTGTATCTCTAACATACTGTACGTTATTTAAGATTTCCAGGAATCGTATTAACTGTGACAAGAAAGTGACAGATTTCCTAAGAGCGAGCTAATCAGCGGAGATATTTAAAATCCACATTGCTGGCAGATGTGACACAATTCTTATGAAACAAATTCCAGAACCTTCCTCATGATTTTCAACTCATTAACAAATTCACCCTTTTCAACGTCATCCTTGAGCTCGCCTTCGAAAATCCGTCCTTTGCTGTTAAGCTCCCCGATGACCGCGAAAAAAACACTTCCCTACATCAGGGAAATTGATCCTACCGCATGATGAATGGTATAGCAGCATTGTAAGAGCTCCTATGTATTAAATCCCAAAATACCAGGGAAGTGACTCACCAACCAAGCAGAATACTTTCGATGACTCCGCAGGTGAACATAACGAGGAGGTAACCTTCCATCGCAACGACCATTACACTCAACGAATTTGTCCTAATGTCAAAACGTTCTTGCCCCGACATGGTCTTCTGTCCCTCGGAAGTCATAACCCGCCTCGGTGCATCTCATCCACACAAACATCTATCCCGTACCTCTCCGATGAAGAATAATTCACCGTAAACGAATCCCAGGAGGCACCAAGTAGACGTCCATCAGGGCAATCTCCAACTCAATTCCACCGGTTCTTCGCAATATGCCGTCGGCTCTGGTGGTAGCTTCGAAGGGCACGCACAGGTTGCAAGACAAAGACCGAGATGACAGTCTTCCCCTGATTTGATCCACAATTCCCTTAACAAGCATTTAACTCGGATTAATATAACTATAATTTATTTATTTACAGATTTATTCAATGTTAATAGATAAGAGTACACTGTATCGTATCGTTATAGTACGAGTTCTCAATATATCTAGTGATAATGCCATTCGCAAAGGAAGACGTACACCTGTCATGTTAACTTAATGTACAAACAAAATTTTAAACGCAGCTAACAAATTATTAAGCCATTAAATAAGTGAATCCTTTCGACGAAACCAGTCACAACATGGAGTACTTTATACTTAGGAAGTGGTCTTACCTCCTGTCAGCCAGTTCCACTTCGCCTCTGCGTATCTGGAGGAATGGCTTGACGTAGATGTTAGGTCGATTGCTGTTGCTGCGGTTGTTGCGGCGATTGTTGTTGCGGTTTGCTGCGATGCTCATAATTGACGAGTCGTTTGCCGACGAGGTATTTGTCGTCCTTGATGTGTTCGTACAGTTTGTGGAACTGCCTGATCTGGAAGCTGACCACGACAAAGACGACGTTGACCAGCAGGAGGAAGGGATAGAGCCTGCGGGCAATGAGGATCTGGGTTTGGAGGTTAGAGACCAGGAGAGGCAAGATGCCATACGCCATAGCGTATGGAACCGCCAGGGCCAAGCCGAAGCAACAGATAACAGGGGCTGCCAGTTCCGTCACTACAAACTTCAGGTCCATCTCTCTGATCCCATCGTTGTAGGCCTTCTCGATGGCCAATCGAAGCTTCGACTCAGGGCCCATCATCGTCACTGCAGTGGCTATCTTTGTGTAGAGCACTCCGAGAGCCCAGTCCTGCCAGATAAAGAGGATTGGCGTCTGTTCCAGGGGGATGCGCAAGGGTATTATCACCACGAGCTCAAGGAGAAGACCAAAGAGCAGGGGAATGACCCCGACAAGAAGGATGCTCGCTACGGAGGCCTTCAGTCCGAGGACTGCCCAGTGCTTGATTCTATCCAGAATGGCACGCCGACCCCTCGGCAGCCAAGAAAAGGCCAGAGCCAGACCTTGAGCCAGGGCCCAGCACAAGTATGTACCACAAGCCACCGTATACACTTCGTGCACCCTCCCCGAGAGAGCTGACACGTTCTCGCCGCCATCTGTCGATGAAAATTTCCTGCTATAAGGAATGTCCTGACAGTCATGAAGTTTCATTTTTTCTAAAGATATTTGACAATATCTATAAACAAATTTTTCAAAAATTTAAATCCTATGGGTGTCCAAACCTTTCTTACAGTCTCCATATTCACAGAATTAAGTTTGAAACGATTCGGTACACCCAGTTCAGGGAAAAGTTTCATGAACGAGACCTCTTTGACGTCACTTTCACGTCACCTTAAACTCGAGCTGAGCCGAGTAAAAATTATTAATAGCCTTTTTAACTCACTGTTGTTGGAGAGGTCGGGCAGCAGGATGAGAGGTGAGGGCGCCGGAGCACCGACCATCCACAAAGCCATGATTCTGCGTCCAATCCAAATTGGAAGTGTCATCATGACGAGACTGACAGCGACAAGGGTAATGCAGACGCAGACTAGCAGAGCAATAAGGCGGGCTGGGAACCATCGAGGCCTGACGTAGGGCAAGAAATTCGAGGAGCCCTGTCCCCTCTGAAGCAGGGCATGGTGTGCTACTCCGAGACCCTGGTGGTGAGCCTCTTCGACGACTGCTGGGCCTGGATCGAAGCTCGGGTCCTGGAGCAGGTAGGACCGCAGATCCAACATCCATGCCACAACTCGACACCAGGCACGCACCACTGCTTTCAACCAGGTGCGGGTATTGGACTGCTCCAACAGTGCAGGTAACACTGCCTGCAGCAACAGGAGCTCCAACGACAGCTCACTAACCTGCTTCGGAGGTTTTTCGTGATAAATCAAACGATTCCATATAGCCTAATTTACAGAAGTTTCATAAACGATTGCTTCGTCGAATGCCACTTTCGTATCACCATAAAGCGGTGGGAGATGAGAAATAAAGAGAAAGAGAGAAAAAGGAAAATAGTGAGTGACATTACCTGAGCTTCGTTCTGGACATTGACAGTGTACGGCAGGAAGCCAGGCCAGGCCCATCGAACTATTTTAACAGGCAGCCAGAGCATAAGTAGGATGACCGTACCGAATATGACGATGGAAGAAACGAGCCTCCTGGCATGTCTAAGAATTGGCAAGTGTATCATCTCCTGGATGGGCGAAAAGTCTGGATCGTTGAGGTTCCTCAGGAACCAGAGCACTCCGGGCCTGAGGAACTCCCTGAGGAGGAGGACGAACGAGGCGAAGTAATAGATATACATTATGCCAGCGAGCCAGTGAATAAACATCGAGGTGCCTGGTGCCATGCTGAAGGAGGCCTCCCGGTCCCTAAGGGTGGCATCAAACATGGCCAACGAACAGATGTCGAGCCACCAGCCACAGACCAAGGGCAGCACGCCGATCTCCACCACCGAGAGCAGGGACACCTTGACGACGACGTAGCAAAGACCAAGGATCTGTTGTGATCGGTGGAAGCCCATCAAGGCTGCCAAAGTATGCAACACCACTAGACATACTCCAATGACACAGTAACCACAGAGGGTGGTTACAAGGCCCTCAAAGTGGGAAGCTGCTGCGTGCTCTTGGAGTCCCAGGCCTGCGATGGCAAAGCGACCCATGTGGTACGGGCAAAAGGCAAACAACTGCAATCATAAGACAAATAAAATATACCTCTTACTCTTATGTTTAATACTCCAACAGTTGTTCACCCACGTCGTGTATCGACATATACAAATATTGGAATAAATGGATTTAATTCTTTCATCTTAAGATCGACTTAAGCGATGTTAAGATGTATAAGAAAATAATAATCTGTTTAGATTTTAATACTTTAATTAATAATAGATTTCTATTGACTGCAAGAAAAATTTCGGGTAGGATTTAATGTCTGTAGCTTTTGGTTAAGTTTACCAAGATGAAGAGGGCGTTCAGCGAGACAACCCAGAAGATGTGTTCCAGGAAGACCAGGGAGCCATCCAGCCCGAGCAACCTTTCCCAGGTGAGTTCGTCCGCAGGCCTGTCCCACTCCATTGGGTTCCAGTTAGCCTCTTCTGCCTGTCCCTGCCCTGGACCTTGAGCTTGACCTCGCCAGCCACCATCCGCAGGAAGCTGTCCCTGGGCAGCGTGTATGCCCGGTTCATCCCTTGGAGGAGAGGCATTGCCTTGCCTGTTGGGCCCCTCCGGCGTACCAACTAAGAGAGGATCTGCCCCCAGGTCCTCACCACCCTCTCGACTTGGCGAGGCTCCTTCATCGATCAGACCCCGATTCGGGCCATCTGGGAATTTTTAGGTTACTCCGTAATCTATCTTATCCTATTCTGCTGTCATTACTAATTGCATAATCAGAGGAGTTTCCAATTTGCCTTAGGATTATTTTTACCTATTAAGTTTGGTTCTTCACTCCGAACAGGAGGTTCCTCGATGAAGGGTGGAACATTGTTATTATCTTGTGCCTCGGGTACTTGGAAGGCATGGTCCTCTTGGACCCGTGGCACATTCGCCTCAGGTTGCAACCTGTTCTCAGCCGGTGGTAGTTGTACGTTGTCCCGTTCAAGCCAGTCGGGACCTCCTGCATGGAGTATCTGTTCCCTGAGCCATACCAAACCGATAAAGCTGAACAGTGTACACGTCACCACAAAGCAGCCTTGGAACACGTCAGATGAGACGTTCTCTAGGGAAAACACCTCCATCGGCAGCGACATTATCTGCGGTTTGGTTGTTCAATTATCAGAATTGTTTCAGTCATTTGTGCCATAGATATTCCAGCATATGTCTACTCTATAAATATTTCAAACTCTTTTTTTTTCTTTACATGTATACATTTAGGAAAATAATTTACCCGAACGAGATTCAAGGAACCGCCGAACAGCACTCGGTAAGTACGACAAGCAGATAAGGGAACGATGCCCAGCCAAGCGATCGCCACTACTGTGTAATGGAACCAGTATTTCACCGCAGTGAGGACACTCGACAGCAGACCTTTGACGACATCCTTCAGAGGTAACCGCCGTGGCATGTCTGGACTGTATACTGGCATGAAGGAAAAGCGATACCCGCAGAGTTCGCAGTACTCCTTGCGTGAGTATCGCATCCATTGTAGCAGACATTCCTGATGGATCCATTTGATGCTTCCGGTACAAATGCAGGGATGGAAGAGTGGCCGGTCAGAAAGACCCTCTGCCTGGCATACCCTGCAGATGTCCGCGCCTAACATGTCCTCCGTCATGTTTGCTGTAGGATCGCTCTATGCCTCCTAGTCGTGTCCACGACTAAATATATCCTCAGCTATCGTCGCCAGGTCTGAAATTAATCCATGATTTTAAACTATCTCTATACAATAAGCTTTGATAAACCTTTGCATTGGCTTACGAGTACCAAAAATATAACAATCCCACTGCCGTTGAGTGACTCGATGGCATAAAGGATTTTGTTAAACACCAAGCAGTCCCTGTATAGCACAGGGAAATAAGAATGAGGTTATTTCATGTGCTGAAGGCTATCAAAAAGTTTTGGCGTTCATAAGGGACAGTCCGGATTGCGTCGAAGTGAAATTTATAAGATCAAGCACATTAACAGGTTAAGTAAAAAACAGACCTTGTCCAAAGGTGAAAACGTCGCACGCGAAAACGCAGCGATACATATCAACAGTTCAAAGCTATTCCGTAAAGTATTCGACCGAGAGCTCAGGGCAGAAAACAGGTATGAAGAGCCAGTACTTACGTGTGGGTCATTAGAAACACATCGAAAATGAAAATATACCGTGCTAAGTGTCGAAAGTTAGTTATCTACTGCTACCTCCAGCTGTTTCTTTCTAAACACATCAGCGGAGCAGCCAACCTCACGAACGTGAATCTCGTCGAGAATAACAAGAATGACGTAATAAGACTTGTGTGGACGTTCCAATTCCGAGAAAATTGGAGGAGAAGCACTCGTAACGATTTCCTGTACTTAAATCTCAAGTTAGTGACATTTACCGAAGCTGAATATCAGTGGTTACAGGATACAATCAACGTCGCCATCTTGTCAGCCATGAAGACGGCCATTTTTGGAAACACACGCGCCTCGGCACGAACTCGATGTATATGAGCTCGTTTTCCGTTGGTCCAGTCCCAACGGAATGCTAGGTTCTGATTCGTCGGCTATCGACTTGTCCGCGGAGAGCTCCAATCAGAATTTAACCTTTTTCTCTTCGACTGTTTTGAGTTTCCATCCGGTGAAAATGCGAATATCGTGAGCCGTATCATATTCTAGAACAATCGGAAAGATCGATTCCGTCAGGCCGTTATAAAGGCAGATCGCGGTTGGTCGAGATGGTGCCTCATTCTTTTGAAAGTACGACGCACTTTCGATGTATCGGAAGCAGCGGTTCTCAATGGGAATACTCAACGGCGAAAAATTGCTACATTGGATTTCCATGAATAAATGAACTGAGTGAACTGAAATTGACTGAAAAGTTCGTACGCACCTCTGAGTTTCCGGTGTCGCGCCACGCTGCCGATTTTTGAATTGATATGATACTTAAACGTTATTAACGACCAAGGCTTCGCACACGTTTGTAGGATTCCACTGATGTTGGGCTTGAATATATTGTATTTATTTGCACCTTATATTTAAACTTACGCGATATATCCTTAAATTTAAACTCAGACAAACAATGGCCTCGACTGACTCGAAGAACGTTGAGGTTAGAAAAACCAAGTCCAAGAGACACAAGAAAAAGAAGATCAAATCCGAAGGTGGTATCACGATAAATGTTAACAAAATATACGACCAATTTTTTTCTATAGATTGGTAATAAAATCAAGATTGCTGTTAACCTTTCAAAGATACCGTTTTGAGGTTAAGCTATCGAAGACAATTGCAATTTTCTTCATACGTATTTTGTAGGCAAAGAAGACAATGTGAACTATTACGTTGACAAAACAGGGAACAAGAATAACCTCGATGCTCCGACTGACAGTGTCAATGACCAAGTCTCATCCACGAGACAGAGAAAGTCTCAGCGCACGATTGTAGGAAACTCTTCATTAAATGGAACGGGTCGTAATCAAATAGAAAATAAGGAGCAGGAGAAAAAGAAACAGAAAGGAAAGAGAAAGGTCAAACAAGAAAACGACGAGGTCACTGACGAATCTCCTACTAAAAAAATTAAGAAAACGAGGTAAATTTTAGTTATGGGAGATGGTATGCTTTTAATCTGCTTTTTGTTTATGTCAATATTTTATTTGCTTTTAGCACAGACTCGGAAGATACAGATGAAGAGGACTGCGATATAGCGGAAGAAGATAATGCTCAGAAACCTCCAAAGATGTCAAAGAGACAAATTAAGAAAGAAAAGACTGAGAAGAAGGAAGCTGAGAAAAAAGAGGCAAGTAAACTCGAAGCAAAACAACGGGCGCTTAATTACGTTTCAAAGGTAATTTTGTTTCTTATATCATTATTGTTGTGGTCAGAAGTCAAATGTCTGTATTGTAATGTTATGTATATTCACGGTTCAATTTTTAGTGGAAACATGCAAAAAGCGAGTGGAGGTTTGAGAAACTCCGTCAGATCTGGTTAATGGATCATTTATTGGATCAAACATCGATACCCGATTCAATCTTCCCAACTGTGCTTGAATATTTTGAGGGTTGCAAAGGTATGGCCAGGGAGCAATTATCGAAGAAAGGCATGGATGTTATTAAGAAGGTCGAAGAAGATGAAGAGAAACGCGAAGAAATCATGGAATCAATAGAATACAAGAGAGCTAGACAACTTCTACAAGCATTGCCTTCGGAAACATAGTTTTGTCTTGGATTACGAGACTTCCTTGCAAGCTTATTCTAAAATTATCTATTGACACCCAAAAGAAGTCGTTGAACTTTTGCGAGTTTTCATTTAGATCTATATCATCAACCTAGTTCCTGCAATTTACAATTACAATGCATAAAGGAAATTGTAAATAAAGTGAAGATAATTCCAAATGGGGAACTCTTGAGCGCAATGGAATTATTTTTATCAATACTAACATAGCTTGCAAAGGCTCTGTCAAAATTTTGTTAATACGCGATATTGTTCAATTTTTGTATGACCAGTCATCACAAATTTTTATATGACAAATAAATTGTATTTAAGTTGCACATGCTTGTTATATTCTTGCAAACACAATAGACTAAAAATGTGTATGCTACAGAGAAGGACATATATTTAACTTGTTTATTCTATTACGAAACAATGTGCACCACAGGCACTCTATCAGCTAAAAGATACATAACCCCATGAATGCACATCCAGACAAAATAATTTATCTGTACACCATAAACTTCATTAGTTTTAACTAATGTATTAAAGATAAATTTCAGAACTACTTTTTACAAGGAAGATTTCTTAGCTGAATGCTATTAAGGTTCAGCATATTTATCAACAAACTTCCTGAGCTTATCCGTATCCTGGAGCCCAATAATTCTCTCAAGCACCTTCCCATCCTTCATGGCGATCAAAACAGGCACAGAGCCAACCTATAAGAAAGAATTATTATATAATCTAATGCCTCTAAAAGAAACAAACCAAATTTTACACATTAGCTGACGATGCAAAATTTAACCTCATAATCCAGAGCTAGATCCGTGTTCTCGTCGATGTCAACCTTCGCCAACAGAATCTTTCCTTGCTTTTCGGCGATGACAGACTCCAACCTGGGCGTCAGCATGCGGCATGGATTACACCATCTGATGAATATGCAAATACGAAACGTTTAATCAATTCATATTTGAAGAAAACTATGGAGTTACCATTAGACTTATCGAAGTGACTCGACTTCCATAAAAATTATCAAGATTTTTGTGCCCAATTTCAGCAAAAAGGACAAAACTAAAGCGCCAACTTACGTAGCGAAGAAATCGATGATTACAGGAACCTTCGAGTTTTTAACGCGATCGTTGAAGTCCTTGTTGTCTTGAACCTTGAAAGCTGCGGAGACTGCTGCTTCCTGCGCCGGAGCGTTCGCGAAATTTCGACTGTTCAAAGCCATCCTTGTGGCCCTCGAGCCGACGCGTAACATCTTCGAGTTTGCTAATTAAAACAGAATTACCTTTGCTCTACACTCGAATTCTCTGATTTAATATTACGCCGAAATCCAACGATATTCCGTGACGCGACTAAGCGTGTGACGATTCTGCGCGTTGGACTACCCCGACACATAACCTCACTCTTCCTCCGGAGGTGAGCTCAAATTAACTCTCTTAAAAATTTCCGAGTGGATTCAAAGCAACGGCAGGATATAAAGGCTACGGAGCGGTTGTTTCACGGGACATTATTATCTGTAATAATGTGATAACCTTTAATGCATGACATATTACTCCGATTTACTTTAATGTCGTTTTAAACATTTTAAATCGCCTGTTGGTCGGTGCTTCTCGCGCTCTCATTGGTGTGCAGTTTCTCGCGCTCTCATTGGTCAGCAGCTTCTCGTGCTCTCATTGGTCAACGGTTTCTCGCGCTCTCATTGGTCAACGTTTTCTCGCGCTCTCATTGGTCAATGGCTTCTCGCGCTCTCATTGGCCAGTGGCTCCTCGCGCTCTCATTGGTCAGCAGCTTCTCGCGCTCTCATTGGTCGACGGCTTCTCGCGCTCTCATTGGTCAACGGCTTCTCGCGCTCTCATTGGCCAGCGGCTCCTCGCGCTCCCATTGGCTCGCCGCCATCTTGACCGGTTCGACAATCGATTGCGCCATCTAGGCAAGCTCGCGGTCGATGTCACCCAACTCGAAGTGCGGCGGAGTCGGTCGTGTGTGCTCGCTGCATGCTATCGCTCGTGCGCTCTCGCCCGGCGCAATTTCGCGCGGCGTCTTTTTGTGTATTAGGAGTTGTTCGACGCGAGCGTCGTCCTTGCTGCGGCTTCCTTCCGTGGATCGGGCCGAACCACCATTCTTGGGCGCCGCCACGCGGGCCGAAGAAGCCCACGTCGAGGGGAAGATGTCGCCGCTCTGAGGCTACGGATCGCTTGCCACGACACAACGGAGACATCCGAGCCCGCTCTCGCGCTTTCCGCGGGCTGAGCGCAGATTTTGCACCTCCGACTGACCCACGAATGCGTAAGTTTCAATCCTCGTTATCAATTGTCGGAGAAAGTTCCCCACGAAGGGGCTCTTCTACTTCCGCGGCCCTGAAAACAGGATTTTTGGGGACACACGCTAATCTGCACTGCTCGAGTAGGAATTTGTATGGCTTAAGTAGAGATACAGTCATTTTGTGTTATTCCGCAGCGTTTGTCAATGGTTTCGGCACGTATCCTGTATCCTTCGTGGCGACTCAAAATGAACCTTTCAAGGACATCGTTTGTTGGGCTTTTCGGTCCTTGCTCCTCGAAGAGAAACTCCATGCATTGAGTTACATCGATTAATTTCAATTGATACAGTAGATGGTTATTATCAAATCCGTGATGTGTTTTGCACGCGTTATTAGGGATATTTTCCTGCAATTAGTGAATCTTGACGCTTGGAATTATCTCTTGGCATATCTGAGATAAAGGGCACGGGTTGATCCATGTTGAGGCTCTCTAAATATTTCGTTATTAATGCTTAATAAAGGTGACCTCTGTTATAAATGTTCCAAACCTTGCTTGGGTTTATGGTTGTTTATATATATTGATGTTTATGTATCTGCGTTAGTTTTCAGTTAGGCTATTTTAGAGGTTAATGTTTGTACATGGATTCTTTAGGGACAGGTTTAAGCAGGCAGGATGTCGGTACACTACAAGTTCAAGTCCACGTTGGATTACGACACCGTATCCTTCGATGGGCTTCACATATCCGTGGCGGATCTAAAGAAAGCGATCTTCCATCAGAAACGCATCGGCAAGAATACCGACTTTGATTTACAGATCACTAATGCACAGACCAAGGAAGGTGAGCTCTGAATGAATTTTTACCCACTCTTGGATAGATTTATTTCAGCACGAAAGTCTATATATCTATATTTATAATTCTACGTCACAATATATCTTTTATTTCAGATTATACCGATGATAATGCGCTCATCGCAAAGAATACTAGTCTTATCGTAGCAAGAGTGCCTCTGACGGTCCAGCAGAAAAGATCCTGGGATCGCAATGAACCTCCAACATTTAGCAACTTAAAAGATGAATCCAACTTAGGCCGCACGGTTGACCTCACTCGCCTCGATGGTTCAGAGGAGGACAAGATTCGTGCGATGATGACGCAATCAACCCAGGATTATGACCCATCGAAGTAAATAGAAACAGTTATTCAGGGACATTTGTTGTTCGAATTACTTTATTAGTACAGGATTTAAAGTGTCTGGATTTTATTATAAATTCCTTTTGTGTTTATCTAAGTTATATGAAGATCCGTGGTGCGAATCAGACCGGTGATGTGCCACCGAATTATCGTTGCTACAAATGTCACCAGCCGGGACACTGGATAAAGAACTGTCCTCTTGGGGCAAACCAGGAGCCGATCGAGATCAAGAAGAGCACCGGCATACCTAGGAGTTTCATGGTTCCGGTTGAGGGCCCTTTGGTACCTGGAGCCATGATGACTCCTACGGGACATTATGCAGTTCCTGCTATTGATCAGTGAGTAACCAGTGGTAGTTAAATATTTAAATATCGGTCATTCAAAGTGATTTATGGTAAACATCTTGCATAATTTCTATTTCATAGTCAAGCCTATAAGGAAGGGAAGAAAGAGAAACCTCCGTTCTCCCAGGATCCAGAACCCATTGTTGAGAAGCCGGAGATTCCAGAGGACCTGCTCTGTAATATCTGTAAAGATCTTCTGACGGATGCTGTCATGATTCCCTGCTGTGGAAATTCCTTCTGCGATGAATGTAAGCTCTTCTTCGAAACAAGTGTAAAACGGTTTGAGACTTATTCCATGACCTAAGGTGGCTTATTTAGTTACCTAAATCTGACTTCTTTAAATCTTCCTTCTCTAGGTATTCGTACGTTCCTATTAGAGTCTGAAGAGCACGAATGTCCAGACTGTAACGAGAAGGATGTCTCACCGGAGACACTGATTCCGAATCGTTTCCTTCGGAATGCTGTATCCAATTTCAAGAACGAGACTGGTTACGCGAAGAGACCGATTTTTAAGAAGTTGGTGCCAAAGCCAATAGCACCCGTACCCATAGCGGAACCAAAGATCGAGACCCAGCAAAATACTGTGCAGTCGATTAGTCAGATCGAACCTATTTCATGCCAAAACACAGCTGTCGCGCCAATGGAAGAACTGGATCGACAGCCACCTCCTGTCGAGGCTCCCATATCGCACAGTGATGTCAACGTCACGGTGCCCATTACAACCGGTACGACCGTTATAATCTACCGATTAATTATTTCTATATACCTTTATGCTCTCGTACATGTACTAAATGTTTCTTCACTCATCGCTGATTATGTGCATAAAGCAAATAGATGTTACCGTATCATCTATTTATGCATATTTGAGGTTTTCTCTTGAACACGATTTTAGAGGATATTAGAGAAGTGTGATTCTTTCGAGTTTTCGTCGCGGGTGACGGGAATTCGGTCGACGTTTATTTCCTTCAAATTCCGCAGCAATGCGCCGTCCTCGCGCCGCTTTTCCTCCCTTTTCTTTTTTTTTTCCTTTCTTTTCTTTTTCGTTTCCGGGCACGCGCCCTGAGTCGTCGCCATTTTGGGTGTCGCGGAGTAAATCCGATATTTCGCGCGCCGACCTAACCTCAAAGTCATGAGCAAAAAGTAACGCGGCTCTCTCTCGCGCGCGTCGTGCCTGTACGCGAATCGCGTGCCCGAGGTGTGAGTGAATCCGGGAAGAGCCACGAGAGAGCTTGAAATCAAGGATAGATAGCGGGTTAACCTAAAAAAAAGTTAGAAGGGACAGAGAATGAAGGTTAGTCCTTTGTACATCAGGCCTTCCGGAGACCACCTCGGAGTCGGACCTACAGAGCGACACGGTAACGAAGCTGACTACCGACGAGGAGACAGAGGTGCCACCTCCACCAGGCACCGAACCACTGTTGCCGATAACTGCTATCGGTAGCTCTCCGGATAAGGATCGCTGCGATAGGGACTGGGACAGGGACCGGGATAGGGATAGGGAACGAGATAGAGACAGGGATCGCCTGCTTCTGGACCGGGATAAGTGCGACAGGGATGACTACGCGGTCGATAGACACTCCAGGGAAAGGAGGCGCAGCTTCAGCAGGGACGGTCATCGTGACAGGTCAGGATATAACCTCGACGATCCGAATGCATTGCACAGAGTGACGGATCAATGGTTAGACCCGTTCCAATAGTATTTCTAAATGGCATCGGTGATGACGGAGGCATGTAACGGAGTTTGTTTGCGCAGGCATTCACACCGAGGGGACTATCCACCACCGGGAGGCCCCCTACCCCATTTAATGAACCCACCACCCGCCAAGGAATATCAGGGACATCTGGGAGACGGACACTATCCGCCGAACATGCACTATGACTCGGGTATTCGGAGGGCCAGCGAAGACAGACCAGGCACTCCTACGGTGAGTGGACAGACTCTTAACTCGATTCATTGTTTCAAACTTCGATGCGTTAACCTTCTGCTTCTCAATTTTGTTCTTAAAATCTGACTAAGTTTTACTCGGTTCAGGTGGACGAGCCTCATCTTCATCCACCCCCTTCTGCGAAGCAGCCACCCTTGTTGCCCTTTCCACCCGGAGAGGACCGAATCCCTCCACCGAATTACAACCAGCCCCCACCGGGCATGCCTCCATATAATGCTCCACTGTTGCCATATCCCTACATGGGACAACGAGTGTCCATGTACCCCTACCAACAGGGACCTCCTTATGGTCCTCCGAGATACCTCGAGAGACATCCTTACCAGCTACCAGGCTACAGGCCCACGCAGCCCCCTCGAAATTATACCAATCAGCCCAGACAAATGCGAGGGATACACCTCCGTAAGTAGCTTGACGAAGACTCTTGACAAGCGAACTCGCTCAATGCCAGTGTGATAAAAAATTCTGATTGTAAAATAATAATTTAGTTGGCTATCGGGGGCATCGGCCACTTCCACCAGGTGTTTCAGTAAACGTTCTGAACGGAAACCCACCTGGGTAAGTTGCTTCGGTGTTAATAATTTATCTTGGAGGGGGAGTCATCAGTGGCAGTTCATCTGTTGCATTAAGAATTTTCTTCCGGCAGCACAATTCTCGATCCACTGGAGGCCTTTGAACGCATGTTGCGAGAGAAGGACGAGAGGGACAGGAGGCTAGGTAAGCAACGAAGACGAAGTAGAAGCCGATCCAGGTCTCGCAGCTATTCAAGGTCGAGATCCAGATCCTTCGGAAGAAGATCTCCTCTGTCTCCGCGGATCAGTAGATCCAGAAGCCCTCCTCCGAAGAGGCGACCCTCCAGGTCGCCGCCTCCGTTGAGAGCGAGAAGTCGCACCCCGAAGAGACGATCCAGGAGTGGCAGCTTCTCGATCAGCAGGTAACACCCCCTCGGAGAGTCAAATCCTCCCCAGAGAACTATGATAACCCAATCGTGATCTTTGCCCTACTCGTCGATCCTTTTCCGGAGAGCTCATTCCTTGTTCCTGTCCTCCGCAAGACTGATTACTCTCGTGTAAGATCTCCGCTTTAAACGTGAAGGATTGTGAATTCTGAATTTTTGTTATTTTGTTCTTGCTTGCAGATCTCGATCTTACTCTCGGAGCCAATCACCGAGGGGCTCTCTGTCGAGGGACAGGGATAGGGAGAGGGATAGGGAGAGAGATAGGGAGAGGGATAGAGATCGCGATCGGGATCGGGATCGTGATCTGCCTCCTAGGTACAGGTCGCCTCCTAGATCACCACCAAGGTGAGGAATACCTTTGAACTTGTTTCCTGTTAGATAGGCGTAACAATCCTACTTTTATCAAATGTCAAGGTAGACAATCAACTTGCAGAGTTTCACAAAACTTGCCTCGTACAGGTTAAGTACCTTAGGTGATCTTGACTTAATCTGTTTACAACCTAAAAATATGACAGATGAACATGTTAGGAAATCTGAAAAAAATTGTTTCGCAGAGATTAAATAAGTTAGGTTGATCTATCATAACCTGAAAGTATGTGTATGTTTAATGGTGGTCTTTTCGTGGTTTTTTGCAGGTTCCAGCGAGAGAGGGACCGAGAACGAGACAGGCCCAGATCGAGAGAGCCCCCTCGGGACAGCTGCAACAGCTACTATAACGACTCGCCTGCCCATGATTATCCGTTCCGTGAACGCGAACGAGACCTGCCACCCCGGGACAGGCCCCCGCCCAGATTTCCCCCGAAGAATCAAACCTCGCAACACAATATTCCACCGTTGTTGCCGCACCGTGGCTCCGGAGGCCACCCACCGCCACTCATGTCGCTGGGACATGGACCGCCGCCACCGGACAGGAAAGACTATTATGATTCCTACAACAGGTATTTTCGCCTCAATAGTTCTCTGATTCACCTATACGTTAAGCAAACCGACTCACGAGGCCCGACGTCTCGTTTCCCAACGCGAGAGTACTGCTCCAAGGGTTACGTTGTCTGTGGAGAGCTTGTTGACGGAGTGTCCGTAGGTGGTTTCCTCTCGAGGGAACCTAATGGCAGCGAACCAGTCCCATATTTTCGAGAGAAATGTCGCGAAATACTTCGTCTCGAAGAGAATGTCTTCTGTCGAGACGACTCGGTCTTACTCGGATCCGTTTGTCTGGTTGTATGAAACATATCGTTCGTCTCAGTGGTTTACTTGGAATGGTTTTTCCATTAGATTGACGTACGTCCCTTTGCGTTTCGAGCGTTTTATTCAGAAAAACATTTGTTTGAATACATGGAAATACGAGCGTGTGAGCGTGAGCGATGAGAAGAACTTTGAGGTTAGTATTTTGAGAGACCTTTGGCACAGGCAGAGATTCCGTTTTTAACCTCGAAAGCTAGTGGCACGGTTTACTTCAAGACGGAGTTTTTTTCGATGCCTTGAGAGGGAACCGTTTTCGGCGCATTTTAGTGATACTTTTTTTGAAATTCAAGTTGACTGGCTAGTAAATACACATCAGGGGAACGATACGTCGAACGTTGCACTTACGTAGTGTTTGCGAAAGCTGTTTCTGTCTTCTCGTGTTAATGGTGCACATTAGTTACAATGATTATATGTTACCTTATCTTTACATCAGTACACACTTACCTTTACGTTCACGTGTATACACGTATATACGGCGATTGCGGCAGTGGAAGGTGCGACACATAGTATTTAGGATGGTATTAAAAAGACCTGGTCCGAGGCTGGTCTCTAATCACAAGATAAAAGTAAGGATCTATGACTTGATGAGCCATCGATGGGCATCGACAGTCTTGCCAATGTGCTACCCTTTATGTATAATAGTTTTATGTTAACTAGAATTTGCCTCGGTAGGATTCTAGTAATGGCTAATGTGGATCTTTCAAAGCATTGACTGTACTTTGCAAAGGAATTGTTTATAACCGCTTTTGAGGTTGTCAGAGCTATTGAGAGTTTGCTCGATCGAAGCTACCTTTAAAAAGGAAAGAAATACTAACAAAGATTTTATCTCATACACTGTTATGAATTCAATTTATGTTGAAAGAAATGTATTATCGATGCTCTGCCGTTACCCAATGGCTGTGGCAGTCATTTTTGCCATCAGCTGCACATAACCTCTATTTATTTTAGTTCAATTGGGCACCAATGAGCTTTTTATGCGAGACTTTTACATGCCACGTAATAAAAATACGAGGCTTAGAAGACTGAAAAGGCAGAGATTGTCTTTTTGAGAATTCAAGTACCTATATGAATCTTATCTCACTGTGATATTTCTGTGATATTTTCATACAATGAAAAAAAAAGCTTAAGTAAATGCAAGGATGGAGTTATTTACATGATGACTTTGAAGAGTCAGTGGCTCGTAGATGACACCGTAGTGTTTGTTTAAAGCAATAAGGGATGTTAATTGGAGATAAGTAGAGAGATTATTATATCGGAGGCTTAGAACGTGATTATGAATGCTTCCACGTAACTGCGACATTGTTGAACCAATTGTTACTCGTGCTTTGGTACTCCAAATGGATTCCGATATTGTATCCACTTGTGATTATGACTGTTGACGTTAGGTTCCCCATGAACACCTTCATGGATTGCATAAGTTAGCACTTAATGTTTATTTGGCAGGAATATATATATATATAATAATGCATATATATATATTTTTATTCATTCACGCATATTCATTTGGATATCTGTTATGTTTTCAAAGGTGCCAGGAATTTGATGAATGTAATTGAGAAGGTCGAGGAAAAATAACATCCACTCGTCAATACATTTTTGTGATATGCTTGTAAAATTTATTACTAAGTTTATAAAACGAGGGAATGTATTTGATGAATAATGAGACCTCTGTTGAATTGTGGAATTGGATCCCGATGCTTCTTTTTTTTTTGTTTTTTTAATCGTTACCAAAGTGGAGCAATTTTTCCTCGATCATTTGAATCGTAATGTTGAGTCCGTATCGAGAATGTGGCGTGTTTCTCGTGAATTTTGGAAAAGGGTGAGCGACTGCTGTCGGAGTAACATTTTAGTTCAACCATATAGATTTGCAAAACACTGTCCAGTATATCCATACCGAACCTCTTGGAACCAACCGACATACTCTTTGATATTATTTTATTTAAAGAATTTCTGTTATCTCTGCAAACGCAGATTATTTTAATATTGTGTCTAGAGTTTGCAGTACGCAGACCAATATTTTATAAATTCAATGCCAAGGCAGTTCTGCGTACCTGCAAGTTGACTTTTACGATGAACATTTGACTTAATGTTGGCAATGAAATTTAATCCACTGTTTAATGGTACTTTAATTTGATGTTTCTAAGGATTTTATTGTATAGTTATATCCTGGCCGGTACGTCCAGATACCAATTTACGAATTACAGTATTTGTTCCAAGATGATCGGTCTCGGTCATAAGTAAGAGATGCTTGGACACTGCGGAGGAATCTTGCGCTGTCGAAAAACTGAAAGCAGTGAGAGACGGCGAAAGCGACTCATATTTTTACAATGTAACATAAATGTCTGGTTCGACTTCAATGGAGACATTTTTCCCTTACTCGATTGAAGAGATCGACAGCACTGATACATTGTAACACAAGTGAGAGATTAATATACTAAATTCCTAACCTCCAATTTCTGTAAGTTATCCGTAAGAAAATCAGTTATTATTATGTATAATCATTGTTTAACTAGCATCGCAGTGCATTCTAGGCAAAAGTTTACAAGTGCATCTCAGAAATCTCACGACCTAGAAACTAATTGCTCCCTTTTGAGCAATTTATCTCCATTGAAGGAACGCTACCATGGCTCACATCCTGGACAGCAAGTCGAAGAAAAGCGAGGCACAGGGCGAAGTTACACTTACATTAAGAAACGTCCAAAAATATCCATAATCGACCTCTTTGCGAACGGAATACTTTTATCTACACTTGATATTTATTAAAAATTACATCTAACATTACTTGACGATACTCAGCCAATTGCTTCGATACATTCTATTCTCACTTTAGACGCACTCTACCCTTGGTTAAACCGTTTATTAAATGGAAGAAATTTAGAAACGTTAATTATAAACAATTATCCTGTAAAAGTGGTGTCGATGAGTATGTCAGATTTTCCTCTTTTGTTTGCTGGATTTTAATATCGGAGTGGCAAAGCCCTCGATGTGCCTCGCAGTGCTTTGACTTGGCTGCTCTGCAGGACTCCCTTCGATTCCGATCAAACACCTCTGTACCGTAAGACTTTTGCGTTGCCCAAGAGAGACCGGAAGTACCGTTGTCAATGTACCTGGAATTATGTCAATGAATATTATACGCAAAATAAAGAATGGCCAAAAATGTACCATGATCAGAGGAGAAAGGCGCACGAAGAAGAGATTCAGGCAAGGAACGGACGTGTACATATATACATACACCCTCGTATGTATATATATATAGGTTTATATATGTATATACATATAGAAAGCCAAAGTTATGTATATATGTCGGAGCCAGAGTCACACCAAGGAACGTCCCGAAGCCTACCCGTCGACGCAGCTCAACGAGACACGGTTTCTGATTCAGGTGAATTCAGGGCCAAATCAACATTTGTAACAGAGATCCCCTTTACAGACACATGCACAGAGAGAGAGAACAGAGAGGGAGAGAGAGAGAGAGAGAGCCTGAGAGAGAAAATGATCCGCAGAGACTCTTCGGTACCACAGCGAGTCAAGTCAGAGGCCTTCGACAGAGCTTCGTCAACCTCAGGATCAGTTCATCGGAGTGGACCACCGTGCCACTTGCATACGTGTCATATTGATTGTTACTTATCTATTAAGTATAACAATTTATATATAATAGGGTTTTAGCGTAGAAATCATGAAATATGGGATAACTTTCATAATGTTATACTGAGGAAAAGAAAAAAAGAAGAAATTCATTGAACCTAAGGAATATTTCTTTGAATGCTACCGATGAAACTATGTTTGGTAATTCAAGGAATTGTTGTTTGACGCGAATAAATTCATATAAATTGTCGTCGTTCCGTGGAAACGTTGCGTCCAATTTATTCGAATTTATTTGAATATTATTTGATTCAATTCTTCTTTTAATTGACGAAATGTTTCTTTGGTACTGCTCGAGGAAACGTTCCTTTGGTTCGATGACGTTTCTTTTTCTTTCTCTGGGTAACAATTGCAATTGTTGGTAGGGAGCCGAGGATATGTGTGGCGCGCTGTGGACCGAGGGTTTCTGTTCGACGGTGCCGATGCCCAGAGCCAAGGCATACGCACGTCGTCGGATAAGACGAGAGATTGGGGAGAGAAAGGGAGAGAGCCTGTGCGCTGGTGAGAATGCAAGAGAGAGAGAGAGGGTGTGTGTGGGAATTTGTCGAGCACGACAGAGCGGTTACCATGCAATTGTTTATTAATCTCGATTTTTCAGCGCTCCCGACTGCTGGCGATCGTCGAGGTCGGTTGCCGATCTTTCCTTGGCATCCTCTGGACCCTCGATTCCGCTTATCAATTTGATTCCAGCGAGCGCCGAATTTATAGCGCGATACGATGCTCGTCCCGATGCAGATGCAGGTTGTCCTTTAGTAGGACTCGGCGGGAAGAAAGCTAAAGGGTGCAACGGTCCCTTTGCCAGGGCGGACCTCGACGGACGCGATCCTTCCTCTGGATTTATTTATTTATTTACCCATTCTTCAGGGGATGTGAAAGTACCATCCGAGGGTTCGTTTATAAATCTTTTTTTCCTAACTGGGTGTACCGAATTGTTTTACAAATTTACAATGTTAACGTGGAGGCTACAAGGAAGGTCCTGACACTCGTAGAATTTAATGCTTTCTAAAAAATGATGAGAATATGAACAATTTAAGGAAGAAGAAAAAAAAATGAAATTTCATGGGTGTTCCTTATGATCTCCATATTAACGTTGTAAAGTTTCAAAGAATTCGGAACACCCTGCTGGGAGAAGTTTCATAAACAATGAAATCTTAAGGAATATGCTTTGACGTTTATATATTCATATAGAATAATGCTTTTGTATCACTTAAGCTGTTGATAAAAAATATATATTTTTTTTGAGAGAGAGTTTGAAGAAGAGTTGAAAAAGGAACGAGTCCAGGGTACCGATCACCGCGGGGTCTGCTCGTCGAGGGTGAAAATTGGGGCTGAGGGAGAGCGAATGGGAATGAGAGAGGAGACGAGAATGAGAGAGCGAGTGCGAGAGAGAGACTGGCACGCCGGTGAAAGAAAAGGTAAAATCGGCGAGGGATAACAGGAAGGTTTTAAATTTATGTCGACAGATATTCCGGGCCGGCCTCGCAGCGCTTTTCGAGCCCCCACAGGGAACCGCCGACGAAGAGGTTCGACGACGTTGAGCCTCCGGGTACCGAGGCCTATTACGATCTGCCTCCACCTGGAGTCGATCACTCCGAGAGGCCGGTCCGAGAGGACAGGCCCTCTCGACTCGGACCTAGAGACCAGGAGGAGAGAGACCATCCCCCGAAGGAGCAGGAGGAGGACAGAGACCGCGCGCCTAGGGACGACCGGTAAATCGGGATACATGAAAGAGCTTACTCGGCGAGAGGATTACTTTCTAGGATAGAAGATGCTCAGTCGAATTGTTCACTGGATACTTGCGATAATATACGGTTAAATGGATTTTATACACATTATAAAGAATGCTCAATTTTTTAACTTGAGAAATGATGCAGACGGTACTTAACTTTTTTAAGGGGATGTGAAAGTGGCATCCGAAAGCTCAATCGTTCATAGAACTTTTCATAGAACTGGGTGTCTCAAAGTCGTTTCATACTTTAAAACGTGAATATGGAGACCCTAAGATAGGTCCTGAAATTTCATTTTTTATATACTATTTTTAAAATACCTATAAACAAATTTTAAAAGAATTGAAATTTCATGAGTTTCAGGACCTTCCTTATAGTCTCCCTGTTCACGTTGTAAAGTTTCAAACTATTCGGTAAATCGAGTTGGGAGAAAAGCTTTATAAACGAGACCTCTTCGACGCCACTTTCACATCACCTTAAGGGAAATCGCAAACTATGCTCAATTTACTTGAGGAAAATTACAAACGAGTACGCGAGATTCTTATGGTGATAAGAAAGTGGCGTCGAAGAAAGTAAATTTTGTCGCTCGGTGTAAGGGCGAGATTTTCTTCCTTGAGTCGCAGATTTGACAATTGCTGCCGATTTTCAGAGTCCGAGAAAGAGAGGACCGCGCCAGAGAGAGAGACGACAGGGAACGAAGAGGTCCCGATCGGGAGAGAGACGACAGAGATCGCGCTCCACGTGACGACAGGATGAGAGAGAAGGATGATCGGGAGCGCAGGGAGAAAGAGAAGGACAGAGGAGAAGATAGACACGCTCGCGATCGCCGAGAGGATGATCGACAGCCGGAGAAGAGAGACTACGAGAAGGATCGGTTGGTGGCATTCTGTGTTTATTTGATTAATGTTTTTCACCCTGGAGATTCGTAATGACTATTTGACTTAATAAAAAAAAAATTGCTAAATCGCGTGGCAAAATTCGAATCCCTTCTCGAGGGGATAATAAATGTGTTTATTTGATTAATGTTTTTCACCCCGGAGATTCGTAATGACTATTTGACTTAATAAAAAAAAAATTGCTAAATCGCGTTGCAAAATTCGAATCCCTTCTCGAGGGGATAATAAATGCTCTACGTCGTTTTCAGGACGAGCAACGCGTACGGCTACAAGGAGGAGCGTCACCGGGTGGAGGAAAAGCCCCCACGTCCTCGAGACAGAGACCGCCGAGACCGGGACTACGACCCGGAGAAAGAGCGCGAGCGACACGAGCGATACGAGCGTCCTCCCCCGGAGCGGAAACGCCCGGGTGCCGGCCCGACCGGAAGCGGCTTGACCCGGAAGAGCGCCAGCCCACCGTACAACCCGCGACCTAGGGCGGACTCCAAGGAGACGCCCGAACGCGCCAAACGGAAGGAGAAGGACCACGAGGAGGCGCGCGCCGACGAGCGGAAGAAGGAGAAGAAACCGAAGGAGAAGCGGCGCAAGAAGGACGGCGACGAGAAGGAGCGGAAGAAGAAGAAGAAGCGCGAGAAGAAGGCCGCGGCGGCGGCCGCAGCGCACAAGGACGTTGCGGAGGAACCCGGGAAAACGGAGCCGGCGGTCGCGACTTTGTCGACGACCTCCTCTGCTGCGGTCACAGCTGACACGGCGGAATCGCTGGACGCGGTCGCGAGGATCGAGCCGGCTGCCAGTCCGGTCGCTAGTCCCGCTCCAGGTCTTGCTACGAGTCCCGCAGAAAGTCGGCCGACTAAGGAGAAGTTCGAGACCAAGTTTGAGAACAAGTTCGAGAATAAATTCGAGAATAAGTTTGAGAATAAGTTTGAGAACAAGTTCGACGACAAGTCGCTGGCCATGAACCCGGAGCCTCCGGACTTCGGCGGGGAGTGCGCCCGAGGTCGCATCGAGGAAGCCGAGTTCGCGACCAACCCCCCTAATCCTAATTTCAAGCCCATCCCGGAGCTGAAACCGGAAGGGAAGCGAGTGGTGGATGGACTCTACGAGGGCCTGGAGGACGCCGAGATCAGTCGCGCCGTGGCAGAGGAATACGCGACGGGGATGGCGCCAGAGGCGGTGAAGGAGGAGAAGGAGGAGAGAGGCGACGAGTTCCTGGCGCCGGTCCCGGAGCTCTCCAAGTGGGAGAGGGACGAATCGGCGACGGAGAGGACGGGCCCCGCGGTGGAGTCGCCGCAGCAGGCTAAGCCCTCCACCGAGGAGGAGGGCGCGTCACAGAGCGCGAGACCATCGGGGAAGGTCGTCACCTCAGAGGTGATTAAGCGCGCCGAGAACGCGATATTCCAAAAGGCTATCAACGCGATCCGGCCAATCGAAATCAAGAAGATAAGTGAGAGCAGGAAGGTGTTGTACCAGAACCCGGAGCCGAGGGTCCTGGAGGTGGCGCCGACGACGCCGACGACCCCGACGACAGCTGCGGCGACCTCGGGCGAGGCAGCGCCGAGGAAGAGCGTCAACGTGACGATCAACGTCGGCAGGAATGAGCGGAACGTCGAGGTGACGGAGCCGGCCTCGAAGAAAGCCAAGCCAGAGCGACCTAGGGTGAAGCCACCCCAGGTGGGCCACTCGCCGACGAGGCTCTCGGCGAAGGAGCGCCTCGGCGAGAAGGTGGAGGACGAGAGAGAGAGGAAGGTCGCGAGTCCATTGAAGGGCTTTGCTGAGAGGCGCGACCTGGGGAAGGTGGACGGGGAGGGGCGTGGTCGTTCCCCGAGGCCAGGGTCCAGGACGGAGAGGAGGAGCTCGCCTCAGGTCGAGAGGCGTCCCGAACCGCCGGCTCCGCCCGCCGGGGCGAATCAGGAGAGGAAGGTCTTCCTCGAGGAGAGGAGACGCGAACGGGAGCGGAGGAACGAGCGGTCCTCGTCTTCCTCAAGGCGAGATGGCCATGAGAGGGGCGAGAGAGAGTTCAGGCCTCCTCCGGGTCCCAGAGTAGAGAGGGATAGGGAACGGGAAAGGGAGAGAGAGAGGGACAGGGAGAGAGAAAGGGAGAGGAGAGGGCGCACTCCTCCCCAGGTGTTCAAGAGGGAGGAACCGAAGGCTCCTCCGCAGCCCAGGAGAAAAGACGACGAGGAGGAGCGGAAGCGGGAAAAGAAGACCACCCGGGAGGAAAAGAAGAGGAAGAAGGAGCACAGGAGCAGGAGCAAGTCCAAGGACAGGAGGAAGCGGAAGGAGAAGAAACACAAGAAGGACAAAGAAAAGAGCGTGGAGAAGAGGAGGCACAAGGAGGTGGCTGCGCCGGGGAAGGAGAAGGTCACCCTGGTGGCGGAAGCGAAGGCCTGCTCAGGGTTCGACGTGCCTCCAGGAGTCGTTGCGGAGCCTGCGAAAAAGCAGAGGAAGAACCCTAGGCTAGTTTCCGACAGGAAGAGGAGCGTCCTGGATGAGGCTAGCTTCGAACCGGATTATTCTGCTTCGGAGTCGGATGGGGAGACGGAGGAGAAACCTTCGATGGCCACTGCGGTGCCTTCGATGAGTGCGCAGTCCTCTTCGGGGCCATCTGGACCCCCGAAAAAGATGAAACTCGACGATGAGGCCGAGAAAGGCGCGGATCTTGCCAAGGCCAAGAAAAGGGTTAAGTCCACCAGCTCAGAGGACGACTCGAGCAGCTCTGACAGCACCTCCAGTGACTCTGACAGCTCCGACGACTCGCATCGAAGGAAGAGGAGGAAGCACAGAAAACATAAGAAAAGAAAGGCTGCCAGGAAGGAGAGTTCCTCGGAGTCGGACAGCGCCAGTGATAGCTCGGAGAGCAGCTCCGACGAGGACAAGCACAAAAGAAAGGCGAAGAAGTCAAAGGCCAAAAGCAAACAGGCCAAGAAGAAGAAGAAGAACAAACACAAATGACGACGTTAAGGAGGCGGGGAACGTGCCGGTTCAATAACTCTGGTGACGTGGGCTCTTGGTGGGTCGAGGGGTTCATAGGTGTTTCGTTTGTTATTTAATCGTGCCCTGGGGTGTGTGCGGCGAGGCCTGGATAACTCCAGGAGGGAGCAAAGTTCACCATAGTGCAGTTCAGTGTGCTCCAAGAGGCATCAAGCTTCAGTGCATAAGGTATGTGTACAATTGGACACGCTCCGGTGAGATCCCAGTGTTTTACGTTGCACCTCTAGGTCCCGGGTGGAAGTTGATGTCCGACCTCTTCTCAAAGAATTCTGAGAGGCAGAGTTATAGGATCAATGGCCATTTTCCAATCCAACATGTCAAACCACAGAATTTGATTCTCAGGAGGTTATGCTGGTTGTAGACTTTGGTCTGGGACGAACAAATCTCAGCTCCTGAGCGATGCTGGTCAAGTGTCATGTCAACGACTTGTCAATAGTGACAGCGATGTTCCAATTCCAAACCGGGACCGAAATAGTGACCGGGCATGGCCCTGCACAGTGGTTGAGTGGTATCGAGACCTCGACTACTTCATGGGCTACGACGAAGTGAAATTTAGTTTGAGAACGAGGTTAGGTAACCAGTGGGAAAAATCACAGCTTAGCAATTACAGTTCTTTTTCTTGTCAGAAGTGACCCTTTCTAAGAGATTGTGACAACGTGGGTGTTCGCTATTTGGCGCTTTTGTTTGTTTGATGAGACTCGCAGTTAATAGCTGGTAAATGTGCAGCCTGGCCACTCTGGAGACAGTCGAGGCTGTCGGTGTTCTTTACACCGACAGGGACCGAGACTGTTGGATTTGAACCATAAGAAACGTGTTATATTGTACTTTCGTAATGTAATGTCAATATATAGAAAGGTAGTCATATAATAAATAGAATTAAAGTTATTCTTAACGAGATGCAGAAGAAAGTTTAAAGCTCTATGTCACCAACCGAGTAAGCATGCTGGAAGTTATGCGAATAAGGTTAACCATTCAATGTCGTACTCAATTTGTTTTCATAGTTTTGCAGTGCTTTTGTAGTTTTATAAGACACATCATTACGTAGTATTTGAGTTTCAATTTTTGAGGAGTCCATTCGGATAGATGTCTCTTTCCTCGGAGGCAAAACTTTTTTGAAAGTCCCAAAAGTGATGGGTAGGTCGGAACCGCGCCAAAACCGTTGCAAGAACGAAAGAAATCCCTGGCTGAAGATTAACTGTAGCTGACTAAAATTTATAAAGTTATTTATTAAATTACATGCCATTGAGATCATCGAAAGAGTGATTAAATAAATGGTGGTGCATCGATTGTCAGTAGCCGAGTCTATGCAGTCTTAAGATTTTTGAACGTCTCAACAAGACCCAATAGCAGCGGAAGGTCTTTAGATTCCTCGTTTTCCTTGACTCCCAGATCTTGTATAAGAAACTCTCGATCCAGAGGCTGCTTTGCCATCTCGCATTCTGTAAGACAGGAAGAAATGTATTTTTATGAGAGTTCCATAAACGTTTTGAATATATTATAGATATGATGCACACAAATTAAAACAGACCTGCGACAAATACCGTCGAGGTGTATTTATAGCCAATCCAGTCGAGATACTCTCGAATTAGTTCATTCAGAAGAAGCACATCGTGTGGAGGCTTTGGTCGCTTGGTTCTATGAGATTTATTTGAGCCGTCAAGAAGCTTCATCACCTCTGTACGCATTTCTGCCTTCATCCTACTGAGAACTCCCTCGGCTTCCAAGGAGTCACGTACCGCTGTGTGGCAGTAAGTGTTACTTTAAATTTTCTTGTCCTAAATGTAACGATTGACATACTATACTACGTAAAATGGTGACAAAGGTGATAAATTTAGAATACATAAAGTATTTGTATATTTTACCATTCACCAAATCTCTTTCCGTCGCCATTTTCAAACAAACGAGCAGCTGTTATTTCCATAAGGCATTTATACCCTTGAATGCTAATTTCGCTTTAATGACAGTACGTTTAACAATGTCTAGAATAATGAGTAATCTCAGGGAACAATAAATTAAAGTTTTACGAAGTGATCATTGATGCGATAAATAAGCAATTCCGTCTATGACACTTCAACAGCAAGACATCTCTCACACCCACTCTGTCAATGAGGTTATGCTCAGGAATTATCATCATTTATTTCGTTACCGACTGAATGGATTACAGTAATTCACATTTTCGAAAACGGAGAGAGTGTATCTGAAATTGATCAGTGGCACCATCTGTGCATTGTCTATGAAACTATGTTCAAATTCCTCACTAGGGGGCCAATTCTACAACGTTGGAGAAAGTGCTCACTTCTCGCTCTGTCATTTTACGTGGATGTTCACTTTTAGAATTTTCACTAGATTGGAGTTACAGAATCGACCCCTAGATCGATGTAGTAACCCACATCGACCAATGACATGCCGTGTCGCGACATTCTTTTGGATTAACCAATAGCGTGCCGCGTCGCGAACGTTCTCGCATTTCGACCAATGAAATTCGAGCATTGCCGAGCGAGTCGCCATCTTGCCTCGGATACGCGAATTTTCCCAACTGGTGTTACTACGCCGACACCATGGCAACGGTTTACGGGGAAGTACTACTTTCGGAAATTGCCTCCAATCGCCTCGTAACGAGGAATCTGAAACAAGGAATTGCCGGTGAGTCCGATCGGCCAACGAAAAGGCCGGTTTTCGGACTATTTACACCGTGATTCGCACGTTATTGTTAACGGGTCACTACTGGGAAATCTTTTCTTCCTTTTTAAACAGCCGTAGTGACGGTTCGCCATTCGCGGTAACAACGTTAACGCGGAATTATCGATTGCTGACAAACTCGGGCGAGACGGCCGACCGATCCCCGAAGAAAGGCGAATTACGACCGTTTTAAATGTAAGTACGATGGTTCATTTAATTCAGCGCATTCCCACAACCTCGATCGATATTGTGAAGATTATTCCGACGCCGGTCGTTACATTTCTGGGCATTTATTCCCGATTTACGGCGCGCCCATGAACGGCCATTTTCGACATTGCAGAGACTTGAATTGTTACTCGGAGAGTTGAGTAATTATAACTTATTCCACCGTAATTATCATTCTTTAACACCTATTCGTTCTTCAGACCTCCCGAAATATTCAAAAAATGTTTAATTCATTTATGGACTTCATATATTTTTTTTTTAAGATTTTATTCCTTTCTAAAAAATGAAATTCGAAAAACTGCCACATTTTATGAATTAAAATTATGATATTTTTGGTTAATTTCACTTCTGAGGTATTTTTATGAACTCTCCTGGGATTAGCCATAAAATTGATAATTACGTTTATGTTGGTTTCGTCGAACCAAATGCAGGATTGTGAATTTAGTTTAATGATGTTTAGGTTTTCTCGGGATAAGGATCAAAGCAGGGGACGTCGTGGAGGCAGAGGTTCGAATCGTGGCGGAAGTGGTGATGGAATCCCTGGCAATCGATTCGGAGGACGCAACAATGGCGGTGGACTAAAAGGAAGACAGCCTGGTAACGCACTGAAAAAGGTGAATTGGGACGCTTGTATGCTGGAGCCCCTTCGCAAGGATTTTTACGTGGAGCATCCATCAGTTAGAAACCGGTATGTTAAATTAATTTCTTACACATCGTTTCATGTTATCAACAATAAAATGTGATCTTAATCCTTTAACTATGGTAGAGTCAGTAACGGAACTGTACTGTATGAATAGTTTAGTCTGGAACGTTAATATTTTACAATATATTTTTATATGTATGTTAACAGCTCAAGGGATGAGGTAGTTCAGTTCCGACAACATGCAGAAATCACAGTGAAGGGAGATGACATTCCTAATCCTATTCAATTCTTTGAGGAGGGAAACTTTCCTTCGTACGTTATGGATGGCATCCGAAGACAGGGTTACGCTCAACCAACTGCGATTCAAGCACAGGGCTGGCCGATTGCTCTCAGTGGAAAGGATCTGGTTGCCATCGCTCAGACAGGATCCGGAAAGACTCTTGGCGTGAGTTGCAAAACTCTTAAAATGATACGTGGCATCTGAGGGGTCTTATGAGAATATTTCTATTAGATGAAGTAAACGTGTTCTTTTCCATCACTTTAGTACATGTTGCCTGCAATTGTACATATAATACACCAGCCAAGGCTGGGCAGCGGAGATGGTCCTGTAGCCTTGATTCTGGCTCCGACTCGAGAATTGGCACAGCAGATCCAGGAAGTGGCCAATTGTTTCGGCGAACAAGCTTCCGTCAGGAACACCTGTATCTTTGGAGGAGCTCCGAAGGGACCCCAGGCTCAAGACTTGGAACGAGGAGTGGAAATATGCATCGCCACTCCAGGCAGACTGATAGATTTCCTGGAAAGGGGAACCACGAACATGCGAAGGTAAACACTCAAGTTTGACATAATTGTCATCTTAACAACACCCTCCTGTCAAAATATTAGAAGAATAAATAATTTTCGTAAATCAATTTAAAAAAAAATGAAACTAACATATAAGGTAAAATGTTCGAGTCCTTTAATTGTGATCAAGTGATAAACAAAAATTAATCTAGCTTGATTTTATATATTTCTGCCCAAAAAAAATCGAGTTTATCTTTAAATTTCGATTGAAGAATCAGCTTAATTTCATAAGCTGTAATTCAGTAACATTCGTGGTGCTCTAGATGCACATATCTAGTGCTGGATGAAGCAGACAGGATGTTGGACATGGGGTTCGAACCTCAGATCAGGAAGATCATCGAGCAGATTAGACCAGATCGTCAGGTCCTTATGTGGTCTGCCACCTGGCCAAAAGAGGTTCGAGCCCTGGCAGAGGACTTCCTCACAGATTACACCCACCTTAACATCGGCTCCTTGACTCTCTCTGCCAACCACAACATCGTTCAAATCGTCGACGTCTGCCAGGAATTTGAGAAGGATGTCAAGCTGTTCAGACTGCTTCAAGAGATCGGAACTGAAAAAGAAAACAAGACTATCATCTTTGTGGAGACCAAGCGCAAGGTGGATGACATCACTCGTAACATCAGACGTGATGGCTGGCAAGCTTTAAGCATTCACGGTGACAAGAACCAGCAAGAAAGGGACCACGTGTTGCAGGAGTTCCGCAGTGGTAGAGCTCCGATCCTGGTGGCCACCGATGTTGCTGCCCGGGGCCTCGGTAAGTAAGATTCAGAGCTGCGAAGCCTCTTCGAACCGTGTCTGAGCAAAGACAGAGACGCTCATGGGAATTGGCAACACTTATTGGATTAGCCAGTGATGCGTTAGAGTAGACCAGCTGGCATCTGTGCAAGTAGCGGTGTGTGTCTGTGTGATGCGTTTCGGCGTTTCATATACTTCCATTCCAATATGATAGAGCCCTGCGAATCGGAAGGTCTGTCATAACCTAACCTTCAACTTTCGTATGTCCTGTTACACAGGTTTCTCACACTAAATTCAACCTTTCGCAGTTGAAATTTTATTTGCAAGAGGTTAAATTTAGGATGCAATGCTGTACCATTTTCTAACTTCAATGTGTCTTTGTATATACTTTTAAATAACCCTAAACACTCGTTTCGATACATTGTATTTGATTTTTAAAAGATGTTGCAGATTAACTTATAAAATTCATTGATTACTTTCATGATTTATAGATCGATGGTAGAAAATTTTGATGACAAAATTCTTGATAGTAAAAGTTTCGATTTGTTGACAGTAGCAGGGCTCTAGAAGTACACACGAGCTACCACTAAGTCTGTCTGGTTTTCTTTTTCAGAGGCACAAAGAACATTAAATCGATGCCGTGTACTGCCAGTATTGGGCAGACACAGCGATTCCTTTGCTTTTGATTCTTTGTACGACTTGATTGATTTCTCAAATGTCACTTGAACTTGACCGAAAGATCTGTCGATACAGTTGTTGCCTCGATGAGGGTCAACAATGAGTCTTTGTCAAGATTTTCGTTGCTTGACCGGGGTATGAGTATTTGATACATCATTTAAACTGTCTGGTGCCTCTATTAGAGCAAATGCATTCGGGCCTAATCTTTAAACTGCTGCCTTTGTCCCAAGACCAGACACAAGCCGCTGTGTCTGTCTAATCCTTAGGCCGACGCTAATTCCTCTCTAAGAAACCGACGGAAACGGTCCCGATTTGCCTAAACAAATGGGACTTTCTTCTTGCTGGTTTCAAATCGGAATGTCCCAGCGAAAGGTGGGTGTCATTCAGCGTCTTTAACCTCTTAACACTTTTTCTCCCTCTTGCCGACTCTTTCTATCCCTCTCGTTCCCTCTCATGTTTCTTTCGTACCGAAGGACTCTTCAGAGAAAATTAGGCAAGTATGGATCAGTCGAAACATCGATCAAAAGAATATCGAGTTAACGTCAGTTTTACTGCACCGTAGAAGTAGGCTCGACCGATGAGTGAGGTTTAATGAATTGTCATATTGCAGATGTGGATGACGTCAAGTACGTAATTAATTTCGATTACCCGTCCTCGTCGGAGGATTATATACACCGGATTGGTCGTACCGGACGACGAAGGCAGACTGGAACTGCGTACGCCTTCTTCACGAGCCACAACATGAAGCATGCCGGAGACTTGATCGAGGTGCTGCGAGAGGCAGGACAGAATATCAATCCAAGACTTAGCGAGATGGCTGAGATGGCAAAGTCTGGAGGCTTTGGAGCCAGAAGTAAGTACCCGATTAGGGAAGAGTTTTTAATTGTTTGCGGTAAACTGCTGCATGACATAATTTCAAATTATGTGCTGATCGGAGCTCTATTCAAAAATTAATAAATTGAATGGACTGTGTATAACGGGTTATAAATATGACACTAGGTGGTAGACGTTTTGGAGGGTCAGGAGGAGGACCGGAGAGGAGTGGTGGAAGACGTGGCGGTGCTCCAGAGGGCAGAGGACGTGGAGGAGGTCCCGGAAGAGGTCGAGGGGGGAGCAGAGGAGGCTCTGCTGGTCTTACTTCGTCAGGAGGCTATTCTTCGGATTATAACTTCGGAATGGGGAAAATGCCTAGCCAGATGAGTAATTCGTATGGCTATAATTCTCAAAGGAACTACGGACAGGCTAACCCACCGCAGAATTATGAAGGGGGCGATAACTTTGGAAGCGGCTACCACTACAGGAGTACGGCCTACTAGATATATAATCCCTTCGTATTGATTCACCAGGGATTACGGAAATCAAAAGACTTTAATTATTCCTAGAAAACATCGGTGTATCATACTTGTTGTTCCGAAGGCTCGTAAGGGTATCAACACCTTTTTAGGCACGATCAGAATTTATATAGAGTAAGGTATACAGTGTCCTCTGATATAAAGTGAGATTAGTTACAAGTGATAATAAGTGTTAAGCCCTGTTATTAATCGTTAGGAGAAAAGCCTCGGGAGAAGACTCGATGTAACCTTTGAGGTTATAGCTTTATTTTTTGCATTACATTAGGATTTTTACGGAGGACCAGTGTCAGCGTATCGAGAGGAATAAAATCCCTAAATCGAGCACAATTAATTCTAAGAAACGGTGGTATGTGTATTTGCTCGTGAAATTGAGAGTTTTTCATGTGAAACATTTAATATTGTTTTTCTTTTTCCACTTAGTGAGATCGTGCTTAAAAAGTTGTTTGTTTAGGTTAGATTTCACGACAGGTCACACTAAAATCGTATGAAAAGGTTGGATTTCATTTTCGTTTATTTGCTGAGAGTAAGTAGAAGACTTTGTGCGTGGCACAGTTTAACTTTTAGAGCTTGTACGATTAAGTAGGCGGATTAACGATAATCTTAATCGATGACTTGTGTATGGTGCTTGGACAGTGTTCAAGACAACGGATGCTAGTCCTTTACATTCTTATGAGTACAAAAGTTTAGTCTCGATAAGTTTGAACTAACCTCGAATGTGATTCATTAGTTTAAACTCCGTGCGGTTTAGTGTAGTGTTAAATCTTAAAAGCTTGCTTATCTTGATTTATCGTGACGTTCAGTTTTTAAGAACTGCATTTTAGTTTCTGGAATATGCACATTCCACAGGTTGCACACCAGGTCTACGCAGAATGTTCGCCATTTCTCTTGGAGCGATGCACGTAAAGTACGTGTTTCTTTTATGTGTACTTGGTACTATTAAACGTTGATTTCAGTTGTCTCATGAATCTATTGCATCTCAATCCCTGGTTCATCGTTCTCGCTATTTATGTTTAAAAAGGGCGCGTTTTTCTCGCTAGTCCCACTTCGACGGAAGGTTCATCACTTCCGGTCGGATTTTATCGACGAGCTAGAGCTGAGCCCTCTCGACTTGCGAAAAATCGAAAGCCGTAGAAAAGCGAGAAATCCTCGGGCCGTAATTTACAGATACCTTTGTAGAGGTTTTAGTAATCACAACGAGTCGTCTGCGCGAGTTCTTCATAGCGGGAAAGATAAGCTGGGACGGAGTGAGGGACTACTTTCTAGCGGCGGAGGGCGCCATCTTGCGGCCGCGACGAGTGTCCTTCTGCGGTGTCGGTGACGCGCGGCCGACGGCTTCCATCGTCTCGAAACTCCGGGTTTTCCGAGGAAATATCGAGATCTCCGTTCCCCACGGATCTGCACACCCATCGCGATGTAAGTAGAAGTGTTCCTAACGTTGCGGGAGGCGCGACCACCAGATATTTTCGGTGTTTGGCGATGTTTCATCTTGTGTCATGAGTGGCACCCACGGCCGACGTTTCGGATCTTTCCATTCTCGACTTAACCTAAGTTCGAGGGGACAGACGCTGCCGCGGGGTTTACCGAGGCCGGTCGTGAGGCAATTCTAGTGTTTTGGGTAGCCCGTTGACGAAAATGTTACGCGAATTGAATTTTTCCTCCTCGCGAATTCAATGGAATTCATTAAATATGGCGAGTGCTTTCCAGTGTACAGCTCTTGGGCTTGACGCATTGGACGGTCGTGTAAGGGAGCGCTCTGATTGGCCCGCCGTGGCGCGTCGTTCAAAATCCAACCAATCACGGCCCTTCTCAGCGGGCGTCCACCAATCACCAGACGCGGTATTAGGCGAAAGAATTAACGGGATTGTCTCACGTCAAATGAAGCTTCCCCTGGGATGAAAGTTGATTTGCTCTGATTTCCCATCGACTCAGCTTCCGTATCGTAATATCTGTGCACGGATCCAAACATTGGCCAGCGAATGTCAGCGGAAGTAAATTCACTTTAATACATTCATTCGGCGATGAGTATTTCCGTCTTCAGCCTGATTAATACTCCCTTCTTAATTCTAATTTAATCCTGACTTTAATTATTCGCTGTAAGGAACTTACAGGAAGCTCCGTGCTTTCCTTATCTTAATGTTAACCTTACTATAAACATTTCCTATGAATTTCTTACAGTGAACCATTAAAGATAAAGTTAAGTTACAGTTAGGGCAGATACATAAATTAGGCTTTATTAGTCTGTACCATTGATTACGCTTTGGTGTTTCACATAAGCTATTTAGTTAAGTATCAAAGTAATAAACTCATATATTTGAGAAATAATTCAGTATAATATTGAGAGTAACTGGTGATTAATAAGTACTCTTGGTTTGCAGGGCATACCGAGACCGTGATCGTGACAGGCGGGGTGGCGGTGGCCGAGGCGGTGGCGGTGGCGGAGGAGGGCGATTTGGTGGCCGAGATGGCGGTAGCAGGTTTGGCGGTGGTGGAGGAGGACCAGGAGGGCGAGATGGAGGAGGCTTCGGCAATGGCTCCTTTAAGAACCGACAGCCTGGAGAGCGTTTGCGCAAACCGAGATGGGACATGAGCACTCTGCAAACATTTCGAAAGGATTTCTATCAGCCTCATCCCAATGTGTCGGCTCGCAATCTTCATACAGTGGAGGCGTACCGCTCCGACAAGGAGATCACCGTCAAAGGAACCAATGTACCTAGCCCAAATATCTACTTCGAAGAGGGTGGCTTCCCAGAGTACGTGCTGAACGAGATTCGACGACAAGGCTTTGGAGAACCCACCGCGATCCAGGCACAGGGCTGGCCGATCGCCCTGTCGGGTCGTGACATGGTAGGCATCGCACAGACTGGCTCCGGAAAGACTCTGGCATATATTCTGCCAGCAATCGTTCACATTAACAACCAGCCTCGACTGAATCGAGGGGACGGACCCATCGCTCTCATCCTGGCACCGACCAGGGAGCTGGCACAGCAGATCCAGCAGGTGGCCTCCGACTTCGGGGTCTCCTCCCAAGTGAGAAACACCTGCATCTTCGGGGGCGCCCCGAAGGGACCACAAGCTCGCGATCTTGAGCGCGGTGTCGAGATCTGCATAGCAACCCCGGGACGGCTGATCGACTTCCTGGAGCGCGGGACGACGAACCTTCGCCGGTGCACATACCTGGTCCTGGATGAGGCCGATCGCATGCTCGACATGGGCTTTGAACCCCAAATCAGGAAGATTGTTGAACAAATCCGACCAGACCGGCAGACCCTGATGTGGTCTGCGACCTGGCCCAAGGAGGTGCGCAATCTCGCCGAGGAATTCCTCACGGACTATATCCAGATCAACATCGGCTCCCTCCAGCTTGCCGCCAATCACAATATCCTCCAGATCGTCGATGTCTGCGAGGAGTACGAGAAGGAGGCGAAACTCATGAAACTCCTGGAGGAGATCTCAAACGAGCCCGAGAACAAGACAATCATCTTCGTTGAGACCAAGAGGAAGGTCGACGACATCACCCGGGCCATCAATAGGTACGGCTGGCAGGCCATCGGCATCCATGGCGACAAGAGCCAGCAGGAGAGGGATTACGTGTTAAATCGTGAGTTGAATAAGCAAATGCTCAGGGTACAAAGTGAGATGGACTTAGGTTATCTCGATCCTGGCACATACTAAATGCTTCTATGAAACAGTGAAGACACAGTGGTGTGCGATAAAGACTTCCTATCATTTATATTACTTCGTCATTTACACCAAGAATTTAATTCAAATTACGCCTTTGGTGTCAAATGTGAAGCGATCGGTGCAAGCTAAGCCATCGGGACTGAAGTTAATCTTGCACTCACTGCGTTGCTGCATAATTATTCAATGCCTTCGCAGTGATGTAACAAGCGAAATATTGTCGCATACGACTGACTTATCTAATGTTTCAGAATTCCGGAGCAGCAGATCCGCCATTCTGGTGGCGACTGACGTGGCGGCCCGAGGTCTAGGTAAGGGACGAGTCACCGTCGGTTCGATTATGATGTAAGGGTCAGGCTGCGATGGTTATTTCTCGGTGGTAACGGTTCTGATATGTACCTGATTACCCGAATGTGGCAACGGACGACGGCATGTGCCAGACTGATCGACACCGGCGCTTCGACGGTGCGGAGTCACGAGTCGACTCGACGAGTGCGCGACCTAATTTAACTCTTCGTCGCCCCGAGAGACGCGAAACCCCTGCCTCCTGGTGAAAGGACTCCCCAGCTCGTCGGCCGAAGCTGGGCCGTCCTCGTAGAAGGTAGAGCAGGCGAGAGGAAGACCCGCCGAAGAACGTGGCCGATGCTTCGACGACGACGAGCTGAGAAGTCCCCTAAAGAAGCTGCGGAGGGACTCGTCCTCGACGTTATCGAGAGACTTCGGCCCGGCGTGTCCTCCTGGTCCTTAGGATAAGCTAGTTTAGGGAGATTCCGAGCCATCTGCGAGGCGACGCAGCCGGGAGGATTTTCAAAAGGTCTCCAAAATGTTTCCGAAAGGAATCTAAGAGGACTCCGAAAGGACCTCGAAAGGGATTCAGGCTGCGTCGCCTTCCTAAGGGTTAACTCTTCAGCTACGACGATTTTTCTAACGAAATGTCTCTATAGTGGTTTCCTTTTAAGTATTGTTTTTCTCTCTCTTATTTATTTATTTTTATTATTGAAGAAATGTCGCTACGGACATTTTTCTCTACAGTAGCTATCTTTTTAAGACACAATCGAAGCGCCACGATATCGGCTTCCGTCCAGATGGTATTTTTTGTATAACTAAACCCCACTATAGTAGCCCGTTTTTAAGGCACAATCAGCCCGATAGTTGGGTATCTTCGCAGTCGTTACAAGCGGTACTATAAGGGCCATGAACCTAGTTAACACCAATCACTTGGTACGCGTACTAAGGGTGTAGTAATATAAAACTCAGTGTAAACAATACCGTATCGAGACGGTACTATACACACTTATCCAGCGTACCGTACCAGGTCGATTTAAGATCGTTTACACCGACGATTTGATAAATCCGCGCCTTCTCTTGGGTACGTGGAGGATGTACCAGTGGTAGGATAAATCTGAGATCGTAGCCGAAGAGTTAAACCGGGGTAAACGGGATATTTCAGCGGCTTGGCGAGAGGTAAGAGTGCGTAGCCAGGGCCTTTGTTGACTTAATGCTGAGCTAGCTTCCTCGAAGAGTCTCGTCAGTCTGGTGGTAACGTGCTGTTCTATATGTTTTCAGAGGCACATGCGAGACGGAGTGTTTATCATTGATAAGAACTCCCTGGGAGAGCTTGGTTTGGATTAGATTGAATTGAGAAACGGGGCGTGACTGCTGGTCGGCGCACCCCCCTCGCAACAAGCTATTACCTAAAACGCTGTGCCTCGACCTGTGCCGTGCCACTCGAGAAAAGATAACACTGCACGCTCTCTCGCTCTATACCCGAGACGGTCCAAAGTATGGAGGACGTAGTGCCTGGGCACCCGACGAGACCGCACACAGAGACGCGCAAACGCACCGCTTGGACAACTTACATGCGTATATATGTGTATATATATATATTTCTCTCTCCTTATGGGTACTCTCTCTTTGCTCTCTCTCTGTGCGTCCCGATCTCCATCTCTTTCGCCAGAGGAGAAGGCATCAAGCTGGACGTTTACTTGCAAACCATCGACTCGGTACCAAGTGGCGGTATATAATAATCCATCCGAGTTTGCCGATCTGCGCGTCTCGATGATTAGAAACAATGTAGACTTGACGCGGATTAATTAGTAGAGCCTCGAGAGGGGAATGCTTTCTATGTATTGACGACATTTCTCGCGTAAATGTATTTGGCGCGGAACTCTACCGGGTTTCTTTACTCGCGAGAACAGCTGTTCGTCGCTCGGCTCTTTCTGGGGGGTATTCACTCAAGAAATCGTGTATTTTAACGCTCGAAATCACGTGGAAATCAGATAGATATCTTGAAATTACCAAACACACAATTTAAAGGCCGAACGTCACTTGTTGCCGAATCGCATTGTTGCTTATCATACACTAAGGAAGAAAATGTCGTTGAACCTTTGAATGGTGCCAATGAAATTCGGCGTGTTAATTCAAAGGATAATTGTTTGAGTTAAGTTGTGGATAATTTAAAATGAAACGTTGCATACAAATTTATTCGAGTTTTAGTGAAGTAATTGTCCTTTGAATTAACATGCCGAATTTCTTTGGCACTGTTTAAGGAAATAATCTCTTTGGTTCGACGACGTTTTCTTGGTTCTTCGTGTATGAAGTCGTTTCCGCTGAATTTCGAGGGACAATCGAGTGCTTTTACTTTTCGTATTTCTTTCTTTTGGAGACCTCCAGGTCTCGGATCAGGTCGGTGTCTCAAAAGAGCCGTGAAACTTTGCAAGAGATGTCCTTTATCCCTTGATGCCACTCGCTGGTTACGGAGCAACCGGTCCAGGGGTGCTGCAGGTGTGCTGCAGGTGTGCCTCGGACCTGGAGAGACTAGAGAGAGGGAGAAACTAAAGACACGACGATGTCTTTTAAAGTCCGGCACGGAGATATCCATACTTTGGCGCGGAAGAGAAGGGCGTGGAGAGAGAGTCGCTAAAGACCTAGAACTCACTAGAGTTCGTCCTAGAGCGAGACTCCTATGACAACCATCTGAGCACTGATTCCTCTACATTGTCCAAAAAAACAAAATGTATTTACATTTCCAGCCCTAGGCAGCATACCGAGGTAATTAGCAAGTACGCTTGGTCTTTGTGGTCGGCTTCGCTCATGGGTCGTAGCGGGCCTCGAGATATATCGAAATTTCCCGTCGACCCTCGGAACTCGACGACGCGTCGATTTCGGGCGAGTTTTCTCACGCGAACGAGTTCACTTTCGCGTAAAAATATCGAAATTTCCCGTCGATCCTTGAACTCGACGACGCGTCGATTTCGGGCGAGTGTTGTCACGTGAACGAGTTCACTTTCGCGTAAAAATATCGAAATTTTTCGTCGACCCGTGGAACTCGACAACGCGTCGATTTCGGGCGAGCGAGTGAGACGTCTCGTCGATTGTGAGTCTTGTCACGTGAACTCTTTCACTTTCCCGCGTCCGGCCCGCTGGATCTATCGGGGGGAGGGGAAAGAGATACACACGCTTATCGAAAAAGTTTGCTTTATAAGTTAGAGCCACAAAGAAACAAGTGGTTCTCGATACATCTTGCCTCTGAGAGCTTACTATCGCGCAGATGTGGAGGACGTCAAATTTGTTATTAACCTGGACTACCCCTCCAACTCGGAGGATTATGTGCACCGAATCGGGCGTACCGGACGGTCCCAGAGGACTGGCACCGCGTACGCCTTCTTTACCCCCGGGAACGCGCACAAGGCCAACGACCTGATCCAAGTCCTCGAGGAGGCCAAACAGGTCGTCAATCCGAAGCTGTATGAGCTATCCAGGAATCCCGGCGTCTTCAAACGTAAGTTGTACTTCCTCTTTTTGCTTCGTTTAAGGTAAAGTCAATCTCTCCTTTTTATCCTAACACTTTCAAAATTTGGATTTTTTGTAAGAGAATTTTTTAACGATGGTTATATCATTATCCATCGTATGGAATAATGGTATAACGTGCATTCATGGGTGAAACGAGGCTTGTGATTTGCTGCTCTTCGTGGTGATTTTTAATCTGGTTCCTTTTCTCTTCAGGAGGACGTTACGGAGGTCGCAGTGGAGGTGGAGGCCCCAGAGGATCCGGAGGTAGAGGTGGAGGTTCCCGAGGACCTCGTGGAGGGCGAGATGGGGGAGACCGAGGGGGTAGATTCGACAGAGGTGGAGGCCTCGGTGACCGTGGCAGCAAATGGGGCGGTGGTAGCGGTGAGCTATTTATCTTTATTCGTCGAGACACTCGGTAGACTCTTGCGTAAAATCAGTCTAAGCGAGGAACTCGTTAAGAAAATTTATCTATATCCTATTTGGCGTTACTGCCACACAGGATATATATATATATATATATATATATATAAATTTTCTTTCATCGACGTCGATGAGACTTCTCGACGCCTATCATATCACCGTATACGATTCTAAGAGATCATTTGTATTGTTCTTAGCCGGAGGACTAGGGAGCGGAGGCTACGGAGTGAAGCCGTTCTCCCAGAGCAGCTACGGAGGCTCCGGAATAGGCGGTTACGGACAGAACGGAGGATACGGCGGCGTCGGTGGAGGCAGTGGCTACAGGCAACAAAACGGATACTAGGCGAGCCCGTCGAGAGTGTCATCCGAATGTACATTATAGCGAGAGTCAAGGAGGGAAGGAAGTGCGACGCGACGGCGACTCCCCGTCACCCGGAACCGGGGACCTTCCGACTTCATATATTTAAAAAGAGAACCGAGAAGAAGGAAACCTCTTTTCGTCGCATGGATAACCGACCGCTGCTCCTCGAGCAGTCGACCTAACCGGAACGCTCGCGTTTTAGCGTTATAATTCCTTTATTTTCTCTCTTATTTTTCCATTACTCCCCTTCTTTTTCTTTTCTTTTCTGTTTTTTTTTTCTTCGGTTTCTCTCTTACTCGTTGTCGAACTTTATCCCCGTGGCGCGCACTCGAGAATTCCCGAACAAGGGTGAAGAGAGGGTGTCGATTCTGTAATTAGAATCTGGTGAAAATTCTAAAAGTGGAGGTTTCTCCCGATCCCGTAACTTTCACTGGGATGAACGTGTGAGATACTTCGCGTGAGACTACTCGAGCGGAAACTCCGAGATCTCGGGCCGAGTTTTTTTTGCATTCTAGAGGTCACACATTTTCACCCGGAGAATCGGACGAACGTACTCACGTGAGATGACTGTGCGAGAAGTGGGCACTCTCGCGAAAGTTGCAGAATCGACCCCCGTAGACGTGTCTGTACCGATACGTGTCGGATAAGGTGAATCCAGCTTAACGCCGAGTTACAAGGACTTGTGAGTAGAGATGAGAGGAACGTAGGATAAGACAGAGGCCCCGAAATAAGGGCAAACTGTTCCAGAGATGTCCTACGGGAACGGAAATGCTGTAAGACGTGAGGAGGAGGTGTAATAAAAGTGGAAATCGCAAAGGCGAGAGCGGGTGTTTCGGAATGCTTTCCGGTGTTTTAAGGTACCCGGAGCCAACTTTAACCGGCGATTTAAGCTCGATTCTACAACGCAAGTTAACCGAAGTTTAATTTATTTACAGCAGGTGTGAACCAGAACCTTCGGTTAACTCGAGTTATGGAATAGGGTTTTCGGCCCGGAGTGAATGACTACATCTCCATCGTACGCGAAATCCGGGATTTATTGGATTCAAGCCCAGTAAATCCGAATTTAAGTGTCGGTCGATACCCTTAGGATCGCATCTGCGTAATTTATTAATGCGATGGAGACATGCGATTCATTAGATTCGGAGTCGATAAATCTCGGATTGAGGAGTACGATGGAGGTATCAATGAAACTCTTCCTTTATTCCCTTTAAACCATGATGGGATTCTTCCACGGCTTGCCTGATTACGCCGAAAAGTCGTTATCGGCGACCGATAAGTACAATCGTGCGAGAGACGCGAAAAGTGGCCGACCTTGTTGAAAATTTGATTGGAGCGTTCCCCTTATCGAGAATCGTACGACGCGCTATCGCAACCGGACGTGAGACGCGCTCACGTCATCGTTATTACCCGGAATTCGATTCGCAATTAATTCCAACTGTGAAACGCGCCTCGTCTCGCTCGCACAAGTCTGCCACTTATGTAAAGATATATTAATCGCAGAGATGCGATAGAAGTAAATAGTCTGGAATGGCGAGATTGCATAAATTGCTGTCAAATAAATGGAAAAGTAATCCGTCGGACGGGGTTTATCTTTTATAAGCTGTAAAGGAAGCGGCACTTCTGAATGTCGTGGGTAGAATCAATTAATCTACGGAAAGTCTAGTTTAAATCTTAGTGCCATTGGTTTAAGTTTAGCGCGGTTCAATGACCTTGATTTGAATCGCGCGTGATTCGCATCCTTTAAATTTCGCGCGATTCGGCGCCCTCAATTTGAATCTCGCGCGATTCGGTGCCCGCAGTTTGAATCTCCAGCGATTCAGCGCCCTTGATTTGAATCTCGCGCGGTTGAGCTTCCTTAGTTTGAATTTGGCACGCTTGGGGCGCGACAGGCGCGCGGCGCGGGATGGAATCTATAAGAGCGCCACGGTTGCCGGCTGTGCGCACTGCGCAGTCCGGTGTGTCCGGCCGGCTGAGTGACGTGGGGTTAACCTCTCCTCCCTTTTGACGTTTTGTCACGGTTGTTGACCTTGGGGCGCATTTTCGGAAGGATCAACCGCTTGCGGAATCCGTGGATTCGACTCGCCAATGACGGAGGGACGCAAAGACGTGCGTGTTTGGTGTGACGGATGGTGAGCAACGGTTTTCTCGCCGCTCCCGGCAAAGGAGCGGCGTCTGCTAGTAGGCCTGACTGCCATCCCGCGTCGCACGTCGCACAGAACGCGATGCGTCATCGCGTCGTGGGTAACCAACCAATCAGAGCGTTGCTTTAGTTCTCTTGCGTCATTTCGTCTGTTTCGATTGGTCCTTTATCCTCGACGCATTGACGCGCCGTATTCGATGTGATACCTGACTTAATGACACTGTAGCTTGACCAGAGTTGGGAATTCCGCTATTCCGCCGGCTTTTGACATAAATTACAATCAAGTGGTTTACCTTAGTACCTTAAAAAATCGTAGAAAACCAGTAAATTACGTTTCCCATATGAAGGATGTCGTAGATTCACGATATACGGCATCTGCTAGGTTATAAACATCTTTTAGCACGTATGTAAACATGTAAATATTTTTAAGGAATAATTAATTTGGCGCTTGTGTTTAAAATTCCTTTGACTTAACACTGTTTGTTATCTGATTCTCATGCCGAACCTCGACTGGGATAATTGCTTATTATGTATCTCTATTATATGTAATTTTCTATTTTGTATCCGGTTGGTTTGAAACTTCTGCAGCGGTTTATGTATTTGAAATTGCGTTGCAAGGTTTTTTAGCCGACACAATGCCAGAATGTTGTTTAAGTGTGAATGCTTTTACTGGAACTATGAACCTGTATGCTGATTCTCTTGTAGCTACGACATGGTGCACTTTGGTCATGCCAATTCTCTACGCCAGGCGAAAGCACTGGGGAATTACCTGGTCGTCGGAGTCCACACCGACGAGGAGATCACTAAACATAAGGGCCCTCCTGTTTTCACAGAAGAGGAAAGGTAGGACGAACTGTGTATTAAAATGTTTCTTGTGGGAGTTCAGCTTATTTAGGTATTGGGTTGACTAAAATGTCTTGCGACGAGATAATTGTTTAATTAATTTGTACTTAACCACAACTTTGGTCAGTGATGTATTCTCAATTTCTATCTCCGATCTGCGCCTATCTCTCGGACAGTTTTTCGATGCATCTTTTCAGATTTTTGTCAAATTTTAGAAAGGAATACATAAAACGTGAGGACTCTTTAGCCAAGCCAGTATATTAGAAATTATTCGGATTTTGTCGGTAGAAACTCTGTAGAGCATCGTTACGATGCTTCTGTTTAACCAGTTTGAAATATAGAATATTAATTGCCTCATTAGTGCTTTTACCTGAAAGACCAGTTTCTTTAAGAGGAATGCTTGCTTACCTTGTCTTGTTGTGAGTCATTGCAAATTTGTTTTGAGTTTTTCTGTCACTTCTAGGCAATAAATATTCCATCAGCATTTTAATTGTTACCTTAAACTGTGACTAGCGTAAATGTGGAAGCTAAAGGCCAAGCTTCCGAGTGGAATGGTCAGTCATTCTGTCAAACTAGAAGCAGCATATATTCTGTTTCTATCTCATGCAATACACCAAATAAGCTTTTAATTGAAAGAGATAATTCCACGATCACGGGTCATTCATGGTTAATCATTAAATGCTTGCTATTTTTAGGTACAAAATGGTACGAGGAATCAAGTGGGTGGACGAAGTGGTCGAAGGAGCTCCCTACGTAACCACGCTCGAAACTCTTGATAAATACAACTGCGATTTCTGCGTACACGGAGACGATATCACTATGACAGCTGATGGGGTTGACACGTATCATCTGGTCAAGGCTGCCGAACGATACAAGTGGGTATCAATTGAAGTCTTTGTTTCCTACTTAATGACAGAATATGAATCACCTCGATGCGTAACAACTGTGAATTATGACGTATCGTATCGTACATATCATATTATGTCATTGGTCCTGTGTAGTGGTTCGAGATAATCAAAATCATGCCACCAGACATACCAAGATAACATATATAATGTGCAATCAAATATTCAATCATACCAAGATCGATACTAATGTTTGATTCAAACGTCTCGCACAACATGTTTTGAATGAAGATACTTCAGACGCGAGAATTTTGAAGTTAATCCTATTGGTAACTCGAATGGAATGTTCTCATTGAAGAGGAATAAATTAATGAAGACTGTACAGGCTGCGATTAGTTTCTCTGTTTACATATTGTACCTCTGAACAGGGATATGAATTTTACAGAGAAGTGCAGAGGACAGCAGGAGTCTCAACGACTGATTTAGTGGGCCGAATGTTGTTAATGACTCGGCAGCATTTCAAGCAAGGAGACAGCGAGTACACTGTGGACCAAGAGCCAAGTAAGAGGATGGGTCAAGACAGATCGGCTCGCTGTCCTTGGACTGGATGCTCTCAATTTCTCCCTACTACGCAGAAGATCATTCAGTTTAGCGACGGCAAGAGTCCACAGCCACAGGACAGGATTGTTTACGTGGCCGGGGCGTTCGATCTGTTTCACGTGGGTCACTTGGACTTCCTCGAGGTGGCCAAGAGAGAAGGGGACTACCTCATCGTTGGCCTACACACTGACCCAGCAGTCAATCGGTACAAATGTGGGAATCATCCAATTATGAATCTACACGAAAGAGTGCTCAGCGTGTTAGCGTGCAAGGTGAAAATTAATGTACCTCTCTTGAGGCAGTGAAATTTAATTGCAACGTCAAAACACTGTGCAAGAAGTAATTGTTTTGTGCGTGTGTATGTATGTATGTATATATACACACACTCACGCGTTTGTGTTTATTTTTTTCCTATTTTGTGTGTGAAAACGTTTATTGCTTACGATCCCCCTCGACACGTTCGTTGTTTTTCCAGTATGTGAACGAGGTTGTCATTGGAGCTCCCTACGAAGTAACAAAAGACCTGATGGAGCACTTTAATGTCTCCATTGTGTGCCATGGACAGACACCAATAATGCCTTGTGAGGACGGAGCAGATCCTTATGCCGAACCAAAGAGACAAAATAAATTCAAGCTTTTAGACAGCGGTAATGACATGACCACCGAGAAAATCGTCCAGAGGATTATTCTGCACAGGTGCGGTATTCTTGTTACGTTCTTCAGGGATTTGCATGTATTTATCAGTAATGTTTTGTCATTATTTTTTTTACTGCCTGTCAGCCATTTTTCTGCTTCTCTTCTGTTCACCACTTTTTGGCGAGAAAGGAGGAATGATGTAAACGCGATTAAAACGGGGAAAGAAAAATGAAGGATGTCTCAATCGATTTGTCAACTTGTAAATCAGACGATCGATTTACATATTGGCTAATCGAATTCAATGCAGTGGAGTGCTCACCTAAGCATTTGTATTGCAGGTTGGAATTCGAGAACAGGAACTTGAAGAAAGAGAGGAAAGAGCTCGCAGTTTACGAGGCCTTCGTCAATGAAAAAAAAACCAAAGACTCCGAATAGCCTCGACCACGGGAATCGAAAATCGAGACACAGGATACATATATCGATATAATATACATTATATACGTGTTTATACGTATATAATGTACATTATATAAATTCCTATCCGCCGAATGGCCTCTCTTCGCCTGAAGTTCCGGAAGGGAACAGCTCTCACACACGTTATTCGTTTTGAAGGGTCACTTCTTTCTTTCGCTCCCTCTCCTCTCTCTTTAGACACTCGACGATCGATATCTAGAGAGAGTTTTCGCTCACCCTAAGGATCCTGAATTCTCTATTTACGGAGAGGGAGGAAACGAAAGAAATGAAGCCAGAGTAAATCGAAAGGGAGGTTTGCAATCAATTGACAAATATCGATTGATAAATCTGATTTATCGAGGCCTTGCCAAGGAACCCGAAGAGGTCTTGGTCCATGAGAAGAGGTTAGGAAATCTGTCATTAGTCTTTGAGAAATTCAAAGGACCCTGGGTTTTTAAATATCTTAAATGTAAGTTATCGAGGCCTCCCTAATTTTCTGCCTTATCGTGTAGGACTCCGTACTTTGTATTTATTTTAAGAGCTCTTTTATTTATCTCTCTTGTTTGCCTTCCCTCCTTTTACTGTCTTTTTAGAGTCTTTATCTGTATGTTTGTTAGCCCTCTCCTGAGTTACGGTCGTGACAAATTTTTACCTGGAATCTAGGAGAACAGGGAGGTCCAGGGGAGGAGACGAAATCAAGAGACGATATTAGAGAAGCGATTGAGGTTAATTTAATTAATCAAAAGCATCGCAGTGTATATGCAATGTATGAAGTGTAAATTGAGAAAGGATCGCATTGGCATCGTCCCATGTGCATTCTGGAGATTTAGAAAAAGAAAAACAGATATATAGAAAACGAGGGGAAGTTAAAATTAAATTTTCAAAGACGAAGGAGAGACCCGGAAGGGCTCTCTGCGATTTTGTATTCAGCCCTGAGAATACCAAAGATACTTAAGCATCTGGATGTGAGAGAAATCTGTGAACGGTTCTTCTATGTTACCTGAAAACAAGAAAAAAAAAAAAAAAGAAAAAATATCAATATTTTTCTCTTGATTTGTGGATGCGATTGTATACATACTTGTAAACAACGAGGATTATAAGTTTGTATGATCTTAAGGGGAACTCTTAATCGGTTTTTATTGTTCAATAAAAATGTTTCACGCGACTACAACTAAGAAGGAACTACCACTATTTTGTAATTTAGTAAGAGTTACGAGAAACGAAGCCTAACTTTTCCTTATTTTATGTATCGCCATTTCATTAACTGCTAATCGATTCCGTAACTCGAGTGTGGTGAAAATTCTAAAAGTGAACGTCTACGGAATAATACGAATAATAGCGTAGCTTATTTGTAGACCCCGAAGACGCTTAATCGGGAGATCGATTAAAGATCCATTAGCCAATTCGAAAGTAATGGAAAAGTAATTGAAAATCTAACGTCGCTCTCGTCGATCGACCCATTACGAACATTGAGGTCGAGGAAATGCATTCTCTATTATTAAAAAACAGCCTGGGAAGGTATTTCTATAACATGCGTCGAGGAAGATGTAAACGAGATGCGCTCTACGTGGTTCTATTTCCTGTGTATATATATTTATAATATACATACAATATTCCCACGATCTACGGGAGCGACGTCGGCGACGATGGAGATATTACTTAGTAAATAAATAATCTAATAAATAAATAGTGTTCAGACGAGCCAGGAGAAGAGAGGAGTCAAGCGTGACTTTTGCGGCGACCTTCCAGCAAGTCGCGAGTTGGCTCGATCTCTTCCTCCAAGGTTTACATTAATTTAAACTTAATTGTAAAATAACTTAATATTCTGGCGTAGACCTTAGACGTTCTCTATTTGGTAGGTCGATTGCAAGGGAAAGAATTCGAGGTCGGTTCGTGTAGAAAATTAGGGATGTATCATACGTTGTAACATACAGTGGGCTCTTGTATAACGCGAATTCGTATGTCGCGCCAAAGATATTTTTTTTACTGTTTTCATATAACGCGCTTTATGTTTCACGTTATACGAGATAAATTCCCGTACAGCATGATTCCCTGTAACGCGAATTTATATAGCGCTTAACGTATTAATCGCGTTATACGGGAGTTTACTGTACACGCAGAAAAGCACGTATATTACATGACGTATAATCGTCATGTAATATACGTGCGTATCGTGACGTATCATACCTACCGCACCTTGGGGAGAACCACCTTTGCCTGGAGATGATTTGCCAAAGGTAGTTCTCGTAATTGCGAATTATTTTTTACTGAAAACACTGTGTTCAGTTTATTGGACCGTAGAGCGACCCGTGTACCCGGGGGCGACCTCGCAGTACTTCCTGGCTCGCTCGCGGACGAGGTCGTCGATGGACCTGTTTTGCGGCATCGTCGACGTCACTCTGTGTAATCTCGATGCCAAGTAACACATTATGAAGGCTGAAAGAACCAGAAGACCCCCGAGACCGGTCGCGACGTACAGGAAACTACCGCAACTGCTTTCGAGACCCGCCGCGACCTTGTCGTACATATCTGTAATCAGGCCATGAGTTATAATTTATTTATAATTTAAGGGAAGGTAAGAGTGGCTCGATGCTTTCTTACCACCAGGCATCATCACGGTGTACTCGATGTTCTCCTTGAACTTCGTAAAGGGAGTCGAGTCGTTGTAACGTTGAATCAAGGCCTGCGCCTCGGGTGTGACCTCCTCGGGGTCCGAGTCCACGTATTCCGCATCTCGCTTTTTCTTCCCGTGTCCCGAAGGCTCGAAGAGGTCCAGACAGAAGTCCTGAAACAGGAAGAGGTAGAGAAACGACCATATAAATTATTGTAATAAAATTATTACCAGCGATGCGCTGGGAATTGAGTGTATTAGTACATGTAAGGTGACGTGAAAACGCCGTTCGAGGGTCTCGTTTATGAGACTTTTCTCCGAACTGGGTGTATAGAATCGTTTCAAACTATACTATGTGAATATGGAGGCTATAAGGAAGGTATCGATACCCATGGAACTTCCATTTTCCTTTTTTTTCTGTCAATACATTTTTTTTTAAGGGGGATTTCATGGGTGTCCGGATCTTCGTTACAGCCTCCGTATTCATTTTGTAAAGTTTGAAACGATTCGGTACACCCGGTTCGGAGAAAAGTTCTATAGACCTCTTCGGCGCCACTTTCACATCTCCTTAATTGGTGCTGTAATTAATCGTCAAATTACCGGTTGACAGTCCTGGGGCTCCATGCAAGCCTTGATCTGGGAGTGAATCCAGAGCGTGGACCTCTCCCTCATTGAGCTCAAGAGGAAGGCCTCAAAGTCAAGGAAAACCTCGTTCTTCCTTTCCCGGTAGCGAGCCGGTTGATGGGGAATTATGGAGGCGAAGTCCCGGTTCCTGCAGCCGTCCTTGACGAGGACCACGGACCCCGAAGCGTGGGGCTGGTCAGGGTCGGGGCTCACCGTCACCTCCAGGAGTTTGATGTACCCCCAGGCACTTTCGGCGCTTATTCGAGCTCTCAGCTGCAGTTTCGTACCTATGGGCACCGCTTGGTCCACCGTTTGGGACCCCGAAGAAGCCTCTGAAGTGTTTCCCGCCGCCTCTCTGTAGAGGGCCACCTCGTACTCCAACCTTCCCGGCGTTTCCTCTACGACGCCGGAAACGCGAGCTCCGTGCGGACTGAAATGCATTTTTAATTATCAGTTACTTTTTTTTTACACTTGATAATGTATTAAGTTTATTGTCTCATTTTTCGCCAGGAGACGCGGATACGAGGAGACCGTAAAACTCTTTTCAACTTACAATGTCCCAGCGAAACCAGCAGCCTTGTGTCTCAGCAAAGTCGGCTCAGGAGGTCGACACATCATGATCAATTCCTGATCGGCCAACATTACCACACCTGGGAACGCCGGGAACCAGATTCTCAGGTGGACGAAGCCCTGAAGACAATGCAAGAGTTTGAGACACATTTCGCTCTCGAAATTAATAAACATGTAGTTAGAAGTCGCTTCTCTATTATTTTTAGATCAGTCTCGAGGGTCGTCACTTACGTTTCTCTTGAGAACGCCGCACCTCGAGAAGTCGGTCACCTTTAGGAAGTAATTATCCTCCTGAGGATCATTGGAGTCTGGCCTGATTTGGCAGTGGATGTCAACGAGGGGATTGGCGGATCTATCGTCAGCAAAGAGGGGTGCTCCTTTGAACCCCACTGGTCTTTTTATCTTGGCTGTCAAAAGGTCCGCCGCCGATCCAGCTCCACTGCACTGGATGTCGGAGACCTCGTAATCCTGAGCCACGGTCAGCAGGATCTGCAAACGATTCGACATCAGTTTACAATATTTATGTCATTTCTTATTAATGTATCGTAAGAAGCCCATTGATGTATCGGCAGAAGTCCCTTAGTCTTCTGTAACGAAGGGACTGGGTCTGAATATGCTCCGTCATCTGTTCACAATTTTTTATTTATTTGTTATAAACATATCACAGGAGAACACTGGGCAGAAATCCATAAGTATCGTCTAACGGAATGAATGGATCTACAAACGTTCCAACGTCAGTTTATAACCTTTAACATATGAGTGTAACAAACGTATGCATACCCCTGAATTTGCAGGAACGCGGATTATCATTCCTCCGGATCTCAATTAGCTGTGTTACGTTTGGGGAACGAAACTGGAGCATTTCCTCGGTTTTCCCGGGTGTCCCCGAGGAAGACTCGACTCGTGCTTCCCGTTTAATTGCGGCTCCTCGGTACGGTAATCCCGGTAATTGCTCGATTCGTCGAAGCACGCGTCTCCCTTACTGCCGACACCTTCGGGCGCTTTTCTGTACGCGGGATTATGTAGACGATTCTACGCGAAAAGCCATCTCGAGCCGACCAAGTAACGGTCTCGAGGAGACGCTTCGCTGAGCCCGGTACTCACTTTGCGCTCCGGCACTTTGTCCTGTTAAAACGATTTATCGTAATCGATGCGTCACTATTCGCGAAAAAGGGGGATCCGTCCGCCATTTTGTCGCGCCCTTGCGAAACACCCCGATTAATTCTCCGAGAATTAATCCATTCGCATCCGCTAGTGAGATAATCCACACGTGAAAGATTTCACTTATCACCCTGCGCGTAATAATTCACGGGCTACGACATTCACTTATTTTCGTGATTTATGAAGTTAATAGGGCGTTTAAAGTAACAATGCAAATGGGTTAAATCGCTAGTGGTGTTATTTAAGAATGGCTACACATCAACGATAAATCGTATTGTGCACTTTGCGTCCTGTTAATACGATTTATCGTAATGGATACGTCCCGACGAGACACGTCCATGTGTATTCGTCGAGAATTAATCCATTTACATCCACTAGCGGAATAATCCGCACGTGATGATTATCACTTATCACCAAGCGCGTAATAATCCGCGCGCTACGGCGTTCATTTATATTTATGTTCTGTGAAGTTTTAACGTATTTGCAGTAATATTTTATACGGATTAAATCACGAACGAGGATCTTATCTAAAGGTGGGTATATATATCTAACGATTAATCGTAGCAATTCGTAATATATGCAGTTAAATTCGCGCATCTACACGTCAGTTTAATCTGCACCGATCGAGTAGCATAGTTTTATTCTAACGATTTATCGTTACGCAGGAGGCTACCTTTATACTAAGAATCTCCCTTTTAGTGCTATCTTTGATGCCGCTTATCGATAAGTTGCTAATAAGCGCGTAGAGAGCGGAATTTGCAAACCCATAAAGAGCAATTCCGTGTCGCGGCGTAAACGGACCTACCGGTTTACCGGTCGGCGCGTAAACTTAACGGGAAGAGCGCTTCGAATCCTTTATATCCGGGCCGATTCTTTTTATTTCGTTCCCGACTCGAGCAGGCCACTCGTGGGCGTAGGATATATATTCCACATGATTTTAAAAGTTGGCCAAATAATTTTTTCCTGGGAAATTCAATGTATGTATAATTTCTATGAGCTAATATTAGTGCAATTTAAGGCGATGCGAAAGGGCTATTCTATATACATATTCTACATAAAACTTCAAAATATTTATAAAACCAAACTGAGTGCACCGAATCATTTGAAACATTAACACGTGATTATGGAGGCCCTAAGGAAGAACGCGATGTTCGTGAAATTTCATTTTTCACCAAAAAAAAAGAACAATGTGATTTTAGTTCGTCTGGACTAAATAAAGAAAAAAATGTTGTTTGAAAAATGAAGTTCCACGAGCATTGCGTTCTCTTCATTAGGGCCTTCATAATTACGTGCTGAAGTTTCAACTGATTACGCGCACCTAATTTGGAGAAAAGTTTTATGATTATTTTGACGTTTAATATATATATAGTGACCCTTTCAAATCACCTTAAATACTTTATTAGAATTACCGACTACAGAAGTCTCGTTTCCAAGGAAGAAGAGGAAAAGGCTGGAAATGTCTCAGGGGTCTCCAAAATGCCAACGAAAGGGGGAAAAGGATACAGATCAACGTGGTTGCAACCCATCAGAGGAATGATTTCCTCGGAAGGCGGAAAAAGACCCAAAGATCGTCAAAATGCCGACGAAAAGGGCAGAAAATAATTAAAAAGAAACATCAAGGAAGTTGCAACCCTCGATGTAAAAAGTCCTCGAAGGAAAAGCAGAAAAGTCGGAAGAGGAGTCGAAGATGACGAAAATGCCGACGAAAAGGGCAGAGAAAAATGCGGATCGACGAAGTTTCCTTACCAGAGGAAAGAGGCCCGCGACCGTTGTCCTCCACATCCTCGAGCCCGAGTTTCCTCCTCCAGGGTTTCCAGTTCTCCACCGATCGGTCTCACTCGCGACGATTTAATACTCTACTCTCTTTATATATCTATTTGAAACGATATAAGTACACTTATATATCCTTTATATCAATACTCTCGAGAAACGCGCACAGGACGCGCTTAGGACTCTAGATTTCGATGTTCCAGGGCGAGAGGCGCTTTCCCGGGTCCCGAGGAGAGTCTCGAGGAGAGTCTCGAGGAGAGTCTCGAGGATGTTCCCGAAGAAAGCCTCGAAGAGAGTCGAGAGGTCGACGAGGGACTGCGTCCAGGACCGGGACCGAGTCCAAGCTTCACGGTTGCTGAAGGCGGGAGAGAACCACCGGCCCATCCAGAGTACTGTTAATGCATGCCCGGTGCTTCCGCTAACGACCGAGCCGTCCTTACCTCCTCCTGCGACGAAGAGGAAGGAGAGGTTCGACAAACGTTTGACGGCGTACCTTTTCGCTCGAGGTAGTTCGAAGCTGCTTGAAGTGGATGGAAGTAGCTCAAAGCAATTCGAAACAGCTCGAAGTAGCTTTAAGCAGTTTGAAGCAGCTCGAAGTAGCTTCAAGCAGTTTGAAGCAGCTCGATACAGCTAGAAGTAGCTTCAAGCAGTTTCAGCTCGATACAGCTAGAAGTAGCTTCAAGCAGTTTGAAGCAGCTCGATGCAGCTAGAAGTAGCTTCAAGCAGTTTGAAGCAGCTCGATACAGCTAGAAGTAGCTTCAAGCAGTTTCAAGCAGCTCGATACAGCTCGAATAGCTCGAAGGGGCTAAGGAAACCCGAGGAAGAGGGAGAGGAAGAACCGAAGAAACGGCGGATCCGGTGCGTTGGATTCGTTATTCCGGTCGAGGGGAGTTGCGATTCCGATACGCGTAATCCGGAATGAGCGGTTACTGACTCGAAGAAGAGTGGGTCAGCGTCGTCCTTGTGCCTCGAGAAGGACCCGTTAATTCAATGAGGCCGCAGGCGAATATCGTAAATCAGGATACGACGAGAGGATGGGGTATAGACGCGCGATGACGTCACGGCGAATGGCGACTCCACGTGGTCGAGACGTCGCGGGTTAAAAGAAAATCATGGACATGGTATATGAATTAAAGTCTAGGATATATGGTATTGGATGTGCGGTTTACTGCCCACAGATTCTACAACCATGGGGTAAACGTGCGCTGCGCATCCGTTTCACGTAAAAAGGGAGAGAAAGAGCCTCTCTTTCGGTTCTATCGTCTTCATAGTCGTATCAGGGTGCAGGAAGTACACCATAGTTTATTTATTATTTTTATATAGAGCTTATATATCCACCTCATAGAACTTATAAATTCATGTACCCCATGTCCATGGGTTAAATGTCGACGGCAAGAAAAACAAGGAATTAATTAAAACCGCGCGCGTGCACTCGTTCGTTGGGCAGCAATTATTTCCGTAACGCTCGGAGAAGCTCAGACGCTTCCGAATGCCTTTCCTCGGTATTTCCTCGGTAGGGATCGTCCGAATCGTACGAGCCGAGATTAACGACGTAATTACCCGTTAGCGAGCGAACACGCGATGCCACGGGCCAAGGCGATTTCTAACAACCTCGATATTTCGATTCTTTTTATTTATCCGACGCCTCTCCTTCTATCGAGTCTGCCGAAGGGAGGGAAATCGTTATCACGAGTTTTTCCACAGATTTGGGACTTTCTTTGCATCGGGGCGATAGACTGGTCTTTCTTAATTGACGGAAAGACTGCGAGAGCCCGTCGAGTCGTTACTCTCGCAGAATCGCTTCCTTGTATATTAAAAACCTAATTGATTGCGCAATTATCCCCTGCTACGGCGAGTGATAGTGACGGTAATTGCGGACGAGGGGAATGCTCGGTGGTAATAAGTAATTTCCGATAATAAGTATGGCAAACGAACCGGGTCTTGGGCGACGCGAATGGCTCTCTTTGCTCCGGGAAATAAACGCTAGTCCCTACAATACGGAATTATGTCATTTCAATTTTCTTATCAGCTTATACTCTATATTAGACTTCGTACAAACACGCGCCTATACGTGCACTTGGCGCGGAACTCTGCCGAGTTTCTTTATACTTATAAGGGAAAATTTTCCGCGTTTTTGGGAACGCATCCTGCGGATTTTCTAAGTCCTCGGAGAGAAAGATTACCTGGAGGAAAATTCTGGGTCACATTCCTGGATAATATTCCGGGAATATTATGTTCTACCCGTTATCGAGTTACCATAATACGACTAGCGGAGCGAATAATAAGACGAAGCGCTTAGAATTTAACTAAGTACAGGTCGATGTAAGAACGAGTTTAGCGCTCGCCTCGCCATTTTCCGCAGACGAGGCGAAAAGTAACGGCGACGGAGCCGTTTCGACTAGATTGACATGCTCATTGAATAAGCCTTTTTATTACTTCGAAAAATTCCTGGGAAACCGGTCCGTAAAATGTTATTCCAATAAGCCCCGGTAGAATGGATAGCCCGAGTAGTATTTCGAGTCTAAAGTCCTGCTGAGATTTCGCTTGTAAATATTCATTGGAATATCGGAGCTGGTATGTACCACGCGCGCAATTCGCAAGTGAGCTTGATTCCTAGTCCGAAGATGATTAAGGAGCAAATAGTGCTCCTGAAGAAGTAGTCCTTGCAAATCTGCCGAAAAGCACACCGGAAGGAACAGGTGCAGATGTCGCGAAAATAATTCATTCCTTTGTTTAGGAGGTAATCGTCGACGAGGTGCTGCAAGTCCTCGTTCCTCTTCTTCAGTCGCTCTGAAATTGTTTCCTTTGATTAATGGACGAATAGCTTTATTATCTGCTAGTCTCGCGAAGTAAAATTAATTAATAGAGTTGAAGGAATGTGAAATGGCATTTCAAATTTCAAGTATGAATTGTTTTAGATTAAGGTTTACCTCGAAGCAGTCTAACAGGACACTGCAAGGAACATGGAGAGTGATCCTGTTCGTCCCAATTCTCCATATCGATTTCAGAGTCTCCATCGGAGCCTCTTTCTGATCCTCCAGGTCTTCCGGGTCCTCTTCCAGGATCTTTTCTAGGACCTTTTCCAGGATCTCTATCAGGGCCTCTTCTGCTTGGGCCTGGCCCTGACTTGGAAGACCCTGCAACGCTCTCTTTATTCGTATTCACTGACCTGGCATCTTCGGCAGACCTCATCGAAGATTTGCCAGATTTTCCCTTCGAAGCTAGACTCTTCTCTTCAAGCTCTTTCTCTTCTTCCAAGTCTTCTTCTTCTTCCTCCTCCTCGCTACTCATTTCTTTATTGGCAATTCTCTTCAAAGACTGCCCTAAATCTTTTCCTTGGCTCAGTTCACTAAATTCATCTTCACCGGAGAGATCTTTCATCGCAGAAGCTGAGCTTCTCCTTATCTTAGAGCTCTGATGACTTACATTATCTTTAGTCTTGCTTCGAACACTCTTCCCAATGGATCGTTCCTCTGTACCTGCTTCTTCAAATCTTTCATTGCTTCTTCGAAGAGCTACACTTCTAGAACTTTTACTGTGTATTGTATTTTCCTTAGAGCTCCGATAACCAATCCTGTCCTCTGCAGTTCTTGAAGCAACATCAGACAGCTCTTCTTCACTCCTCCGATAGCTTCGAGAGCTCCTATCATTATTTCTACCCCGAGAACTTTTCTCCGTTAACTTGCCTACACTTTCCTCGGAACTTATTTTCGTTCGGTCGACACGATTTTTACTTTTAGAAGAAGTTTCTTCCAGTTGCCAGTCCTCTCCGATCACATCGTCTCTGGATGAAGACTCATCTTCTAAATTGGTCTTATCCTCTCTTCGGTGGAAAATATCTACTTCTTTTCCTTCCTTATCGTAGTCAGGTCTTGCAGAAACTCTTTCAGCATTTTTTTTCCTTCGCCTTTCTTCGCGACGCACTGTAAATGTTTAATCATTGCAGAAAACGCTTAATTGTTCATTACATTTAATTAACGGGGAGGTTAAAAAGGGGATATACCTTGTTTCACCTGCGCTATAACCTTACTACATGTTTTTTTACACGAGACATTCTCCAGAAGAGACGCATCCAGATCTTTCATTCCAAATATGACATTCGACTGCGTTTCCTCCCTTCCCAATTTTAATGATAATCCTTTCTTCGATATTTCATGTGGCAATTTAATAATTGCCACATGAAATTACTCCTTTTCGATAACCTAACTTTTGAAAAAACAAAGGAGAATCAATCCTACGAGTCGATTCATTTGAAAACAAAACAGTAGCAAAGTTCGTCAATAAAGGGTACATCAGAATAAATGAAAAATTTATAACGTGAGTCAAATAAGATTTGTGACTAAAATAGATATTTTAATGATTTGAATAATTTTTACGTGCTCTATTCATTTCTTTTAAGAACTGTCTTTTTAGAGAAGAATCAACCGAAGGCTGCCTTTGATTATATGACTACGTGTCTAAGATGTGTTGCAATATGGACTCTGGAATAAAAAATGACGAAGAAAGCAAAGCCAAAACTCCATCCTTATGGGAAGACATCCTTCGAGAGTCCGAAGAAGAAAGAACACTCTTCGAAGAGATGCAAAGGGAACGCGTTGAATTGCTTCCGGAGCGGCCTCACCAGGAAGGTTGTGCAGAGTACCTGAAGAGAGAAATTTTTCCTATTTTACTGCCGGCAATGGAAGGCATGCTTATCGAGGCAAATCGATGGAATGCTCTTCGGGTATTATTATCCATTTTTTTTATTAGTGCATAAGTTATTTTCAATTTTTAATTTCAATGAAAAATGTACTCTCAACAAAGATGTTGACTTTCTACAGATACAAAAGTGTCGCTTTAGTGGGTTGGACTACCTTGCCGAAGTCCTCTGGAATAAGAATCCTCGACGTTCCAGAGTCAAGTGGTTGGATGTATTCGAAATTCCCACTTTTAAACTTCAGCTGAGATTGAAGTCAGTTGATTTTTTTATTTTAATGTGTATCAATTGGTAAGAGAGAGCTAATATGTCACAGTCCAAGACCTATATTTCCTAAATCTTGGCTATGGACCAAAGAAAGAGCTGCAGTGGAATTACAAAGATGGGTTCGAGGCTGGCTGGTCAGGAAGCAAGAGGATGTGCAGGAAATGAGGCAATTCTGGATGGTACGTGTTCCTTCGTAATGCTGCTTCATTAAATTAAAATTGCATGAAACTGTTATAATCATCCAATCTATTTTCAGGCTATTGCCGAAGACTCGGAACGTAAACTACTTAAAGAATATCATCTACTAATTCTCCTAAGTCCTTGAAGTAATTATTCCTTAATGACAGGATTTGCTGAAATAGAGAGACATAAGAAAGAAGAAGATAAGTCGGACCCATGCAGACATTATAAGCGTCTGTTGGATGTTCAAAAGAGAACTACATTAACTTAAATGTAATCAGAAGTTGTATTTTAACAGGTATAGTAAAATTTGATACCCTAAATATCTCATATATATAATTAAATCTGGAAGTACATAATGCATACACATTTTAAGATATATGTTAACAGTTTAATAAATATACGGTACAATATAATATACACTTCAGGGTTTGATGTTTGCATACAGACTAGGACTAGCTGGTTTTCCAAGTTTCCATGTTACTTCTTCGGTTGGTGTTTCTCCTTCCTCCGCCATTCGATACATGTTTCCTGACGCTAGATTAAGAACAACAGGTAATCTCACCTCCTCTGAACTTGTGTCTTTTACTTTGATTTGCCGCATGAGTAACTCTTTAAGCAACGGAGGGAATTCTGCCGTTCTAGATAAGATAGTCATGGGTCTCGGAGGGACAGGTTTGCAAAATTCTTCCTCCTGGTCTTTTGGTACAAGTACGTAATCATCTTTGTAGGTTGTCGATTCCATTTGCACAGGCTTCTCTAAAGTCTTCCCTCGGAAGGTTTCCTGCACCAGTACTGTCACTTTGCGGTTTTCCTAGTGCAGAGTTACAACTTTGTACGGATGTTACCTTATGATGTAACGTCAATATTTTCAATAATCTGTTGCTTGATAAATTAATATGTGCATTTTGAAGTGCAGTGATTGTCAGTAATTACAAAGATCTCACCTGGTTTGGCAAAGCAGCCACTTTCAAAACTTTGAAATAACATGGCTCCGGGTATCTTTGAAATTGGTTTCTGTAGAGTACTCTCCCGATGCCAAAGTTTTTCAGGTTACCCAAGATTTCCCACACCGTCTTCCCCTTGAAATCAGTCGTGCGTCCAATGTATTTAATCGGCATCTTTGGTATTTAATAGAATCTGTTGTTATTTACGAGTATGTAACTTTTAGGTTATACCCAGATATACGAAAATTGCAGAATTCTAGACGTTACCACTGAAGTCAATTTTTTGTACTGAAAATAATTCCACGAGATGACGCTACTCTCTGCGGAATCGAATCGAAAAAATGGCGCGTCATTCGAATACAACCTCCAATTAAATGACTAGTAATACCATCCTAAGGCGAAGTCGGTTACTATTGCGTCAAAGGACCCACTTTTATTTATTTTCTTTAGAAATGAACTTCAAGCCGTGTTGAATTATTTACAAATGCCAATTACCGTCAGTGATTTTATATATTCATCAAATGAGATGTAAATTTTTGGTAAGAAAAAAAGGAAATTGTGAAAAACAGTGGTATTACTTTTTTGAAAATGACATTATTCTGACTAGTTGCTGGGATCTTCTAACGGAAACGTCGGTTTCTCAAAAACTGAAGAGTTTTAGTTCATTCATTTTGTTCGGATTTTTAGTGGCGGTTTCCAAGATGCCATTAAAAAAAATGGATTTGTATGTTTAATTCGAGCATGGTATTATTAAGGTTCGGCATTTCTTGGATGAATAACTTTAAACCCGTGGAGATTGTTTATGTTGGTGAGAATGTCATCCTTTTTTGACGGTTACAGATTAAGATTGTTTATTTGTATTTGACTTGCAGTTTTTCAACAAACGAGACAGAACCTACCTTATTTTAAATCACTGTCGGAGACAACGATGAAGCGAACGAGACTTGCCTTAAGAAGCAACAAAGCTAGCAATGATGTTAACAATAAACTACCCAAAGGGGCATCTATTGAAAAACAGCCAGAAAATGTAATGACATTGTCACAGCCTTTTGTAAATTCTTCTAACAAACATTTTCGTATTACAGGAAGACAATACACAGGACAGACTCGCAGATCAACAAGGAAACCATGAAGATAAAAACATAAAAACTCTCATGAATGATGAAACCACTTCGAAGAAAAAATTAAAACTTAAAAAACTTTTGCAGGAAAGTATGTAACGGATAGGAGAACAAATTACTAGAATTTGTTTTAATCACTGTTAACTTATAGGAGACTCAAGGAATGAAGACTTCAAGCCAAACGTTTTAACTGTAAAAGGCAGACCACGAGCAGTCGTCGATTTAGAGACAATGAAAAAAGAATTAAAGCAATTGGAAGATCCACCAATAACAAATACAGAGAAGCAACTAAGTTCCTTAAGGCTTCCGCTTTCATTTTACGACATTCCTTGCGAAGAGCTGGCTCAGAATTTACTCGGTATTCTTAGCTTTCTTAAGTCTACGATTCTTAAACTTTCCTAGTTCAAACAACTTTTTTCCTATGCAGTAACTCTAATTCTATTACTTTTAGGAAGAGTGTTGGTTCGTCGCCTTGAGAATGGCACGATCCTTAAAGGAAGAATTGTCGAGACTGAAAGTTACTTAGGAGGTGTAGACAAGGCCTCACAATCATACCTAAATAGAGTTACTCCTAGAAACTTACCGATGTACATGCAGCCAGGAACAATATACGTTTACCTTACTTATGGGATGTATCACTGCTTCAACATATCGTGTCAGGGTGAGTACCCTTTGTCTTTGACAGTTGTTAAATTTTTCTAGAAACTTTCTGACGTTCAGACTGCATTTCCAAATGGCTTAAAATAAAGTAAATGGATAATAACTTTTTATTCTTAAAGAATTTTCCAATTTAATATTTAAAGCTTCTGAAATGTAGTCTGAATTATGCAATGTATGTAGAGCCTGGAACATATGTACTGGTTCGAGCGGTAGAGCCGATATGTAACCTCCAATATATGGAACTACTTCGAAACACTCGGCTGAAAGTTGACAGACAGGAGAAAGAAATGGTGCAAGATGTCGGCACCATAGATTCTACTGAGCTTTGCAACGACCCATTTAAGCTTTGCACAGCCTTCTTTATCGAAAGGGACGCTTTAAACGGGAAAGAATTGCAATCTAGTACCGAGATTTGGCTAGAAAGAGACTTACTCTATAAATCAGTAACCATAGTGTCAGCTCCTCGAGTGGGAATTCCTCCCTCCGAAGAGGCTTACGAGATCAATCTCTCGCGATTTTACATCTTAGGCAATGCCTGCGTCAGTCAAAGAGATATTCCTTACGAAGATCGAGCTTACAAATTACATTTTTAAAGTGAACGTACACTGATTGATCCCTTCACCAAGAAACAAATGAGTTAAAACATGTCTATGTATGCCCAAGCAATGTGTAAAGGGCTTCGATAAGATTCCAGGTGACGGTGCTGCAGTGCTGCTGAGAGGTGTCGAACCCCTCGAAGGCATCGAGCACATGGCAAACCATCGCAAAGCCAAGTCCAAGTCGAAAGCCTCAACAAAGGCTACGAAGGAGTTCCAGCCTCACGAGCTGTGCAATGGTCCATCCAAACTCTGCATGGCCTTCAGTCTTGACAAAACCCACAATAAGTATTCAATGTGCTCGTGGCGGGGTCTGTGGGTCGAGGACTTCTCCCAAGAACAGGAAATTAAGATTGTCCGCTGTCCTAGAATAGGAATTGACAGTGCCGGACCGGAATGGGCCAAGAAGCCCCTCAGATATTACATATATGGGAACAAATCCGTCAGCAAACGTGATAAGAAAGCCGAAGCATGCCTCGTTGAAAAATAATTCGCATAAAATGTAGACTATCGATGATGTGTTTAAAGGTTAATAACTTTCTATATCAGGAGATCAAGTGAAACAAAAACAGTATTACACTTTATGTCATGCATTGTTTACTCGATATAAATAAACACGCGGTGTACGAAATACATTGATATTAGATTTACATAAACTGTACATATTACTTCGAGCTGTTACAGAGACAAACGCTGCTTTGCCTTCGGACATTCTTACCGTGGTTGCATCGAACCTAGCAGTTTCTCCTCTTAGATGCGACGATCTAATGGAAATAAGCAGCACAGTGTCTATTGTACCTTAAAATTGCACAAGTTATCAATATTTCAGGTTCCATCGTCCCATTTCCAATGGAACATTGCTTATGCCCACTCCTTCATTACCCTCTCGTAATCCTCTTCTTCTATGAATGGCTTGTCAATTGATCTGTGGACACGTTATTTATATTTCTCGTAACATAATCTCTAAAGTATGACGCAAAAGGTAAATGTTCATACAATAAATGTGACATTTATATAAACGCGTTCATAAAATGTATACTAAAACTCACTCGATCATGAGTTCTCCGCAGTAAAGACACTCCGAAGCAACCAAGTCATCGATCTGAGCTTTGACTTTGTCTTTTGTACTCTGCGATTCCAGTCTAGCCGATGCATTTTCCTCAGGTTTGGAATCTGAAATGAGTTGTCGTTGCAAGTCAGCCAATGTGGTCTGTTGCTCGGTAGACAGCATCGGTATTAGAGCAGCAACAAGGCAATCGCTGTGAAACCTATGGCCACAGGGGAACACGTAGAACGGTCGCAGGAGTAATTGCACCTCGCAGGCATTGCAAGTGTCCCTCGCGTGAACGTACGTGCACCTATAAACACGTTTAATCATCACGAAAATAATCAAACAAGGAAGTAAACAAATAAACCTTTATTCGACAAGTTTGACCTGTTGATTGAATTCCTTCGAAGCATCCATTATTCAATTTTACCTGTTTCGAAACGACTGAATCTCTTTCCTGATCAGTTCTGCAGCTTTCGTTGCCTCCTCCATCTCCTCCTTGAGGTCTTGAATATGCTTATTGTACTCCTGGAGTTAAGATAAACGAAGATACATAGAGTTCTGGCTCCGGAACTGGAGTGTAACGATTCAATTTCTGCTCTACTTTAAAATAAATGCGCTCTCACTTGCAGAGAATTGCAGATCGCGTCTTTGAAGTGGTCGATGGTCACAAAGTCGGAGAAAAATGGCAGGATGTCTTCGATGCGAACCAGATCACACTGCTGAAGGAACTCCATCGCTTGCTCGATGTCATCTCTCTCCCTTACCACATGCTCCGCTGTGAATCGAAGTAACCAGATCACACTTGAGTTCTAACTTAAATCCCATTGTTCGACGATACTTTCTTCATAATGCAATTTGCATTACCTATTTTCAGCCACAGTTTCTTTCTTAACTCGTCATCATGGTGAGAAGGCATGGCTGCGATCTGCTTAGCCAAATCTACGCTGATTGTCAGTGCCAGGTCTACCGCAGTGGTCCACAGTCCCAAGAGAGCGGAGAGTTGTACACAGGCTTCGGTCAAGCCTGTCTCTTGACAGAGACGAAGGGCATAATGTACATCGTAGTGTACAATTGTTACATCCTGGCCTTGAAAAATTATAATTATACCTGTTAAACTGAGTGTAAATTAAGTATCATATTTTTTTAAACATTAAATGACAAAGAACTGCACTACATAAAATTGCATTAACCAAGTAAGTAAATACCCTGCGAACTGATATATCGCATCATCTCGTCTTGCTTGTGTCTAGCATAGAGGGACAACAGAAAATTGTGAATGGCCTGCTCCTGACATCCTTGTTTGTAGACACAGAACTCCAGGTACCTTATTACCTCTGTTGCCTGGAAAATAAAATAAACGCATCTATAAAATATACTTGAAACAAATTCATATACAATAGCTTACATGTTTCTCGTCGCCAGTGCAGGAAACCAGAGCTGGGAGAAGCTTTGAAGGCTTTAACAGAGATTTCTGAGAAATCAGAGCAGCCACCGTAGGCTTCGGCAGCTCCTGAAGCAAAGTTCCACTGAACTGATAAAAGAGCTCCTTGTTCTTCTGACTCTGCAGGACTTCCAGAGCTTCCAGATAATTATTCTTGTACAAATGCTGGCGTATGACCTCCTCGTAATTGTGATGCACGATCGTCAGGCGAATTAAATTGTCCTTGTCACCATGGCTGGCCACCAAATCGTAAATAGTGCTACGATTCCTCCTGACGCACTCCTAAAATCATGGTAGGTCCACTTGATTAATTTTAATTTCTGCATTGATGTACACTAGGTGGTGAGAAGGATTGTGTAAACATTTTAAAATATCCTAATAACCTCAACTTTCGGAATGGCGAGGAAACTATCGAATTGTTTCTGTAGCTCGATGTATTGAGAATTGTGCAGATGTGAAGTCTGCTGGTTGCGGAGCAAACCCATTTGGTTCATGAAAAGTTCGATAACCCATACGACGATCATGGTAATCTGTGTTTTATCTTGCGGTTTAAGGCCCTCCAATTTCTGGAAGAAAGAACATTGGTCCTTGAAATTTCACCAATAAAAGGAAAAAATATTAAATACAATTCCGAATTTTTACCAAGACACTTTCTTCGAAACAACGTAGCAATAGAATGAACTACCACGTAAATAATTGACATCTATTATACTTAATTGAAATAATTATATACTAATTTCTTTACCTTTTTAAGGAATGTTTTTAGAGCCTCCACTTGAGATTTCTGAAGAAACTTCAATGATATCTCCTCAAAGGATGAATGTGTGTCTGCGTAGATCATGGCACTCTTCTCGAACCTGAGAAAAAAAGCTATCGTTACACTTTTCAAATCTTCAGAGCAACGCATAATGTATCTTTCCTTCTCACTCTTTATTTTTAAAAAGCATTTCTGCCTGCTTCACCAGCACTTGGTCCAAATGGGCAGGATTATCCTTGCAATATTGCTTGGCCAGTTCAAACTCCCCTTTGTCTGCATAAATCTGTACAAGACGTAGTAAAAATTCCAAATTTTAAAACTATCTCGAAAAGGAATCATTTTTACCAGTGATTAAAAAAAGTTGGTGACAGTTTCTTAGCTCGTAAATTCACCTGCCAAACGTTTCGGTCCTCCTTCGTCACCTTGTATTTAAAAACAGCGGATTGACTATAGGCCCAAATGCAACCAGTAATAGGATCCTTCGTAATATTTATTAGTTTTCCAAGGGGCTAGAAAACAACATTCAATAAGTGTTAACATTTACGAAATATTCAATTATAAAGCGAAAGCCTTCCGGTACCATTTATAATTTCTAAATAACAATTTTACCTCATTGTAGATGTCCTCGAATATGAGTTCTTGATTTAAAAGGGAAACACCTTTTACATGATCCACATAAAGCAGCAATGCATGAAATTCTGTCAGGACAAAAGCCAGTGGAACCGATGGCTTTAAGCTCGAACTAGTTCCAATTAAACTTATGACCGGACAGTTTAACATTTGTTGGTTCACCAGAACATTGTCTGGATCGGTTTCAGGATTGATCTGTGAAGCATCAAAGTGAATCGCATAACTTCCAAAAAAGACAATGTAGAACTTCTTATAAAAGCAAGCACTATATGAAAGTACCTCGGCATAAAGAATTCCAGTTTCCGTCAACCAACCGAAGGACTTTGGCAAAACTCTAGGCTGTGGATAATAACACTGCATTCTCGAGTACGGTAAGGAGCTTTCCAACTGTGTGAAGCATTCTTTGAAAGCCAATTTAATTTCCTGATTAGGTACGCATCTTAATATTGTATGGTCACTCTGCATATTAATTAAATTACTTGTGCTTGTACACTCACCTTTGGCGTTTAAATATTTATTAAAAATCTGTTGCAGAAGCGGTTTCTCATCAGGGTTCGACACTGTGCCAATGTACTGGTAGATCCGAATTAAAGTTGTCACGATGACGATGTATCTATCGGTCTTTGGGACCTTTGATGGCAGTCTGTGAAACTCCAAACCAGTGATCGGTGGTCTACTCTGCTTCCCAATGTCAAACACCTGTATACACTCGAAGTTATTAATTTCAACGTGTGGTACTATTTATTGTCAGCATGAAGTGGTGGTGATTTGGTAGTGAGTCGACAACATGAAAATAAAATCAATCAATAATGCTACTAACTTTTCACTTGACACAATGTGATGTTTCGTTCCATTAAGCTAAAACATATTCCAATTCGATGATACTATTGAATATAGTGTTTGTTTAAGACAGAATAAACAAAAGTGGCAAACTGGAAATGATAATCTCAAAAGTCTAGGTACAATTGCTTCAGAATAAACATTCCGGACATGCGAGTAAAGAAGTTTATTCTCTGTTGGACTCACCAAGCCTTCTACGTCCTTTGTACCATATATCGGCAGATAATTTGGAAGCTTAAGAATGAAGGAATGGTACGATGAGGAAAATACTTGTCATTAACTCTGATCTATCCAGCATTGCATCTGATCAAATATCAAAATAATCTGGACCATAATAATGATTTAATCATGTCAAAATAAATATTTACTTGATTGCAAATTAAATCCTATGTTTATCTTCCAAAGACCATATATATTTGTTAGTAATTAATTGCAATAAACCATAACAATTTGTATCTACAAGTTCTCGATTGAAAGGTTTAGGTTGTTTGTCAGTTACGATCTAGATTCTTTTACTTGGATCATATATAACACTGGAATAGTAATTTATTAATATTAAGGATTAACTTACCTGCCGCCAATATTGTTCCAAGCTAGTATTGAATATCTTCTCTCCCTCTATTCCAATTTCAGTCTCAAAGATGAGACCAGTTGACGTTCCCAGTAAAATTGGCCCAGAAGTTGTTTCGGAGGTGTTTGCAAAGTTCCATCCGACAGCAGTTATTTCGTGACCCTTAAATTTTCCAGCCTGTCGATGAATAAAAAAAAGAAAAAAGTAGTCTTTCTCTTCTTATTCATAAAATAATTTAATTCAATGCCAATTAAAGTAAACATTACTGGCTTTAATTTTGTAGTTTTCCTATGTAAATAATAGAGCTCTGCTGGAGGATTATCTCCTTCTTTTGGTACAAAGGTCAGCAACAAATGATGACCAAGTGGATCCATGTAAAGTCCTGAAAGCCTCATGTTTGTCGCATATTTGGAAATATTAATCTCTGAAATCAAACACGTGATATTAAAAAATATTAAATTAAAATTAAAAATCTGGATTTCCTTTAATTTATAATTACGCAGATAGTACATGAAAATCGTACCTTCCTTTTTGTCTGGCTGCTTCATATCAATTCTTAATAGAATATTATCTGTCATAGCAATCGCAATAAAGTTATTGCTTGTAACTAGATGCCTGATTTTATCCGACGGTCGAAAATTGACCTTCTGTTTAATGAATATGGGACCGTCATCCTGCAGCTTCATCTGTATAAAGCCTGCAGTACTCTGAAAGATGATTCGATGATACCTCAATAGACAAAACTAATTTCTGTAAAATAGTACACTTAATTTACAATGCCACTTACGATATCAGGTCGAACCGGAGGTGGATGGGTCTGTTTCGACCTCTGCGAAGCTTGCTCGTACTGATCGAATATCGAAGTCATTGCTCAAGAGGAACGCAGAGTAAACGATGTTTCTAAATAACTCTATAGAACGTTTCTATATGTCCCTTTAATAATTTACTTTTCACGATCTTCTCTCTCGAGTATTTAACACATATTAAAATAGATTTTGAAAGACTGAAGCCACTGGAAATTCGTACTGGCTAAGAACAGAAGCATACTGTCCGAAATTTCTACAAAGCAGCATTTAACTTTGACAACTCTAACACATTGTGTCATCCATTGCATCAAAGAACAATGACTACCTAACAACTGGTTGTACATAACAATTCATCATGACATTTGGCTTCGCTACAGCTGGTCAAAGCAACTGAGGTTATGCTCCGTAGATAACCATGCAATAAAAAAATTATCTAGGTTAAAAACCAATCTTTAATACTATGGGTTGCCTGGAACGCCTTTACTATGCATTATATCCAATAACGTCAGAATTCCACAATTCGAGTTAACCGAAGTTTAAATCGGTCATAACCAGTTAAACTTCGATTAACTCCAGTTATAGAACGAACTTGAGTCCGGACCGTATAAATCCCGAATTTCGAGTACGATGGAAACGTTCTTATTTCCGTATACACATTCAAACGTTGACCACTGCGCGACTTCGCAACGATGTGAAATTTTTCACGCGAATCTTTTCATATGTGAAAAAATCCGTATGAACTCGAAAGTAGCGTCTTTGCCGCAAACTATATGTCCAGTGCGAGAGGATGCTACAGGTTCCAATATTTCATATCCTACCGGACTTATGACGAAACGGGTATACATACTACGACGTAAATCTTTACCGACAGTGGCCATGGTCGTAACCACGTGTCTGGCGCCATTTAAAGTTTCTCCATTCGGCAGGAAGACGGAATGTCAGTTGCGGTTCGTGATCGGGGGTCACCAAGTCACCGGACTTGACCGGACTTATCGCACCTAATCTCGTAAACTCGTCGAAATGCTGGTAAATACGGGGAATGCGGGGAGCCATGGATGAGTGCGCGCAAACGTGAGTAATCTGGTTTCGAGGTTAAGTCCGTCCGTGTCCGCGGAAGCCGTTGGAAGTCACAAGGGGGCGAGTCGGTGGGTGGACTCGCGTCGGCTGCGCTTCTTCGTGACCGGGAACCGGCCCCGGTAATGCAGGTCGGCCCCGGAGGATGCCAGAGCCCGGCGACGAGCGCGAGGAGGCTCCGTCGAGCCCGGGAGACTCCGATGATACCGCGGACCGACTCGAGGTCCGCGCGACGTCAGACCCAGAAAATTGCGACGTGGCACCCGGCCTCGAGACAAGGTCCTCCGTGGAGGAACGACTGATTGGAAAAATGTTCCTCTACGCCAGGGACCTGACCTTCGTGTTCGCGCTGCTTTTCACAGCCCTTGCTGCGCTCACTAACCCGTAAGTTTTTGAGGTTATCTCCAATCTCCAGAGAAGCAATCGCGAAAATAGATTACGAGTTTCTTTCGAGGTTAACCTCTTCACGTACATAGTAGCTCGGTAAAATCCCGTCCCAAGAGATCTGCGAAAGTTTTCAAAATCGGTTGAATTGGTGAGGAAAGATGCTTGCAGAACAGGATAATGTTTATTATCCGAAATTGAGATCACGAGTCTAACTCGTGATCTTAAAGATCAAGAGAGAATTTTCTGGAGTTACCTGTCGTGAATGCGATAGTCTGTTCGGAACGACGTGTTTCCATAGTTTGGTTTATCAAGGAAGTGTTGTTGATGATTATATGTTTGTTTAGACCACCGAAAGTATCCAAACCACCTACGGCGCGGCCCTTCTTTGATCGGAGTTCCACGGTATTGGACTTCTATGAAGGGCACTTGGAGGCGGCATGGGAGAGGATCGCCGATGCTGATGTTAGCTTTGTAATGTATTACGCTCCTTGGGACGCGGAGTCGCAGTCAGTCAAGCATGAATTTGAAGCTGTGGCGAGATATTATCATGCACAGGTGGGAATGGCTTAAACTTTGGTCTGTAGTACAGGGAAAGAAATGTGCACGAATGTATGATTTTGTTAATGCAATCGCAGGTGTGCTTTGTCGCCATCAATTGCTGGCATCCAGGCTCGCAGTGCCGGCAAGCGACTGCAAAGAAACAGAACATTAAGATTCTGGCCTATCCGGTGCTAATGCTGTACCTGTCCACTGACTCTAATTTTAAGTACAAGGGCATTCCGACTGCGCCATATATGATAAGGTTCCTCGCTGCAGTCTTGAAGCCCGTTCACAGATTGACGAACAAGAACCAGCTTGTGCAACTTTTTCTGGATCACGATGTAAGTATAAGGAATTCACCTCTGAGAACACTCTCTAATTTTGTTTATCAATAAAATAAACAAAATTAAATAATCAAATCTAGAATCTATGATACTATACCATAGAATGAGCAACAATGATGCACATATACAGTGCTGCGATTGCACTTTTGATTCATGCAGGCTGTGCTACTAGGATTTTTCAATTTCATGGGACCAGCCAGAGCCCAAGGGTATAAAGAGTTCTACAAGGCAGCAGTTCGTTCCCTACAAACCGACCCTAACAGAGAATTGGCATTTGCGGTGGTTACCGATGCCAAGTCAGCGCAAAGAGATTATTCCATCACGAAATTCCCTTCTGCAAGGTTGCTCATCTGGAACGAATTTCTGGTAAGTTCTTCTGGCATCATGAACATGTAATCACAGTATTTCACTGTGTATTAATTACAACGTTTATATCACACAGAGTTATCCAGGAAATTATGCCTGGACTGCGGATAACTTACTAATCTGGGTCAATGGAGCTGTTCACCAACCCACGTTATGGATACAGCCTCCCGGCGGGAAATCCTGGACCATCTCTTCGTATGTACGAGATGGGCCAGTCCTCTTTCTGTTTACTCCAAGGAATCCCCTCCATCGGGAGAACTATAATTACAACCTGGTATGAATAAGTCTTACTGCAAAGTTACAATTGCCAAGAAACTCTCTTAGAGTTTTTATTTATCTACTTTTTGTGTTCCAGATGCGGGAAATAGGTCTGCGATATTATAACTCAGCAAATGATTCTATTCTAAGCGGTGTAGTTTCCATGTTAGAGCAGAATCGTCTTCAGGCCAGGGAGGGACATCGGGCAAGGAGCAAGACATGTCTAGAGATGTTAAATAAAAGTAGAACGCGGCAGGTGGAACCGCGTATCAGTGTGTCCATTCAACAGTGGATCAATGATAGTTGCTGTGCCAATGTTGTGATCAACAAGTGTCTGTTGTGTAAGGCAGATGTCCCAACTTTAGGGCCACTCTCTATGTGCGGTGTCAGTGACTCTTGGGCTCGGAGCCCTGTGCCGAGTGATAGGCCCATCAATATTGTTCCTAACAGCGATGCTGGTAGTGTTTCTGAAAATTTATTCGACGTCTGCAAGGAGAAGGATGTGTTCACCATATCTCCTTTGAGAGGAGATCAACATAACGTTGTTGACTTTTGCTGCAATAACGATCGACTTGTAGTAAATGAACCTGAACAAAGGCTTGATGCAAAGAGGTGCGGAAACTTGAATATTTTTAACGGTTCAATGTATTATAACAGTTTTAAAACTAGAGTGACTGACTTCTCTTTAAATAGTTTCTTTACTTCTTAGTGACAGATATACAACGTCCCTGATGAGCGGAGAGAATGATCCTCTTTCGTCAAGTGCCATGAAGGATTATTATGTCAAGGAAGAGTGCAGAATGTTACTTGCTGGGAACGACTATCATCCACCGGTGTTTCCCAACGATTCACCTAACCATCCGATAATTAACTTTTCCTCCGCAGTGACTAAAGTTAATAAGACACTCGCTCTAATCGCGTTAGACAGTCTCTATTACTTTCCATTCGCGGAAGGACTTGGCATCAATGTGTCGAAGAGACGAGACAAGACTGCCGTGGTTATTGTGGATTCCCTTGTGAGTATCATTGAATTTACTTTGAGCTAGTAAAAGTTATTTTATGATAAAGTGACTAAGTTATCGATCATTTAAAGGAAAGTAGATTATTATTTGAGATTTCGTTCCACAGCAGGAAAGTCAGTACGTGATGGAGGGCGATTTAAGCAGGTACTCTTTGATATCAATTATTAACAATTATACCGAAGGTTTGCTCAGACGAACCCTGCGATCTGCCGAAGTCAGGCAGAATGTTGATAAACACATGAAAAACGACAAGTGTAAGAACAGTGATACAGCCATCTGTATCCCGGAGTTGACAACAAGGACTTTTTTGGAGACTGTTTTAGATCCTACCCAGGTATTTCGCCATTACCAATTAATAAGGCTAATGTTAATTGATTATTCCATCAAATGATCATAACAAGGAATTATTATTTTTTGCAGGATGTTGTAGTGATGTATCACACCCCTTATTGTGCATTTTGTAGTGCTATTGCCCACGTGTATTTAATTGTAGCCCACTTTTTGTCCAAGATGGACCACCTTAGATTCGTTAGAATCGATGGGGAGAATAATGACCTACCTTGGGAATACAGTATGAATCGGTATCCATCGATACTTTTCTTCCCTGCAAAAGGGTAACTATTCCATGACATTAATTTCTACTCAGTGCGTATTTTAAGAAAAGAAAAGTCCGAGAACGCAATTGTCTACAAGTAGAGCATCTTAGAGAGTACATTGCTTTCAATGGTTACTTGTTCTAACCTCAAAGATCTCAACCAAGGCAACAAGTTGTCACCATAACCTATTGTTATCAGAAATCGCTCGAATAAGTCTTCAATTTTAATTTGTTAGCAGAAAACACTAAATACGGCACATCAATGATAGGATGTTCTTTTTAATACCGAAATAGTTTCTTTTCTCTATTTTAGGAAGAGCGACAGTACAGTGTTTCCGCACTCTTCACCCGTCACTGTGCAAAACCTGTTTCGTTTCGTCCTAGCAAATCTGGAGGGAGATTCTCAAGTGGAGGCTCTCATCAATGTGTGTCACCATGGAGCCGATCAGTTTCCTGATGACTGTATAGCCCACATCCGTAAGGTCTGCCTGGATGCGATCGGAGACCTGCTGCGGCATCACAGGAAACTAATGCGCGTTACGATCCGCACGAGCGATGCAGCGAGTAGACGAAGAATCGTTCTCAGACAATTGGAGCACGTGAGAGAGGTGCACCTAATTCTGGGATCGGTAAAAGACCTGCGGAAGGAAGAGAAGATTGTACAGTCCCTCCGTAGGAAGTACAGCCGGTACTACAAGAGCCTGGCGAGTCTCGAGGCGAATGGAAAAAGGGTAAAATCTCTGAATGACCTTGAAAAAGGTGTGAAAAGTGAAGAATCTATCGCTAACGAGGATAAATCCCTCAAGGACGAATTGTGATATACGGTGCACTTGGAGTGGCATAGATTTGTTTGTTGGCTGCTCTTTGATTCACCGAAGGAGGGTTCACTGGGATTTTTATCAATGCGTGAGATTCACTCGTCGACTTACACCGGACAAGCTTTTCTCATTGAAAGTCAGGGAGGAAAGTATCCAAAGCCTTTCATTTAAACAAGATCCTCTGATTTTTCATTTTTCCAACTCTCTTCCCTCGTTATCAGTAAGAAGCTTTCGCTGTCTTATGCAGCAAGTAAAAAATCAACTGATACCTTTTTCTCTGAGTTTCAAGAAATTTCCTCTTAAAGGACATCGAAGAGAAATCTTATGAAGGCAAGAGAGAAAACGAAGGTACTCTAGTGTCGACATAGGAAAGTAGCTGAGTCCTTAAGCTGGTATATTTTTCTATCTCCAACTATTCGGAGGCAAGTCGAATTAACCGTAACCCGTTAGCCTCCCACGGCCGCGTTTCGTGGAAACAGTTGTTGACTCCATGATTGAATTAGTCATCGGAACCTCTTTAATATTCATGACACTACCTCTGAAGCACCGTACGCCGTCGACCTAAGGTGTGGAGCTACGAACACTAGGCTGCGATAAGAAAGAACATTACAATGAGTCTTTCCTATGGCATCGAAAGGTTCGCCTTAGGTTTCTCTTGGTTCTACTCTACTCGAGGAATTCTAACCTTGTCTTAAATCCTTCATTATGTTCTTTAGACGGGTGTTCCACGGTCCTCTGGAACTCCTTTCTGTATATCAGTGTACATACACGTTGACGAATGCGCTATAATGTACAGTAAGAAAGAAGATTTGTAGGCTGGTGTGTAATTATAAATAGCGATTTATCCTGCCTTGAACACGCGATTTGACTTTTAACGCGAGCAAGGTTCGTTTCAATTCGGAGTTTTGAACCTCGCGCTTCGGAGGCGCGCGCAACCTCTCGATGCGCCGCAGCGGGATTTTCAAATCTGATAAATCGCGCATCGCGAATACCTGAGTATATACGCGTGTGGGTTAAATTGCGGCCACGCGTTAGTCATTCATCGTCACGCACCACGTTTATTCATGGGCTGGGCACTTGATTCGCAGCGGCATGATAATTCTCAGTAAAGTGACGTGCGATAAGGGATCAAGATGGAATCAGCCAAGGCGCGCCAATGCCGCGACGCGATTGGCTGCATTCAATTACTGTCAGCCAATCAGAACGCTGGATTATTTTTGAACTGGCGCGTTAAACCAACGAGAAGGAATGAACAAACGTGAATTTTAGCGTTTGTTTAACAAATTTCAGAGAAAATTTTCTGCTTCCGCGAGTAAGGTTATCTCGAATGGACCGGTCCACGGAATTCTCTAGATGTCGATCGCCGATTATCGCATGGTGTCTCGAATGGTGCGTGACGTATCGTCCCTATGAATTTCCTTTTGGAGCGAGAGAGTGTGTGGCAACCTCCCGCGATTGTTATCTCTGGTCGTGCGCCGATCTCCGGAATCGTTTATGTCGAGACCGAGTCTCGTCATTCTCTTAAACCATCTCTATTCTCGGATTATTCGTTCGCATTTCAGGGAGAGTGTCTGGCCGGGAATCCGAGGGATCGCCGGCGATCCCTTCGATTATCTTTTATACATCGCGTCGGAAAAGCCACGTTCTTTTCTTTTTCTTTTTTTCTTGTAATATTCCCACCGTTTATTTGGAACGTCTTATTTCAATATTTATTTTATTTCATCTTGTAAATTATACGCAATAACGCTTCGTAAGTGGCGATTTGTAAGGATGCGGGGATGTGAAACGCATGGAAGAGGGCGAACGGTATTCCGAAAGTTTAAACGCGACGGTGGCGCCGGGATTGCTGGAGGAAACTTCCAGCCGCCATCTTGGTAGTCGGTAAAATAGATCTTACTTTTCAGGGGTATCGGAAAGGAGAAGCCAAACCTAGAGTTCTAAACGCGGTAAGTTAAGTCGGAAACAATGCCAGAAATACCTGGCAACTTATCGGTAATTTCTCCAAAGCCTTTTTTTTTTATTCCGAGAAATGAGAACGCAAATATTTGCAACGGAGTGAACAAGAGGTTCCGATAGGTTGTAGAGGAACACCAGAGTGGGTGAACTCCGTTTTCTGCGGCCAATAAAAACTTCTGATTCGCTTCGTCGCGCGGCATCGTTAGAAGAATGAAACATCGGCCTTATTTATTATACAAATCCTCTGAAGTTTTACACGAACATTTATAACTAGTAGTAAACAGAACTGTGGAATTTATATTTTTTAATAACATTCATTACTCTTCAACTTGACATTCGAAGTGCGTTGAAGAGAAATGTTACTTAACGGAAGAAACCTTAAGTATAAATAGGAAGAATTAACGTTCTCATAAATTCTCGATATTCTCGGTATCTTACGGTATGTTTCGCGATTACCTTCTCCGATTTTCTGTTACCGAGAATTTTCAAATTCCACGCGCTATCTGTACTACCGGCCGAGGGTCGTAGCGGAGGTTGCGGGATCCGCCGTGGATGGCGCTGCGGGCAGCGCTGCGCCGTGATAACTAATCGCGGAGGCCGCGGGTCTGCTCTCGAGCTCGGCTGGCGTCGGAGTGCGTCGAGCGCGCGCGCGTGTCGGCCGACGGGAAGGATCGAGTGGGATCTCTAGTGCCCTCTTCGCGTCGCGTTCCCGGGAGCCGGAGCGGAGTCAGTGCTCGCGCCAGGATCCTCTTGGGGTCGGCTGGGTCGGGCCTCCAGAGAGCTGGGAGCGAGGGAGCGAGGAGGCGAGGGAGCTGCGAGCGGCGCGGCGGCTCTTGATGACACGCGCCTCGCCCGCCGCGGTCCACGCACGGAGGCCGTGTCCCTCGTAATTATGTTCGATGTACCGCCCAAGTTCTACGAGCTCTGTCGGCTTTGTTTGTCCTCGGACGGTGTCAAGCTGTCGATCTTCGAGGAGGAGGGCGCGCAGCGGAACTTCGCCGAGAAGATCCTTACGTGCCTCGCGATCACGGTAAGCGACAGGGAGCGGGGGAGATGATACAAAGCGGGCCAGAGATAAAGGGAGACGGAGGCACCTGGTGTGCGCGCTCCCTGATAAGAGCGAGAAGGACCGAGAGAGGGACGGAGGAGAGAGGGCCACGTCGGGAGAGAGCGCGGCCACGCAAAAATAGACTCGCGGCCGGGCCCGGGTTTTCGATTTCCGAAAGGTTTCTCTTTTCCCTTTTTCTTCTACTTTTTTTTTCTCTCTTCCTCCCATGCCAGTGCTCCACGGTTTTTAGGTTAACCTTCCTTTTCTCGCCTAGGGACGATGCGCAGCGGGGTCCTGCTAGCAGACTCGCCGCTGTGCCGCCGCGTGCCTCGGGAGAAAGTCGCTGATGGGTTAGTCGAGATAAGAGGACCACCGCGCAGGTGATAAGGGAGCCAAGCGACTCGCCGAACGCGGCAGAGCGAGGGGACCGAGGCGCGAGGGAGGGTTCGTTCAGGGTTTGGCTCTACGATTCAGCCAGGGTTTTTCTTACGATGCGGGAAGGGCTCGATTAGGACACTTCGATTGTCTTCCAAGGTCTTTGACGAGGACTTGTGGCGTTACTTTGAGCTAATGGGGTGATAGGTTTGTTAACGCTTGTCTGAGGTCGAGGTTTTCGGTTGTATCGAGATCAACGATGCATTGAGGTATTCGGTGGGCTTTAGTGACTCGAGCGATCGTCAGGGAATAACTGTGATGCCTAATGTCGATTATTAGGTTTTGTTTATGTCTGACGAGAGAAGGGTTGAAAGCACTTGTTAAGGTGTGAAAGATTCACTGCTTTTGATGAATGAATTGTTGGGTCATCAAAAGCATAGAAATGGATTTTTGGAATTGTTTTCCATTTATCGAATCAGTGGATAAAGCGAGCAATCATGGTGGCAAAATACTCTCTCACTCTCTCTTTCTCTCTTGGCCTCCCTTTTTTCATTCTTTTTGTTATCTCCTTTAGAACTCTAAATTCTTGTGTCTACGTTTAAAAGACAAGAAGTTTCAATGCCGTTTATCAGGTCTGAATAACAGTAATTGAAAGAAGGAATTCTAGGAGAAACACGCCCGATGCTTTAAACTATTTACTTTTATCTTTGCCATGAACTTGTGCGTGTCAGTTACAGAAGTTTCAATGTTTGTCAATTAATGTTGTATATGGTTTGTTACACAATTTCCTTTATAAAAACGTATAGGTCAAAGATGGCGATTCCTTGCCACCGATCATTTGCCACCGGTGTGTGTACAAGCTGGACGTGCTGCACAACTTCCGTGAGGTGTCTCGCAAATCCGACGTTATACTCAAGCAGTACCTGGACTACGCCAAGCAATTGTCATCACAAAGTGATCAGGTAAATGATTTTAAAGCTCCTAATTATAGTTTTATTTTCTTCGAATCTTAAAATCAATGCTAAACCAACAATGTGACCGTTCTAGGAGAAGTCTTTCCCCACTGCCAAAGTAGCAGACTTAAGTCCCCTCCAGTCGTTCCTTCAGTTGAACAAGACTCTGTTCAACGACGAACCAAACTCCCCGGTCAGCATCAATCAAAATGTGTTACCTCAGACGCAAACCCACCATGTCGAGCTGCAGACCAGCGAGACTCTGGGAAACGTCAAGTGCGAGCCCGAGGAGGATACCTGCTCGAACAGCTCCGACCCTGACAGGTTAGAGATTGAGGACTGCGAAGAGCAGGACACCGAGGTCGAGGAGAACGGTTACGACATGACGGTGAACAAGAGGATGAGGATCGACAGCAATTACGAAACCTCCAAACAGAGTGCGCCCAGTCGGAGCCCCATCAACCGAATGGACACTCCGGAGAGCAACTGCTCCGATACTCACATCGACCAGGAGACCACCAAGCTTTGGCAAGCTCTCGCAAAGTAATTCTATAATTGGCTCTTTCTTTCTTCCCAGGCCAAAGTAAAAGCGCGTACCTTCTTTATTCTATCCGTTTTCTATGCCGAACACTCTTTGTTCTCTGCCTCTGTCCCTTTGCATCTCATTCAACAGGTTGGAGGTTAGTTTTAATTTTCTGTATGCTTAACACTCTGACCTTGCTCGATTATTATTCTTCCTTGTTTCTTTGGAATTCTTTGTTTCTCAATTCTGTCTCTGTCGACTCTTAAATCGATGAGATGTTTCAGTAAATATTGGGTCGGTGCATAATTAATGTTATACATGGCTATTTCTTATTTACCTTGCAACGGTAATTATGCATCGACTTAGATGTACGTTGAGAGTGAGGAAAATATTGGATCGATTTGATACAGCAACAGGAGCCTGGAGATAACGCGGACCAACGGAGAGAAGCTGAACAACGGATTCACCGGGGAGGCCACGAATCTGCTTCGGTCTCTCATCAACAATCGGCAGATCGGCATCACCGCGGTCGACAGCGACAGGATCTCCCCTCAGATTCGGTTCTACAGAGACACGCAGGGTACCACGATCGAGAGGACGATCCCCGATTGCTCCTCCCTCGGGACTCGCACCGGCTTGTCTCGCATCGAAAACAAGGTGCGCGTCTCAATAGATACACAGTTTATCGATACCCATCCTTCCAATGCTCGAATGATTATCAATAGAATTATTCCTCTCATCCAGGAATGATTATCGATGAAAATCAGGAATGATAATCATTCTTCCAATTCGTGAATACGATCCTTTCAATTTATGAATGATTATTAATATAATTCAGGCGTCATAATCATTCCTTCAATTCAGAAATAACGGTAATAAAATTCAGTGGTAACGATTCCTTCAATCTAGGAACGAGAGCACCGATCCCGGTCCGTTATCAGTCCCTTCCTTAAGGTCGACCAGGGTTCTTTCGATCCAGGTGCACCCGGCGAAAATCACAGGGATCCTTTCCGGGCTTCGTTGCCCCGGTTTCCAGGAAACCGGTGCAGCGGGCCTCTCAAGGTCCCAGAGGAAACGCGGAAAAGTCCCTTTTCGAAGGGGTCAGGTGGGTCCCGGGCTGAATGGGGACCTCCTCCCCCGGGGGAGAGGTCCCTGTCGGTGGGCCACCTGCCCTAGGCCCAGGTAGCCGGGGCCCCCTCCTCTCTTTGGCCGCAGAATAGGCTTCCCCTCTCTCATTCTTTCTTTCTTTCTTTCTTTCCCTCCAGAAAGGCGACCCACCGCCGAGATAGGGTCCGGTTAAGTCCCACACCGTGTCGACGGATAAGCTCTCCGCCGATTCCTGGGCTTGATACCTGGGACACCCCACCCTCCACCCTCCTGATACCTGAGATAAAGAATGGACGCGTCCTAGAACGAGGAAGAATGTCTCTCTCTACAGGGCGAACCTGAAAAGCGAAACAACTCTCTCTCTTTCTCTGGATTTCGCGGGATTTTCCTCCCTTAACTTTTGCTCTCGACAGTGATCTAGGGCCTCCTCGAGGCTTTATCTCTTCCTTGGCACCTTGGACGATACCCGCGCCGGTTCCGGGAGGTGGCTTTAACGGTATCAGGGCTTCCCTAACCTGGGCAACGTTTGTTCGGGCTTTGTCCTCGATTATTGCGACGGATAAGGCCCTTGTGGACAGGTATAACCTGACAAAGGCGAGTTTAGGGTTCCAAGATTGCGGATTTGTATGGAACCTTCTGGTATCCGGGGAGGAATAGAACGCAAATGGGGGTGCGAAGACTTACCTTGGTTTGCGAATTGATTCGACCGACTGCGGACCTTACTTAACCTCATTTTAACCTCACTTTATACTTGCTTTACTGCTAAGTGTTACCGTGCAATTGGAAGGAAGACGCGATACCTTGTGGCGTGTGTTTTGGTAGAGAGATATGTCGAACGTGACCTTTGCATTGCAGAGCACTTCGGTGGACAGCAATCCGTCGAGCCCAGCTAGCACCGGACGCAGGGAGACCTCTTCGACGACGAAGGGCAGACGGAAGCAGAGTTATCCCAGCAAGGCCCCTGCTAGTCCGGATGTCCTTAGTTACCAACATGAGGCTGCCGAGGAACAGGCTCAGGACTTCACGGGATGGTCCAGCAAGATTAAGGTTAAGGTTAGTTTTGAAATTTATTGCATTATGCAAGGAGGCGACGATAGATTGGCACTGCGATGAGGGATATAGTGGGTGAACGATGTGGGTGGTTTCTACTTGGTGTCTTCTTCGGGGCAGATCGAGGACCAGAAGCAGCAGCTCGATCAGCAGGGTGGCAATGCCACGAAGAAGGTCGACATGTCTTGCACTAACTGTGGAACCATGACCACCACGATTTGGCGACGGAACATGAAGGGAGAGATGGTCTGCAATGCCTGCGGCCTCTACTACAAGTTGCACGGCGTCAATCGTCCTGTCACCATGCGTCGAGACACCATACACACACGCAGGCGTAGACCGAAGGGGGAAAAACCCACGAGGCACAGAAGTAAGGATTGAACTTGATCTTTTATTTATTTATTTATAAGTTAACTCGTACATTCGATTTAACGCTGTTCCCTGCCACAGAAAAAGGAGACACGATATTAACCGCGAATACGGACAACCAGATGGACGCAGAAAGTGCCGACATGCTGGCAGCCCTTCGCCGACAGATTCAGCCACACCTCATGATGGCAGCCCTCACACCTCCTCGTTTGCCTGGTGCACACCCTCCACCATCTGTGGCGCAGCTCAATTATTCTCTTCCTCTGTCCACCTACATGATGCACGTAAGTACATAAGATGATAATTTATTCGTCCAACGTTTAAATTAACCTCAACGAGCCAAAGCATTCACAGACCTTCAAAAGTGCAAAGTAAAATTCTGTAGTCAGTGCACAGTTTTTGAAATGCTTAATTATTTCTGTGTACTACCTTTTATTATATGAAAAGATTAATTATATTCGAAGTGGTGCCTAACATTTAAATCTTAGCAAAAGGAATTTAGGCATACACAGGGAAGAAAAATGAGGTTAAGCTGTTTGAAGAACGAATGTGTATACAGTGATATACTGATGTATCAGGTGGAATAGTTTTTTCCGTTTGTTTTCGCTTGTGAGTTCTTAAAGTTATGAAGCGCAAAAATAACGTTATCGTGTATTTATGTACAGCACATAAAGACTGAGGGGAGAGAACAACCACACCAGGGCTCGGATGACCCAGAGGCTGGCGAGGAGGGCGACGAAGAGAACGTCTCTGACGTGCCGTTGAATCTGGTGGCGACTTCGCTGTCGGAAGGCGCCCACTGAGGAAGTACCTCGGTACGCATGGAACGACGAATCTCCCTAGACAGAAGAGAAAACCTGTCCGGTGATACACAGGGTGTGGACCACGGAGCGCTCTCTCTCTCTCTCTCTCTCTCTTTCACCTTTTCTCTATCCCACTCTGACCGATCGAGATGTGACAGCACCTCGTTGCTCCGATCAGCCTTTTCTCGCTCTCTGTTCTCGCTTTCTTGGTATTGACGTACACACAGACACGCTCCCTGGACTCGGTCTGGGGAGGCCGCCATGTGGGCTGACTTGTCCCATGTGGGTCCGACTGGCCCGTGGTGCAGAGTGACTAGGAAAGTGATAATATTAGGTCGCCAGTATTACTCAACGTGGTTATATATTCAAATTGTATATATAATAGGCGGTATAACGACGGAGTATATTTTTATACAAAATTTTCTATGACTCGCAGGTTTACGCAGAGAGAGAACACGCACACACGTGCGCGTGCGTGCGTATTTGTACATATATTACTCGTCTTCTGTCCTCCGACTGTTGGCCCCTATGCTCTCCAGCGAGTGGTCGTGGGTCTCGAGGTCTTTCGGTGGGGACAGTGCTCTTACTCGGACGATTCAGCTTAGGTAACATTTATCGAAACACCTCGGTCGGACAAGAGATCCTCGTTTGGGCGGAATAATCGTTCGCAATTATGGGGATCGGCTTCTATGTGACGTGTGGTTTAGTGACATCCAATACGTGGAACGCGATGTGCGCCTGCCATGGGCGTCCTAACCTCGAAACGTCACTTTAGTTTTGGAAGTCAACTTTTTGCGGTTTAAACCTCGATCTAACCTGACTGTTTACATGAGAGATTAATTAATTAACATCGAGAGCAGTGGAGTTTATTGTTAACACTGGATATAAGAGGTTATTTAACCAATAATGACTTATATATGTGTATATATTAATTTTTGGGTACTGAGCGGTACCGAGGAGCATTAAGTCGATAGTGATGGAATAATAATTATGGCTTTTGGATGGTTATTAGCTGCGGTGTCACTGGCTGCACGTTGTTTGGAAGCTCGATAAAATTGCCGATCGGTCGGATTGTCACGTTCTGTTCCATGGGCCCGCAGGTCTGATAGCAGTATACGCCGTTGTCTTTGTGTACGTAACACGTACGTAGGCTTATTATCTAAGGATCCCGTTGTAAAAGGAATGGAAAAGGAGGAGGAGAAATTCCTCACCGGGGGTTTCAAATCGCCTTTTATTTTTTAAGTATCGAGGAATCGACTGAACGAGTTTTTGGCATTACTTGTGGAGGGAGATTCGTACTCTTGGGAGTTTTCGGGTCAAATTCTTTTCTTTTACTATTGTTGGTCTTCTAGTTTCTTTTTCGTAAATGTAACATCAATGTTATTCAACAAAGGCAGCTACGAGAAGCTGGGTCGATCGGTACCTGGCTACGATGTTTGACTCATTGGGCAGTTCCTCCGCAGTTTGCCAACAACTCGTCTCGTCTTAGAATACATATTAAGGGGTCGTTCACACGTTTAAAGAGAAATTAACATTGAGATTATAAATTATTAGATCATTATGCAGGATAAGGACAAAGGAACGCTGACTTGTCAAGGGAATCGAAGGGTACCGGTTGAACAAATCTATTAACGTCGCCTCAGTATTTTGAGAATACTAATGGAATCAGGAAATTCAAGTATTACTCCTCATTAGGAATGACCGTTCTCTCTAAATATTTATCTTAAATATTTTATTGCTGTTTCGTTGCGTGGATGAATTAATCGTAATTAATCCTCGGTATTTACGAGTCCGGAGAAGTATTTTATCGTTTTTACATGGCTCTCTGATTTTATTAATTAGGCTTTAAGTTTTTCTTTCTCTCTTTCTCTCTCTCTCTCTCTATTTTTTTTTTCTTCCAACGTAGTAATATTTAAGCGCGCTAAGGGAAGGCGGACAGTCTCTTCGTTCTCTTTTTAATTTAAAGTTAGAAAAATCCTTCGGTTATACACGATCAATCGATTTCGCGATTACAAAGGCGAAAGGAAAATTAGGGGTAGAAGATTATCCTTATTTTATCATCGCAACGTGGAATGCCGGAATGGTGAACTCTTGTGAACGGCCCCTGAAACCGCAAATACTCTTTCCCGCCTCGTCAATCGAATCTCGGCATTATTATTTACAGATAGTTAATTAACTTAAGGAATCGATGGAAGGAAACGTGACACGTGTGAGTACTGCATCGGCTTAAGGAAGTTTACTTCGGGATCGTCAGGATCGAACGGTCTGGCACCGTCGACGGTACAAATTCAGAAGAGAATTCATTCGATCGTCACAAGAGCATTCTTACCTAATCATTCTTACCAAGAGATATTTTACATTGTCAAGAAATTCTTTCCACTCGTTTCACCTGTTAAGGAAGCCTTCAGTCTCCCATCGAGGCTTGTCGATTAGAGAGACAAAAAAAAAAATGTCACGTTGAGAGTTGGCATTGTGAAATTGACATTGATATGAAAAATTAGATTTGTTTAGAAACTGCTTGTTCAGAAAATACGACGTTTTGAGCTGTACATGTCGAGATCTTTCGGAGATTTTCACCGTCGACGGTAAAAAATTGCGACTGCCCGTTACTGTGACACCTGTACTTAAAATGGTGAGCGATTTTCTAATTGCCGGTTAATCACGGAAGCAATAAGAAACGTGGCGGCGCCCGCGTACTCCACTCGGGTTAAAGAAAACACTCGTAATGGTTCGTAATAATTAATGACTAATAATACTCGTCGGCGAGAACGTCAGGATGTTTTTTTCTTTTTTTTTTCTATGAGAGGCCGATATACATGCACGTGTACGTGTCATGTCGCATGTATACGTGCACGTGTATATACGTATGTATAAACATTGCGAACTTAGATTTAGTTCCAGGCGGCGCGCGTACTTCGACTTAAGGCGATGCAATAGGCCTCGTTTATGAAACTTTTCTCCAAACTGGGTTTACCTAATCGTTTTAAACTTTGCTACGTGAATTCGGAGACTATAAGGAAGGTCCTGACGCGCATGGAATTTCAATTTTTAACGAAATTTGTGTATAGATGTTTCCAAATTTAAAAAAAAAAAATGAAATCTCACGAGGGGCAAGACCTTCCTCCTAGCCTCCGTGTTCACATCGTAAAGTTTGAATGGATTCGGTACACCCGGTTCGGAGAAAAGTATTTCATAGACGAGACACCTCTTCCACATCTCCCTTAACCTGGTTTAACGTAAGAGCGAATCTTGTCACGTGAAATTTAACGTAAGAGCGAATCTTGTCACGTGAAATTTAACGTAAGAGCGAATCTTGTCACGTGAAATTTAACGTAAGAGCGAATCTTCTTACGTGAAATTTAACGTAAGAGCGAATCTTGTCACGTGAAATTGTACGCGCGCCGCGCGGACGTTGCGCATCGCGGACTCACTGGACACCTTAAAGTAGCGACTCTGCCCCGTGAGCGCAGCCAATCAGCGTCCTCCATGGGAACCGGCACACCGGAAAGTCACCGCATTTAGATTGCCTTATGTATCGCGCGCGCCTTGCATATTCCTGGTGACCTAACTCCCCGTATTCTCTAAAGACCTCCGTCGTCGTTTTCTCGTTTACATCGTCGGTGGGTTTCCGTATGTGAGACACCCACGCTACACGATGGGGATTTTAAACTGAGAATGCAGATCATCTCCACGGTCTTCTGGAGCGTGGGCGACAAGAGGCGGAGGGTTTGAAACTTTCTTTTAAAGCGAGATGGTATACTTGCTCTCTTGCCTTGAGACACATTAAGTCGTTTACGCGATGAGAGGCGTCAGGACGCCTTTTCGTTGCCAGGGATACGCCTGACCGGGCGATTATGTCTTGCTTCGACAACGATTATCGCTGACAAGAATTGCCACCTGTCCGCCGTATTATCTCTCGATAGGGTTTCGAGGCTCACCTGGTGGAGGAGCGCGCTCGACAAAGTATTACACAGCCCAGTCCGACTAGCTCGTAACTGCAGCTACGGCCAGTGCATTTACTCGCGTGTACCGTACCTAATGACGTATACCTAATCAACTTTGCCAAAAATAGATTTAGTCGTTGTATAACATAGAGTATAGTTAAGACCGTTAAAAGAAAATTCTCTCTGCGCTCTAGCGTCCCCTCCTTGTCCCTTAGATAATTTTACGCAGCACTCTGAGGCCCCACTCTACCCCCCACGCTGTACCCTTTCCAGTCTTCTACGCTCTAGTATATTTTGTTCTGTGTTTTTTTTTTTATCTCTCATCCCCTTGTTCTCCTTCTTTCTCGCCGAATCACTCGACGGGTGGCAATTCTAACTCCGTCCATGTATACTCTTTGACACCTCTATGGAGCGATTGGCGGCGTTCCCGAAGGCACGTTAAGGCGAGGTAGCGAATTAAGTTCCTGCGGAGAGGCAGGCTTATCAGGATCACCCTGCGAATACTCGAGCGTTAAACCAACCGGACCACTGGTTATACTTATTTCACCTTTGTGGCGAGTTATCTGTCTGTACTTAATGCAAAGATCCAAACCGCTTAGGGGGTAAGCTGTAGCGATGTGGCGAGTTGAATGCTTATCCAACTCGAGTTACTCGAATGTGAGTTTATGAAAAATGCATTTGGCTCGAGACTCTGCCGAGTCTCTTTATTCGAAAGCATTGATAACTCGAGTTACTCGAATGTGAGTTTCTGAAAAATGTATTTGGCTCGAGACTCTGCCGAGTTTCTTTATTCGAAAGCATTGATAACTCGAGTTACTCGAATGTGAGTTTCTAAAAAATGTATTTGGCTCGAGACTCTACCGAGTCTCTTTATTCGAAAGCATTGATAACTCGAGTTACTCGAATGTGAGTTTCTGAAAAATGTATTTGGCTCGAGACTCTACCGAGTTTCTTTATTCGAAAGCATTGCTAACTCGAGTTTGTACTCGAATCGATGACTGGGTGCGGCGAGTAAAATGACTCGATTAGTGATGACTCGAGTCTAAGCGATATAACTAGTAGAGTACTTATCATCGACTCGAGTGAAACGATTTGAATAAAGAGAACAAGGCGCGATTGGTACCTCGGTGTCTCCCTTGGCACTCGTAACTCGCATTCGTTAGTACCAATAACCCGAGTTACAATGTAAAATCCCTCGATTTAACTCGACATTCGGGTTTAACCGGTTAAAAGTACTCGACTCGTCACATTACTAATTAGCTGCGTGCATGACCGTCACTTAGGAACGTCTCTCTATCTCCTTTTCTATGTCGAAACGCCTCTCGGCAGCTCTTTCCAGCCTCGCCTTGACCGTTTAGATATTTACCCAAGGAGCCTTAAAAACTGTTAGAGCTACTCGTATTCGCGGAGGAGACTTCGCGACGTCTCTTGGCTCCGCTCGTCTGAGGGGATGCCCCCCTTCGGCGCCAGGTTGTTCGTTGTGGCCTTCGGCGGCACCCTAGGACGGGCGAGAGCCGCTCGGGGAACGAGTACGGGCCTTAAAAAACGCGTAGACTAGACTCTTAACGAGCACGCACTCGCATACTTAATACACACAAGTACACCGTTACAAATTATTCATTAAGGATTAGCTCTCTGCATACATGTGTATATATACGCGTATAGGTAGGCGTACGTATATGCGTATGTGTATATATATATACTCGACACGGATACCGAATCGCAGGAAGGTCGACTTATTATATCCGGTCTAACGCGGCGTTTCCGGCAATAGCTAACGTTTTTACATACATTTGTTATTAAGAGGTATTTATACACTACGGCGGTCGGATATACGTTAAGACACGGCGATCTGTAACATCCGACACGTGTCCGTTCCGGCGTCGTTCCGACAAAACACTGGGACGTGCGTTTCGATGACATTGTTTATAACATCCGACATTTAATCCGCGTCGACGTGCTTTATCACGACATTGTAATATCCAGGACGTTATGCAGGTTTTATCGGTGTCGGATTGTTCGAATGTTTCCCTCGATGTGCGTGTCCTGTGGTTTTGCCGGACCGGCGCCGGTATGTGCCGGATCCGGCGCCGGTACGTGCCGGATCCGGTACGCATAGGATCGTGTCGGATGGTGCAACTCGAATTTTCATATTGTACCACCGTCCGGCATTGTCGATTGCGATGTCTTGTAATGTCGTTCGGCTTTAGATTCAGTCTCTACGAGCTGGAACGACGATGCAAATGTATTCTTCCGCTTTTGTCGGAACGTTGACGGGACGTTTACCTGCCGTGTCGGGCCGGATAGCGTCGGTCGACACGAAGATGCGCTGATAAGACGGGCCGGAGACGTCTACCCCGTTTGGGGCGATCTTGGGAGTTATTTTACGATTTTACTCTAAGATGATTAAGTTAATCCGTTTATGTCGTCGGGTCGGGGATCTATACGAGTACTGGGTGCCTGTCGGAGTTGACGAGTCTGTCCTGAAAATAGAGTTTTTAGTCCTTTATATTTGGTCGAAGAATATGCTCTTGCCGTTTTTAACGTAACTTAACGTTATTAAAACGGCCGGAACTTATTCCTCGAGCTGATGTCACCCGGGTAATATGACCGAGAGTATCACCAGTGATTATATTCTCCGCGGATTTATGCGCGAAAACGCGTGAAAATTTTAAATTTTATTTCTGAAGGCTTGACCTTTTTGAACGATTAATCGGGTGACCTAACCTCCTAACCTTTTGGGTATCTTGAAATTAATAAGGGGTGGCTACAGAAACCGCGGAAATCGAAAATCATCGAAAATATGAAAGGAAGCATATATTAAAGGGAAGTCAGCTAAAAGGTTCCTCGACTCCGGGAATATTACTTATTGAAAGTATTAAATTATCTTAAATGGAAATTCTTAGAGGGCGCTTAAGTTCTCTTAAATTATCCGGGGATCTTTAAGTTACCGTAACCTCGGTTATATTACTCGGATTTAAATTCTCGAGAGTTTGGAAACGCTACCTGAAAGTATTTTTAATTTCTTGCTCGAGGTGTGAAATTCTCGTGGGGGAATTTCTTTTGGAAGTCGCTATGAAGAAGCATTCGTCTAAGGCGGGCTCCACGGCGAAAGAGATTTTTACAGTATTCGTCGGTATTATATTTTTCGTAACTCCTCGGTTAAATACGCCGATTCGTTGGCTTTTATTCGCAGGCATCTGGGATCGGGTTTGTCGGGATTTTTTTTTACCTTCATGCCTTCTCCGCGTCCACTTCGAGTCGAACCAATTTTACCTTTCTTGAATTACGTTCGCTGTTCTTTTTTTTTTAATTTACGAGATATTGTGTAAACAAATTCTTGCGTTCAGTAGTTATCTTCTGAGTTTTAGTGCCCACGGGTTCGTGGATACCCCGTGTAAGTGAATTACGTGAAAATGTAGGAAGGCATGAAGGTTGTAATCCACGCCCGGGAGGTGCGAGTTGCGCTCCGCCCGTTCGAATCTCCCGCGCGCCAATCGTGTCGCTCCTTCGCGGGGAGTCGTCGAAGCTCGACATGCGCAAGCTCTCTTTCTCCCTTCTTTTATTTCGTTTATTTCCCTTTTTACCGCTACTAGTTTACGATATCCGAGGACAGAGTGAACGTTTCGTAATCGACAGTTAGTTTAACCGGTAGTTGTGACAGCATTTTGTCAGGTCGAGGCGTCCGAAAAGTGTTTGTTTTCCTCCGGATTCATGCTCGCGCTATCTTTCTCTCTCTTTCTCTCGTTATTTTACTCGGTACTTCAGAGCCGGCGTTTGGTTAGTCGTTTCAGACGCGATCTTAACCTCCTTGACTCTGTTCTACCCGTCGTATTAATTTGTTCTCGTTCTCGTCTCCCTTTCTTTTTCTTTTTTTTTTCCTTTGTTTCTTTCTTTAACGTTACTAGGATTTACTTAACTGTACCCGGTATGCTAGGTCTGGAGCTCTCTAATGTCTGAAGCTAATTGGTACGATCGGCTCTTTGTTTTTCTCGTTTCTCATCTATTTTCTTTTGTTTCTTTTTTATTCTTCTCCGTTCCCTTTTGTATCAATTAATTACTATTACATGTAACAGTATCGTCCGATCGATGGAGCAGCGAAGCTCCCACGAGGATATTTACCGAAAGAACACCGAGCTCCAAATTGTTCTAGGACTCGTTTGGGGGTTAACGTCCAAGCGAGATTAGCCTACTGGGTTAAGGAGCATCGCGGTATGGCAGTGTTAGCCGAGGCTTTTATATAGAATTTTTTTATATCAGTATTCCACCTTTGATTTTAGGGCTTAAGTTATGTCTGTCTTATCTCCGTTTCTACGTCGCTCGTCTCTGTCTACGGCGTCCTGTCTCTCTCTGTGTCTCTCTATTTTCGTTCTTCCCTCGTTTCTTTTTATTTTTGTTTTTAATTCATACCACTTAAACGGAAATCCATCCCTTAAGGAACATTTACTTAATTATTAAATTATTTAGTTTTTTACAAGCTATATTTTTACATGCCCTTAGGCTCCCCCTCGTGTTATTTAAGCGCTAACTTATTTCTCCGTGTCTCTTGACCCCATTTTTCTTTCCTCTCGGTCGGTTTGATCATTACGTCGTTCCCTTTTCCTCGACCCATACATTTTTGTATTATTCTAGATGCCGAGTAGCTCTGCGCGTGCGCATCGTTTGTACCGCTGTTTTTTTTTTCCGCATCGCTCTCGCGCTGAAACCGAGTTGTTTATTTATTGCCTGTGCGTTCCAATAGGTTTTTCTGATACTTGATCGATTAATTTGTACTCGTTGATATATGTACTTTCTGCGAGCCAGTGGGAACAACCACGTCGTCCCTTGGTATCGGCTCATGTCTGACAATTTGTTACACCGAGGCGGATGAACCATGCTCGAGAGAGAGATACTTCGGAATTCCTAATTGTTGATTGAGCGATAACATCTTACTAATTGCTAATTTACTATTGACATTAAAACAAGTATCGTACTTATATATTTATATATTGAGTACGCGCAGGCTTTGCTTAGTCCGGGTTACTTAAACATTGGAATCGTTCTGTCCTGTGCAGTGAGATCTCACCTTCCGAACAGTTGAATCGACAGTTTCAGGCTACTGTCCTGCGTATGAGTCTTCCGAGGTGGCGTTATATATAAATATCGACGAAGCAATTGTTTTAATCCATCGTACAGTACAGAGATTATGTCTCTCTCTCTTTCTCCCTCTCTCTTTCTCTTTTTTCGTTTTTAATTTATTATCAAGAGAATGTGATAATCCATGTGTGTGGAAAATTTCAAGCCTTAACAGTGTAATTACATAAGAGTGCCGAAGAGACCATCGGTGTTTTTCTGAAGTTTTTCTAGTGGCAGCCGGTGACACTCGTGGAGTGACAGATATAAGCGCGATTCGGTAGAGATTTGTTCATCGACGGTGACGCGTTAATCTCGCAAGCATCGTTCCGTCCGCCGGCGTGAATATGATTTTTCTGAACCTCCGGATATAATCGACGCTCGTGACCTTGATATATCTGTAATTAATTTGCACCTTGTTAGCCGGTTAACCATACAGGGATGTCTAGGATACGCTCTCTCTGTCGAAGATCCTTAGCAAGTGTTTGGCCGAGCCAGTGGCAGGCACGACAGCCCATGAGGAGGTTCTCACCGCTCCGAAGAACAACCCTTTCGAAACCCCCTTACCCCTGCCCCAACTCACGAGTATTAATCTGAACTAATTGACTGAGTATTATTTTTATATTGAACGTAATTGATAATTATGAATAAAAGTGGATAACTGCGACAGAAGGAGGGAATATTGTACAATCGACACTGTGCGAGAGGGCAGAGCGTAGGGCTGTTCCAAGAATACCTGTAGACCGATGATGATCGGTGATTATGCAGCCTGGTCTGTGCTTCTGTCCTAAACTAAACTAATCGTTACTTAATTATTCACTGTACCAAGTTTATAGACAGTGTTTGTGCTAAAAGTTAAGGTTAAGATAAGAGAAGCACAAACACTGAATTTTTTTTTGTCGTGGACAATTATTTTGGGGTTAGGATGGAAACATTAATCAGGCTTAAATTGGCGAATGTGTAAAGACAACCCTGAGCTTCAGTGAATATTGAAACTTCAGTCAATATCGAGCCTTAATAGTTATCGAAATTAAGTAGAAGTTATCGAATACTGGCGGTGAAGTTTTGATGTCGAACAGCCCTTGCAGAGCCGCAGACGAAAGAGCATCCAGCTCAAAATATTTTCCATTGATCAGTGATCGCGGAGGCATCACTGCCTGTCTGGCTTGCTCTTCGCTCTCTCACTCTTCTCTCCCCACCTGTGTCTTCTTATCCGGCTCTTCTACTTCGTAAGTTGGTTCATGATGTGCATCTGCGACCGGCTGGTTAAACAGTGACAGAACAATTAAATTGAGGGCACATGGGACCGTTGCGTATACTAACTTTTGACCAAGCGCACACTCGTGAATTAGCAATAGCAATAGGCAGGAAGACGAGGGAGGAGCATGCTTTTTGTACCCAGGACTTACGATATAAGTTAGTAGGCCGGGCTAATGGCCAGCAGCTGTTGAGATTATTCATGGTTGTGTGTAATCGTTATAAGTATTTTTCGAATTGTTGAATAGTAGTAATAATATAAGCGGCGAATGTGCAGGTGCAACGTCCTCTTCTTTTTTTTTTCATTCTCTCTGGTGCGTCTCTCTCTCCGTTTTCATGTAGCCTTTCCTTCAAACTCAGTTTTGCGTCATTAGCCAAGAATATCGGTTATAGGCACTCGCCAATGAGCAATCTAATTCGTAGAAAGGTTCTATTGGCTTCTTCGATCATCATATTGTTTTAAAACTATTCTTGAGTCTAACGAACAGAGGAAAGAACGTTACACTATGGACTCGAAGTGACACCATCTGTTTTGCATATGCAGTTTCCAATCACTAGTTGCATTTTATATTCTATCTTGAATTGTTCAGAGAATCCAAATTAGTCGTTGCCAAGAGAAACGTAAATTACCGTTACTTAACTATTTCAATTTAACGTTCACATATTGAATTACCTCAGCTCTTTTGTTCCGGTGACAAAGTATGTCGCACAAGAAGAAAAACACTTATTTTTAACGTAATTATCTTCATACGATAACAGGTCAAGAAGGAATTATCGTTTTTATCAAGTTGTAAACAAGTACCGATATTTTTACTTGGTTTAAATTGCGCACCTTCGAAATTAGTTCCCACTTTGACCGCATCGCACCGTCACATGCGTTCCACGTTTTCCAGAGGGAATTCCGCCATTTTGTTTTCTCGGGAAGTCAATAGAACAACTAACAACGCATTTTCATATCACGTTCGCATCGATTTACTCTCAAAGTACCCTTAAAAGACGCCTGGAATTATTTTCTAACTTCATGGAAAGTCACTTTTCTCGTAGTCACGATATATTCGGATTAAGTACTGCCGAGTTCAGTGCTCGCTTGACTAGCGTAGTTAACGTATCCGCCGCGCGGCGTCGCGCACCTGCATCCGCGAGGGAGGCCGACATTTTGGTTGTGACGCGTGCCGAGATCCGTGCGTGCACGCAGCGAGGCTTCTCCCGAAAAAGGAAATATTTTTCCGGTTTGGCGAAGGTCTAGCCAGTGTATCGTCTTCTAAAGTGTCCAGAGCAAGCTCTGCGGTATGAGCTACGGACGGCCGCCGCCCCGGATCGACGGGATGGTGTCGTTAAAGGTCGACAATCTGACCTACAGAACGACACCGGAGGATCTGCGACGGGTCTTCGAGCGCTGCGGGGAGGTCGGCGACATTTATATACCCCGCGACCGCTTTACTCGCGAGAGCCGAGGCTTTGCATTCGTCAGGTGAGTGTTTTCGTGAGTCCGCGGAAATTCGGGCGAAATTTTCGCCGACTCTTCTGCACCGGGAAGGGCCGGCCCCGTGGGTGGCTTAGCGCGGGCCCGCAACGCGTAACATGGAGCCAATATGGCGGCGCGTAATATGGAGTCAAAATGGCGGCTCGGCTGACGTCAACGCGAGCCGATGGTCGAGAAACTGTCGCCATGCGGAAATTCCAGTGAAAGGCCGACTTAGTTTTATTTCATTTTCCCGATTATTCGTCAAAATGGTATAAGTTATCAGTTCGTTCCTTTTCCTGGGCAGTCTGACCATTATGTATCGGCTTGTATCCTTTGTTATTCGTATTTAAGTAGTATTATTGATAACTTTAGAATTTTATGTAAATTTCTAACTTTCAAAATCTTTAATGGAATCATGGATGAGACGCGTGATTGGTATTCTGTGGTTTTATAACGTGCTTTGCTGCCTTAGATTCTATGACAAGCGCGATGCCGAAGATGCGCTCGACGCTATGGATGGAAGGTTGCTGGACGGCAGGGAGCTGAGAGTACAGATGGCACGGTATGGAAGACCCACTTCCCCTCATCGTAGCCGTGGAAGCCGACGCCGTGGACGGTTCGTATTATCGATTCGAGATATTAGGAGAATGTCGAGTTGGCCCATAAATTCGTGGCACTAAGATATTTAAGATTTTATCGTATTCTTCTCAAACAAGGGATCGAGAAAGTGACAATGTTTGGAATAAATTAAGAATGGCAAAGGAGAGTATGTTGATTGTTGAACTTCGTTATTTAACATTTTCTGAATGTATAAAAAGTTACTTGAACTTGTGGGGTAGCTCTGTAGAAAAAACAAGGAATCAAGTGGAGGTCCGATGATTCGATCAGTGATTTAGATGGAATGTACTTTGCAAAGTATGATTTATTCCATTTCTAACCTTATAATGACCTGACAGATCACGCAGCCGCAGCAGGGATCGACGACGCACACGTTCCAGATCACGATCCAGGTCACGAAGTCACGAGAGGGACCGCAGGCGTTCTTACAGCCGCAGTCGCAGTCGTTCACGTTCTGACAGTAAGAGCTCGAGAGGCAAGTCTCGCTCTCGCAGCAAGTCTCAGGAAAGGCAGAAGGACAGTCGTTCTAAATCAAGGTTAGTAAACTCGAATGCCTTTGACCGATCGATTTAGCTTCGTCTCTTTTTATAATTAAGGCTCGATTATTCTCTGATTACATTGAGTTCTATTATAACATTCCAGGGACTGAGACTAGGTGGTGACTGCGAAGAGAAGCCTGTAAATCAACGCGCACCTGCCCGAGTTGCGAAAGCAGAATGTCGTTCTCGTGTGAAAAAGGTATTCCGCTCTTCTGCTATAATATTAAAGACCATACTTTAGTACGTTCACATCCGACTGTCGTCCAAGTATGTAGGCTAGGGTGACGCGTTGTTCTGGGTTCGGCTCGCGAATCCAATTTCATTTTGAATAACGATTTACGTTTACTCTGCGAACGTTACGTGACGCTTTCTTATTTTTTTTTTCTTTTTTTCTATCCACTTTCCAATTTGCATCGACCAACGAAGTGCCCCATTCGACGAGCGTAAACTGTGCGTCACACATCGCCTTTCCACTTTGAGAAGCTTACTTGCCCTTAAGGCGATCGAAATTAAATTAATAACCCGTTGACTTGCTACGAACTCTTATTACTCATCAGAGAATTTCAATAACTAGAATTTGAGAGTCGGGGCTAACTTGAAATTGGCATAGAGTTTTATGCAATTGTAATTAACACAAGCAGTTGTATTGTCCTAAGTGAATTTTCCTAGACAAGATCCATTGATTGACGGTAACTCTAGGTATGGAATCCTACCGTATGAAATTTTGAAAATGGATCGAGTTAAGCAACTATGGTCATTCGGACAATTTTCTCTTTAGAATGTTTCTCGGTTCTGACCTGTTTGGTGACAGCTGATCCATGTCACGACTACTGCTTAATAATGTCAGGATGATTTATGATTTTAAAGAAATTTAAACTGTTAATGAACTGACGAGCACTATTCGGGAGTAGGCATTTTAGAAATAATACAGATTCTGTGAGAGACAATGTGTGACGCCTTCGGTGCACCCTGTAAAACGTGTAACGGTCACGAGGAGGCACTTTGGCCCCCGGTGTGCCTCGCTGCGCAGGTTCTATCGTCACTTGTTTATTTCTATTAAGCTTTTCGCAGCCACGAGCAACCCCCTTAAACTAGACTCGTATTATGTAACGAACCCTAGACATAAGTTACGTGCTTCTGTAACGGCATTTGCAGGTTCACTTGTGTGTAAGTTTTCCAATTAAAAATAAAGTGTAACAACGTATTGCGGCAGCCATGAACGCTTAGAGAGAAACGAAAAGATATGATAACGAATACTAGGGGAAAACCACTCGATGGCGGTTCGCGTTACGTACAACCGTGGTACTTAGCATTAAATTCTGTGTCTACGAATTTCTCTCTTGGGAATCGATTGGCTCAAAATTGGATTAGCTATTAAAATGTCACCGAGAGATTTCTGAACACCACCACAAAGTGTCCTCTCTCTGTTAAGATAACTACTGAAAATTCTGTCAAAATATTGGAGTGCAATAAAAGAAACTTGTGTAATTGTTCAAGTTCAATTGGTTACACCGAGACGATACGTCTTGTTGACTAGGAAAGTGGTCTTTAGAAATGTCTTGTCCTTGCTAATGTCGGAATATCCAGGACACAAGAGTGTCCACGTGACAGATATATGCCGTATTCAACTGCATGTGCTTCAGCACTACCATATATAGAAGTCTCCTCGGTCTGCCCTCCGTTGCGATGCGTAATAACAGTTACACTATTTGCCGAGTACTGTTCTATGGTGCATCATAAGCACCCGATATATATCCTCCCAATTGCAGCGAACCCCTTGGTACTGTGCTTGCTTCATATATACCATTCCATCGTAGAGACCTGTCACCTTACGAGCAACGTTATCCTTCCTGCAATCCTAATCTCCAAACGGACACTCGAACAATTCATTTTTCCTTACCATCGATAATGCTTTTGTATGACGTTTAAGGTTGTCAAAATTGATAATTCTTACATGGGATTAGGAAACTTGAATGAGTCTAAATTATTCATTAAACCAGTGTTTGGTTAAAGCTGTCGAATGTCTCCGACTTGTGACGAGGCGTCTCTGGGACCAAAAGTGAGACGTCCAAGGGAATGTTCCCTTCTTGAGGATGCTTCGACCCAGCGAATAACAGATTAAATCTGGCTAATGCTTCCATCTTAATGCATTAATTGTTCACAGTGAGGAATTCATAGGTAGCGTTTATACTTTCCTTTTCTTAACCCTTAAACTTTGTCATAAGGAAAGTATTAGCTCAAGGAATAACATCCCGCCGTTTTTAACGTAACGCGACGTAATTAAAACGGCAGGAACTAATTCCTCAACCCAATATAAACGCTTCCTATGAATTGTACACTATACAATTTTGAGGCTAGAACGGAAGCATGAACCAGACCTCGAAGCATCTTCACGGAGGCTGTCATTAATCCCGAAAACTTTCGTGGATATGACAGCTCGCTGTCACTAGAAACGGTGAGAATCAACGGTTCTCTTCCTTCCACCTCGCTTCCGCATAACCGCCTAAATTCTCACATTGGTTAAAAAAGAAATTATTCCCCTCGTTACTTCGACCTCTTTTTGAGATCGTTCAAGAAATCACTGGAAGATGGTCGAAGTATTGAGTTGGCTAAAAAGTTTTGCGACACAATTTCGATTACGTTTTAAGTGTCGCGGGACTTTTTAGTCGGAGGACGATTCCTTTTTAACGTTTCGAGTCACGGGCCAATCAGTGAGGAGCTCCGAGAGCAGGAGCCAATCGGCGAAGAGCTCCGAGAGACCGGCTCGTCGCTGATTGGTCGAGAGCGCGGCTCGTCGCTGATTAGTCGAGAGCGCATCGACGGCAGGGATGGGCAGGATTTAAATCCATTAAAAATTAGATTACGCATTTAAATCGGAAAATACCCTCGAATCATGTAATTAAGAGAAATCGGATTACCTTGCTAGTTTGCAAGTGAATAGGTATAGATAGCCAACTACACGTTCAATCAGCGACCGAAAAGGAAATGAATGATTAAAATCCCGTACTGAGCGTGGAACTGGTTCAGGCCCGAATCCGCAACTCAAATTACCCGAAGTTTAACTGGGGCCCAGCAGATTGAACCAGATGTAAACCAGTTAAACTTCGGTTAACTTGGGTTCCGGTCTTAGAAACGGTACTTTTTCCAAGGACCTTTGTTATTATATTCGAAGTATAAAGCGCAACCCCCAACAGCCTTGCGTACACAGATTAGATCAAGGCGCGATTCCCCGATAGATTACAAGTTGAACGTGTTAATGGTTATCGATTTCCTTTAAAGGAGAACCCGATTTTCTGTTGATTACATGTCGAGAATGTGCCCGATGTTTAAAAAATATATCGGTAATTCGGAATTTATGCCCATCCCTCGTCGGCGTTTCAAGATGGCGGCGGCGTCCCGGTAGAGAGCGGCCGCATATAGACACACCCCGCGCGACACATTAGACACGGATATCCGCGCACTCGCGGCCGTGATGGTTCACGTACATAACTAAATTCTGATTTTATGGTGCCACAGGCGGTGTAAAGGAGTGGCGCGGCGAGTGTAGCCGATGATGGGGTGTAGCTGAGAGTAAGCAGTAAGCCGAGTAGCGGTGCTGTATGCAGGTTGCAGTAGCGAGCGGTTCGCGGTCTGGTGAGAGCGGGGGAGAGAGCGAGAGAGAGAGAGAAAGGGGAACCGGGTTCGCGGTCGGGTGAAGGGAGCGAGTGAGAAAGGACGAGGTCCGCGGCGGTCACGTGGTACGGTCACGTGGTTCCGGGGGTAGCTGAGAGAGCAGTCTTCGGCCACGCGCGGTCGGCGCTGGTCGTCCGAGAGGTACGGTGGTGTCACGCAGCCCGCAGCCCCCGGAAGACTGACCTTCCCAGGGAATCGGTGACGAGGTGAGGACACGACCGTGAGGAGCGACGACCACGCACGGATCCATCTTCCGCAGTGGTTGGAACCTCATCGTGTGGTCGTGATTCGCTGCCTCTACCACTTGACCAGTCTGTGTGTGGGGGTACGCAGAGCAAGGGGTGCATTTTGGAGGTACGGTAGGCACAACTGGTGGCACCGAACGGTGCACTCATTTCATGTGAGGTTGGTAGGTTGGAGGGAACGGTTCGCTACGGTGCTGTGGAGGTTATGAACGGTCGTGAGGGAACAAATTATTCATGGATTAGGAGTCAACGAAGGCGAACGATGGGAGATACTTATAATATGTTGGAGGCAGGTGGATGTTTAGAATCGTGGGGTGGGGGCGATTAGGAACGGTTACGAAGGACTAAATTATTGACTGTTTAGGGATTAACAAAGGAGGAGTGTAGGCAAAATTTATATTTTTGGGGTCTCGGAAAGCTCTACGATGCAGATTTCCTTAATGTGAGATTGGTTGGATTATTGTTAGCTGCTGTGAAATTGGTAATGCCAAGTTTCGTGGGATGGGAACGATGAATTGGGTTTCTCGTTGGATAGGTTTGCTTGTAAAAAGAGGACGGTACAGGTTGGGTGGTTGTGGCAAATTTAGTAAATGTAAATTTAAATGTTTCAAAGGTGGGTATGAATCGAAGCAATTGTACCGTGATTTGCAGCCGGTGTTGCACTCTCTCTCGCAGTTTAATAGAGAAGGGATGATCGTCAATTCAGCACCGACTAAAGTTTCGCAGTTGGGGATTCTGACAGGTTATTTGTGAGTCTTGGGTAGAACAGACCTTTATCATGTCAGTTTTTAGCAGCTTTTTTCCAGCTTGAGTGTCGAAACGGCGAAGAGGTGACACCGACAAGCCAAAATATTACTTCCGGTCTCTAGGATCCTTCGATTGCAACTGAAAGTCACTCCACTGTTCCGTAAGTATAAATGTGACATTGCTATCTACTTGTACAGGTGAAATGTATGTAATTCTGTAATGAAATAAAGTTAAACCCATCTGAATAAAATCAATTTCCTGATAGGAGCCCGAGATGCGTCGTGATTTTCTGTCGAGATGAGAAAATAAATACTTTATCAAATACTTTGCGACTCTGATCTGATGTTTTATATGCGTTATCCTCAGATTCCATTTAATATGTCAGTCAACTTAATTGTATATTCCCATGTAATATTTTATTCTCGGGGTGATCAGTGCTTTTTATTATTTATTTCTGAGTGTTTCATCTCATTAGTATCGTTTCTAATTATATAACAATTATATTAAAAGGATTAATCTTTGGAGTATGGTTTTTATGATTTGTGGATAATTGAAGAGGATCCTCGTAATTGTCGATAATCGAAAACTCGAAAAGGTTATCAATCGAAAAACGAGTGTAGTTCATATTTAGGGGAAGACATCCTAGATGGCGCGACGTTCGAGCTCTTTGATTGGTCCATTCCATTAAATCCGACCAATGGCGGGCGTTTCGATCGTCCTCTGTCCTATCGAGTGCACAATACTCGTGTTTTTCGCATTACTCGGTATCTGCGAAAGTGTATAAAAAAATATTGCGCGACTAGCTGTAATCTTTTACCCAGTGAGTATCTCTTGCTTGTAAAAGCTGTGAAATAGTTGGAAACGTGTAATTTTCACGGACTCAAACGGCCCGCGGATGCGCAAACGAGTCTGCGCAGGCAGATCCGTAATGGCCGCCGTCCGCAGTTGACGGAAACTTCGGAGCTGCGCATCGCTCCAGATTCCGCGTAGGTAATTCCTAACCGAACACGACCCGCGACCCCATCCGACGATATAGAAAGCTCTCCCAGTTCCCGCGGTGAAGAAACCTATTCTGTTTTTGCGGACCTCACGTCCACCGTCAACCGAACATGCCTCGCGGTAAGACATGCTTCCTACACCGTTTTTCATATACTTTGCTTCACGGTTCTCGGCGAGGATCCTTCTTTGGCTGTCCATTTTCTCGAATACTGCCTTTACGAGCACGTTTCATGGCTGTTGCAACGTTGTGTCTTCTGTAGGAAGGTATGTCAACCACAAGGGACGCAATCGTCACTTCACCAACCCGGAGGAGCTGGAGGAACAACGGCGCCAGGAAGAGGAGCGTAAGCAGTGGAGAGTACGTAGGGTTAGGGATGTAGCGGAAGGCCTTGCTCCGCATTGTGGATGTATATCTCACTGCTTGTATTTTATCTGACCACTGCGTGCATACGAATGTCACGGACGTAGGATATATACACTATGCAGGCCGATTTGACTGAAGGCTGCTACATTGAGAGGCAAAAAACAAGAGACGCTCACTTTCTCTCTTTTTTTTTATGCGGATTTTCCATGGAACGGTTGTGCGGTACAAGGTGGTGGCGCGCTATTTAATAGCAAGGGAATATAGAGAGAGAAGGAGAGAGGCAAGGTTGTCACTTGTTCACTTTTATTCTCATTACTGTCATAAGAACATTGATGAAGTGATTGGGTGTGCTGTGTTCGTACATCCTATGTCCATGACAAATATAGGCTAGCTGTGAATTCCTCAGTGTCTTATCTTTTATTAGAAATCGAAAGGCGAGGAAGATTCCTCGGACGAAGACGAAGAGGTGACCAAAGGTGCCAAGGGCGACAAAGCCTCGAAACATGACGATTCGGATTCGGACAGTGATAGCGATTCGGACTCTGACTCTGAATCGGAAACGGAGGTACTTTGATGCCCGATCGAGCATTCATTTCCTTTATTTAATGATTCATAGATTTCCTCTCCTACTTTATATATGATTCACCGTGATAACTGTCTTGTTCACTTTAGGGAAAAGCAAAAGGAGTGGAGAACCTGATAGAGGTGGAAAATCCCAACAGAGTACAGAAGAAAGTCAAGAAACTATCCCAGCTGAACGCATCGGTAGAGAAAGTGTCGAAGCCAGAGCTGTCTCGGAGAGAGAAGTGAGTAGATACGTAAGATGTCTCAAACGATGTCTCTTCTCAATTGTTTACGACATATTAACCCTCACACCTTCTCTTTGGTTCCATTAATACTCATGGGCCCAATCGGTGGCAGTAAACGACGTAAAAACTGGGGAGAAGTTGTGCTTTAACGAGTAAAAATGTTTCTAATTGAATTTCAGAGAGCAATTGGATAAGCAGAGGGCACACGTAAACTATATGAAGCTCCACGCAGCGGGGAAGACCGACGAGGCCCGCGCCGACTTGGCTCGGCTAGCGATAATTAAGCAACACCGAGAGGAGGCAGCCAAGCAACGGGAGGATGCCAAGAAACAGAGAGAGCTCGCCCACCAGAAGAAGACGGAGCTGACGAACAAGGCGCTGGGCAAGCGCACCTAGGCTGATCCAGGACCCTCCGAGAGCGAGAATTCACGATCCTGAGTCCTCTACGATGGGTCATTTATCTCGTGGTGCGCTCTGTTACGATCTAATCGCTGACTTTTAGTACATTTACACGTGTTACTTTACACCGGTGTTATAACCTATCGGTGTTAACTCACTACATTTACACAAGCTAAGTTAAACCGGTTTTAAAACCACCGATGTTACAATTACTGTTGTTAACCGTATAAACACCATTTTACTCCAATTTTATCGGTAAAAGCCGGCGTTTATACGGCACTTAACAGCAGTAATTATCAAGTTTAGTACGTTTACACATTTTATCTTGCACCGGTTTTATAACGACTGGGGTTAAGCGCAGTTTAAACGCCGGTCTTACTGTGTAATCGGTGTAAAACGGCGTTTACACCACGCTTAACATTGGTTATTAAATCGGTGCAAAATAGCGCGTGTAAATCTACTGATCGGTAGTTATAAAACCGGTGTAAGGTGGGACGTGTGAACGCCGTTTTATATCGGTTTTATCGCTGTTGCGTGACGTTTAACACCAGTAATTATAAAACCGTCGTGAGGTAGGACGTGTAAACGTACTATCCGTTTCCTGTCGAGTGGTCATCACGTGGCGAGCAGTCGTGGGAACGTGAAAATTCGGCGCATCACCGAAGTGGACACGCCGATCGACTCGGAAGGCGTCTCAGCGAATTACATTTGACGGTCCTGCATCGGAATGATGTGCTCTTGGCATTGTTCTGGTCCTTCGGAAGGGGAATCAGCTCTGCCTGCGCCATGGCCGTATCGTTCCGCTTTAGGGCGGTCTAGTTAAATTCGCTACTGCAATTATACGCACGCATCAGGTGTTAGGGAAATTCTTGTTGCATGTCGGAGCGCGTGCCTTTGGCGAGCGCTCTCACGTATCGGATTATGTATAGATTGTCACGGTTCGTGCGCAATTAATAAATCTCTTTTTCAAGTAAGAGCCGCAGCCTGGAGTGAACCTGCTATAGCTTCGCCTCGAAGCGTTTCATTGCTATTTTTCGAGGATTTTTCGGAGTATTAATACGTTTCCACCGGCACCTTAAATACCAGATTTATTCCCGGTTCCGTAATTCAAGTTAAACTGCGGTTAATTTTTTTATGCCTCGTTTAAACCTGCTTTAAATCACTTGAACTTCGGTTAACTAGGTTAACTGAATGACCACGTCTGCAGCGCACACCTAAACCCCAGATTTATCAGGTCCGGATTAAGTAAATCGCATGTCTCCATCGCCTTAATAAATACGCAGATTCGAGGTTTAACTGGTTTACACCCGGTTTCAATCTGCCTAAAGAAGTTCTCCATATTTATTAATCCGGCATTTCGGTGTCGGTAGAAACGTAATGAATCACTTCAATTATGACCGGTTCATATAAGATATTGTATAAACCGGCCATTACATAATATATATATATATATATATATATAGAAAAACAGCTGTTGGCCCGGCCGGCCGATTGGTAAATAAAAACTCGAATTCTTGGGAGAGAATATGATTTTGGTCTCTTTATAATATTCATCGTCGAACCCCTATATCGGTATCACTTACAATTAATAAACCTGATATAAATATATCCTGTGCCGCGTTTTGTACTCGTAAATATTATTCCTTTGAGTTTTGTCTCTGTCCTCGAGAAATCCGCCTCGCCTTTGTCCCTCTCGGGACCCGGCGATTTAATTTTTCCATTAGCGCGACGCTTCTCTTTTAGCTCGCCTTTAAACATTCGCGCACCCCTCTTTTTCCGCACAATATACAGAAATAGTTGTAATAATCGGCTAAACGAGGTGTACATTCAACGTTGTTTAAGCTTAAATAAATTAAAACGGTAATATCACACTTATACGGATGACCAAAGTCAAAATCCTAGATTCGAAGACCGCAGCTCCATCGGAGCAAACAGTCCAGAGACTGGTGGCCACTAGTTCCTCTAATTTCAATTCTAATACGCGAAGACTCACTTTAACCCTTACACTTTGCTCACTGGAGTATTATAAAAAGAGATGTCAGTAAATTTCTAAGCGGTTAAGTAGTGGGAGTAATTTTTGCCACCGATCCCTGGACAGATCGGCCTGGCTCTCTCCGATTCTTAGAGGCCCATCGAAGACTCCGAGGCCCACGGATGACCACAGACAGGTCCTTAGTTGAATTGCACAAGCAATTTTACACTTTCTTAATTGCAAAAAGTCGCTCAAGCCGATACACGGTATGGATTAATTGTAATCTGAATGTTTGGGATCCAGGGTGTCGAGCCTCCGATGAGCTCTAGGTATCTCTCGGAGTGGAATTAATTCTTGGAGCAATTAATGGTCGCCTCTGGTGTCCGCGATGAGCACCCTGGCGATTTGGCACAAATGTTACGATGCTCCCTCGTGAATTTTTGGTTTCGGTAGGTGGCTGGGCGATGCACTCGCAGTGAGGATTTGGAGGTTAGGCCTCGGAGCCTGGCTCTCCGCAAGTGGACTACACTGTCAAGAGTAAAGTTTAATCAAAATTCGGTTAAAATGACAACTATGGCGCGATCTACGACTTAATATAACATTTTTTCAAGGGTATCTTAACACGCAACGGAATAGTTGAAGCTAAAACAACCCGTACCTGTCAAATTGTCATGTCTCCGGAAGATCAGAAAATGTTTCGTAATTAGTTTTCCAACGAAGACGCTTCTCACAAGTCCTAAGAGTATTCCGAGTTACGTTCTTCACGGGTTTGTAATATCAAAAGGTACAAATTTCGTGTCGGAGCGTCTTCGGAAGGTTGGGAACTTCGAGATAACCTCGAAATAGATTAAACTACTTATTACAGTCCCAGACGGTATTTTGAATTTTTTTGGATTTCTAGAGTACCAGGCTCCGAGAGGCAGTCAGTAATGAACTTTGCAAGCGATTCATCGATTCGCTATCTTTCCAGAACTATGACATCGCTGTCTGATTCTCTAACAATGGGTTGAAATGGCCTTTGCTCCTGAAATGTTTTACCATATGGCTCTAAAACACTATCTCCTAGCTCATAATTCCCTATGTACACTCGGTTCGAGTCTCACTTGCAAACTTCATGCAGTGCCTCGTTAAATACGGGTAAAAATTTAAAATCGAGTCTCCTCAATTGGGATGCATCGATACTATAACTGCTGCGAATAAAACTAACAATGAAACTCCTGAATAAGGATGGCAAAAGGATGTCTCCTCCTCGCAGTGACTAGAATAGAGACGAACAGTGCGTGACCCTCCGTCACTGTGCAGTGTTCACTTATAGCTACCATTAGGCATCCCGACTGGATTATCTTACAATTAATTATATTACTTGAGATCCTGGATAGCAGTTCTTTAGATTCGTTAATCGTTACTGTCGCATAACAAGGTATAACTCTTGGGAAAACTTCACTAGTTCCACTAACACTGTCACTCAATGCAATAACTCTACAGTTTCGTAGCATGGGTTACAGAATATTCTGTAAGGGAAACCGAGGATTTCTTGCCTGTGAAGAACATTGTGGATGTTTCTTGATACAAATTATTTTAACAGCACTGTCGTTGGTTCCTTGACATAGAGGAAAGCTTCTCTTGAACATATAAAAGGTAATCACTATCGGTGAGGGGCTTGTTGAATGCTTCGGCGAGGACTCGCTATCCAGGATATCGCTGTCTGCATTACTGGGAGTACGAGTTTCGAATCACGTTTACTGGAGTACATTAAACTGGTGGTACTTAACGGGTACGACGTATTCGAAATAGAAGAATATAGGCTAGAAGCTAATCAACAATTTTCTCTTTCCTCTCACTCGTTCTTTTTCTCTATTCCTCGTCGAACTATATCACGGACATGGCACTCAGTCATGATGCTTACGTTTAATTTCACATCCTTCATCTAAATATCCAAACTCCTGATAGAACAAGGGCATGCAGAAATTTCCACAGCGGTTCTAAAACCCTGTGCAGAAGTTTGCACGTAGTGCTCCGATACCTCTGTAAAAAAGACTCATGCTCCACAAGACCGAGGATGTAACCTCACCACAGAGATACTTTCAGTGCTTGTTTTTGGAATCGGAAATTTAATTCTTCGCATATCTCACACGACATCATGTTGTATAAAATACTCATCGTCCCCAAATTTGAAAATTTCATTAAAGCAGAAGAAATCAGTAGAATGACATTTGCTCTTTTGTTTGCTTCTCCCGCATCGCCGTTTGATTAATTTCTCGAACTTCTAGATTGAATATTAATAGATCTCAGAGGACTCTGCCATTTCCACGTGATTCGATAATTTACATGCTCTCTATTTCTTTAGTGAGTTATTCCTGCTGTACTAGAAACAAAAGTATATTTCCTTGAGTCTATGATGGAGATTTGATTTCCTTTTTGTCTTAAGTATCGGTTGGAAGTAAACAAATTTGTTCAGATGCATTAGATGAATTTACATCAGAGATTCAAGGGTTTCCAAATGTGATGCTCATCAAGACTTCGGTCTCATATCAGATTGTACGTCTGCAGCGATGTGGAAGAGATCTATGGAGTAATTTCTAACGTACCCAGTATTTCCTCTTTCCTCAGAGTGACCGAACTTCTCTATAACATCACTTCGATGCGTCGGAGTTCCAAAGAGTTCATCTCTGTTTGATGTAAAGACTAATGCCGCCTCCTCTCTTAAACTACTCTTCTACTAAGTGTGCAATGACTTCTCCAATACTTGCTGAGAAAGCATTCTCCAACCTGCAGACACCCGTTTTCACTTTCGTAACCTTCTGTTCAGAAGGATTCTAGATCGAATGGAAGAACGTACACAATATTGTACGTGGGCAGCTTTGCTTAACATGACTCGTGTGCGACAACTCTGCAACTCTTGAATTGTATGCCAACAGCGCTACAAATTGTGGAATGTGATTAACATCGAATCCAGTTGACAGCCACCGTTAACCTCACTCTTGGTACTTCACATCACTTTCCAAGATGTTATTTCTCTCGACACACCCAATGGTGACTTTCGAGGTTATGAAGCACTCCAATTTCACTTCCCTTTTCCAGACATAACTGGAAATTCCACCAATTCCCATGATCTTGATTTTTCTCTTCAATAATACCCGGAGTAATGATGGTAACCAGGCCTTGGAGGATGGTACGGAGCAGGGCTAACTGGATAAGTGGGGTTATATGCTGGCAGCGGAGGTGGCGGAGAAAGCATCCTCCCTTCGACAGTCTCTGACACGCCACGAGGAGTCACAGAGCCAGGAGGCTGTGGACTGGCAACAATCCTCCCTCCGGAAGCCCCATGGAGATGATGGTGAGACCTGGACAAGCTCAAGTCGACGCTATGTCTGCCACCTGGAGTAAGATCCAAACTCACAACACGTAGCACATCACTATGAGGGTATGGAGGTGGTGGCGGAGGAGGTGGCGGTGGTGGTGGAGACATCGAGTACCCTCCAGTCCTGCTGAGATCGACACTCTGCCTGTCTCCGATGTCATAGAGATGGTGATGATGGTACCTAGTATTTTGTACCTGTGCTCCGAACCCATGGTGGAACCCCCTAGCAGACATATCCAGGCCCTGCAGTTCTCCTCCATTAAGAACCAAAGGTTCAAAACCACCTCTCTCCCTCGCAAACTCTGACTCCAGGGGGTCATATTTGTACGAGGTCGACAGGTCCAGCTGAAGAGACTTTTCCTTGACGGAGAGGCTCAGGTTCTGAGCAACCGAGTCACCCTCGTCGCTTGACAGATTCTCTGCGGACACTTGATGATGGTGGTGAACTTCTTGGTACCTAGGATTCGGAGTAACTGAGGGAGACACAAGATCATCCTGCTGAACGTGGATATAACCTGGAGAGGAAACCCTGGGAAGGTCTTCGTGGTGGAGGTATTGTTCGATACCATGACTCCTGGACACACTCATATAGTCAACAGGCCTGTGAAGGTGATAATCCACGTGAAGGTGGCTCGGAGGAGTGTGTCTGCCCTCTGGAGTGCCAGCAGGCGCTGGCGAGATCAATTCGTCCTGGTGCATGTAGGATTCCAGGTGTGACTCAGGAGACCTCTGCTGCATCGGAGATTGCAACTGGCTGGATATGCTGGAGTACAGGTTAGGTTCTCTGTCACCATCCTCTAACATGGGACTGGAGACAGCCCCGATGTCCCTCTCTGCTGCATCCAAGGCAGCTTCCACTAGAAGGCTCGCATTCGAACTCTCAGTCCTCCGATACACACTCATCCCAAGTTTACTCTCATCAATGAGGCCCCTGCCACCTACGGAAACCTCCTTCTCCTCATCTTGTTCCTCTTTCCGGCTTTCCTCGAACTCGTAGACGTCTCCTGCACTAGCTGGGCCTCCGATCTGTCCTCCGGAGAGCTCAACAGAACCTGGCGGTGGATTGAATTCGCCCATCCATTTTTTACTTCCTTTGCTTTGAAGCCTGGAGGCTGCGTAGAGGTCTGCTTCGCTGCGTACTGGCTCCATTGCACTTTCTAGGCTACTTGATATTGACACCACTGGTTGTTGCTGTTGTTGCTGTTGTGGAGGTTGCTGGGGAGGTAGAAGTGGAGGAGGAGGTGGACTGTCTCGAGGCTGCTTTAACTTCCCAGGGATTCCAACTTGTAGGTCCAGTGATGCACTGCGGATTCTACTTGTAGAATCCTCTTTCGGACTGTGCTCCGAGCTGCAGTCATCCAGTGACAACAAACTGTTACTGTTCTCCTGCTATTATAAAAAAATAAGTTTTATCAACATGATCTCTCATGGAGTATTATTAAAGAATTCTCATAAAGATAATTATATCACCTGGGAGTTCCTTCGACTCAGTCTAGGCGTCTTCCCCCTCCCGACATCCTCGACCAGGCCTCCACTGTATGCATCGAAGGTGTATGCTACCGATCTCTCAATTTTGGGCATCATCTCCTCGGTCAATCCATGTACTTTCTTGTAATGGAATTGCAGGCACTGTTTAGTGGTGAACGCGGCTTTGCAGCCGTTTTCTTTGCACCTAAATTTCCGGGAGGATGTTGGGATTGATAATCAAACTTAACCTCTCTTCTTATCAGCAGAATTCTATATACTCACTTGAAAGGCTTTACTCCGCTATGCGTAAGCATGTGTATCTTCAGATTGCTCTTATTCTGAAACATTTTCCCACACCGGTCGCAGGTCGCAGCCCCGACGACGTCTTTATGATGGACCTCCTTCATGTGACGCTGCAGAGCTGCACGAGAACCAAGGAGTTTCAAACAAAGTTTACACTGAAACTCGCGCAGTACCTCCGACATATCTGCAACACCATTTGAACCTATCGTTTAACATTAAACTCGGATAGTCCCATTGGCGTCGAGTAAACGGTACTATCGATAAATCCTATCAGCCCTCCCACACAGAGTCATTCCCCTAATGTAACCCTTCGTCGAGTCATTTGAACAGCATAATCGCATTTAACGAGCTCTCACCGCTGTGCATTCTCTTGATGTGCACTTTGAGCTTCTGCGGCTGGCAGAATTTCCTTCCGCAGAAGTCGCAGAGAGGCCTGGACCTCTGAGGATTCTGGGAGCAGCCATAAGTCCGGTGCATCTCAAGGTAGTTCAGTCTTAGGAAAAACTTTTTACAATACTGGCACTGATAGGCCCCCCGGCCTGCATGGAGCTCCGCAGCATGTTTCATGATGTTATCCTTGCCTAAAACAGCGGCCCCACAGACCTAAAAATATGTATGACACATTTATTTTGACAGTTCCAGGCACGTGTTGATTTATTAAGTTAGGTTAGGGACATCTTAATCTTAATTTTTTACCCCCGTCACATAATACTCGACAGATCTGAAAACACGTTACCTTGCAGTGATATTTCCTGATAGTTAAACTGTAGTTAGTGTCGTGGAAGATGCAGCAGTGGAGACGATAATAAATTGGGTGAGAGAAGTTCAGGTTGCAGCCTCCGCAGTCTAGAATTTCGTGAGGGTTAGTAACAGGAGAGCAGAGGGCGAAGAGGGGTTAATGGAGGAAAGAGATTAGGGTGAAACGCACTGGTTTTGTCTATCTTGTTTTTCCTGGTCCAAGCGGAAGACTGTGAATCTGCCCAGTACGTCAGCTCCATTCCAGAGGAGATATTCTGCGTTGTGACGAGATGCAGCTCTCCGTGTCGAGTGACAACCGCCACACTACGCTCCTCCTTCGAGTCAGCCGGCCTCATGTAACGAATCCAGTTGCTCTTCAGTGGATCCGTAGTGCTTACATAGGAAGTCTTTCCATTGTTGTCTACCTGAAAATTATAGTTAACTCCAATTATTTTCAATGCCAGGATTTCGAATAATAAATTGATTTAATTTTGGTATTCGAAGGCCTAGGATTTACTTCCTAGAATTTACCTCCCAGATGTGCCGCATGGAAAAGTCATCCGGGATGTCCATTTCCCGGACAGGTCTGCCAACCAGTGGTCCAAGTTTTGCATACATCGGCACAGGATTCTTTGCATAGATCCCCAGTCCATGATCTGCATTTGTGGTTCTTAGTTCGAAGCACTCTGGCAGGGATTCCCTTGCATAGAGGGGTCTGTCGGCGTCAACGATCAGCTGTTTTTCTTCACTTTCCACTTTAACCTTCGGCTTATACTGCTCGACAGCCAGAGAGTCTTCATCGGACTCGAAACCATCCTCGGGAGGCCTGCCATAGCCCTCCGACATGGGATCGTCACTTCCAATGACCTTCGTCACTTCTGGGTTCTCCTGGTGCCTTGACAGCCAGTCTTCATAACTCAACGAGTCTGGAACGGCGTACAGGGGTATCATTAGAGGACAAGCATCCTGTAGATGACGACTGTTGCAATCTTGACAGAGCTTTATCTTAATGGCCACTCTTTGGGGCTCCAAAAGAGCTCCGTCCAATGTGGCCTCTGGTCTAGGGTTTTCCGATGGCTGGATAGTAGAGTTTGCTGTACAAATAACAGAAAGTAAAATCTCAGAAAAGAGGTCAAGCTCGAACAATTTGGTCCTGAAGATTTGAAATTTAATTTTAATGTTACCTCCATTTTGTGGGCCATCGTTCGTTTGACAGGACTCACGGACCTCCTCTTGCACGACGATGCCATCCTGTGGAGCCTTCCTAACATCGTGATGCTTCCTAGCCTTATGATCTCCTGTATGCCTGTGCTTCCTCCTTCGATGTTTGTGGACTCCATCGTCGGAATGACCTTCCGGGGAGTCTCCGACGCCTCCTAATTCTCCGTCTGTCTCGTACTTTGGTCTTCGTCTCTTTTTCTTTGCTTTACGCTCATCGGGCTCTTTCGAAACATGAAGCTCTTCTTGAGGACGTGCCATTAAACTGACAGTTGCCAAGGGCGCGTCTTCATCTCTTGACTCTTCGAGAGATATTTCGTTCTGTCTAGTATAGTTCTCGGTAAGTGGAAAGGAAGCTGTTAAAATCACTTTCTCCTCTTCGATTAGATCATCCGGAGCTTCGTTACACTTTGGGCTCCTAGCCAGGCAAGCAGTTGCTTCCTCTCCGGTAGAGTCCTTCGATCTACGAGAGTGAATGAAAGCAAAATCAGGCAAAATGTAGTAAGCGTCATAAATTAAGAAAGAGATTGCGTACCCAGCTCGTAGACTCTCCCTGGGAGGACTCGTCTTTCTTTCAATAGCATTGAAGCTTTCCGACAAGGCTTCTCTACCTGCCTTATCATTGTCTGCTTCCTCTGCACACCGCACGCTATCTGGTTCTTCAGTTTTAAGGGCGACCGGTTCCACAGCATGTGCGGAGCCCTGAAATGCACTCAGTACAAGATTAGATTTCTTTTCCACATCCTGTGTAGTCTCATTAGATTTTTCTTCTGCAAACCCTTCTCCTTGATTGACCGACAATAATGCAGTGGACTCTGTCTCTTCGGTAGGGACGGCAGGATCTTCTACACTCTTCGAGTGTTTTCTCCTCTTGCGCTTATCCTTATGATGCTTGGTTTTGCTCCTGTGATGCTTGTTCCTAGAGCTACGCCTTACATGCAACTTTATAACATCCTCCAGAGGTTCCTGTTCCTTTGCTTCAGACGACTCGATTGTTGGTGACACCAAGGACTCCGGAGATGGAGGAACGTTCTGTTTCCGTGGACTACGGCGCAGTGCTCCTTCTGCATCAGCCGATCCCCCTTGTGCCTTGACAACTTCTGGCTCATTTTCCTCATCCCGGTCAGTTCTCCACTCTCCGGAGACACCACACTTACCATCTTGCCTACTGGAAAGAAATTCAAACCTCAAATTAAATATCCTCCAAAAATAATTTAATTATTAAATTCAATATCCAACCAAACTCAGATTTTGCTATAACAAATAATAAAGTTTACATCTCGAGTCATAACCTAAATTGTCATAACATCAATAACGGAGTAACGATGTCACGTGGCCCGTGTCACATGACCGGGTAAAAGAGGCGGGCGGTTCAAAAACCGAGCGGAGCATGCCGGGAAACCGCGCGTTATCGATCACTCCTCCCCCTAGTGGGGGTGGTCGTAGGAGTGGGCGGCGCCAACTAAGATGGCGGGCGCGGAAAACAGCGGATGACAGTAGAGGGGAAACCCCGCGGCCCGAGAGTGACAGCGCGAGCCATGTGGTCGCGTGTCGATTCGGCGGTCGATCGGTGGCCGCTGATCCAAGTACCCCAGGGGGTCCATGGACCATGACGAGGGGAAGGGTGGTTGGTCGCGTACCTGGCTATGGACTCGGCCAAGTCGAGAAGGTAGACGGCCAGCTCCTCGTCCGTCGGCAGCCCGAGGCGGCGCTTAAGCGAGAGCCACCGCCTGCCGTTCGTTGGGCCGATGTGGACGCTCCGAAAGTGCTTCACGTCAAGTCCCGGGCCCGCGGGATCGCTCCCGTCGGCCCTGCCCGTCAGTCCCGGCTCCCTGACATGCCGCGCACTCCTTTTGGGCATAACTACATCGTAGGCCGCCGATTATTAAAGCGGCGAAACCCGAGGACACCCGCCGAAGAGACACGCGCCGCGGTCTATTCTATCCTATCCTCTTTATGCTCGACGCCCACTCCGCCCGCGCGCCCCACCAATGGTGGCGCCTCCCGCCCCGAACTTTCCCCTCGGCCGGACGAACGGCAATCTGCTTTATCGATCTTCCCTTTCCGATGGCGCGGACGGTTCAGCCAATCGGAGGGCTGGAATCATTCCGAAGCCGAATGGGAACCAATGGGAAGAAGAGAGGGATACGGACGAGGTTATTGGCTGGCGCGTTACGTGTATTCGCGGTCCAACGGAAATATGTCTTGTCGGTGTGATCTCATTCCGTTGGAGCGGGTCGCTTAACCTATCTAGAAGAAGGAAATGGATCTAGGGGAAATGCACAAGGATGGAAGCGATTCTAGTGGATAGAAATCGGAAAGAATAACTGGACTAGTGAAAGAGTTTATCTATACGCCTAAGGCCCGACTTTTTCATATTTCCAGATAGCTATCTTCCACATATCTGCTACTCAAACTACAGGATAACTTTATCCGGAGGGTAACTCTTAACTGGAAGTGAAAAGAATCGAACTGAAAGATATCTTCCAGATAACTTGATCGGGAATTTATCCGTAGGTGAAAAAATCCAGCATAAGAGTCTGCCGATTGGCTGAGAGGCCTTGTCTAGTCTATTGACTTCCTTGAACTTATTTTCTTTTTTAATATAAACTGTTGCAGGAATGGAAGAAAGTTTTAAGTAATGTCTTTCGGTTCAATTCAAATTCTTTGGAATTTTAGAATCTGAAGGATAGGTTTTTAAATGTTGAAGTTATCGTCATTGGGGGCGCTGGTATGTGGAAATCATTTGGTAACATTTTTGTTCGAGGTTTGGCATTTCTTACGTGACGTAGTTTATGTCATGCCGACGCCATATTGGATTTTGTAGTTCTCGGAAAATCTTCGCTTCGGCTGCTAGCAGTTTTGGCTCGAGGAAATGGCGCGACCTACTATAAAATCGTTTAATTGGAGCGCTCTTGCCGAAAGGGTCGCCGAAAGTGACAAGAATTTATACGCCGCTTTCAAATCAAAGTCTGACCAGTACTTGCGACGGTAAAGAGTTTCCTTCAATTTTTAATAATTATGTAACCTTCCACTTGGGTCCCCCGATTTACACCGTGCACTTTGAGGCAATGTCTGATTAAAATATATTAAAAACCTATCGATTCCTGTTGGAATCGCCGAAACTTTTTTCTAGGGTACAAGTTAATCCAGAAAGTCCTCCAAAATTCGACTGGACATTTTACAAGAAGAACATTCCCTTGGCTGGGATGGTTGACAGGTTTCAGAAAGAGTACGAGTCGTTAAAGGTGCCGTATCCTCCGGATAACTATACTGTAAAGTTATCCGAGTTGGAGAAAGACTACGTGAGTGATATGTAAATTCCTAGTTAATGTTCTTTTGTAAAATGTCCTTTTTCCTATTTTAATTCATTTGTTTAAACCAACAGTCCAGTAAGATAGACAACTTCGTTAAGGAATCCAATGTACGCATAGAAGAATACCGTCAAAAAGCTGACAAGTTGAAGAACCAGATTCCTTATGCCCAGATGACTATGGAAGACTTTAAGGATATTCATCCCGAGGAAGCTCTTGACCCTCTTAATAACCCGACCTTCTGGCCTCATACGGAAGAGTATCAGAGCGAGTACATAGATAAAATGAAGCCTGAGGATGAATGAATTGGTATTTCACCTCGTGTGCAGTAGTTCAGATTTATTTGTGCTACAATGTACTACCGTACACCATGTAAATGATTCGATCGAAACAGGAGAGACTATGTAAGGTTTGCTCGTGTTTCTGCATGAGCTCTGAGCTGAACAAGATACTGCTATAGTTACATCGCAGTTTATACTACTCCATAATAAATGTATCAAACGTTGTGCTCCAGGCTCGTGTCTAATTCCGAGTCTGGTAAAGTGAAAGCTTACATAAAATTTATTGGGAACCTTAATGTTTAGGTGTTTTTACATTTTAATGTTAGCAACTAAACAATTTAATTACAATTTATAAATTATAATAGTTCTTTTAGTGACGATATATCTAGTCTTTTGCATCGGCAACGCCACCTGAGGTGATAGCAAAAGTTGCCTCGCTCTCAGGCATGTCGGGACTGTCATAGATCTTTGCTATTCGACATTCAGCTCTGCCCTTCCGTAAGGAAATTCTTGTAGTGGATGCATGGGCTAAGATGTTTCCGCCGATGGGTTTCTTGGGATCGACTTGAAATGTCATTCCTGCCCCAGGGTCGGAGGTCATTTGATTGGTTATGAACACTGCAATGTTGTACTCTTCCGAGATTTTTTGCAGTCGAGACAAGACCTGTGCCAGTTTCTGCTGCCTTTCGGCTAGCTCACCTCGACCACTGAAATCCACTCGAAACAGGGCCATCACCGAGTCGATTATCAACTGATTGACGTAATTAAAAAGAAATAATCCAAACGATTAATCAACTAATAATAGTGCACAACGTTTGAGCGAAACGTATTTACCAGTTTAAACACTCCTGCTTCTTCATGAAATTTTGCTGCAACATAATCCAAAAGTTCGAACTGGTGCTCGCTGGTGTAAGCTCGAGCATAGAGTATATTGTCGAGCACCGCATCTTGATCTAAGTCGAATCTGTCTGCGATTGGACGGAGCCTCTCCGGACGACTTCGTAGAAAACAGTTGAGGAGATATATTTTACTCGATAATTAAAAGTAATTAACATGATTACATGATTTGCTGTCGCACAGAATTTCAAAGAGGATACAATGTATGTTCCGTGTCGATGAATATAACTTTGCCTCCGGAATGGCCCGGGCCTGGTAGCTGCGCTGTAATGCATAAAGTGTGTGCCAGCTGGGTCTTTCCAGTACGAAATTCTCCGAAAGCCTCCGTTATGGCCATTGACTCGATACCTCCTCCTAGAAGTTTGCTACGAGAGGAAATAATGAAAGATAATAATTTCCTTGCTAACTGAAGGTTAATTAATAAAGACACCTACTCTAGTTCCAGACTTCCAGTGGACACTCTAAATATTTTCGCCCTAAACTCGCAGACTTCCGAAGCTGTGAAAAATGTCGCATGATTGATCTTGCTACAGGCCTCTTTGATCTTATCGACTTTGGCTTCGGAGAGACCTTTTATGGCGCATAAACGTTTTCTGGTGGTCATGTGAATCCCCTTTACAGTGCAGATTCCAGCTGACTTCAGTTTCTTGATATCTGCGACGTTCTGAAGCGGTTAAACGTAGAAATAGAACAAAAAAATGTCGATTTAAGCACTGAAAAAGAAACTCATCCTACAATTTTCTGTGAAACATTTCCTAACCAGCGTCTCATATTTATGACTTTTTTAAATTCTGCGACGAATCTGTCGAGTTCAGATTTTACATACTTAAATATTCCTTGATCTTTTACATTAAAAATAAAGTCCTTACGATTCCCTGAGCCTGCAAAGTGTCGACGTCCTGAAAAGTGTCGCATTCGTTCTGCGTCGGCAGGCTGTGCGTGACTTCCGTCATATTTTCTCGTAATTCTCGAATATCTTTTCGAATTTGAAGTATTTACCCTCGATTAGTCCTGATTTTTCAAAGGGAAACTATTAGAAACCTCCGATTTATCGTAAAGAAAATTTGAATAGTTAAACGGAAGCGGCAGAAGATGAATGGTGGCTTCTGATTGGTTGGCGCGTTCGGCTGACGACCAATCAACGTAAAGGATGACTAGAGGACTCCTAGAAGGTTAGTTCCCATACTCTCCGCAAGACGGCGCGTCGATCAGTACCGGCTTCCGTCCCGAGTCGACCGCCATGACAACGCGTAATTTTATGGCGGCGACTTAACCCGCGGAGAGTAGATTTTTTTTTTCCCCTCGACACTGGGTATTCGTTTGCTGGCACACACGTCGTGTGCCGTTTCACTTCTGTGTATCTTCCGGCGATAGATCGACGGTACATCATCTCCGAGGAAGGCAGGACTAGGGAAACAGCGAGAAACGGCGCAAGGTAATTCCCAAGAGGACGGTGTCCGCTTATTGTGATGGCCCTGACCCTTTGGGGCGGACCACAGGTTTCCTGTCGATCGGCGACCTCGCCGAGGCTCTTTTTCGTTTCATCGAGCGCGGGAAGACGGAGTCTCGCCTCCGTCGTGGGATTTTCCACGTTGATTTCTCGAGGGGTGACCGAGAGATACCGAGAAGCTCCCTTAACCTCTTTGCCCTTTGATGCTCCCAAAGCACGTAACCGTGTAGGATAAACAAGTGTGGGGTAAACAGCCGCCAATTTTGAGGTTCTTTTTTCGTGCTCACTAGTTTCTTTGAGTGGAATACTTCTGTGTTCGCTAGGTTCCATCTGGGGTGGCGAAGAGCTGATCGACAGGGGATTTCGAGTCGATGAATATAAGAGCTCTGCTATTGTTTCAGAAGATCCTGACAAAGCAATCGGAGGTTACGCTGCTCTCACTGTGGGTCATGCAGACCGCTCGCCAAGTAATGTGATGAATAGCTGTGGGAGCTTAAATACTGGCACGAAGCTACGAGGTCCCAAGAGTTCAGAGTCGCAGGAGAAAGCTGCAACGAACAGTCAGGGTGACTCAGAGAAAGGCGACGCGGACTCGTTAACCGGCCACGGCGTCAATGACTTCGGCGTTCCTCGCGGCACCTTGGTCATTTGCCAGCGGAGCTCCAGCTACTCAGATCACGGCGTACCGCGATTCAAACCGAGGTGTGACGTAATTCAGAACCTGGAAAGTGTTTTTCTCATTGAATAGTCACGAGCATAAGTCGGACACGGAGTGTCGGTGAGCTATCCACCACGGGAAGCGTATCCTTTCTGGGCTTGTGCGGATAAAGAGTACCTTGACGTGGCCTAATCGCAAAGAAAATTTCCGATGCTGTTAAAATTTCAAATCGAGAGATAACTGAATTAAAATACAATCCACTGGCCTTTCGGCCGGTTACCAATTTACTTGCTTATCTGCAATGAGGATCGCCGTAAAAGCTGTAGAAATTAGGTGCATTGTGTCGGTGGGATCTTGACATCAGATAATCGGAGGATAAGATACGCGTGCAGTGTCAGTCTCCGTCATGCTTGTGTCTTTCCCGGGACAGTGTCGAGTTAACCTAAAAATCTGTGCGAGGAGTGTCGTTTAACTGAATGATGTATGTAAGGTAAGATTCAACGAGTGCCCTAAAGTTGGATGACTAATTAATTGACTGGCGTTGAATTTCTAGAACTGGCGGGACGCTGCGAAATGAGTTTCGAATGGCCCGCGGAGGAAGTATCGGTGACCGGGGACGGGGTAGCACAAGGGGTCGAGCCTTCAAAAAGACTTCGACGGACAGGGAACCTAATTCAGAATCAGTCTACCACCCGACGCCTCGACCCAAGTTTCAGGAATCGCTGAAAAACCAGGAGAACTCGCAGGGGAAGTATTACGACGACAAGAGATCAACTGGTGAGTGTCATTTATTAACTGTTCCTATTTCAGCCCTAATCTTCCTCTAATTTTTTAAATACGAGACATGTAACTTCCATTGCAGAGGAATCGAGGATCTTCAAACTGTTGAGAAGATTGTGCCGAGAGGATGACTATGATCATTTCCTGGGACTGTGTAAGCAGCTGCAGGAGGCCTTCATTTCTCCGGAGAGTCAGCGGTGTATCAGGCGGAACCTGGATCCTATCTGTGAGAGTCTTCTGGACACTTTGCACTCCGGGCCAGGTATTGAGGCGAAACAGCAGGTCGCAAAATGTCTGGGACGAGTGGGATACGTGGCGGATCAAGATTTTAAGAGGTAACAACTTTAAATATAAAAGCCTTTTGTTCATCGAAAAGCATCTTTCTGATCTGACAAACTAAAATCTGTTGCATTTCCTTCCAGATACATGGACTGGATATTCAATAAATATTCCTCAGAGCGAAAGGACGACGTGAAGTGCCTTCTGATGAAGTCGTTCGCGGAGACTCTGAAAATGGACACCGAAACGCCTAAGCTGAAGGATTTCTCGATGGTGAATGACGATTCCAGATTTTAGGTTATATCGAAGCAGTAGACTTTGGTGAAGTTAATCGCTGTGATTTCCTCTCTGTTATAGTCGCTGATGTCGCAGTTGCAATCCACTCTGGAGAACGTTGACAGACCTGACATTTTAATGGCAACGGTGGATGCTATACTCTTGATAATCGACTCCTATCCTGAGACCTTTTTGAATCACTTCCGGGACACTGTAGACATCCTCGTGGGGTGGCATATTGACTCGACTCAACAGAAACCAGTGGTGACATATGCTAGCCGCAGCTTGCAGAGACTGCGCAGCTTCTGGATTGCTGATCTGCAGTTTACCTTGACCTTGCTCAGTCAGTTCCTCGAGGACATGGAGAGCTACGATGAGGAGTTGACGTTACCGGGCTCAGGCAGAAGTTCCCCAGGGGAAGAGGGCTCCCCTAGCCCAAGGGAGTGCATTCTTCGAATCACTTCCTTGATCTCGGTGTTCAATGCAGTAACTAAAAGTGTCGGTGAACATCTGAGTCCTAACCTAACTCCAATTGTGCAGTGGTCCTTCCTGACAGATTGCTTGTCAAAGATGCTTCGTACTGTTGTAAAGGCCATCGAGCTTGACGACGGTATGGACCTGTGGGTTGGAAGTTGCAATCTCACATCGGAGAATACAGAATGTTTAACTAAGTGCATGAAAACCATGAATTTATCTCAGAAGAATATTGAGACTTTGTTGAAGACACTCGGCAAGGAGGATGCGAACGAGGAGAGCCTTGTCAAACTTGTTCGGTCTCTGAGTGTTAATAAGAAGAACGATCGGAGGAACATGAAGAACACCGAGAAGGAGATCGTGTGCCCTAAAGATAAAGAACAGTCTTTGATTAATCTTCTGAAGTCCATGGACTCGAAGACCAAGAAAATCCCAGACCTTTCTGAGGAGAAGGAAGAGCTCATTGTGGTAGCCAATGAGTGTGCATTCCTGCTTTTAGGATATCTGCAAAGCAGAGTCACTAAGAACCACGAGCTACTTTACAGATTCATTGATCTACAGCTGCAAAGAGTCGACCTGTTTTGGGATGACACCATTGTGTCCACACTAAATACCATCGCTAAGGTCATTAAAGAGGTCTCGGCTAATCTGCCTCTAGAGTTGGTGCACAAGTTGCTCGGTCGAGACTCAGTGCTCTTAAGGTTGAGGTTCCGCAGCTCTGTTCCGATACAGAATGCCAGTCTCGGGGTCTACCACAGTTTATTGAGTCTGAAAAATATCCCGCTACTTCAGGAGGCTTATCGATACGTTCTATCCGATCTGGAAATAGCTTACAAATTGATCGTTGATAAAATCGAGAACCTGGTGGCGGAGAACCCTCTAGGAGATCTGATGTACAAGAAGTGTCATGCAGAGATCGTGATTATTTTCTTGCTGCGAGCCCTTTCTGATATCGGTGAGTTGTCAAAGAGTCAAAGTGTCAAAGCATTATCGGTGACGTTTTTTTTTTTTTTTCTTTCAGCCAATGCAAGCAATTCTATCATTGGCATGTGGGCTCTGAAACCAAGCATCCTCGAATTGCTTGCCGTTAAACTCAGGCCTTACCATCCTGACCTCTCGCAAACCAGCCCACTGCTGCAGTACAGCATTTTATATCTTCTCTATGCTCATTGCTCGAGGTAATAATATTGTATAGATTTAGGCATTATTATAGTTCGTTAATTACTTTATTTCATTTGGCCCTGTTATTGACAGGTATAATCACTTTGTACCGAGTTCAAATTTAATAACATCACTGGGCTCGTGTCGCCCTATCGACATCTTTCCTGGAACTCTGGACGTGCCGACCACCTCACCGACCAGTGGTCACCTCTCAATAATCCTGAATCTCATCGCAAAGACATACACCGGAACCACCTCGGAGAAGACCCTGTTGCTCCTGGCTAATTGGATGCAGGAAATCTGTGCCCAGGCTGAGAACTATATCGGTATCTTGAACAAGACTGAAGAATGTCGTAACATTGTGTCAAGTTTGCTGGCCTGTGGAGCAACGACTAACCACGAAGTCTCAGTGGCAGTGTGTGGTAATATCGAGGCATTAATCGGTGCTAAGAATGCAACCTGGTCCGAGGAAACTTATTCCAGTATCGCAGATCTCGCGATGATGCACATAACCTCTAATGACGCAACTGTCAAGGACAAGTATGGACAGTTGTTAATGTACGTGCCAGTTAATATAGTCATTCAGAAGCTCAACAGACGGTGCCTTCTGTCGGATACAAAGGTAAGAGTGGCATAACCTCAAGTCAGAAGAGCTTGAGGTAGAAAATAAACCAGTTGGAGGTTATTTCCTCATGGTTCTGTTCTTAAGTGTCGTACTCTTCTGTTCAGCGGCTACAAGAATTAAAGGACTACTCGACAGAGTCTCTTATTCTGGCACAAAGACTCCACATGCGGGGCAATGGCAACGGAGAGATGCAGGCCCAGCATTTCAAGTCTTACATGGCGTACCTTCTGCAGGAACATCACTTTGATGCCTTTGGCCTCTCTGAGGTTTTCACTTTATGCTGGCCAATTGTGTAAGTCCGAAATTTTTTTCTCAGCGTAGATAACCTAAGATTCTGACAGACTTAGGTTTACCAATCTCCAAGTTGGCTGTAATCTTCCTCCGTCAGAGTTAACTAACATAGAGTATAATTAATCTTAGGTCGGAAAGTGAAACCACAGCAATGATGCACGAACTGGCCCTGGCGAATCGGTCCTTTCTGTTTTTCTGGGGAGGTTTCGAGGCAGCTCAGCACTGTGTAACAAACAAGCTCAGGACTCCCCTCGGCAAGCCTCAAGAGACCTTCACCACGATCGAAGGGGCCCTGAAAACCCTGGCCAGGGAGATCTCTAACAACGGGGAGTGTTTGAAACGTGAGAAACACGACCTAGATACTCTTCTACAGGAGCAGACTAGGGTGAGGCTCTTCGTGGAGTTCCTGGAACACTTGGAGCGAGCCATCCACAATGCTGCGGAGGGTTGTGCAATGGCCCTGGCAGCTCCTTCGAAGCCGGTGCGTACTTTCTTCCATACAAACAGGTCGACCTGTCGCGAGTGGCTCAACAGAATTCGCTTGGCTCTTTGCGTCGTTTCCTTGCACGCTGGTCTGGCCACGAGCGCCCTTAGAAACGGGCAGAAGCTCCTGGAAGACCTGGAGAACGCGGAGAACACCCAAGGCGCGGAGTTCGAGCGAGCGACTCTGTGTACTGCGCAAGCCATGGTGATGCTCGGTGAGGCAGAAGCTCTTCAGGGTCTCTACGCATACACCAGAGAGAGGGAGAGGAGATTTCAGTGGCTCAGGGCGACGACGGAGGAGGCCTCAGGTCACTATGAGGTGGCTGCGGAGGCTTACAGGACTTTCCTGGAAGAACAGCCTCATAGACCCTCTGGAGAAGCTGCGGAGGAGTCGAAGAAGTCAGAAGGTGACATCCAGGTAACTGCGTTCTGCGTCCAACATCTGACCAGATGCTACCGGGCGGTGAATGACTGGTCTCAACTGGAATCCTGGAAGAGGAGGGAACTGGAGGTGCTCTCCCAGGAGAGGGGAAGTATGCTTCGCAAGCAGCTACCAGAGGAGATCACTGTGCAGCAAACGAAAAGCCTCAGACTCTTCGAAGAGGGACAGATAATCGCCCTGGAGGAGCTTTCCGATTGGAACCTCCTCGACGAGGAGTCGCGCACCAGCTGGAGCTGCGCAAAGACGGTCACGGAGTGTTGGAACACCCTGACGAATATCGCTCTCAGGATGAGGGCGAACGATTACAAGGATTCTTTCGCGGGGGACGTGGAAAGGTGCAGGAGAGTGGCAGCGAGGACAACCGAGGAAGGGCTGCGGAACGTTCCCTCGGAGTACTTGGGGGAGTCCATCCTCCTCCGATACGTCTCCACAGGTCTGGCTGACCTGGTGGCAGGCAAGCCCAGGAATGTGTTCCACTTGATTCAGAACGAGAAGCTCGACTCCCTGGGGACAAGCTCCCTAGCGAGAGTGCTCTGGTGGTCGAGTTACTTCACCAGGTCCTCCGGAGAGATTGAATCCTCCGATGAGGTGGCAAACTTGAGGCTTAGAGTAGCACGGAGCGCCAGGAAGCAGGGCAACTTTGGCCTGGCGAGGCGCGAGCTTACCAGGTACTTCCTGGGGGAGAGAGGTCTCCTCTCCGAAGAGGACCTCCAGGTTCCGGAATTCCAAGACCTGGTCAGAACCATCCGGGAAGCAGCGACCCGTGTCAGGTGGACCGGAAACGAGGCGAGGGCATTCCGGGAGCTGGCCAAGCTCCTCTTCGGGATGGAGCTCCCCCAGGACGCTCTGGACATTTGCAGCGCGACCGCTCTGGGTGTGGCCAGGGCCCTGGTCTCCGGCGAACGCTCGAAGGACCTCAGAGAGACCGGGACCAAGTTACTCCTGACGATCGGCAAGTGGGTACAGCAAGAGTCCAGGCTCGCCGAGGGTAACCATCGCCTGGAGGAGCTCCTGGAGTTCGAGGCCGGACACAACGACGGTTCCATGGACGAGCTATTCGCCGGGACGGCCGACCTAGTGCCGGACGCGGAGATGGCGATCGGTAGGCTTCTCCACTTGGGGGTCAACCAGTGCCACGACCTTCCCAGAGCGTGGTCGAGCCTCGCCTCCTGGTGCTACAAGTGGGGCAGGAAGATCGTCGACAGCCCGCAGAGCGGACGGTTGACCGAGGTTGACCGCCAGAGTGTTAGAGCTCTGCTGCCGCAGGAGATGCCCGAGGTAGATCTGGAGACCGTCATCGGGATCCTCAGTCCGGGGAAGAGCCTCCCGGAGGACGAGGGGGACATCGAGATCGCCGACCCGAATACCGCGGAAACTGTCGAGCACCAGCTCAGGAACGTCCGGGCACTACGTGGAGCTCCTGCTGACCTCCTGGACCGACTCGTCGACGTATGGCGGCAAGCCAGGAAGAGAGTCTACTCGTATTACGAATTGAGCGCCAATGCCTATTTTAAGTATCTCCAGCTCGCCGACGAGGAGGTCGACGACTGTGTCACCGTAATCGCGACCCTTAGGCTGCTCCGTCTGGTGGTGAAGCATGCGTTGGAACTCCAGGATGCCCTGGAGGCCGGTCTCTCGACGACCCCTACGGCGCCTTGGAGGGAGATCATCCCCCAGCTGTTCTCCAGGCTGAGCCACCCAGAGGCCTACGTAAGGACCAGGGTGGCGGAACTGCTCTGCAGGGTCGCCGAAAGCTCGCCGCATCTGATCACCTTCCCCGCGGTCGTCGGGGCCGGGTCTGGCGCGAGGAGGGCCCTCCAGGGTGTTCCTTTTGGGAAACAAGACCCGGAGGAGTCTCGAGGCGACCTTGATCTCCTCGACGAAGAGGCGGACGGAAGTCCTGACGAGGGGAGGAGCTTCATGGACGGCTGTTTCCTGCAGCTCGCCGATTGCCTGTCGAAGAGAATCCAGGACTCGGTGGATCAGGTAAAGGTGCTTGTCGGGGAGCTCAGGAGGATCACTCTCCTCTGGGATGAACTTTGGCTGGCCACCCTCTCGCAGCACCATACCGAGATATCGAAAAGGTTCGAGCAGCTCGAGGTGGAGGTGCGGAAGGTCCAGGAGAACGTCTGGCTGGCCCCAGAGGAGAAGGACAGGCTGGTGGCGGAGAAGCACAGAATCATCCTGAGGCCTGTCGTCTTCATCCTGGAGAACCTGCTTGCTATGACTTCAGTGCCTGCGGAGACCCCTCACGAGAAGGCCTTCCAGGAGAAGTTTGGACCCTGTGTGGAGGAGTTAATCAATAGACTGAAGACCCCGAAGGACCCTGCCAAGCCCCAGGTTGCTGCGGTGACCTTGAAGCAGCTAGAGACCAAGCTAGCACAGAGGGTTCATAAGAGGGGAGCTTACTCTTTGATAATGAGTGACATCAGTCCTGTCCTGGCCAGCCTGCGGGACACTTGCATCGCTATGCCAGGTGTATGTTCTGCGGACAACAAAATAGTTACCATCAGGTCGGTGGACAACAATGTGCAGATCCTACCCACGAAGACCAAACCAAAGAAGCTGGTATTCCATGGCTCGGATGGACATGTCTACACGTACCTGTTCAAGGGCCTCGAAGATCTACACCTGGACGAGAGGATCATGCAGTTTCTGGGAGTCTGTAACACGATGATGTCGAAGAACAGTGAGACCAAGTTGTACCGGGCTAGACATTATTCGGTGATACCTCTGGGCCCTCGCTCTGGATTGATACAGTGGGTGGATGGTGTCACACCTTTGTTCGCATTGTACAAGAGGTGGCAACAGAGAGAGAGCACCGTCACCAGCAAAACTGGGAACTCTGCGATGCTCAGGCCCTCGGAATTATTTTACAATAAACTCGCTCCGCTGTTGAAGGAAAGAGGCATCGGACTGGAGAACAGGAAAGAGTGGCCTCTACAAGTGCTCAAGCAAGTGCTGTCGGAGCTCATGGCGGAGACTCCAAAGGATCTCCTCGCAAAGTCAGTACATGTGTTAATTGGTGATAATTAGTGATAATCAAATTGATAGGAGAAAGTGATTAATTTTCATGCATGGTGCGATTTCAGGGAGATATGGTGCAACAGCATCAATGCCGGCAGCTGGTGGCAGGCCACGAAGAACTACTCGTACTCTGTTGCTGTCATGTCTATCATCGGCTACATCATTGGTCTCGGTGACCGGCATCTTGACAATGTGCTCGTCGATCTGAATACCGGCGAGGTAGTGCACATCGATTATAACGTCTGTTTCGAGAAGGGCAAGACCCTCAGGGTTCCAGAGAAGGTGCCCTTCAGAATGACTCCAAACATCAAGACTGCCCTCGGAGTTACTGGTGTCGAGGTGAGTTGGCAGATTCTCTTTGCCTGCAGACGCTTGGTAACGATTTCACGAGATTTACATATTTGACGAAAATTCTACACTTAATTTCCTATTCGCACAATCGTATTATGAAAGCATCGAAGGTTTGTCGATAACACTGTGAACTTCCATCAGTCGGACAGGCGTTATATTTTAGGTGATTCTTTTTGTGAAAGGGAAAAAGTGGGAAGAGAATTCATAAGGTAGTCGTCTCGAAGCATGCGGTTCCACCTAGGGAATAGTCCTTGGAGATCGTCCTGATATGTCGACGTTCCTGGTTAATTGTTGCCTGGTTATTCGATCTGTCAAGCTTCGGTAATTCGTTCTGCTTGCGTAGGTAATTCTTCAGGCTCGAGTTGAACTCGTTTCGATTAGGCGACTGAAAACGCAGGAGCCTGAAGAAGGCCTTGCGGAAGTTTGCATTCTTCCAAGCATAGATCATGGGGTTCATCCCGCTGTTTGCCATCGCCAGAGAGAACATGGCTTTGTAGAGTGTCGGAGAGGCCTTTTGGTGCCAGTCGAACGCTCTGGTGCAGGCCACGACTAGATAGGGTAGCCAGCAGATGGAAAAACAGCCCATCACCAACAAGACAACCTGCGTCAAAGAATGAGGTTAACCGAAAGTAACCTGCAATGGCTTTTACATATTAGAAATCCTTTAGAAAACAGTTCAGAGGTGACTTTGCTACAATCTGGTGAAAACTTCTGGCAGAACTGTGTAAACATTGAGGAAGTATTCTTAAAGAGGTCGTTCAAATACGTGGAGGGTCATGGGGCGTTCTTAACCCCAAACCTAAATGACTCTTCTTGAGGTTATGTTTTCACACCTGTACGCTTTTCCAGTCGCTGGTTTCCGCATTGTAAAACCCAGTGAGTCTTAATCTGTGAGCATGAGTCCTCGCTTCTCGCCAGATTCTCCAATAGAGCAGAAACATCGAGATCCATATGAGGCCCAGAATTGGGGTTAGAATCGCCACAGTGTAGTACCTAAGAATTAAAATAAAAGATGTAAGGTTGAGTGTTGTTTACTCACTTGTTTATTTTAAGGGTAACACACGTGAGTGGTCACAGCGAATCGATGAGGAAACTTCTAGCATAAGAGCTGAGCACTTATCTCGTTCCACTTTCGAAATTTCTGATTTAAGAGGTATGGCTTCGCAGTTGATTTTAAGCTACTCGACTATTTTCGACCTCAAGAGGATGCAATGTTTCCTACATAATTGGAACGCACGTTTAACCCAGACTTGCTCCGCTAAATTGGTATCCAGGAATTTCTTTCGTAAATAATCAACACGGCTGTGTTTCATTTTTAAGGAATTTCATTCCTCTTCGGGGAGAACCTCACTGCTGTTTAGAATCAGTTTTGGGAGTCTTTGCAGTACCTTGGCAAAACGGTGTCCAGTTCGCAAGAATTTCTGCTGGCCTCAAAGCAGTTCCAATATATCGGAATGGTGGAGATGGCGATGGCATCGATCCAACCAATCGCTATCATAATCACTGCCACTTTTTTGGTCATATATCTCGTGTACTTCAGAGGATGCACGATGGCGATGTACCTGTCAATGGCTACTGCGATGAGATTGTAAATGCTGGCACAGCTTGCGAAGCTTATGAGGACGAATCGGAGGATGCAGGTTATCGAGAGCTTCCCCAGAGACTCGTCCAGGTAGAAAGCCAGGTGATAGGGCAGAGTCAGACCCACGAGGAAGTCCGAGACTGCCAGGTTGGTCACAAAGTAGTTCGACGTGACATTCCTGAGTCTTCGGCTCAGTCTGACTGCCAGAATTGTCAAGACGTTCCCACATACTATGAGGACAAATAAGACGCTGTCGACAAGGATCCAATACATGTGGTTCACAGAGAAGCTCTGCTGTCTCTCTTCCCTTTCCGTCAGGTTCCGAAGTCCTGTCGATAGCTCTTCAATGTGGCCACCAGTCGTCACAGAGTCCTCCGCTATCTCCATATCTACTCAGGTGCTCTCAGATTTTATTCCCTCCATCTGTCCGAGAAAACCTACATAAATTTCTTCTACAGTCTTACCTTCTGATCGTCCCTTTGGATAGAAATACTTGCCTGAAGGATGTACTCTCCGCGGTACACTTACTGCTTCTAATGAACCGAAGGGCCAGTCCGCAGCATCTCTATCAGCGAAGAAGAAACCCTCTGCTGGGCTCATTTTTTTTTAGGGCTATCTTCTTATTAAATCTCCTTGCACAATACACAGTCGAGTTATAACCAGTTGCTACAACTGTGCAACACACTTTTCACTTTTATTTTAGTTACTCTTTCACGTTTGCTGGCGCCTCTCCTAAATAACGGTCCATGCCACGTTCTCTTCAGTAATTTCGTTATTAATCTCTCCCATTCGCTTCCTACTTTCCTCAGACAGGTTCAGAGTTTCTAATTTGAAATTAAAATTGATCGGCCCCTCGACTTCTACTTTTATTCCTTTTTTATATCTTTTTAAGACGAGTCACGGTCCATCCGAGTTCAAAGGTTCACTCTTCGGCTTTCCTGGATCCTAAAATCAATTTCGATGATTAGATCGTATAAGTTGCCGTGGGAAGTTAAAAATCTTTCCCGGAGGGAATAGAAAATCATTGTCGTAGTAAATGGTAAATCTTTACCGGAAAAAAAAATAGAAAATCTTCGCCGAAAGGACACGGTGCGCCTTCTTGCCGTCGAGTTTCCTCTCTCACTAAGGGGACGGCCCTCTCTCCGTCGATGCCCGAGCCGCGTCCTGAATTATCGGGAAGGCCGATCGGGAGCATAAGCTCCGCGCTGAGAGGAGAATAAACATCATTAGTTAGGACTCGCCGTTCCTGTTCCGGCGGCACCCCAAGGGGGTGAATCGTCTCACCCGGGGAGAGTATAACGTGTCGAGGCGAGTCCCCTCACATTTAAGGGTTGTTGTCTCTACGGGAGATCCCCATCTACGAGTTCCTTCACCCCTGGCGCCGGAGGTCACGTGGTGTCTGACCTCTCCCTCGCTCCCTGACCACGTGGTCGCACCTGTCAAATACCCACGCTCGCGATATCGCGAGGATATCGCTCGTAATCGCGGGATTTGACGACCATTCTGACTCCCTTGACCGTGGGAAGATAAAACCGCGACATTGGGGTAAATACAGAACAGATTACTCAGTCGTTTCCTGCTGATTTGTCATTTTTACGCGGGTCGAAACCTCGAGGATGCGTTAGGATTTTCAGGTTAGGGGGGCTCAATTCATTAGGGGCGACCCATGCTTTTTAGTTGTATTGTAATTTACGCGGAAAGGCTTGACGTGGATGGATCGTTTCGAAATACGAGTATGCAGTAAATGGGGACGCTAAGGGAATTACGCCATTAGGTGATTAGAGGAACGGAGGTTATTTTGGGGAGGAATGCAATGCAAGTGGTCGATGGAATTTTTGTTGACGATGGGGAGAGCTTTTGAGTTTAGGCTTGTTGATGTGATATATAAGGTTTAGCAGTGGAGCAGCAATTACATGGTGTTCTGGATGTATTAGATTTATTTTCTACTTTCTAGGGAATCTTTAGGCTGGCTTGTGAACACACTTTGAGGGTCATGCGGAGAGGGAGAGAGACTCTTCTCACGTTACTGGAGGCTTTTGTGTATGACCCGTTGGTAGACTGGAGAGCTGGTGCAGAGAACAGCATCGCCAGCTATGGAGCATGCCAAGCAAGGGCTCGATGCACTGGAGTTGGTCGGAAACAGTTGGAGAGGGAACTTACCAGGGCCATGTTTGCGGTGAGGACTGCAGAGATGAGGGCTGAATGGTTGGCCAATAGGTTTGTCTTGCTTTTAAATAATTTCAGTTGTTAGGGAGTTCCATTGATAAGCTAGAAGCTCATCGGATGAAAGAATATGTTTCTTTCCTTCGACTTAATATAATTAATTTTATAGAGACGAGTTGACAAAGGCTCTTCCGCTTATATGCCACCACTTGTCGCTTTGGATTGAAGCGACCGAGGCTGCACAGAGGTGTCAGGAATTACTGCAAGATAGACATCAACAATTGGCTCTGGTGAAGGAAGCCCAGGCAATGGGCAGGAATCATGCCTTATACTCTGTCGTCAAAAGATACAGCACCTTCAAGAGGGCTCGAGATGCCCACGAGAAGGCCAAGTGTGGTCTGAAGGAGAAAATCGAGGAATGCGAAAAGCAAATCAACATGCACAACGTAAGAATAAGTGTACTCTGAATCCTTTCTAATTATTGTCTGACTACTGGTGTAACAATTCTGAGATCTTTCCCATAACCTCAAATAAAAATGCAGGAAATGACGTCGATAACCTAACGTCATACGAAATCAGTGCAAATCCTGGAAATACCACGCTTCGAGGTTACCTTAGTATTAATTAGTTTGAAATAATTATTTTCAGATCGCTCTTACAGCAGTGCGTGGGCCACAGTTGGGGCAGTGGCTTTCGGAGATAGGCACTCCGACGACTCAGGACGACCACCTGGTCTTCGACCTGGTGAAGGAGTTCCTCCAGAACGCAGGACAAAGCCAGATGATTCTACAATGCGAGCAGTCCGAAAGCGAGCTGACCCAGCTCGCAACCCAGCAGTCGATTCTCATCCGAAGCTGCTTGGACCTGTTGAGTCAGTACTCCGCAATCTGCAGTCTCTACCCGATGAGCATCCTGGCTCAGCACAGAACAGCTGCCTATCACACTTGGGCCAGTAAACTATTATCCACCGGGACTATCGAAGCCTGCCACGAGGTGATGTCTCAGTTTGAGGCCAACTTTGACCCTGCATCAGCAAATAATGGCCCTCAGAGTCAACAAGTCGTGGCGTTCTCCTACCAGATGCAGGCCATTCTTTCAGAGTCCAACGAGAGGTTAGTTTTGATAGAATTTATCTTACCATTTTATAATCATGAAACTCCCTGCGTTCATATATTAAAATATTTTAATTCCAGGCTGAAAAAAGCCTACGAGAGGCTGGCATCGGAGGGTCTGCCAGACTCTCTCGTAAGGATAGAAAAATCATACGCAGAGGCTCGGGGCCAGATCTCGAATTTCCTTCGCCGTGAGAAAGGAGCGGAACGTGCCCTGGAGTGCGTAACGATAACCGCCCTCTGCGCCCTGAACAAACGTTATCTAATGATGGAGGGAGCCGCAAAATGCGCCGGCGAGTGCCTCGTCGACCTAACCTCAAGGGAGGGTGACTGGTTCCTGGACGAGATGCGCCTGATGTCGTCTCTCATCGCCGAGCTGGCCACCCTGGTCCCGGAGGTGCACAAAGACCCTAGGGTCGATCCAAGGATTCCGGTGATCCTGAGATGTCTGAGAAGTGCCGAGGGGATCTATCAGGGTCTCCAGGAGTTGAACTACAATTTCCACACAATAATCCTGCCGGAGGCGACCAAGACTATCGCCACGGAGGAGCCGACTGTGGTCAGGATGGTGGCCGAGCTGGATGAGATCGTCCTGTCTACAGGAATACCCCTGGGGGAGATCCTGGCTCAGCTGGAGATGCATCTCAGGTTTACCGTCATGGAGATGGAGAGTCCACACGGGCTCGTTGGAAATCTCGTCGGGAACATGAGGAGGAGGTTCGAGAATCTCCTGTCGAGACCTGCGGAGGGCCAAGATCAGGGCCAGGAGGAGAGCCTAGCACCAGGACAGATGCTGCTCATGGGATTCAATGGACTCTTTGAGAAGCTCCAGGTCGAGGGGAACGCCCTGGTCGCCACTTTGAGCACCCTGGACGTACCACAGTGCTGGAGGAAAATTGACCAAGTCAGGGAGGCCAAGGAAATGGCTGCTCCTATCTTCAACGAAGGGGCTCGCAGGGTCCTGGAGGATATATTCCTGGTGAAGAGGCTCCACACCATCAGGGAGTTCTTCGCTATGTGCAGGGACATCGCCACGGCGTTCAGGGGCGGCCTAGCTAGTGTTTACGATGATGAGAGGTTGAACAAACCTGTGAGAGTGTTCACGGCAGATTATGTGTCAAGGCAGCTGCTTGGGGTCACTTCCCAGACCCTGGCCATTGCGCTGTGCTTTTTGCTGCAGAGGATGGGCCTCGGTGTCAGTACGGAAATCGAGCAGAGGGACATTGGGGCGGAGAGCAAGGTCTCCATCGAGGAGCTTTGCAGGAAAATCGTGGATATCTGTCTGAAGAGGGGATTGTTCTCTGGCTCAGTGCTTGCCCAGGCCAGTGCTTTAAGTAGTACGTTGGAGAGCGCATGGAGGAGGAAGCAAAGTGCCAGGATGACCCAGCAGGGCGTCGAGGTGGCCCGAGCTAGTGTCCAGAGGTTGCAGCTCCAGCTGACCGCTCATAATTGGCTGCATGAGGATAGCCTGCTTCTCAGATCGAGCCTCAATCCTCTCAACCCTCTTAGTAAGTATTGTTATAATATTGTGAAATTATACTCATTTCAGTTTACAATTAATTTTAATTTAACTGAAAATTATTTATATTTATATGTAATTATTACTGAATTAAACTTAACTCTTCTTGGAGAGCTAGGTACAATAGATTTAAACTTGTCCTAATTTTAAGTTAAAGTAGCATCGATCTCTGTTTGACTCGTTTTGAAGTTAGCTGAGGAAAAATAAACACAAAGTATATTTATGTTTAGATCGACCGACTTTCATGCTCGAGCTACGGAAGACAGCAGCTGCATTGTCGAGCATGCAATCACGAGTCTGCGAAGCGAGGGAGCAGCAGCAGAATTTAGTGGCCAGTGCAGGCCAGAGATTGAAATGGGCAGCCGGAGCCAATCCGGCACTCGGTGAGGTTATGGCAGCCTTTGACAATGCAGTGCTCTCCTCTTGCGAGAAACTGACTCGACAGCACAACCTGGCAGCTGTTGTTGTGAACACCTGTAATTCTATTCTACATTACGAAGCTTTACGTACCAGAACATCGGAAAGTGTGAATAACGATGCGAACTTTGTGAAACTTGTCAAGCACTGGGAGGAGAGCTGCATGTTGACAGCTAACCTAACAATTTCTGTTACGATGATCGAAGAGAGTCTGGTTGAGCTGCTGCGGTTAGATAATAATGTGGATACTAATTGGCTGCGACAGGCTGAGAAGATTGTCTCTGAAGCTATCCTAGAGACGCAGAAAGAGCTTGCGGAGAAACAAGAGGCTTTGGGTACTGCTCAAGACTGCCTTCGAGAGCAGGTTTCTAACCTACAAACCATCATAGCAGAGCACCACCGGCTGATGACAGATGTCAGAGGATTATTGAGAACCATGGCGAAGCAAGAGAACCTGATCGGCTTGCAGGAGTTCCTGGCTGCATATCGGGCCTTCACCGAGAGCATTTCGTCTGCTGTCAAGGAACTCGAGTCGGAGAACCTGAACCCTGCGAGAGCCTCTGCAGCTAAAGCAGAGTTGGAAGGCATCGCTGCCAAGGCTCCAGGAATTTATGGCGAGCTGTTGGAGTTTGCCAACGAGCAGAGGGTCGTGAGTAAGAACGCTGAAAGAGAGGCCCTGGCGAAGAGGAAGGCGAAGCTCATTCGACAGGACAGTGTGTGTCTCAGCCCGAGGAAGGGAATCCCATTGGCCAGGGACCCCACCACCGGCAAAGGTAGGATAACCTAAACTCTCTAATTTTTAAATTAAATTTCTGACACGTTTAATTATTTTAAACTCATTTGACGTTTAATTATCTTAACCTCATCTTGACAGCCGTCCAGGAAAGGAACGTCTATGCGCTGAACGTGTGGCGCAGAGTGCGGATGAAGCTGGAGGGACGAGATCCCAATCCAGCCAGGAAGTACACTACAGCGGAGCAGGTGGAATACGTCATCAGGGAGGCGCAGAGCTTCGACAACCTGGCTCTCCTCTACGAAGGCTGGACACCCTGGGTCTGAGCGGGGCCCGGGACCGGCGCCTGAGCGCCGTCGGGTCAAAAGCTCCTCTGCTCCAGGAAGTGGCATGCACTACTGTGTCTCGCAGTGTCAGCACAAGCCCTGAGGCCCCAGCTCTCATGCAGGGGCCCAGCCACCCACAGACACCTGGGGCACGCTACGGAGAGAGCCTCCGGTTGGGGCGAACATCAAGGACCAGCCTGGCGTCAACGGCTACCTGGAGGCCGGAAAGTAGTTACGCCGTGAAGAGAGGCCCTCGTCGGAGGAATATTGCGATTAACTGCCTGGTTAACGACCTGGTGAAGGTGTGGGAACAAGGAGTGTGGACGAGGAGAGGATTTCGTGGCCCCGTCGAAAGCTGTCACACGGAGCGGCCTGACAGCTCTCTGGAACTCGGATGGATTCTGCGGAGCAGCCTGTCAGGGGATTTAATCACGGGCCGACGGTGGATGGAAAAAAGTGTATCGCGGTTCTAGCTAGAGTTCATCGGGCTGTAACTTTGTTACCGTCAGGAATCAGCTTTGAGGTTAGGATGGGATGGCTCGACTACCGATATCTGGGCTTTTATCCATGGAAATGTGGTTCGACTGGTGGAAAATGTGGAGTTAGGAGTGAGCAGTTTTGTTTCGTGGTTGCGATCTGGTGAGGAATAGGTTAGGTTACAGAGGGAAGGGTTAGGTTTTTAGAGGTGGCACTGGGTCGAATTGTTGATTCGAGCGGTCTCCAAATTGTGGAGGAAATGTGAGTTTGTTAATCCAGTAGACCTTTAACATAATCATACGTTCTCTATTGGTTCTCGAGGTGCATTTCTCTTGGGGAAGTGTTCGACAGGGCCTTCAGGCTGATGGTGGAAAGGTATCTCTGGATTAGCGCAATGTTTAGAAGGGAGTTGACTGGGTAGATTAGTCGGATGGATGGAGAATTAGGGTTTGTAATTTTGGTGATGCACTTTATTGATGCTACCCTTAAGTAAAGTCTGCAAAGCATTCCATTGACAGTGGGTGATTCAGCTCGACAATGGAATCATTAGATCGATCCAATGCCAGGGTGATCGTGCAGAGAGAAACTGTCCTACTTTGCTCCACTGGAATTTTTTCAACCATTTGATCACTTAATGTTTGATGATTATCGAGTAGATAGGTTATTTTTAGTCCTCTGGTCAATTCACGCACGCGCACGCTTTGCTAATTATACCTCAAGATTCGTAAAGAAATAGTTTGTCTAGAGGAAGGAAGTTTTTCTCTGCATTCGTCTCTGGAGATGTTAGGGAGAGAGAGAGAGAGAGAGTGTTTGTTTTTGAGGGAAGCACCGAATCCACGTAATTCTATCCACGTCTTTACATTAGTGCGATAGTTACAGAGAGGCTATTGATTAACTCGGGCTGGAGCCAGTCGATCCACCTCAGGCTCGTACATGGAGGATAATTCCACAGTTGACAGCTGACGGAGAAGGCATTGACGGCTCAGCGAATTATTCCTCCATTGTCAATCGTGTCATCGCGTTGGGCTAATCAAGGCCTGACATTTTAAAAGAGACGTACACCATTCTGCCGATCCACTGGGTTGACCAAGAATTGACACGTAGCTAAACTACGGAAGATAGTTATATCTGGAAGATATGCTGATAAAAAAAGTTCTAACTACATCGGTGGAAATAAATCTAATAAATATGTGTTGAAAATTCTAATTGGTTCGATGAAAAGTTTGTTGAGTGATCGACAAGTGAAGAAAACAGTGATGACCTTCTGTACATCCAGTGGAACAGGCTAGAGTGCTGTCTCGTCTATTGTTACCCTCCAAAGGCGGATCCATCGACACCAGTTTACTCGGAGTGTCTGCGGAGGGTGTAGCGAGGATCCTTAACATAACCTAAGCATAGTATGCTGCAACACTAATTTCTTCTGCTGCGTAAAAGTACTGCTTAGGATTTTTTCTCGCGCGTTAACCTAAAGAAACAAGGAAAACATGAAGAAGAAAAAAAAGTACCGCACCGATCAGCACACTGTATCGGAAGAAGCTCCTACCCCCGTAACACGAAATCACGATTTTTTCGATAATTAATATTGTTTCTAATATCGATTGATTAACCTTAATCTAGTTATCGTAAACTTACAGAGTAGAGAGATGCCCCCTGCATCCAGCGGAGTGATAAGGAGTGTAAGGTCCAGAAGAGGAATCCTTGTCGATGGCTCGAAGTTTTAACTTTGGTGCTAATTGAAGGATTGAAAGAAGTAGACGAGGTGTGCGGTAAATATTCCGAATGGTTTATATTGAGAATTGACAGGTTGTGAAGTCGAGCGTAGTGAAGAAGATTCGGTAGAAAGAAGTTTGCATAGAACATCAGGAGAGGAAGCTATGATAGAGCAGGAGAAAGAGCGAGGTTAGGAGCGAAATTTCCCCCCTTGTTTCCTTATTTTCCCTTTTGCGTCGTGTTAAGGTAAACGTAATACTTGTCAAAATCTGAATAACACAGTCGTGAATATCGATAAATGGTTATACTTGCTACTATCTCACGAGTTTTGTTTCATTTCTCAGCCCCGACCAAGTACGAGTGAAATGCTTTTCAATTCTCTCTTCTACACAGCGGTTCCTGGATAATGAAAAAATACTGGATCGAAGTGAATGGATTTATTAAGATTTATATTACATTATTTAAAATTATAATACAGTCCATATCACATGATCGTCACACGTCGTCTACGGAAAAGAATCTGATTCCGAAGATTGTCTTCGGGGCGATTTCCTTGAGCGGAATTTAAAGGGATTCGTAAAGGCCTCGTTCTAACAATACGCAATTTCTTTTTATATAATTAATAATATCATAACAATGATGATAAAAACCCAGTCAAGGAAACTGACCCAAAGGCACGGACAGCTGTATCACCGTACAATTGTCTTATATTAATTTTATTGATTTTATTCCCTAAACTTTCCTAAAGCAGTACGAGATAACAACTGATAGCGAATCGACGTGCCTGATCTCGCTCTTTATGAATTTTATGCAGCATATATACAGTGACCCTTTATCGTAGTCCCAATAAAATGAAATGTACACACATTAAGCTCAAATCAACGACCCGAAGGACACGCAGTGAATCTTAGAACTAAGACTCCTCTAGCCTGCCAAAAGACATCTTCTCGTAGGAGGTACATCGGCAAAACCCTTTCGACAATTCATGCCCAGTGGATACCTGATTTGACTAGTTCGAAGGAACGACACTTCTGAAATTGCAACTGATTACCTTCTATATTATGTTTCGTAGTGGCATACAAAAAGGACGTGGAATATATTCTATAAATTCTGCCAGAACTCATTTTCCTGTAATATAATATCTCGATATTATTGAACAGGCGGAATAGCTATCGAAGCGTGCAACGAACTTGAGACGGATACTGAAAGCGTCCCTTCGAGTGTAGAAAATCTTGTAGAAACTGCGTTCTTACTTTTAATATGTTTATATTCTTTTCTCCTTAACATTGCACCCCCGTTTCTAGATCGAAGCCGATTTTTTCTAAAATCGCTGAAGAATTGTGATATATCAATATCATGCGACCAGTCAATCCCGTTCTAACCTCCAATAACCTCAAATATATAGATTCTCTTTATCAATAGCGTTTTACACCAGATATCCTAACCACCCTTTTCTGTTTTTGATTATCTTCCAGCATGATTCTGTTCTCCGAATTTCCTTTTCTTCGTTTACAGTTTCCTAGCAAAATATTATAACACGATTCGGGCAAGATACAAAAAATATCCAACACCAAATATAAAATCCAACTCCATAGCCTGTAAGTAGTTTTGCCCTCCTTACCGGAGTTAATATGCACTGACATCGCGCACTCTGTACTCCATTCTTTCTTTTTCATACATTCTTCATTTAACTACATTTCTTTGGCAATTGTTAAAGACTCCGGAAACTCAATAGAAGAGGGTTTACGCTGAGGTTTTTCATAGCGTCTCAAAGGATGAAGCACAGAGTGCACAATTTAATTAATTATTTGAAAGGATTTAAATCAAGAGCCTTGCCTCTCTGACAGATAAATTAGATCGTACCTTAAAGATATCACTTTGAATCCTTTAACGTGATCCACTTTTAGATCAAGCCTTCTATTGATCTCGGAACAACTCACTAGTCTCTTCGAAAGATCGAACCTTCAGGATATTTAATATCCTGGAAGCTTTAGATCCCCTCTGGGGATCTTCAGGTGTCTCTTTTCAGCAGCTGGTCAATCTGCGTTTTGTACATGTCTTTGACATCCTCCAGGTCGAGTCGTAGCTCTTGATTTTCTTCAACCTTCTCTCCATACATTTGTAGCAGTGCATCGTACCTGGTCTGGATCTCGTTGAGACTCTCTTTCAAAGTCTCTGCTTCGCTGACCTTTGAACTAAGGTCTTCGACTTTCTGTGTCAACGTTGACAATTCACTGTTTAGAGCATCTCTTTCAATGTTTCTTCTCGAAAGCTCCCACTGCATTTGCTGCACTTCACCTGAATCAAACATGAAGATGATACACATTATTTAATGTTCCATTTTTATGAGGAAAAAATTTTTTATTTAATAGATTTGTTTCTAAATCAAGACTTACCGTCTCGTTGCTTTAGCTGCGCCTGTAAGCTTTCGAACATTGAGGTACTGTTAGAACCAGACCTTATGCTCTCGTAGACGTTAGGAAACCTTCCGGAGCTGCTCTCGAACATCGAGTCGTTGAACTGAAACATCGATTAGAGAAGATTTTATCTTGGTTTAACTGTCAATAAATATTTATAATACTCACAGTGGGCCACACACTGTTCGTACTGCCAACGGAGTCTCTTCCGATGCTTAGAGTAGGACTGAGTCGTAACTCCTCGTCGAGGCTTTGGTGCTGTTCCAACATTGCATGATTCTTCCTCTTCTCTGCATCAGTTGCTGCCTTTTCTATGGAGAGCTTGTTCTCCAGAGAGTTTATTTCCCTTTTAAGCTCCTTTATTTTACTGGCGTGAGTTTGTTCCAGCGATTCTATGATCTGTCGATGCCTGCGAGGAATAAAGTTAGGATTGATTAATTAATTAATTATTAGCATGTTAAAGTCTACAGAGAATATTTTAGACTCTCACATTTTCTTCTCCTCGGCGAGCTTCTCGTACTCCTGCTTCATCTGCTCGTATAAACCTTCCAGCCTCACTTTCTCATTTTCTTTAGAGTTGATTCTTGCCTCGAAGGCTGACATCTTGCTTTTGAGGTTAAGATTCTCCTCCTTGAGAAACCGATCGACTTCCACCAAGTTCTCCAGCTTGGTCTGGAGCTCGATGATCCTTTCCGACATGGCCTTCTCTTGCTTCATAAAGCTATTCGATTTGTGTGATAAGTTTGCCTGAAGTTGTTCCAGCTGTCGGAGTAGAGGTTTCGTAGAAGTCGACACTGACTCCGAGAGCTCTTCGCATCTAGCCTCTGCAGTCTCTAGGCGTTTCATCAGTTCCGTATTCTCTTGCTTTAACGATTCCTCTCTCCTGTTCGTTACAAAATTAATTAATTACAAACAATTATACAAATCACTATGCTTATAACAAATTCGAACATTACTTGACATGAGACTCTTCAGCTTGTCGGAGCTTCGACTTTAGGGCTTCCACCTGTGCAGCCAGCTGGCAAGATTCTCCAGCATTCTCGATCGCTTCTTTGAGCTCTTCCTCAGCGATTGTAAGATTCTGTTTAGTGTCAGCCAGCTCCCTAAAAATATATAAGAGAAATAATTCAGCGTCCTTCAGTGTCGATGACAAAAATCCAAAATATCTTCAATTTCACCCACACTTTGGCAGCGTCCAGGCTTCTTTTGTAAGCCTCCATCTTATGTTGAGCATTGTCAAGCCTCTCTTGAAGACTCAGGATCTCCTTCTCCTGTTTCTTAGTTTTAGCAGTCAACGTGTGCACCGCTACAATTTGACTCCTCTCCACCTCTTCCTTGGCGTGAAGAGATCGCTTCAGTCTCTCCAGCTCCGAAGCCTGTTCTTCGATCTGTTCCCTAAAAAATCATATCTGTATCCACAACTCTTATAACGAGGCCATCAAATCTATTAAACTAACTTCTGATTCTTTATCGTAGCGTCGTTCTCCTTCTCCTTCAGTCGCAGTTTTTTAATAATGTTACTATGTTGAAGCTGCTGCTTGCTGAGCTTCTCTCCCTCTTCTCTCAGCTCGCGAATTATCTCGTCCTTCTCTGCATTCATGATCGACATCTGCGAGGATAATCTACTCGCCGTTTCCTGCCTGAGTTGTTCCAGGTTCTTCCTGAGGGTGTCCCGTTCGCGGATCGCCTGTTGGAACTTCCTTTCCAAAGCTGACAATCTCTGAGTATATTCATCGGTGATCTGAGACAAGTCTTGACTCTGCTCGGCGCTCTTCTCGAAATTATCCATTTGCCTGAAAAATGATAATCGTTAACGCTTTCCTTGGTTTCGATCAATCATCTGCAGGTACTGCGAAGGGTACTTCATCTCTTCGGAGTAACTTTACGCTTCTGGAATCCACCTTTTCAGCATATTGTTCTGCTCGAGCAGCTCCATGTTAGCCCGGCTGACGTCGATCAGCTTCGACTCTCTGGCTTCCAGAATTTCCGTCATCTCTTGAATCCGTTTCAATAATTTCTCTATCTCGAGATTCGTGTCGTCGGACTCCAGGCTGATCTCGCTGAGTTCTCGGGAGTGTCCCCTGGTCTTGTTTAGAGTTTTCGTCAGAAGATCTCCGCCTTTCTGCAGGTGCAGCTTCGCCGGACTCTGGCGAGACTGCGTAGAGCTGGAGTCCCCATTGGGGCTGCGGAGAGTACATTTTCCAGATATTAAAATATAACAAAGGATTTCTTCACAGATTTCGAGCATTATTTATCCACTGGCGTTGGTAATGACTTATTTACGAGGAAATTCAAGAGACACGGTCGTACCTGTACCTGGATATGATCTCGATGTCACTCGACGTCGTTGTCTCCAGCTCGTCACCACTGGTGTGGCCACTCGTATGGTCTGATCCTATCTTTACTAGATCTGAACGACTGCAGAAACAGAGAGGAATTCACTTATAAAGTGTATATTTTCCATGCAGGGAAAGCAAGAGATGGAAAGAGAAGATTGAAAGTGAGGTTAGGAAGACTACCTTTCGGAAGAGATCGGTGAGTTCTCTCTGGGCACGTCTGCATGTCTCTCCAGGTCGACGGCTTCCCCCTTCTCGACCATTGCGTCGGCTAGCATGGTTTTCACATAAGAGCTGGTTGTCAGAGTAGTTTCGACGAGACTGGGTTCCACCGAACAGAGAAGTCCAGCATTTTCTTCGGAGCTGCTTTCGATGAGAGTCCCTTCGCAGCTGGAGTCGGTAAGCATGGGGTACTGATCAGAGCACTCCGGAGGGTCAGGTTTGACAGGCTGCTCGGATTCCTGGAAACTGTCATCAGGCTCGATGGTGGAGCTCTTCAGACGTTCGAAGGGGTCTATCTCAGGAGGCTTTGCAGCTGCCTCCAGGTGTTCCACTTTGCGAATCGGTTGGGTGGTGATGGGTTCTAGAGGAAGATGCATGCCATGCTTCTCCTTAAGTGAATCGAGGCTGGCACTCAGAGGGTTTTCCGACGAACTGCCCATTGCAGGTATGTGAGGGGATTGAACATTTTCAGGACAAGTGTCGTAGGTCCTGTCAAAAACTTGTGTTAATACTGTCTGAAGTAAGCAAGAAAAATATCTAGATTTAGTTTCCTTGTCGATACTCTTACCTAGGACTTCTGTCCACGTGTTCGATCTTGGTCTTTGCTTGCTCCATGTGATGGAAAGTCTCCATGACAGTTATGACGGTGCACTCCGAAGCTGATGTATAGGAGTCCTCAGCGAGGCTGACTTCGTCGGACTCATCGACAGCGTCTGGAATAACCTCGATGCTTTCTGGCGAGGTTTTTGAACTCTTCTCTTCGGTTGGTAATCTTTTTGTAGGATCCTCTGGAGTGAGTATGGAGATCGAGGACTCTTCGGCAGAGCTGTCGGTGCCTGGGAAAAGGTGGGAAGCGTTTGCATCCTTGCCTGGCGATTCGAAGGGAGAGACACTGGAGCAGGAGTGGACTGCGAGTCCTCCGAAGAATTCCAATGTGGAACTTTCCTGCTCCTCAGCGTACGGGGTGACGGACTCTCCTCGGTCTGAACCTACCGGAGAAGGTTCTGAACGATATTGCTCCACTGGAGAGAGAAATGGGCTTCCCTCGCTTTTCCAGTCACCCAAAACCTCGACGGAACTCGGAGATGTCACTGAACTGTCAGGCAGGATCTCGACGGATTCGGAGGTGACTTTTGGACCCGTCACTGAAGTACTTGCTGTGATGCTTACGGAGTTGGCATCAGATTCCGGTGTGGTAGTGCAATCGGTGTCAGTACTCGAGTGGGATCCAAGAATTTCTAGGCTGTCGGAGCTCTTCTTGTCGCTGCCACTGGATACGATGGATACTCGGTTGACCGAATGACTGATACCTAGCTCTCTTCTCGTTACATTCACTGATTTTTTGTCCCCACTAGAGCTTGAGTCCTCTTGATTAGTTTGGCGATTATTCTCCCCATCGATGTCCATCACCTTACTTAAGGAATCATCTTTCTCCATGGAATCTGAATATTAATAGACTTATAAGCATCACAACTAAATTCGGGCACGAGGGCGTATATTCAAGGATGTTATGTACTCACTGAAATGTTCCTCATCCTTATCAATGGAAATACTTTTAGCTTCTTTGATCGAATCACTGCCAGATAGCTCATCCGATGCATCATTAGGTCTGTCGTAGTCCCCACTAGACGTCTCCGAGATAACATCCTTTCTCAAGCTGCCAAGTGGAGAGTCGAAGCTCTCCCTGGAAGCCACGGACTCACTGGATAGCTTTGAGTCTTCCTTCGACAAGCTCTCATCCACGTTCTGCCTAATGGGACTTTCCGGCAGCGAAGACGAAGATATTTCTTGGAGACCTTTTGAGGCATCGGTGAACGATTCCTGCAGTGAGGCAGAGTGTTTGATGCTTCTTTGCGTCTCTTCATCTCCTGACTTTGGATTCTCAAAGAAAGACCCTGTAAAACTTCCCCATATACTCTGTTGATGCTTGTGCGAAGAAGGCGTCTCTTCTTGTCCGCCCTCGGTTTTTAAACCCCAAGTTGCAAAGAAATCTAAATTGTCACTCGATGGGCTTTGCCCTATTCTCTGTTCCTCCTCTTTAATGTCCAGTGCCTTGTCTATCGTCTTCTGTGCCTCCTTCAGTGCTGACTTGGCCAGACTGGCGAAACCCGAGGCGTCGAACCAGCTCATCCTTCCTCATACCTAACGCAGGAAGACGGAAGACAATTGACAACAATCCAATCCACTAGATGAGTACTGTGCCGAATAATCGTCATTAATACTACGAAAAATACGCCACTGTTAACAAAACGTATAATTTCTCTGACAACTAACTACTGTTAATAATTAAACGTCGCGCGAGTGCGCAGGAAGACCTGCAGGAGGTTAGGTCGCCAAGTAGGATTTTCAATAGCGAATTTGCCAGTGGCTTTTAACGAACCCCTTACTTTTTCGCAGGAATTACGATGTTACGAAATGAACGCCTCACCCGGCGGATCCTTTACAAGAATTAAAGATTTCCATAGGAAACTCTGGGAAGAAAATTGACAGCTCTTGGGTGGCTCTCGAGCAACGTCCCCTGATGTAGGGGGTGAAGATGCACCCGTGAGCTGGCACTCTAGATGCGACTCTATTTCCGCGTCTTATCTCTCGTTTACAAAAATACGACCACTCGACCGCGTTGAAACATCAATCTGTGTGTCTTTGAATGGATTACGATTCTCGGGAGATTTAAAAGAAGTATCGCAAGACAAAAGTGTTTCGGAGAATCAGTTTATACATTTTGACAAGAGAGTAATAGTCGAGACATCGATTTAATCTTCAATCAACCTTCCGAGCGTTTGAATCTGCCGCCATTAATGTTCGGCCCGTAAACCAGTTTTCTGTTTTTACCGACCGCGATTTCCATGTGTCAGTTCATATTTAATCCCATAGAGTCGCTGGCGCTGTTGAGGATGACTTTCTGTGAGTTTTGAAACGCACCGTTATGCGGAACTGCGGAACCGTGGAACAACGGTGGAGGCGCTTTGAAAGCGCGGAACAGCGCGGAACAGCGCGGAACGGGGATCGCGGGTCGTCACGTATATCGCGTACCTGTCCGGCACCTGTCACAGCCGCGTAGGTGCTAGGGGTCGGTGCTTACTAACCTAAAAGTGTGCGAAGGGCGGCGCGTAGTCCCAAACAAGCGGATCAACGTCGCCGCAGCGTCGCAGAGCTCCAGCTGCGATTATGCCTTCGGGGTGCGAATAGCTCATCGGCGGTTGACCGCTCTTTCATTCGCCGCCTGCGCTCGGTTTATCCTCCGTTGGTTTTCAAGGTCTGCCCCGAGAATTATCTATCCGCGGCTGAAACGTCAGAGCGAAGCCTCTGGAGAACCCGAAGCGTCCCTAACCAAAACCCCGAATAGATCTCGTCACTGCCGGTTTTGTCCTTATTTCACCCTGTTTTGAATCTCTAGAGTTCGAAACATCTCCAGGAAGATCCGCGGCGATGACTGCGACACTTTGTTCCTCTTTATTTAGTTTACCCTGCGACGAGGTCCATTGCTCGAGACGCTTACATTCCTTTGTCTCTTCGTGTTTCTTGTTAACGAGGGATAAGATTCAGAGTGCTTCGCGAGGTTGATTTGCATTGTCATTTTTAAGGCATTAGCTTTTTAATTTCTTAAGATCTATTTAATTCCAGGGGAAAGGAGGAAGCGTCGATGGCAGCGTCACTTGTATGGCTCTTGGCGTGAAAATATGGCCACTGTCTTCGAAAGTCCGTTCCTGTCGAGTAGGCTGCGCCAGATAGAGGAGCGCTATGAGGAACCAAGCACCTTTGGCAGCTGCGATTGCACGAGCTATAGTTATCTCGCCCTAAGCGTGGTGCTCTTTACCATGGGCTCGGCGATTACGATCCTCGCCCTGGGTGACGTGGCGGATGGATACGTCTTCTCCAACCTGGGGCACATGTGGCTCGTCGGGCCGATCTTCATTTGCTCCGGGCTGATGGTCGCGGTCAGATGCATGCTTTATCTCAGGCGAAAGTCTGTCATCCAGATGCTCTTTCATCAGCGACAGCTATTCAGGGTGAGGCACACTGAAAGTTTAACATATTAGATGCTCAATTCGATCGAATTACTCCATAGTTCATGGAACATGTCAGTAATACATGGCAAATGGAGATTCATGATTTAAAGGGCTGCAAAAAATCTAATCGATTAACAGCACTTACAGGAACTGGCGGGTGCTCAAGGTGTGAGTGGATCTGGAACAGGAACTCCTGGACCGCCATCATACGATGCGATCACTCAGGGTCAGGGACCCAGTGAGCTGCCGCCTCCTTCATACGCCGAAGCAGTTGCGTTGCTTCAACAGGCAGGCATCCATGGTAAACCATTTGTTACGAATAGTAATTTCTTTCAATATATTCAAACTAATCCGATAAGTTTCAAAGCCAATCTCAGGAGCGGCTGGTGGTACTATGCATGTAAAAGATAGGCTGGTGTCTTCCTTTGTCCTCTTACAAAGTAGAAATTTATATACGTCTATATTTAAAATTATTATTTGAAATTAGTTCCTCAAAAGTTATTCATTTTAGATGCAAAGCCATGTTGTGGAACAGCACCAAGCAGCACGACGGAGGCCAGTGAGATGGCACGTGGCAAGCCCTGAACCACTCTTGGACCACTCCAGGCTTCTCCGTTGTCTGTTCGCCTTCGAAGGGCAGTAGCATTGGTCAGCAGGAAGTGGAACACACCCTGGCAACAACGGTGAGCAATTTCAGAGGCAACAAGAGAGCAGGTACGACGCGCGCGCTGGCAAGGCCGATGAGAGTTATGCAATAAGTTTATTCCAGCTGGCTCGATTGCCTCGCGGCACGTTAAAAACCAGAGTGGGGTAGATTTTGTTCGCGATTCATTAGAATACGAGAACAGCAGTTTTCAGGCTGGGAGGTTTAACACACCCATTACCTCAGCATCCTGATAAGTGACGATGCTGCACCCAGAGTGCCGTTGAGCATTGCTCAGGGTGGACCTCTCTTATTCTCTACTCCCGTTCTCTTTTCATCGACCACGAGTCCGGAAACGTCAAGAGTGCTTCGCCTCTGTCATCTTGCACCTGTCACTCCGGAACTGTCAAACTTAACCAGACTTGGCCTCTCTCTGGTCTTCTTTGGCTAAGAGGCATCGGTGCTTGGTTTTATTTCCTTTTTCTTTTATTTTTCCCTTTTTCCACCGATCTGGGCAGAAGTTTAGTGTTTCTCATTGTTACCGGGTCTTGCAACAATGCAGGCCGATTGATCGCACACAATAACCAGGAAGCCAAGCCCCACTAGGAGAATTTCTGACTCGGTCACATTATTGTCCAGCCTCCGAATGAGTTCGCTATGGCTGTGGCCTCTGCTTCGCAGCCCCTCGATATACCAAATTGGGCTGGTGCTATGTATCGACAGTTATGTTACGATAATTGTATGTAATAACGCGTTACGATGGATATACATAGGTATATATATATACACACATATATATAGAGGTATGTAATAGAGATAGGTTTACGTAGTTAGCCACGGGCCGGCGCCTCGTATACTTAATAGTAGGCATTAACTGTACAAGCGTCTTGGTTTCCGCGACGTCGACTCTATTATCGCGTTTTCCTTCCTTTTCTTCTTTTTACTCCCTTCTTATTTTAGCTGCACAAGGCTTTGCCACGACAGCGGGACATAATCAAAAGAAACCGCCCTCGGTGTCGCAAACGAAGCGCGAGTCGAACGAATTTTCTGGAGATTCTTTTTTTTTCTTTTTTTCAATAGCCAAATTTAGAATCTTTGCGCCTTTTTTGCGACATTTGGAGCGGACGAGTAGCCGAGGGAAAAAGATACGTTTTAGCTGCGCAGGATTTTGTCGAAAGAGAGGGACATGACCAAAAAAAAGAGCCGCTTTTAATGTCGCGACCAAAGTTCCCTCCGGTAAGTTCTTCTCGTTTCCTTTTACTCAAGACGTATTTCGAGTTCCCGTGCTATTCTAAGCGAATTAATATAGAGTAAAGGATATGTTCTAGGTGCACAAGATTTCGTCGAAACAGGGACATGACTAAAAGAAAGAAGAGAAAAAGCCGCCTTCGATGTCGCGACCTAAGCGTCAGTCATTTTCTCGGCAAATCCTCTATTATTGTTTTCTCGAAGTAGAAACAGTAAGTGCGCCTTTTTCTTCTTCTTCTTCTTTTTTTTTGCTGAATTTTATGCAAATGATCAGCAGAGGGGAAAAGCATGTAACGGTGGAGTAGAGGAAAGTGGCGGAGTCCGGGGCTCTCTCGGTCGATCGTTTCTTTTGCTTCTCCTTGAGAACCGGAACTCTCTCTCCCTCTTCCACTTCCGGTTCTCGAGGGCTCTCTTTTTCCGTCGTGGACTTAAGGCGAGGTGACTTAAGCGTCAACTTTGACCCCGAGAAACAGGAGAAAGGAAAAAAGGGGGACAAAAAAAAAAAGAAAATTAATAAACGACACTTGGTGCCTTACGATCGACTGATTATAGGGACTCTTAGCGGGCCCCACCCGAGAGGAGAGAATCGCCTGCACTTTGGCGAAGGATTCGGAAGAGTTTCCTGAACTCTTTAACACGAAGGAGCACCAGGGAGGTGGACGAATGCCGAAGAGAACGATTTAGAAACTCTCCATGTACGCGAAGTGAGTCTTATAGAACATCCAAAACGGGCTGAATTTTCTAAAATCAACCGCGATGATACATTTCCCCTCGAATGGGCCTTCGCGACATTTAATACCTGATTTTGGATATATAGATATTTTTTTTAAGACACCATACCTAAATCATCACGATTAATATCCCTTAAGGCGATGCCAAAGTGGCGACAAAGCGGTCTCGTTTATAATACTTTTCTCCGGATTGTTTGAAATTTTATAATGCGAATACAGGGGCTACAAGGAAGGTCCTGACAATCGTGGAATTTCAATATACATATATAAATCTGTTTATGGATATTTTCAGAATTTGTTATAAAATATGAAATTACACGGGTGGAGGAGCCTTCCTTATGGCCTCCGTAATTACATTGTAAAATTTGAAACGATTCGGTGCGTTCAGTTTGGAGAAATGTTTCATGAACAATTGACTCCTCGGATGTCACTTTGACATTACCTTAATGATTAATTTGGTTTTTTTTTGTTATCGCCTCAAGGCCCGTTTAAGGCCTTCCATTAGTGGGTCTAAGCAGGATGAAAATATCGAAAAGGTATCGGATTAGAGAATAGACTCTTCGGAACTCTCTTCGGCGTTCGTTGAGTGCTTAACGGTGTAATAGATGTAATCGTAAGTTCATGTAAATAGCTCAAAAACCGCGCGAATGTACCTCGCGCCGAAGTATATGTAATTAATCTAGCGTTAACCTGGATGTACGTAGGCGGAGACAAGGCATATTTTTCTATTGTACGGTAATTATATCTACGGTAAGACTGCTGCTGCCTTAAACGTACCACTAAGCGAACACAGTTACAGAGAGAGAGAGGGGGGGTGATAGGAATGTACGAGTAATATTATCGACAATTCCGGGATTTTGTCCACTCCTCTCGAGTATTTGAATTTTTACCAGGCCGATCTACGAGATAACATCTCGAAGGGATAATTATTAAACGGCGCCGGATTTTGCCGAGCCGTTTCATTGTGCGATTCTCCACGTACGCGTACACATGAGAATGAAAATTAATGATTAGCGATACCTTGTACAACTCCTTTTATCGCAAGAGGCGCGGCCATCTTGTTTCTTAAACCGGCGGACGCATTATCGTTTTTCCTTCATGATTTTCATTTTGAGAACGAACCCTCGACCTTTTGTATTAAAATCGTATCCGGGACTGACAATGGCGGGTTAATTTTATGTATAAACTGCAATTAGCGATATACTGTACAACTCCTTTTATCGCAAGAGGCGCGGCCATCTTTTTTCTTAAGCCGGCGGACGCATTTTCGTTTTCCTTCTTGCTTTTCTTTTTGAGAACGAACCCTCGACCTTTTGTATTAAAATCGCATCAGGGACTGACAGTGGCGGATTAATAAAAAAAAAAAGTAAACTGCATATCGCGAGGTTTTCCGTTTTAAGACGCCGAAATTCCGCGTTTGCAATGGGACAAGCGTCACAAAATGGAGCTTTAAGCGCGACAAAGGAGTTTGCATTTAATTTCCCTTTACCTTCGTTTGTATCTTGGTTTTTCTCTCTTCTCATAAATGTTTTGATAGATCCTTTCCGGACAGTGTGAATTTTGCCCGTTTTTTTTCTTTTTTTTGGTAAACGGAGGCGGATAATTTTCGCGGACTTTCGACGGAATGCAAACCGATTGTTACTTTCGAGGATTGCTCCGATTTTTGGCGCGTGATACAAAAATCGGGCAAAGGGAAATTAACAAGAAAATACTGAAACGGAACTAAAGGGAGGGAAAGGATTACACGCTTCGTTCTGTTAATCGAATGGCGAAAATAATTTTTTTTTTCTTTCCCCCCTATAAGTTTCTCCTCGGGTCGGATAACGTAAACGAGCTTTGCGTTTCGCATTGATTAGGTGCAATAAACACCGGGAGGCGTTATTCTTATTTTCTTTTTCTTTTTACTGGGCCGCAAGAGTCGATTGGCTCGCTTTATCTCGAAATCCGTACAGAGGCCCTGCGCTTATTTTACTAACTGTACCGAGAAAAAAAGGAAAAAGATGTGTCGTACAAATTTTCGATTTGCATTTTCTTCGGCCATCCCAGATTTTGGATTTCTCTCGCCTCGCGTCGTTTTTTATCCGTTGCGAAAGACGGGCTGTCGGACTTTTTTTTTTTCCAGAGTTTCGGAGGTTGGTAGATATTCCCTAGAGCGGAAATCTCACCCCTGGGGGAGAAAGAAACTTAATCCGTATGACTACTCATTGTGATGTTTTGTATATATTATAATAAAATTGTAAACTTAAAAAGCAAGGAACGGGAGTAGCGTTTCCTTTTTCGTTTCGTTCACTCGTGGACCTGCAAAGCGAATACTCGTCTCGATACATGAACTTCTCCGTTGAGTTTCTTACATTTCGTTCTCCTGGTTTTTCATATTTTTCTTTTCTTCTTTTTTTTTTTATTAAACAGCACGCACCTGCTGGTAAATACATTCTGCGCGAATGGAAAACCCGGGAAATATTCGATAGATCTTATTTCTCTCGCGGAATATTAGAATAGGACGTTGATTACCAATTATCTTCGCTCTGACTTAATCTTAAGACTGCGCAACTGCCAACATCTCTTCTTGGTGAATTAAGTGTGTCGTATGATTTAGCAAGCCCATCAGTTTTGACAGCGATGCAGCCCAGGTGTCCAGGAGAGCAGCCGGTTCCTGGCTACCGGTGAATTTAACTACACCTGCAGGTCTATCGGTGCGAGCATTGATCACACCGGTCTCCACCAGATTGCACAGACAGGCTTCGGTCTCCTCGACAGGAAGATCAAGCAGTTCTGCCATGCGAATCAATGTGATCTTGGTGTAGTACTTGGCCATTATCCTAATATTCTGAAATCAAAGGAAATATTTCCAATGCCTCCGCTGTCTTCTTTTTCAGGAAAGGTTAAGAAAAAGAAAACAATTTAGATAGTTACGTGTTCGACTACGCGATTTCTGAGTTCAGTCCATCGTTTCTTCCCTTCCTCGGTAGCTGAGGAGAACACTTCGGTGGCTCTCAGGTCGCTCTCATAGATCACACAGAGACCGGACCACTTGATGAGCTCAGGATTTACAAAGAGTCGCAGCAATTCCCTAGAGGTAAAGTTGTATTTTTATCTGGGTTTTTAAGGAATGTATTTAGGTAAAATTATTAGGGGTCATACTTGTATGTAGGTATCTCATCGAGGAGTTTGTCAGCGAGCAATCGGTGAGTAAGGTCAGCTTGTTCGGGCTCGTGCGGGGCCAGTATGAGGTAGAGTACTGCTCGAGATAAAGCAGCGTGTCGTTTTTTAGGATCATCTCTGACAGCTGGAGTCTCGAGAACGGCACGATTGTGACGACATAATTCCAGGTGCCAGCCTTCATGTCGGGCCAATTCCATCATTAGACTGGAATGGAGGATAATTTTAAATATACCAGATCGAACCATTTGATCAAACTCTAATAAGATACACCAGAGTTGTACTCACTCATAATACTTTAACTTTAATTCCTGGACTTCTTCTTCTTCAATATTTTCAAAGAACTTAATATTGATTTTCTTTGCAATGATCTGCGTTCGCATGAAGTCTTGTTTGGCGAGGCAGAGTCGCATCTGTTCGAGAATTAAGGATGCCATTTCCTTCGTAGACATGCTGCCGTACGTCTCTAGCTGCAGCTCCAACATTACTGCTGCAGCTCCATTGACGTCTCCATCTTCTTCTTTTAGCTTCGCCAATCGGTGGGTGAGGCGTGCTCTTTCTACTTCTACGTATATCTGTAAATTTTTCGTTGTTGAATATTTTAGACATCTCCGGGTAAGCAATGATTTTATGACACATTCGGTGTTGACTTACCTTTCCTTTGGTGACCGAACGGAGTGTTTCAATTAGCTTTATCATGGTTTCCCTGTTTGGAGTCTTGTCGACATATGTACAACACTCTTGGACCATCTTTGTCACTGCTTGCTTTAACTGAGATCGTCTTTTGGAGAGTAATATTATGTGCTCATTTAGAGCTGACCAGTTTTGTGCTTCCAGGCAAATTTCTACAATGGTCACTAAGACTCTAGACGTCGATACCATGTCGGCGGCCTGAAAGACGATTGTGAATTTTCTGCGATTTTTTCTTAAATTTAATTTCTTTACTTAAAAACGCATGACAAACCGTTCTTGTAAGCTTCTCTAGCACCAGCAACTGATCCAGAGCGTCATGAAGCTTTCCCTCCTTTGCGAGTTTCTTACATTCTGGGATTTTCGTATCGCAATTGCTGCTGTAATCTACCTCCATCTTGATGATCTTCCCATTATCCGTTATAGGTCCGTCTGCCATGTTTAACTCTTCAAAGATCTCCTATTAAAAAATTGAATCCTTTAATCATTGTACGATTACATGAAATAGTTATAAAAGTTTTCTTTTTCAAGCAGCTAGTTCGGTTCGAATTTTTGATGCCCATTTTTAGAGACATTACAATGCAGTTTTGAAGATTTTACCACAGACTGTTCCTCAGATATTTGGCCTTTTCTCAGATTTTCACACAAAGCATGAATAAAAACAGGCAAAGGTCAGTAAGAAACAAGAAAACCGAATTAATGTTAAAAGATCCACCGGAGGAAATATGCAGTTCGAAAGAAGTGAGGTTATACCGTGTAATTGGCACCAATGTTAATTGAAAAGAAATTGCATTTATATATAACTTTTGAGTAAGCAATGATTTTATGACACTCTTGATGCAAGCACTCACTTATTTTGCGAAGAAAATGATCGTTTAACGGTAATATTTACGAACAAGCGGGAACAATAACCAAACACACTTGTCAGCTTCTTGGGGAACCCTGTCAACCATTGCCAAATGACCGTTTATTTTTCATATACTTAAAAATGACTTTCAATCATTTCTAAAAAAAGCCCAAAACGAAAAACTATTATTTAAGTGGGTATTGCATTAAATAGTGTATTAGCTGCTTATTGTATTTATTAAAAAATAGAATTTATTAGATAATAATTTAACTCAAGTGGTATCAAAAGAAACCACGTGATCGGTCGTTTCAAAATGGAGGCGAAGATGGCTGATCTCGCGAAGGATGTAAATAATGTTCGCTTGCTCTGAGATTAATAAAATAATCAATGAATTTTGTGTACTTAGCGTGAATTTAGTTTGACTAGATTGAAAGGTTATAGGATGGCAGAAAAGGAGGAGGAACCCATAACAGTGGAAGAGAGCGGGAATTCCGAGGAAAGTGGGAAAATCGAGGAGAGTGAGAAGGTTGAAGAGGTAAAGGTTGAAGAAAATGTGAAAGTTGAGGAAACTCCTGAGGCTTCAGCTACCGAAGAACCTCCTCCGAGTACGGAGACGAATACCGGAGAAACTAATCCTCCCGAGGCTGCTGGCAGTCAGGCTGTCACAAAAGACAAAACGAAAAGTAAGTCGGACGGGAAACCTAACCTTAATAGGAGTAATTAAACCTTTTGATTTTTCTATCGTTGTACTGTGTTATCGCCTGTTCACGCATTCTTTTACTGTTTAGTCGATATATTTATGAAGGCGACGGGCAATACGCCGATAATGAAGAAGAAAAAGTGGGCCGTCGCCCAAGACCAGACCATTGCCAAGATTGCCGAGTTCTGTAGTAAATACTTAAAATTAGATCCTGATGAGAGATTGGTACGTGGTAAGGATTTACGTTGCGCTAGGGATTTTGAATATTTCCAATAATATTAATTTTTTATGTTGCAGTTTTTGTACATAAACCAAACTTTTGCACCCGCACCTGATCAGACTATGAAGAATCTTTACGATTGTTATGGAACCAATGGAATCCTAACTATTCATTATTGTAAAAGCCAGGCATGGGGATAATCTCCGTTGCTGTGGAGGAATAATATATAAATATATACAGTTGACTAGGCTTTTATTAAGTTATGTTATCATTGCTAAGTCATGCCATATGTGATCTAAAAAGATTATTACTCTTTGTAAGGTTTTACAAAAGATTTTATTTAATTAATAGTGTACTTGCGTAAAATCACTGTTTATTCTTACAGTTATGTGCCGATGTGTGTAAGTTAAGGACAGACATTTTTAATTCTGTACAATAGCGTACAAATAAAAATTTTTTGTATTTTTTGCCTGATGGTACTCGGTTCGATGCATTAAACTTCCACGCCGTGCATTTAAATCTATGTACGAAATTTCAATACATTTATTTTCCACAATTAGTCAATGCTAGCACAGTGTGGGCTTTACAAGTTCCTATAGGTGGTTTCTTTGCAATGGGTGAAGTTACTTTACCACCATGATTATTTGAAGGAATCGATATAGATCTATTTGATTCAGATAATCTCCGAGTATCATTGACTTGTCTCCCACTATTTGCACAAGCACAAAAAAGCTTTTCCCTCGGAACAACTTTATTACTTTTTGCAGTGCCTTCACTTCTGTTCAGTTTAGAGCACGTTGATGAAACAGACTTGTTGGACTTAACCGATCCTCTTTCACTGAATGGTGTCTTATTTTCTCCTTTACATTTGCAAGAATTTAGAGAAGGTTTAAGAGGGTCACACTTGCAGGGAATAGCCAGTGCATCGCCTGAAAGATTTAGGTATTACCATCTGATCAAAGTAACAATTAAATCTAATTCAATCAGTTATGTACCTTCATGGATAGCTTTGACACTTTCAGCAGCTTCGGACCTTGAGCTAATAGCTGCAACATTTTCTCCTCCATTCTCAAGTTCAGGTAACTTTAATTTTTTCCATTCCTCTTCCTTAAGACTGCAAGTCGATCTAGACCTGACACTGTTAACATCTTTTGACTTGTTAATTTTGTTCAAGCTTGGCACAAAGGGACACCTCCAAATCATAATGGCCCCATCGGCACTCACAGTCACAATGTGCTTATTATCTGGACTGAATTTGCAGGCAGTGATGATGGCAGCATGGCCCAACCCGATATGGGTGGTGTCAGCGGTGTGATATTCCCAAACCTTCAGAATGCTATCGTTGGACCCAGTTATAAAGTGTTCACCATCGGCACTTATGTCAAGGCAGTTCAGAGCTCCTACGCTGGACCCTTCGATCTCTCTCACCAAGGAACCATCCAGTGTCTCCCAGTATGCAATCTTACGATCGGTGCCACATGTTAAGATCTGCACAGCGTTGGGGCTAAATCGAGCTGACAAATACATGTTGTTTCCTATCAGGACTTGTTTTCTTGAACAACGGCTATAAACAAGAAGAGGTTATTAGAAATGGTATCGATGGAATATTAAATGTCTTTCATACTCACATTATGTCCCAGATGATGCATGTTCCATCAGTACTGGAGCTGACTACTTCTTCGCAGCTGTTCGATATGTGTAATGAGGTAATAGGACCCCTGTGTTCCTTTAAAATCACTTCAAGACGCTGCACGTCAGGTCTTATACTCCAAATCCTTAACTGAGCGGTAAGATGTTCTAAATTGTAATTTATTTTGTATTTGTAAATTGATATTAATGTTAAATACCTGTCCATCGCAGCCTCCGCTGACTATCCTCCTGCCATCCATCGTAATGACAATGGCAGACACTGCCTTGATGTGAGCATTGTGGATAGCAAAGATCAATCGTCCAGTTTGCGGAGTAAATGCTCTGATAAGTCCGTCATTCCATCCTGTAATTGATTTTATTTCTTAATTCTAATTTCTTTGTTGCTTTTTCAGGTAACGTACCAGAAATTATCATCCCTCCATCGAATGAGAAGCACACACTGGTGCAGATAAAATTCAGTACAGAAATCCTGAGAAGTTCCTTTTGGGTTTCGAGTCGCCAGACTCTGATGTCATTTTTACTACTCGTTGCGAAGACTTCTGAATAATTACTGCAAGGTATGGAAATTATGTATCGAAGCATTACAAGGTATCGACAGGCAATTTCTTATATTTTTACTTACTGTGGGAATGCGATGTCATATATCGTATTGGTGTGACAAGTAACCAGGAGGCGCATGTCAAAGTCTGACAGACGTATTTGATAAATCTCACAGAAGACTGTTCCGATGAGAATGAATTCACCTTTGTGCAAAGCCATCGATGTCACTTGACTGCGAACGTTTTCTGCCTGGTACTGCAAAGAGAATATATTCACAGAATATCTTTGTTGAAGGAAGTTTCATGACAATTAATTAATCGTAACTGACTGCTTTAAGCTGAGGAGTGTTCGGTAGCTTCACCGACTGAGTGCTGGTGTTCAACGGAGCATCTAGGATTTTGACAATCTCCACCGTACCATCTCCTGCACCAACCACAACTCTTCCGTCTTCCAAGAGGAGGAGATTTGTCACTCCGCCACCATACAGATCACCCTCTCCAGTTTTTCTTTTTTTTGGATCTTTTGGAATTTTCGAATAACAGCCAACCATTATGGGAGGTTGAGCAGGCTCCATGTAGGTCTTATCACGATAGTAGTTCAGTCTGACATAAACGACTGATGTTTAATAATTAATTATTAACATTTAATAGTAGAGCAACATCCTGAAATTATTTGGAGCACCTTGCTTTTATGATGTCCCCTGAAGTGGTGCCACAAAGTGCTTCTTCGTCCTTTTCGTTGATAACGATGCAATTAATCGACCGCTTTAATTTCCCCACCTTTACGTTCATTCCGTAAACCTTCCTCGACTCGGGATTAATTCTCCAGACTTTCAGAGTGTTTTCTCCCCCGGTTACGAAACATTGGTCTCGCAGATTCGTCTTTGTAATCGTGAATGCATTGCCGGACGTTTCGCTGCTCGCAAAAGAGCCTAGAAATATTCAACTTTATTATTGTATTTAATATTTATTGGCTTCAATGAACGTTTTTCAGGAATGTTAGGAACGTACCGCAAATAGCTTCGTTCTTGTTCACATCCCAGATGACAATGTTCCCATCGTCTCTGCCACCGAGGCTGATTAAAAAATTACCATCGCAGGAGAAGCACAGGTCCTCGACCTTCACTTTGTGGATCTCGTAACTGCCCAGCATCTTCCGACTCTCATAGTCCCAGATGATAACCATCGCCTGGGAAAAGAACTCCACATGTACCCGTTAAATTACATAAGAAATGTATTTTATTAATACCTTAAACCCGAGATGATTGATCTGACCGGAAGCGACGAGTTTCCCGCAAACGGAGACGCAAAGTGTCGAAATTAAATTCGTGTGTCCCGTCAGGAAACTCTGCTTCCCCGAGGTGATATCTTTTATGGTGACCTTGTTCCCCATGGGGTATATCAGGTGCTCCTGGTCGGGGTGCAGTCGCAATCCATTCTTCGTGGCTCCTGAAATGAAATTTTCATTCGCCATTCGGACTGCTCTAATTCTTCATGATTAAAATGCTTATTAAATTATATCACATCACCATCGAACGATATTATCCCGACCAGGTCCAGTTCTCCTATGTCCTTTGGCATTTTAACCCGAGTTTATTGACAGAATCCTTCAGGATCGTCCTGGGTGACGTCTTGGCAGTCCTTTTGACAGCTGCGTGGGAAGCGGCGTCGCTTGGGAACAAACACGTGGTCGCGTCGCCATGGAGACACGAGGGCCGCCGGAGACGCCCGAAGACGCCCGAGCCCGCATCTAGTGGAGCGCTCCGACTTTCTGATGTATCCAGACCGGCCTAACGGAATCGACGAATCGCAACCCCCCAATCTTCCATATCTCACGCCGTAAGACTATAATTTTTACATTGACTATCGTAATCTCCGTTTTATCTCCTGGAATTACAACTCTCAATGCACTTATTCCGCTAATTAATCCTTGATGCATCTCCGGAGAGTACGTGCGCGAGACGGAAATAATTCAAAAGAGGATCCCCTTATCAGTAGACCGCGAATCTCGCCCTTATCAGAGCGTCGAAAAGTCTGCATGCGATGCACCGTACATTCGAGATAGGAGGCGAACCAGATCCGTAAAGTGTAATTTCGAGTCTGAAGGCGTCAAGAAATCGGTCGATCGTCCCACTATCAGAAAGAGCGCGGCTGATAGAGAAATACTTAAATAAATCATTAACATCAATTTCCATTAATTACAGATCGATAAAACAGATGTAGGCAATCATCTGGCAAGTTTCCATTGTCGGGCAATGCCTTCATTTCCCTCTCTCCCGAGGAAAATGACAGCTTGATAGGAGACGCTCCCGGCTCTGATAAGGATTATTAAACTTTTCCATCGGCCCTGCCTGAAGGCAGTCTAGGTAATTTCGCCCCCACTTACTATCGATTACGCTTGGTTCTACATACGAGCTCGAAAACACTCATTAACGGCTGGCACGCACGAAAGCGATCTTATTTGCCATCGGATTTAATCTTTCCGCAATGTGAAAAAGAATTTAACACGCTGTTCCGTGAGGGATCAGAGGTGCTTAAAGGTGAAGCGCTCGCTCTCGCGAAGACGATTACAGGGATTACTCGATTAGGCTTATCAGGTTTAAAATAAGAGATCCGTGGTTTTTACCAAATTCTTGGGTTGTTATTAAAAAAAAAATTCTAATGATGATTATTGCGCGTCTCCTGTTTGTTATTATAGGTGAGATCAGACGAGAGACCTCGCGACTCCAGGGCCCCCGAGGCCACGTGGCCGGGTGACAGTTCGCTGTCACTGATAACAGGCGGAAAGTCTCCTCTATTGGCTTACGATCGTCGGATTATCGATCGTGGTCGGTAGGGGCGATCGATTTGTGCCCAGAGTCGCCGAGATCGAGCACCACGAGAGAGACGACTGTCCGAAAGAATCGAGAAGATCCGGAGGTTTATCGTCTCGCGATATACTACGGTTGTATTACGAGATACGCCCAGCCCGTGAGTGCGAGAGAGAGGAGGCGATGCCGGCGCAGGGAGAGCGAGAGAGACGCGGATAGGGAATCTGAGTCTAACACGAGGAAGAGGAAGGAGGTCGATAGAGACATCGAAAGAAAGACCAAAGATCGCGGATAGGACTGTGGCAGGGAGAGGGACCTCGTTACATCGGACATGTAAATAAACAGTGATACACCGACAGTGCGTAGCAGTGATTGGACGGGAGTGCAGGAACTCGACGGAGTTATCGACATTTTGGGAACGAGGAATTTTGGAAATCCTTAAATTTTCTTCCGTGGCCGAAAACTACGAGTCCCAGGTGAGGTGGAGGTTCGGGTCGGCGGCGGTCTTCGGGAGGCCGAGGTCAGGGTCGGCGGCGCCTTAAGGCGGCTCACGGTCAGGGTCAACCGCGGAATTGAGGCTGGTCAAGATGCACAAGATTCGAATCGACAGGGCAATGGAAAGAAGGCCACTTTTGGACAGGTGGGTCGCCGAATCAAGGAGGGACGTCAGGTGCGTCTGTGAAGGTACGTCCACCCTCGCCTTCGTTAAGGCGACACGAAAGCGCCGCTCAAATCCGCCAACCTGACGGTCTACTCAGTTTCCTCCGCACTGGGGGTACCGAAACATCCGAAACTTCGCTACGTGGTCAGGAAGGCCTTAAGGAAGGTCCCTACAATCCTGAAATTTCATTTCTTCCTCATCTTTTCCTATAAACAATTTTTTATTTTCCATGGAAACTCGAGTCTCTCGGGTGTTACGCCTTTCTTAGAGCCTCCACACCCTCGAGGAGAAATATTAATACGATGATGCATTGTGCGATAAGGTGCGAAAAGTTGAATAAACGATTGTTCACTTTGACATTTCCGTGTCGCGATAATTACCACGTGGGAATTAATTGTTTAAAAAATCCCGCCACGTAGACTGCACGGTGCTCGCTCGTGCGTGGTTTATCATTATCAAATTAGCTCGGAAAAGGGAGGGAAAATGGAAAAAACAGGACACCCCTGAGCGATCAGAGGTGTGATCGTCCTCGATCGGTCGATTAACCCGGAAGAGTCGATCATGGCGAAGCTCGAGGTCGCCGATCCGACCCGGCGCCCTCGGCCGTGACAGGTCAAGCTGTTCCCTCGATTACGTAGTTTCTTTTCTCGATTTCCATAATTTTTTTTTCCTCTCTCCTCTCTTATAATGGAATTTTGTCGCGTACATTCTAAATCGACTCGTTGACTCGTCGATAAATAATTCCGAAGCGATATGACGGTGCAAGGTAACGGCCACCGCGAAAACTAGAGCTCGCGGATTTATCGGGCTTATCGGACCGCTCAGTTATTCAGTTTCTTTTTCTTTTTTTTCCTTCAGTTTAGCCACTTAGCGATAAATACCACTGATTAGCGATAACTCGCCACTCGTGTGTGTAGGAGATACCGACACTTGGAGGGGAGACATCTCTTCCAGAGTGGAGGGCGGAATTAATTGCAAAGTGCGGCGGAGATTTGTTTTTAAAAATTAGGGGGGTACGTCAATGGTTAGGTCGTATATATATAAAATATTATATAAATATATATATACAAAATAGGATATTGAAATGAAAAGAAACACAGTTGGGTAATAAGTTACTTGCGAGAATTGCGATTCGCAGTGCAGGCCACGGTCGGACGTTTTACTGTTCCTTGTAAAGTGTAAATCCACTGCGTGGACAATTTTTAATTTATTATTGCACGAGCGTTGAAACAATTTCCGAGTCGCCCCCTCCGTCCGGAAACGTCGCACGGGCTGTAAAAAATAATTGACTTACGTACGTGGCACTTTTAGCCGTAACGAGAAGAGACGTAAGTGTCGGTTCCCGTTATCGTTACGCCTTGGCGTGGAAAAGGGAAGAATAAAAGACAAGGAGGAAAATAAGAAAAAAAAGGAGGAAAACGAGAAAAAAAGAACGCGCGAGTCTCTCGGAAGTATTTGCAAGGCGGCCTCGGCCTTCGGCAGGATCGATTGGCGCGATCGATCGTTGACGATTTTGCTTTTTTATGCCTCGTTACTCGAATAGTGGAGGAAAAGAGGGGAGAGAAAAAGGGAGAAACTTGGAGATTTAGTCGTGAGATATTCTGGTGCATCGCGAGAGAAAATGATTAATGAAATCAGCGCCCGATTGAGATCGATGCGATCGATCGTCGACGATTTTTCGATGGCTCGTTATTTCGGGCAGAGAGAAAAGGGAAGGGATAGAAGTAAGGAGTGAAACATAGAGATTTAGAGGTGAGATAGTTTAATGTATCGTGAGAGGAATTATTAGTGAAATCGGCGCCGATCGATTAACGCGATCGATCGAAGAGGATTTTTTTTTCTATCGATCTTTATTTCGGGCAGATAGACAAAAGAGGGGATGGAAGGAGAAAGAGACATCCAGAGATTTGGTCACGAGATTTTCGGATGCATCGTGGGAGAAATTGTTAATGGTAATTGGCGCCGATCGGGATCGATGGGGAATCAATATCGTATATTTTACGGGCGATATAAGCCTGATCGATTTGAAGCTGCTCCTCGTCTTCGACTTATCCGAAAAAACGGAGCAACGTAATCGCTTTTATGATCGTGGAATTTCTTGCCGAAGGCGATCGATATCGTGCTATCGATTGATCGAACAGTGTCAGAGAACCGATCGGCGTCGACCTCTCGACGCCGTCTTTGACACCGATTATTGTGTGGACAATAATACTCGACACGCGATAACAAGGTTTACAAAAGAATCCCAAGAACATAGAGTGGCGGGAAGGAAGGAAGAAAGATGAAAAAAAATTGCCCTGGTCGAAAATCCAGATCGATCGATCCACTCTAATCGGTGATCGATACTCTATGGGGACCGATCGATCGGCGAATTTTCTTAATTTCTTAATTTCCCTAATTTCTCTGAAAACTACATCAAAGTTATTACAATCCACGGCGTGAGAAGTCGAGGTAATCGATACCAATCGATTTTGATCGATCGGCAAGGTTAACAATTCAATTTCCCTCCATCTTATCCCCAAGATTACATTGTCGATGCAATTTGTAAAGTGCACGTAAGACGCGGAAGCGTCGCGGGAAGCCCGCCCTAATCGTCGATCATGGGTGATCGATGATCGATCGCCGATCGATGGTCGGTCGAGCGGCAGTCGACCAATCAGGAGGCTCCGTTTCCCCTGGGGCGAGGGGCGGGCTTCCCCGTGGCCTGATTGGCTGGTTCTTATCATGCCCGATCGGCACCACGCCTATCTTATCAGCGGCCGATCGCGCCGATAAAAGGCGAACTTATCGGCGATTGGTGCTCAGTCGGTCGCGCACGCGCATCGCGTCCACGCAGGCCGCCGATCGATCACTCGCGGCCTCGCGGCCTTACCGATCACACCTCCGCGAGCCTCGCGACCCATCCGTCGATCAGATCGATCGCGATCGATAGATCCGCCACGCCGGGATCATGTTGTCCGCCTGGAAGACCTGTTGTAAGTAATGACGACCTATCCCAATTTTTTCTAAATTTAAACATCCTTCTTTGAGGATTTGAAACTTAAAGGAAAAGAATTGACGAGATCGATCGCGATCCATCGATCCGCCGCGCCGTATCGATATTTAATTAGAAGACCCGCTTTAAAAAGTGACGATTTTTCCCGATTTTCTTCTTTCTTTTCTTTCGAATGTTATAAATTATAGGACAAAGTTTGGCGAGATCGATCGGGATTTATCGATCCCCCTGTAAGGTGCGATGATCTTCCTCGATTATTTTTTTTTTTTTTTCCCAGTGCCAAAAAATATAACGAAACACTCTCGTGATCCTTCTGTTGTTTAGATCGATCTTGTTATGAGTATCGATTTTTTTCGATTTGTTCGAGCGAAAGGAAATGTGTAGGAAGAAGCTTCGGTAAAGGGGGGAGGGAATGGGATATCGATCGATTGTTATCGCCAAATCGCGATCTCGCACTTCTCGTATCAGCTGTTCTTGCGGGAGGGAATCGCGCTGTTTTCCGCGCCCTGGAATTACCGGTTGAAAAAGATCTTCGATTAATCGATTATTATCGCAACTTACGTCCAGGCATATCGCATCGATCACTCCGCGCCGAAGATCGCAATAAACATTGCACTTCCGGTCGGAAAATTTATCGCCCTTTCCTCTTTCTTACGTATATCGACATTGTTCATATCACTCATATTTAACGACCGCCCTAAGAAAGAAATTAATTAATGTATAAATAATGTCAATACATACTCTTCCGAATTAAGTTCATTAGTTTTTCCACACTTTTCATTAATTTACAGGATTTAAATGTCGGCATTTCGCGCACACTCGCGAGACTTGTGAAAAAAGGGGAGAAATTTATGTATAAATAATTTGCGTACGTATATAATTACGGCCTTTTGGCACGGTAATGTTTCTCCTTTTTTCCCCCGAATAATTTCCATTNGTCGATCAGATCGATCGCGATCGATAGATCCGCCACGCCGGGATCATGTTGTCCGCCTGGAAGACCTGTTGTAAGTAATGACGACCTATCCCAATTTTTTCTAAATTTAAACATCCTTCTTTGAGGATTTGAAACTTAAAGGAAAAGAATTGACGAGATCGATCGCGATCCATCGATCCGCCGCGCCGTATCGATATTTAATTAGAAGACCCGCTTTAAAAAGTGACGATTTTTCCCGATTTTCTTCTTTCTTTTCTTTCGAATGTTATAAATTATAGGACAAAGTTTGGCGAGATCGATCGGGATTTATCGATCCCCCTGTAAGGTGCGATGATCTTCCTCGATTATTTTTTTTTTTTTTTCCCAGTGCCAAAAAATATAACGAAACACTCTCGTGATCCTTCTGTTGTTTAGATCGATCTTGTTATGAGTATCGATTTTTTTCGATTTGTTCGAGCGAAAGGAAATGTGTAGGAAGAAGCTTCGGTAAAGGGGGGAGGGAATGGGATATCGATCGATTGTTATCGCCAAATCGCGATCTCGCACTTCTCGTATCAGCTGTTCTTGCGGGAGGGAATCGCGCTGTTTTCCGCGCCCTGGAATTACCGGTTGAAAAAGATCTTCGATTAATCGATTATTATCGCAACTTACGTCCAGGCATATCGCATCGATCACTCCGCGCCGAAGATCGCAATAAACATTGCACTTCCGGTCGGAAAATTTATCGCCCTTTCCTCTTTCTTACGTATATCGACATTGTTCATATCACTCATATTTAACGACCGCCCTAAGAAAGAAATTAATTAATGTATAAATAATTTCAATACATACTCTTCCGAATTAAGTTCATTAGTTTTTCCACACTTTTCATTAATTTACAGGATTTAAATGTCGGCATTTCGCGCACACTCGCGAGACTTGTGAAAAAAGGGGAGAAATTTATGTATAAATAATTTGCGTACGTATATAATTACGGCCTTTTGGCACGGTAATGTTTCTCCTTTTTTCCCCCGAATAATTTCCATTAGGAATTCTTCTCTTTTTTTTTTTTTTTTTTTCAGGGATCCCGGAATATTTGCACACTTGTCTCGTTGTGCGCATCTCCCGGCGCGGTGTTTATGAAATTGAGAGAAAAAATTCGAAAACGTACACACCGCGCGGTATCTTATCGAGGAGTCGCATCACCTCGTCTCGAAATCGACGTGTAATTTCTTAATCCCCGCCTCCCTCGTGTGTGCGAGCGAGAGGGAACATGAGAAAAGAGGAAAAAGAACACGAGCGAGTCATCGCTACGATTGTCGTTTAATTCGCGGCAGGTAAATAGGAAGAGTCGCGCGGAATGCGGACAATTGAAGTCCGAAAATTCCGCGTGGTCGTAAAGAGCAATTACAAAATGAAAAGAAAAGAAAAAAAAAATTAGTGCACCGAAATAAGAAAATCCCAGGAATATTAATTTAAATATCACATCAATTAATAGACGTAACGTCGCGTTTGGCAATTTTCCCGCGGATTACTTCGTCGATCGGGAAGTTATTTTTTACCGGTGATAAGATAGGAGATCCAGAAAGGGGGGGAGGGATCGAGTCTCCAAATCATTTCCCATCGTCGGGAGATCTCCAGTAGACATGTACTTTTTTCCGGGGGGATTTAATTGCGAGATTTAATTACCAGATACCCCTCGGGTAGATTATCGCGCCCTCTTGTACCGAGAGGACAATGGGGATGAGAGGGAGAAAAAACGGCGCCGTGGGGGAATGATTTTCTTATCAATTTTTCCTCGTTTTTTCCCTTTTTTCTTCCGGGGGATAGTTTCTTTTAGCTTCGATTCTTACGTCGGGCGTTATGCGCGATTATGTGTCGCAATTATGTAACCTGTAACGAGAGGATGGATGTGTACACGTGTTCGATTTCCCCCTTATCGATGTCTCACGGTAATCATTATCAAGGAGATATGCGGTCAGTTCCTGTATCTTCCGAAAATCGGCCGGCTACTTATCTCGGCCGAGTTTAATTAACTTCGACGGAGGACAAACGTCAAGTAGGTCTTGACGCGTTCAATTTGATTTTCCGGAAAGTTTTTCCAAGAGGAAAGCCTCCGGGTGGAGGCGGAGGACTTTAGAAAGTGAACCTCGCTTTCCGCTGCGGCTCGGTAATGGCGATTATCTTGGGAGATAATTCATCTCTTCTGGGGGTAATTAATTGGAAATTTCGTCGATTGGTCGTGGAATTTTTATCCGGCGCGTTCTTCGGTTAATTACGATTAGTCGGCCTAGGGGGGTGGGATCGATCGACGCGATCGATTTTGCTTTCATCGCGCGTCGATCTTGTAGGAGAAAGCGAATCGCTAATGGGGATCCTCACTTTCCCTTATCGCGTCGTTAAAGTCTCTTTTGGTGGCGTTCTTCAAGTCGGAAAATTGGGGAAGGATCCTCTTAAGAGTTAAATAAAAAAAAAAGAAAAAAAAAAATCAGTTCACTCGAGAAAATTTGCGCCCTGATTTTTTCCTTTCCTGAGATTCCTCGGAAAAGTCGAGGTGGGTTTCATACCTTGAAGAGTAACGACATGGAAAAGCCCCTCTCAGTATATACAATACATGTCAAAGATTAGAGAAAAAAAAATGTAGAAATTCAGATCACACGAGAAAAATCTGCATCGCATGATTTATTTCGTGAAGTTCCTCGGAAAAGTCAAGGTGGGTTTTCCTACCTTGAAGAGTAACGACATGGAAAAGCCCCTCTCAGTATATACAATACATGTCAAAGATTAGAGAAAAAAAATGTAGAAATTGAGATCACACGAGAAAAATCTGCATCGCATGATTTATTTCGTGAAGTTCCTCGGAAAAGTCAAGGTGGGTTTTCCTACCTTGAAGAGTAACGACATGGAAAAGCCCCTCTCAGTATATACAATACATGTCAAAGATTAGAGAAAAAAAATGTAGAAATTGAGATCACACGAGAAAAATCTGCATCGCATGATTTATTTCGTGAAGTTCCTCGGAAAAGTCAAGGTGGGTTTTCCTACCTTGAAGAGTAACAACATGGAAAAGCCCCTCTCAGTATGTACAATACATGTCAAAGATTAGAGAAAAAAAAATGTAGAAATTCAGATCACACGAGAAAAATCTGCATCGCATGATTTATTTCGTGAAGTTCCTCGGAAAAGTCAAGGTGGGTTTTCCTACCTTGAAGAGTAACGACATGGAAAAGCCCCTCTCAGTATATACAATACATGTCAAAGATTAGAGAAAAAAAAATGTAGAAATTCAGATCACACGAGAAAAATCTGCATCGCATGATTTATTTCGTGAAGTTCCTCGGAAAAGTCAAGGTGGGTTTTCCTACCTTGAAGAGTAACGACATGGAAAAGCCCCTCTCAGAATATGCTATACATGTCAATTACAGAAAAAAAAAAAAACAAAAAAAATACGCAATCTTTTTTTTATGTCCCGCGAAGAGTCAAGGCAGATTCAGGACCTTGAAGAGTAACAACGTGAGAGAAACATGGTGCCCCATAGCATGATAATCATGTTAAAAAACGAGAGAGAGAGAAAATATAGAATGCGAGGTTCATCCTAGAAAATCCGCGTCGTGTAATTTTCTTTTAAGTCTCCCGGGAAATTCCATATAAGAGTGAAGGTGGGTTTCAGACCTTGAGGAGTAACAACATGGAAAAGGCCTGGGCCCCTCAAAGCATGTCGCGAAGAGGTAAGGCCTTAGCCTACATGCCTAATTCCGTAAGGCCATACGATTGCGATTCTCTCCTGCGGTTTTCCGCCTCCACCTAGAAGGGGAGAAACCTCGCCGTTTTAGCGAACCCACCCACGTACGAGATTGGACTACTCGATGGAAACTGTCCTCGGCACTTCCGGTCGGAAGTGGTCCCCGACCTCGGGGACTCATCCTCGATGTCTCTCCCGAAAACGAAGAGAGAGAGAGTTAATATCGGAAACAATGAAAAGCCGGACATAAATTCCGAGTAGGGACAATAGGCGGTATGACGCTCCGCGTCTTGCGGTGCATCCTGCGAATTTGCATACGAATGCACCGAGACGATGCATGGTCTCACGGAAAGTGAACGTTTTCCGGGTAAGGCCGAGTTCCCTCGGTGTCAAATAAGTTTTCCTCGTCAATGCCGACAATGTCGTTGCGCAAATACCAGTCGATGGGGCAATTGGGCGTTATGCAACCGATCGCGAAGGTTAAGTCCCACTCGCTGCGGAAATTTCGTCGAAGAGAGGCCCTCCCAATTATCCCGATTTGCATAAGACGATTAAGGTGGGGGGGAGGCGAAAATCCAATTCCTATATCGTTCGGAATTATTTTGGAATTTTTTCCCACCCGAATACGGAGGACCTATGGTACGATGAGATTATAATTTTTTCCGAAGTTTAGGAACATTAAAAATATTTTTTTATGGAAGATGGGACCTCATGGGGGTCAGGCCTCAGCTATCACATGGTGGGATTTCAAACGACTCGGCGTGATTAATTAATTAATTCAGAGAAATGTTTCAGGAGTAAATCCCAGTTCCATGTCCCCTTAATGTGGATTTATGGCCAATGGATTTGGAATATGATTTTTGTATCTCATTTTCAGGCGTCCGGGTGCCGCAGAGATGGGTTTTCGCGGTGATGGGGTTCCTGGCCCTGTTCAACGCCTACACCATGAGGATTTGTCTATCGATCGCCATCACGGAGATGGTGGTCCCCGAGGCGGGACACCATAACGAGAGCAGAGATGACACCTGTCCAATGGAGAACAACACCTCGGACTCCCCTGTGTCGTCGGGGGGCACTTACGATTGGGACGAGTACACCCAGGTAATACACCATAAAAATGATAAAAAGTTTCAAGGAATAAAGTAGAAGTTTCATGGGTGTCGGGACCTTCCCCAGGGCTTCCACACTCCTGTGGTAAAATTTCAAACGATTCGGTGCAGCCAGACCGGAGAAAAGTATGATAATAGAGAGCCCTCCCCTTTGATAAGCCCTTAATACCCATTTAATTCTCCTTCAGGGCATCATCCTGTCGTCCTTCTACTGGGGCTACGTGTTGACCCACCTGCCAGGTGGGATGTTATCGGAACGTTTCGGTGGAAAGTACTCCCTGGGTCTTGGGATCCTCTCGACGGCGCTATTCACCCTGATAACGCCCCTGGCAGTAGAATGGGGCGATTCGACGGCCTTAATAGTAGTGCGAATCCTGATGGGCCTAGGGGAGGGTACAACCTTCCCCGCGTTGAACGCGATGTTGGCCCAATGGACCCCCCCAGAGGAGCGATCGAAGATCGGGTCCATGGTGTTCGCAGGAGCCCAGCTGGGCACCGTCTTCACGACGACGTTGTCCGGTCTGATCCTCCACTACTCGGCCATAGGCTGGCCAGCAGTCTTCTACCTCTTCGGGTCAGTCGGGGTCCTCTGGTTCCTGGTCTGGGTCCTGGTGTGCTACAACAACCCCAACGAGCACCCGTTCATATCCGAATCCGAGAAGAAGTACCTGCACGAGAGGATGAGCGAGCACACCCACCAGAAGCCACCCCCAGTCCCCTGGAAACACCTCCTGACCTCTGTCCCCGTCTGGGCGCTGATAGCAGCCCAGATAGGCCACGATTGGGGCTTCTTCACTATGGTGACGGATCTCCCTAAGTACATGAGCAGCGTGCTCCGGTTCTCCATAAAAAGCAACGGGTTGTTGTCCTCGCTGCCCTATTTGTGCATGTGGCTCTGCAGCATCCTATCTTCCTGGCTGGCCGACTGGGTTATCACTGCTGGCCTCATCTCCAGGACGAACGTCAGGAAGCTGGGCACAACCATCGCATCGATTGGACCCGGACTCTTCATCATCGCCGCGTCCTATGCCGGCTGCGACCGCGTCGCCGTCGTCGCCATGTTCACCGTAGGGATGACCCTTATGGGGACTTTTTATCCAGGGATGAAGGTGAACGCCCTGGACCTAAGTCCGAATTACTCCGGGACTCTGATGGCCATTGTTAATGGGATCGGCGCTTTTACGGGAATCCTGACGCCCTACGTAGTTGGGGTCCTCACTCCTGATCAGACCATCTCCCAGTGGAGGCTCGTCTTCTGGATCGTCCTGGCTGTCTTCATAGTCACCAACCTCATCTTCGTAGTCTATGCCAGTGGGGAGGTGCAGTACTGGAATGATCCAGAGTTCTTGAAGAAGGAACGAGAGGAGAGGCGGAAGAGACTCTCCGGGGAGAAGGCCAAGGATGGGAAATGAGGTGGATGGGTCCCGAGGGTTCCCGACCGGGAGCACGGGATTCGACCTCTGGAGATAGGTGGATGCAATCTCAAGAGATAGGAGAGAAGGAGAGCCTCGGCAGAGAGAGAGGCCTGGGGGAATTCCCCTTTTGGGGGAATCCCGAGGATTTGAAGGAAATTCTGGGAGGCTCCCTGCCGGGTCGGCGGCTTCCAGGAATCCCCCTGGGAGGCTGCAGACCGGGGCGGCGCTCTGGATAGAGATCAAGGTCGTCGCTGGGGATTCCCTAGCGCCCTAGTCTTTTTTTTATCACGTCCGTGCACTGATGGGATGGTACGTCGAAATATCCCGACGACTCGGAGTCATCCTCGATTTTTATAGTCGACTTTTAATTAGCGTTTCGATTCTATTAGACGGACACGTGGAGTCGTCTCCTAGTTTCGCTCCCGCAAAATCATCCTCCTGATATCATCGATAGTGAGCGATTAGACCTCGCGAGGCCGTACTTGCGCAACGATCACTCGATGACAGTGATTTTTACGTCGCAGGCGGTCTCTCTCTTTCGAGGGGTGCTGTTTTATCCGACAAGGGGGACCGCCATGCACTAGTCATTAAGGCGATATGAAAGTGTCATACGAGAACTCAATCCTTAATGCAATTTTTTTTCCAAATCACTCGCACCAATTCGCTCGAAATTTCCGCCCATAAATCCGGAGGCTCCAAGTGAGGTCCTGACACCCATATAATTAGAAATTTAAAAAATTTCTATTACAAATAACTTTTAATTTCTTGCAAGGAATTAAGTTTAAAGGGTGTTGGGACCTCCCTTAAGGCCTCCACATCCACGTGGTAAAGTTTGACGCGATTCGGCGCAGACCATTCGGAGAAAAGTGATTAATCGAATTGTCAGACGCCACTTTCATCCCACCTTAAAATCGTCATATGTTATCCCTCGACGAGAGGCGGCCTTCTCTCATCTCCATTGTCATCCCAAAATTTGTACATACACTCACGAATCGTGATTTCCCGGGATTTCGATCTCCTTATCACTTGACGCAATTCTTATCGTGACGAGACAACGTATCGACAGTCGAACCGGACTTATAATTAAAAAACGGCGGAAAAAAAGCGGCGTTCTTTCCGCGTTCTTCTGTCGGAGATCGGGCATTATCGCGTGCCTTTGTTCCAAGATCGATCGGGATCGGATTAATCGTCATCGATTTAATCGGCGCTATCGTTATCGTCTCTTGACGTTCTAGACTTAAGGAAATAGATTAAGGGACTCGATGGTCCGATTCCAGATAGAGGGAATGCGAGGAATGCGATGTCAATGTTACATAACAATGCCAAAACGACAATGTCAGTCTGATCTTGTCAATTCGACATTTCTAAACACGCGTATCGACAAATTAGTGACGAATCGCTCCAATAGATGGCGACAGTATGCGGTAGAAATTCTCGAGAGCTTCGTCTCTCATCAGCGGTCGGTAAGGGAGATGTCCCTCCTTATCACTGGCCGCTTCATCGGCGGATCGATTTTCGGATTAATCGATCTCGGCAGTTTTACTCGACGTTTAATTAACCGTTTTATTTTCCTAGGTAGACTCCTCCCTGTGAACGAATTTTTATTAATAAATGTGACAAGGTCCCTGAGAGCGAGCCCGGAACTATTTTTTTTCCCGGGCCGGTGATAACGAGAGATCACTGATAATCAGGCTTTACGTACACCGTCATGATGATCTCTTTGATGTATTGTATGTCAATTCCGAGGAACGGAGTAGTACTTGGAACGACTCCACGGTTTTAATTTCTTGAAATGAGACCGACTCGAATTGATTAGACGAGATGATTACGCCGCGAAAAAAAAACTTGATTCCTTTGACCCAAGGGGCCTTTCTTTTAAGGGGGGAAAAAAAAAGGAAAAAATCTAATTAATTTAAGGGATAATTATTTGATTAAAATAAACTGGAATAAATCGTCATATTTACGAGGAGACACTGCGACTTATTTATTCCAGTTCATTTGGTTGAATTAATTTTTCTTCTAATTAAGAAATTATTTCCTTGGTATTAGTCGAAGATTCTTTTTTTTTTCCTCGGTGCTGTTAATGATGCGACAATTATTCTGTAATTGTTGGAACTGATGATTGGGGGGCCAATGACATGACACGTGTTGTCATGACGTGATGACACTTAATAACTGTTGCGATGCGAGTAACACGTGTAATGTCATCTCCATGTATATCCACTCGACGTGCTCGCAACGAGACTCGATGACTTTATTTCCCGTCCCAAGATATCGGCATTATCGTCGCTCACGATTCAATTTGAATTCCTGACACGATTGATCCGTGACGTCATGCCCGCGCCCCGTGTCGCCGGAGTACGACGGCGCGAGTTAAGGGCGCTTTTCGCGCGGCCGGTCGCGGGAAATTGAGCTCTACGCCGCGGCGCGCGACTTTTCAATCATATTCATGCAGTCATCCATTTCCTCGGGCGACGCGATTTATCATTTCGGCCTGAATACAGCGAAGGATTACCTTGCATCATCGGGAGTCATTTCCACGGTGACAACGCCTTGGTCACGTCTAATTAAAGTCTCTCCTCGAAGATCTCATTTTCCCGAGAAAATAATAACGACAATTATGGAAATGGCTCAAGTGCGTATTTCCACAATATCGCGACTTAAGTACATTTAACGAGAAAACAACAAAAAATGTCATTGGACCAATGAAATGTTTTCGCCGATTCGAGGAATACTTATTTTACTCGAATTTCGAATAATTGTCATAATTCCGGGGAAACGTTCTATCCAATTAATTCGAGTGAGATAATTATCCTCTGAATTTGCAAAATATTTCTTTGGTACTATTCAAAGGAACATTTCTTTGGTACAATATTTTTATTTTTTTTTAATTTTTTTTTCTGGGGTTCATCGTACTCCATATCGATTAGGTAATCGTTTGGATATTTTGGAATCGTTTTTCTATCGATTTAATCGAGATCGAAGATGTGGCAAGGATATCTGGAGATTCGCAGGGATGCTGCGAGGATCGTCCCAGCAGGGAAAACTGCTCCAGATTCTTCGGACTCGGTTAACTTAGCCGGTGATTAACGTCCAATCGAACCGTTCCGTTAATTGCGCGGTCGGGATAATGCTCAGGAAGTACTATCGATCGCAATTCGAGATAGATCGGTAATCGTATTAGGCTCCCGAGACGAACCGGAGGGAAGACGTATCTCCGGCATCCCGAAGGATCCTCCCCGAGGATTTGCCCCACACAATCAAGATTATACGATTTAATCGTACACTAATCATCGGCCCCGCACCTCTGCATGACTAATGATTAAATAAATTAACTGGAAAAATTGACAAGTCCTAATTAAGTGGATATATACGGGATAATCAACGATATGGGAATTTTCGGGACTCTGGAAAAAGGATTTGCCCCACACAATCAAGATTAAATAATTTAATCGGACACCAATCATCGGCCCTGCACCTCTGCATGACTAATGATTAAATAAATTAACTGGAAAAATTGACAAGTCCTAATTAAGTGGATATATACGGCATAGTCAACGATATGGGAATTTTCGGGACTCTGGAAAAAGGATTTGCCCCACACAATCAAGATTAAACAATTTAATCGTACACCAATCATCGTCCCTGCACCTCTGCATGACTAATGATTAAATAAATTAACTGGAAAAATTGACAAGTCCTAATCAAGTGGATATACACGGCATAATCAACGATATGGGAATTTTCGGGACTCTGGAAAAAATCCTGGAATGATTTTGGAGGGAATAAAAAATGGTTTTTGAAAAAGGGAGGGAACAATGAAAATTGGGTATTTTTAGCCGAATGTATATGAAGGCGGCCTTAACGAGCGAGAAAGGAAGTTCTCTCTCTCTCCTTATCCGCCGAGACGCGTCACTTCCGGCGGTGATAAGGACTCCCGTCTACCGGGAGGTGACTAATCCTTGTCCGAATTCGCCGGTCCTCGCATCGGCGTCGACGGATTCCGCGTCCACCTCTTCCTCGGGAGGGGGTGCGTCCCGAAGTAGGCGCGAGTTGGCGGACCGTCCGCGAGATGGGGACGCCCTGACCGGCGCCGGGCGCCGCGGCGCCGGCAGTCGCAGGGACGTCGCCGTCGCTGCCACGTGGGAGCCAAATTCAAATCCGCCGGCGTCGCGAGAGGAAGGAGCCCCCGAGCGCGGAAGAGGCTCTCCGCGAGGTCCTGGACCAAGTGGGGGGAGTGTCGAGGTGACGTCCCGAGGGAACGAGCGAGGTGAATCTTTCAACGAGGAGGTCCTGGAGGAGGGTCCTAGGGTCCTGGGGATTTCGTTCCCGGGGTTTCCAGGCCCTTGGTAAGGACCCAGGACGCGGTCGGCGGCGATTAGACGCGCGGAGAGGTGGAAGAGTCCCAGGGAGGCAGTCGCACCGGGACCACCTCAAGGCCAAGGTCGCCGGGGGTGGGGACGGCCTTGAACTTGGGCCCGAAGGCCGCCGACCGCCGCGAACTCGCGAACCTCTTGGAGCTGACCAGCTTTTAGCCATCCGACATGTGGACCAGGTGAGAGAGAGAGACGTTCAAATTCTGACATTTCATTTATTAAGAGCGGGGTTGTACTTCTAAGGAGTAATACCTAGGTATTGGGCAGAGTAGATGACGCGAACGAGGGGTTGAAAATAATTAGGAATGTATATGTTGAGGGAGTGCCTTGAACTTGGGACCGAAAACCGCCGACCGCCGACCGTGCGCGAGCCTCCTCGATTTCTCGGATTCTGGTCGACCTGAGGTGTGGACCAGGTGAGAGAGAGAGGTTCAAATTGTGGTTTATTTGATTAAGAGCGAGGTTACATAGTCTATTGTGAACAGGTGATTAAAAATAATTAGGAATGTACATGTAGAGAGTGCTTTGAATTTGGGCCCGAAGGCCGCCGACCGTGCGCGAGCCTCCTCGATTTCTCGGATTCTGGTCGACCTGAGGTGTGGACCAGGTGAGAGAGACGTTCAAATTCTGGTTTATTTGATTAAGAGCGAGGTTACATGGTCTATTGTGAACAGGTGATTAAAAATAATTAGGAATGTACATGTAGAGAGTGCTTTGAATTTGGGTCCGAAGGCCGCCGACCGTGCGCGAGCCTCCTCGATTTCTCGGATTCTGGTCGACCTGGTCCATGGACCAGATAGGAGACACCGAGGATGGTAAAATATCCGTAGCCTCCTCTAGCCTGATGAATTTTCCAAGCCACTTTCGAGAATCCCAGGAACTCATTTCCAACACACTAGTCCCCTCACGTAAAGAACCGCGAACAAGAAAGTGTCCACACGCAGATTTCTCAATCGCGGCCCACCGCGTTCCTCGGCTTCCATTTCTGGATTCCGCGAAGCGTTTCTCAGATGGCGACACAGAAGCTATTCAATAACCTAAAACCCCGGATCGACTTCCATCGCTATCCCTACCTCGCCTCGATTATTAATCCCATCTCTCAGGAATATCATCCTCGAATTTAAATAGCCTCCGAATAATTCCGGTCCTCGTCGCCGAATCTCCTCGACCCCCAAGAGGCTGCCGTCAGAATTCCTGGAACATCCATAAAATTCCTGGAACATCCACGAAATTCCTGGAACATCCACGAAATTCCTGGAACATCCACGAAATTCCTGGAATTCCGAAAATCCCTAAAATCCCCGACATTAGCGCCGAAGGATCCCCATAAAGCCAGATTTCCACCCCTGTGACGAATCGAGCGATTTCCCCCCTGAATGGCCCTCCATAAAAAATGGGGAAAATAAGTAGAACTAATTCCTCGCCTCCCTGCCCTACGTGGGGAGTTTTAGGAGACTTGGAGGCCCTTTAAATCCTCGTTGAGAGGGTGCTCTCGATTTTCCATCCCCTTGGGGTAATTAATTTCTATTAATTTCCTCATGATGTCGTCTTTTACCTCCTCGTTCCCCCTTACCCCCGAGATCTCCACGCTCGGCAAAGTGTCTTCTCCCGTTTTACGACGAGCGAGACGAACTCCTGGTGCTCGTCTCAGGATGCCTCAAAGGCCTCGCCGTTTAGGTTTATTTGAATTCCGCGACGTAACGCAACAGCCGCCGGTCTTCCCAGGGGCAATTTCGGGATCTGCGAGGACCTCGATCGAGGAGGAATTTCATTTATGCCGCTTTTCGCGCCCCGTTTCGCTCCCAGGACGTTCCCCTAGAAGGAGGACTAGAATGTGAGAAAAAATGATCAAGGGTCATTTTGGACGTAATGTAAAATCCTGACAGCTGGGAATTCCTCCTGAGGGATGGAGAAGGGAATTTTAAGAGTTATTTCAAGACCGTGGGAAATTAATTGTTGCTCTGAAAGGAAGGCGCACATTTAATTGTGGACCGGGTGAATAAAAATCGTGGGAAAATGATTTTCTCTTAATTTTATGAATTATTTAATTAACGAAGAGTCGCATGAGCCTGTAAGATGGAAGATTAATCGCGAATCGGCCTAATGTAAAATCGTGGGAAAATGATTTTCTCTTAATTTTATGAATTATTTAATTAACGAAGAGTCGCATGAGCCTGTGAGATGGAAGATTAATCGCGAATCGGCCTAATGTAAAATCGTGGGAAAATGATTTTCTCTTAATTTTATGAATTATTTAATTAACGAAGAGTCGCATGAGCCTGTGAGATGGAAGATTAATCCCGAATCGGCCTAATGTAAAATCGTGGGAAAATGATTTTCTCTTAATTTTATGAATTATTTAATTAACGAAGAGTCGCATGATCCTGCACGGTGGAAGATTAATCCCGAATCGGCCTAATGTAAAATCGTGGGAAAATGATTTTCTCTTAATTTTATGAATTATTTAATTAACGAAGAGTCGCATGAGCCTGCAAGGTGGAAGATTAATCGGGAATCGGTTGAATAAAAATCGTGAGAAAATGATTTTCCTCGGTCCTGGTGAGCGGACGGTCGTTTCACGGCGATGGGGGATAAAGGAATGAATATTAAATCGCCAGGGAAGGAATAAAAAAATTTTATGAATTTCTTGGACAACGAGTCGCATCGGCAAATGAGCCCTGCAAGGTGCAGATTAATCGGGAGTCGGCCTAATGAAAAATCGTGGGAAAATGATTTCCTCGTTCCCGGGAGGTGAAGGAGGGTCGGGTCGTTTCACGGCGAGGGGGGGAAAGGGAATGAATATTAAATTCGGGGGAAAAGGCCACCGAGGAAAGAGGGAGCCGGAAAATCGGGGTCGCTCCTCGTACTCGCGGCGCGGCACTCCATTACGCCATCCTAATGAATGAAGATCTATGAATGGGCGCGTAAAGCCCGACTCACAATCGGCCCCTCGACTCGTCCGATTAACTTCCACCAGCCTAAGAGGCAACGACCTTAATTCCAGCGATGTTGAAGGAAGAATAAAAGGGAAGAAAGAAACACCAGCCGGGGACCTTTAACCCGGCCGAATGAATGAATAAGTCGGCCCCTCCACCTCCGGGATTTCTCCCGACGGTCGGCTCTCCCGATAGCTTCTAAAAATATCTGAAATCCCCTAGGAGGGGGCACTTCCGGGTCGGCCAGGAAACGCTTCCGGCCCGGAAGCGGCCTTAAACTCTCCCGCGGGAGATTTAACGCGGAATTTAGGGCCTCGTTTAAATTGGATTAATTGCCGAGGTCTAATCGAACGAGGCCCTTGTAAACGCATTGTTTCGTCTTACTTGTTTATTTATCCCCGAATTTTTTCCCTTGACAATTGCTGTCGGCACTAATTTAGAAGATCGTTCCATTTTCCCGACCATCGCGACGCGTACACTGAGACAGAGAGAAAAGAAAAGAAAATCCATCGAATTAAAGAAACAATTCGTTAATTATGGAGTAATAAATTTTTTTTTTTTTTCATACAAATTCTCATCATTCCGGGAGAGACAATTCCTGCCGGGTCAATTTCAGTCGAAGTGAATTCCTTGGATGAATAAAATATTTCTTAGGTTCGATGACACTTTATTTCGCAGAGTAGAAAGAGCATCGCCGCGACGAATGCGAATGGCTAGGGGATTGTTCTTTTCTTTTTTTTTTTTGTTTCATTGCCCGTGCGTGTTGCTGACGGGTTACGAAATTTTTCTTGGGAGTGTTAAGGCGTTAATTCATGGAACGTTGACACGACGCGTCCTATGGGACACGTGTAGAGAGAAACGCCGAGTTATATGAGGACGCTCGCGTGGGGCGCGGGAGAGGAAGAATCGTCGACCAGGCTCCGGCTGGTCCAGAGAGACTTTCCATCTCTTTTCCCCCGGAGAAGGCGAGTCATATCGCTCTAAACCACGGAGGAAGTTTAGACAGACCGGGATAAAAAAAGAAAAAGAGATAGGATGGGTGTTTAGACCGCGTCCAGGGAAGAAGAAATAGGCCCGCGAGGGACGACAGGAAATGCGGATAATTCCGGAATATTAATGTGTAGCCCCGAAAATCTAGGAATAAAGTGAAAAGAGATACCCACACTTTCCAGAAAACTAAGGAAGGGAAACTGGAGAGATCGGGAATACGAGGGAATTATTTTGGAATTTTAGAAGCCTAGATTATCTAATTATACAAAGTGAGAGGAAATTCCGGAATATTAATGTGTAGCTCTGAAAATCTAGGAATAATTTGAAAAGAGATATTAAAGAAATACCCACCCTTTTCAGAAAACTAAGGAAGGGAAACTGGAGAGATCGGGAATACGAAGGAATTATTTTGGAATTTTAGAAGCCTAGATTATCTAATTATACAAAGTGAGAGGAAATTCCGGAATATTAATGTGTAGCTCTGAAAATCTAGGAATAATTTGAAAAGAGATATTAAAGAAATACCCACCCTTTTCAGAAAACTAAGGAAGGGAAACTGGAGAGATCGGGAATACGAGGGAATTATTTTGGAATTTTAGAAGCTTAGATTATTTAATTAGAGAAATGAGAGGACATTCACCCCCTTCAGAAAAAATTGGGGAAAAATAGGGAAAAATCGAGAAATGAGGGGTATTTTTTTTTTTAAGGACTGTAGAGTATTTGTCTCCCTTTTGTGGGATCCGGGGAGCCTATCAAGGGGGGACTCGGTTATTGTTAGAATTTTATAGACCTAATGACTGCCAAGCCCGACGTCTAATTTCGGAGCGCGGAAGTGGGCTCGGCGGATCGCGGTCGAAATCGCGGCTGAAATCGCTCGTCCACGGTCGACGGCCAATTCGATCTTCCTGATGGGTCGAATGGAGGTCGAAGAGCCGAAATTCGGCCCTCCTGATGGCCGAATAGACGCCAAAGAGCCGAAATCCGGCGCGATTTCGGTGATAATGCTCCCCCGAAGGTCCGAGTCAAACGAGCAATTATTGGCTAACCGGCCGATACGAGGGACGCTTTTCAATTTTTCACCCCGGTAAAAATGCCCGATTACCGGCGATAACGGGGGCTAATGCCGATTACGTGGGATTATCAGTGGACACCGGGTATACGTTGATCGGTCTCTGGTTCTCTGGTGGTTTCTCGGACCATTGAGCTCGACGAAACGATCCCATTCGTCAAGCTCGACGGCTCTGACTTCGCCTCTTTCCCAGAGCCATCTCCCAATTAGCCCCGATCCCGAATCCCGAGGGATCCCGCGATACCCGCCCCGGGAAAGAACGCAGCATCCCCGAAAATTTCGCGCAGGACCTGGTTGGTTTTTATTTCTTTTTTTTAGAATCCCATCTTGGCCTGGAAATTAAACCGAGGACTGAAAATTAGCATAGATCGATAGTCTTAATTTCGTTATCTTCTAAAGTCATTCTTCAATCAGAGCCAAAATGATCCCCCAATCCCGAATCCCATGATTTTCAACTCCTGGAAGAACGCAGCATCCCCGAAGATGTCACGTAGGACCTGGTTGTTTTTTTATTTCTTTTTTTAGAATCCCATCTTGGCCTGGAAATTAAACCGAGGACTGAAAATTAGCATAGATCGATAGTCTTAATTTCGTTATCTTCTAAAGTCATTCTTCAATCAGAGCCAAAATGATCCCGCAATCCCGAATCCCATGACTTTCGTCCCCTGGAGGAACGCAGCATCCCCGAATTTTTTATTTCTTTTTTTAGAATCCCATCTTGGCCTGGAAATTAAACCGAGGACTGAAAATTAGCATAGATCGATAGTCTTAATTTCGTTATCTTTAAAGTCATCCCCCTATCAGAGCCGATATTAATAAGTCACCCCCAATCCCGAGTCTCGATTTCCACACCCCCTCTGGAAAATCCGCAGCATCCCCCTGGACTACTAGATCTCCCAAATCCCGGGCTAAAATTAGCTAACCGTCTTTCCCCCCGATTTATCAAAACCTCGGAGATCTCTCTCTTCATTTTTCTTTTAGAACCTCCGTCCCGAAAAATGAAAACACGTCGGAAATAAACTCGGAGAGAAGAGAGCTGAACAGGGTCTGAAGAGTCGGAATCTCGGTTATTAACGAGACACCGCATGCGTCGGGTTTTTCTCAGCCGTCCGTGTGGGCTCCTCTCTCTCTCTCTCCTTTTATCGTTCCTTTTTTATCCCCCCATCCCCCCCCGAAAGCCCGTTCGTCTGAATTCTGATTTATTCGCGAGTGGCTTCCTGGAGGCTCGTAAAGCGACGTCGTTGGCCCCTGATGTCATCGAGTCTCCTCTCTGGCGACATCCTTCGATTCCTCGAGAAGAGAGGCGAGAGAGAGAGAGAGAAAAGGAGCAAGGAAGGAAAGCGAGAAAATAAAATTAACATTTTATCGAGCCGCTCCTCCTCCCGCCGATTTAATTTCCAATCGCGAATCGCTAATCGATGGGCCAAGGGGAATCCCATTTCGAGGCTCCAGGTCGAAGGTCAGGAGTCCTGGGAAAGGACGATTCCTCCTCAGGAGAGGAAGAGAGAGAGAGAGGGATATATCTCGTATTGACGTACATGGTAATAGCACATGCCGATCGATAGGACCGATCGATCGGTATTGGACTTGCAAAGCGTCATAGCCCAGGTCGCCTCCTCGTAAACGCAAACGACCGGGACTTTTCGAGTTCGTTATGCAATTCCCGTGGGAATCCTCGGTGCCGAAGGAAGCGGGGAGATAATGGAGAGCTGGGGAAAAAGGAAGAAACGGAAACGGTGGAGGAGGTCCTCCTTTGGACGGCGCGATCTCGACTAATGGCGTTAAGGTCCTACCAAAGTGGCGGAGTCGTTTATGAAGCTTCTTTTTTTTATTTAAATCGTTCCCATCGAATCGTTTAGAATTTTTTCACGTGGCTATAGATGCTCCAAGGAAGATCCTGACACCCATGTTATATAAAAAAATCACAAGATTGTTTACAAAGGAGATTAAGAAAAAAGAAAATGAAAGCAACCCAATCGTTGATAATTCCATCGCGTGAATTCGAAGGCTCGGAGGAAGGTCTTGACACCCGGGAAATGTCATTTCTTTAAAATTTATTTATAAAAAAATCTTGAATTCCTTATAAATCAACAAGTTTTATTAGTGTCAGGATCGCCATACTGATGTACTGAAATTTTAAAGAAATCGGTCTACCCAGTTCAGAGAAACATTGCCTTCACGGGGAGAATGATCGCCTTAACGTGATTTATTTATTTCTCTGTAGTTATTAAATTTTATCGTGAATAATTGTAATCTCGTATGACTCCATATACTTTCTGGTGAAATTTTAAAGGACTCGGTACACCTAGTTAGGAGGGAATCCATAAACGATTGATTCCTCAGAGGTCACTTTCGCGTCGCCTTAACGAATGGGTTACCTTGATTTCCTCGAGTTTCTTTTAACTTTCCTGAATTTCCCGATTTTCCCGATTCTCCTGGTTTCCTTTAATTTCTCTGATAGCGCGTAAAAAGGGCGACCCGACGTCACGTAGGTGTCCCGGAGGCTCGTTAAAGGTCTTCTCCTAGAGAGGGTGGCTCGCCTTTTAATTAGACCAGGTCCCAGGGCGTTGGCTCCAGGGGAAAGCTCGTCCCCAGGGGCTCTCTAATTGGTCCCATTCGAGGCCCGAGTCAACGACAACAGTGCCGTAACGAGCGTTAACCCCGCCGGGAAACAATTCTGTTCCAGGACGCTCCTCCTGCTGATCTCGGCTCTCAGCTCGACCCGAGGCCAGCCGGACTTCTTCGGGGAGAAAAAGGGTGAGTACCAATATTCTTTTTTTTTTCCCATAACAAAAATAAACCCGCCAGGGAACCCGAAAAAATTCACACCTACGGACATATTTCGTCCTTTGTCAGGAAAATTCACGAAAAAAAAAAAAATTGAAATATGATATTCGAAATAATTCTCTTAAATATCTCGTGCGATTACCCCATAAAAGGTGGAGATGCTTCGTGCGTCGTTTAAGAGGGAAAGATTTGAAAAATTCTATTCCAGACTCATGTGGAAATTTCATAAAAAAATGAAAATGACAATCGAAATGATCGCTCGCACATGTCATGCGATTATCCAGGTCAGGTATATCAACCCCATAGAAAATAGGGAAGCTTCGTAAAACCCATCCCAGGGAAAGCGTCCAAAAAAGTCGATCCTTGTCTTATCCGGGAAAAGAAAAAAAGGAGAAAGAAAAAAAAAAAAAGAAGAAGAAATGCGAACGATAAAATAAACGATAATGGAAATAATTAGCTCGACAAGCATCCGGGGGATAGTTCCGGCCATATCGGGGGATGGAAAAGCTCGGGGGCACGCCGGAGGAGGAAAAAGGGAGGGATTCCCGCGGGATAGAGGATACCGTCCATACCGTTCTCATCGCGGCCGAACCTAGTTTGTAAACTCGCCCCCGGTATCCTTTTTACGGCCACTTTTTGCCGCGGACGGGAGCTATCCCGTGGGAAGATAGGGGGAAATCCCCGATGTAAATAACCGGCCAGGGGATTGGATTAAAAATCGAAAGAAAGGCCCGCTCCGAAAAAAAGCATAAACCAAAGGATACAGAAAAATACGAAATATCGCGGGGTAAAATCGAGACCCGGGAAAATTGCCGAGTTAATGCGGGAATTATCGGCGGAACTTCCGCAGGGCGGTATCGAGCGCCGGGGGCGCCGACGAGAGGCTAATAGAAGGAAAATATTGGGTTTGAAATTATGGAAAATAGAGGGAAGGTAACCGCGAGTCTATACCATAGCGATGGGAGAACTTTCGAAAAACACCCCTTTCCCTCTCCTCCCCTCCCCCCGTCCAGCCATTCCAACTCTTCCTCGTTAAATAACCGCAACGGTTCCCGCTTATTTAATCGATCTGTTCCGCAAGGGAAATTCCGCAAAAGGCCCGTCCCGGAATCCGCGGCGCGAACCGTCCCTCGATTTTCCTTCGAAATCGCGATATTTCCATTTCTTCCCTTATTCCTTCGTCAACAGATAGAGAAGATATCGAGTACTGTGTAGGAAGAGTCCGTGTACCGAATCCCCCCCCCACCCCCCCCACCCCCCCGGGGGGGATCAACCGGAAGTCGATATCAATGCCCGTCATCCGAGTCGGCACGCGCCACTCCATACATGATTTAATATGTGTCCGCTTTCGGAATCGAATGCACCCGTGGGGGGAGAGGGGGGGATTCCCCCCTCCGACCCCAGGGAGGCCAGCTCGCCCCACGGGAGCGGACATATTGGATCGAGCGAAATGAACTTCGGGGCGTATGAAATACGTATCGTCTCCTGCGAGTTTGCCCCCCCATCGCCCCCTCCACCTCCTGGGGGGTTGGGGGGAGTTCAACCCATTCTTTGTAAGGATCCACTCCCAAGGATACGAAGAAAAGAGGGAAGGGGGAGGGGGACGGCTATTAAATCGACGGATACAGTTGAGTTTTGGAGAAATCTGAGAATGGGGGGAGTCCCCCCCCCCCCCCCCCCGCAGGGGGCGGCGGGGGGTCGCGGTATTTTTTCCACTGACATTTCGGGGATTTCAAGCTTCGATAAATCTTTCCCTCCTCCCCCTTCCCGATATACGGACTGGCATTTATCTCGCGCGGAATAAAAAGTGGGGGGCGTACATGTATATATATATATATATCGTCTCGACGTGCATGTATATACATCGTATATCNGGGGAAAAAAAAAAGAAACTCGAAATTCCGGGGAAAGGGAGTTTTCCGAAAGTCCCATACCTCGCCGTAATTCCCCTCGTCCCCGATTGCCCCCCTCTGGAAGAGGTCGCAGGAAGTGAGGGGGTCCATCGATACCCGAGGGGGGCGTTATCCCCCATCCCGTCCTCTCCCCCCCCCCCCCCCGTTAAGCTGCAGCCCTGCTCCATCAATTACGCGGGAAATTCATAAATTCCGGAATTCCGCCGGCGTATCGGGGATCCAAAGGGCTTGGGGGGGGAGGGGATTTCCGCGGCAGAGCTTTGCCACTTAAAAAGCCACCCTCCTCCGTGCTTTTTCCGGCTCTGGGGGGTTAGCCCCCCCCCGCGGCTTCCTTTTGCGCGCCGCGGGCGGTGTTAACTTTATTAGAGCTTCTTGCGCGAGAGGGGATGCAGGTGGAAAATGGGGTGCAGGGGGCTAGGGGGGGAGGCTTTCTCACCTGCGAATGGAGCTTTCACCCCGACGAGTGGCTGATAACGAATGGTCGTTACCCCGAGGTACAAAAGCCTCGTAAACAAAACAGTACCGGCTGTCGTCGCTGGTCTCGTCGCCCGTGTACTACAATCGCGGGGACGAGCTTTCGGAGCTTTTTGTGCCTCCTGGGGGGACGAGAGGGGGGTAGAGGGTAGAGCAGGAGGAGGGAGAAGTTCCCCAATAAACGGCAGAGGGATCGGGAGACCTGGTATTTTTTTTTAACGCCTTTTTCGGGGGGATGGGTGGAGTTTGTCACCCCGGGGGAGCTTTCGATCGCAAGTGCGAGGGGGTGGGGGGTGGGGATTAGCGCGAGATTGACGCGCTAATCCGCTCGTCTGCGCCCTGGGGTCTTAGGATCCAGAGGAAAGTGCCGGGCGGCCATTGGCCGGCGCCCTTAAGGCGAGCCCGCAATCGCAGGAAACGGCGAAAAGCCCTTCGCGGGTTTACGAGCCCCTCGGGGGTTTATGCCCCCCCCATGGGTTCTTCGACAAGGCGACACCTGCTTTCCGAGAATTGGAGAGATAACGCGGAGTGATAAGGGGAGGAGAGGTCGAGTCCTGGGGCGAGATTTTAGATCGGGACGAGGGCGCCATCTTTTCCGGTCGGGCGGCCGCGGATGCGCCCAAGATGGCGGCGCATTACCGGGCGCGGCAGGCGCCACGGCTCGAAACTTTCTCACGGTAAATCCGCGGCGGAACAGCCGTCGCAGGCCAGCCGGAATGAGCAGCTTCGAGCGCCCCGGGGAGACCCAGGGCGGCGGCTGGTCGGACCAACTCCTGGGGGACGACATGGGGGAGGGAAAAAGACGGAGACGCGGTACCTCGGAGGGTACGCGTCGCGCGTAATCCCGGAAAGGCGGGACGGGGAATCGAAGAAAGCGATAAGCGGGGGGACGAGCCTATATACGAGAAAGAGCGATCCCTCGCACCCGGGATCATAAAACGACGGACCGACGCGCGTACCGCGCCTCTGGTGGATGTGGGGATGGGGAGGAATATACGGGAAACGGGAAGAAGAGCGTCCCGATTCGTTTCCCCATACCCCTCGACGCCGCGTGCTTGCCACCGTAAACCCACGGAACGGTTTATCTCGACCCCCCGGGGGTCGGAGCGAGACTGAGAGGTGCACCGGTTGCTCGAACTGGCCGCCAGGTGGCTGCGGCCAACCAGGCGGCGCCAGCGGAAAGCGTGGTCACTCGGGGAAGGGTGACGCGCCAAGGGTAGTGGTCGTTTAGGTGACCGCGCCAGGGTTAGTGGTCTTTCAGGTGAGCGCACTCGCGCCAGGTACTCGATCCTCGGATTCGTATCATGTTACCTACGCGAATTTGACAGTTTCGTACATGACTTTCGAACGTTGACTTGACTTTGCAAAAATGGGAACTTTTTTCTTTTTTTTTTTTTCATGCGAATACATTCGCAGATGAAGAAATCCGCATGAACTCGAGAATTGGGTTTCGGGGTGTGCAGTCACCCAGGTGAGCGCGCTCGACACGCGGGAGAACGGTCACCCAGGTGAGCGCGCTCGACACGCGGGAGAACGGTCACCCAGGTGAGCGCGCTCGCCCAATCAGGGAACTCGGAGATTCCTGAGACCTCGTCCCGCCGTCGCAGCGCCGCGGACTAACAAATACCTCTAGATACGCGACCGATAGGCGCCTCCTGTTTGCGCCACGAATTACTGGATTGAAGAAGAGACGGAAACGGATGTATATGTACCAGAGACCTGGGATTTACGCACGCACGCGCCCGTTCCGAATCTCGCGCACGTAGTCGGGGGTAAATTTCGAAAGAACCTCGGGATTCGTTCCAAGGAAGAGATTCCTGCCGCGAGGGTTCCCGAGGGACCCGCGGGAAATCACCGGAGCTCGCCCCGAATTCTCTCTCTCTCTCTCCGAGGGGAGAGTTCTGATTTCTTTTTTCTTTTCTCGCTTGGAAATAATCGACATCCCCCTTCCCTCGTCCAGTCGTCGAAATTGGGGGAACCCTCCGAGGCTTCCGGAGTAATTTTTTCTTCTTTTTTTTTTTCTATCCCCGGTAATCAGGGACACTTCCTCCGCCTCCCTTCCGCGCCCACCTGGCCGCGTTGTCCGTCGGTTCGCCCCGCGGGCGGAATTGCGACTTTCGGCCCGACGCGATATGCGGCCCTCCTGGAGGGTGTCCAAATGAAACCGAAAAATTACGAGGCCAGACAATCCTCGGCCCATTTTCCTCCCCCTCCCGCCCCAGGATAATATCTGGCATTGTGCATCTGCCCCCGATGTACACCTCGCAACCGAGACGATCCTTGAAGGATTTGCTGGTTTCTCGTCTGATTTTAGGTGGAGGGCGTGAAATAGAAATTACCATCGTTCACCTCCCACCCTTTATTCATGTATCTGTCACCACCCCTCAGCTACTTTTTTACAGTCACTATCCTTTAATAACCACCCTTCAACCATCATCTACCAGCCACCACCCTTCAGCTATTCTTTCACGATCACCACCCTTTAACCACCACCCTTCGCCCATCAGTCCTTGACCACCACTATTCAATCACCACTCTCTCGGAGGGGATGAAATCCCGAGACGACCACGGTCACTTAGTATTCCTATATTTTTTTTTATCTAGGACCTGGTGACCCACGGGGCTATTCAATTCCAGGATATCCCGAGGGAACGGTTCCTCGATCAAGGATGTGGAATTCCGCTCCGTTCTCATCCGTCCCGCCCTCAAAGGGAGGACGTCTCGCCGAATATGCCACCCCCCGCGAAGACGTCTGCAGCGGGCCAAAGGACCTGCCGAGTCCTGCTCCTGACATTCCCGCGAAATTCCCTCCTCTGCCCAAAAAGGTCCCGGAGGGCTTGGGGGACTTCACTCCTCCACAATAAGGGACTCCCCAAGAAATGAAATTCCATATACACATACAGCCCTTACGATCATCCCACAGGATAGGCGGGACTAAATATTTCCAGGACTCTCCAGGTCTTCCGGAATCAGGATTCGCGTCTCTCGGTTTTAAAACATCCCGAGAAAAATTCATCAATGGGAGAGGAGTCTATCCCCGGGGATAATCTCGGGCGAATCCGCAATTAAGGAAAGCCCCTCTCATCCCCCTCTTCCCAAAAAGGGGGACCCTCAAAGGGGGCCCGAGGGGAGGAAAACGTCCCGGATATATATCTCCAGGATATTCCCGTGGCCGCAGGCTCGCCTTCAACTTTTCGATTATCTTCGAGGGGGGATGAGAAAGAGGACTCCAATCCCGCCCCCTCCCCACCGGGCGCGAAAAAAGTCATCCCGATTCCTCCCGCATCTTCGTGACGAATGCTCCCGATAAGGACCGCGGGACTTATCCCGGTGTCCCGTCAGGACTCGGCCCGGTTCCTGGCCAGGACTTATTCCCGGTGTCGGGAGTCCATTTTCCGGTCTCCTTGCGTTCCCTCAGGACACTCGATTCCCCGTTGAAAAATCGCTTCGATATCGCTCCGCGAGACCGGAGCTCCTGGCGGTCTTGATCGAAAACCCCGGGGGGGGGGGGGTTCTGCCCCCTTGACCCCCTTATCCCTCAGGAGATGGGCTCCAGAAATTAGCCACTGAGCCTGAAAGTCCCTGAAATTTTTCTTCCCTTTCTTCCCCTCATTTCTGGTATGGGGATAGTTGGAAAAAGTGAATTCGCGAGATTTCGGAGATTTTCCAGAAATTCTCCCAGGGGTTGGCGGGGGTGGGGGATCCCTCGGGGAGAGGGGGTGCCTCACGAGAGCCAACCTCTAATAGGAGACAGGTACTTTGGCCAAGTCCCGTGGGAATATCGACTTTGTTAGGCCGGGCCGCGTGCTCGCCGCTTTGCCCGCCACCCACCGCCCACTTCCGCCTACTTTTGCCCATTTCCGCCCATCCCGAAGAGACGGCGGCCGATAAAGGGCCGGTCGCACCGCCCGGGATTCCCGGGGGAATACTCCCGGCGGGAGATGGCCTGAATCTCGGAGGAGGAATTTTTCCGCGCGGAAAAGGTGTCTCGCGAAGCTGTCCAGGAAACTTCCCTGGAGAATCGCGGCATTTCTATTTTTTATCCAGGACTCCTGGCATTTCCACAGGACCCGCGGAATTTCTCTAGAACTCACCGAACTTTCGCCAAGACTCGTAGAATTTTTCCAACCCTCGCGGAATTATTCTCAGCCTTGCAATAATTGTCGCAAGGCCGCCGGACACTTGCAGGTAACCTTAAAAAACTGACCTCGCACAACATTCGCAAGAGCTCCCGATCCCATTCCGAAATTCTCTCGAGGATGGCAAATTTTCCGAAATACCGATCGACCTCCCGCCAAGTGACGACCGGATGTGTCTGCCCCTGTGATCGAACCAGATCGTCCCGGTCTCCAGAGTCCCGGTCGCTCCCTCGGGAAACGCATATCCGCGCGAATCTGGATTTATCGTGGATATACAAATACAGGAGGATAATGGATCCCCCGGGGGCGAAGGGGGCGTGTGTACCCTCCCTTAACTAAACCGTACACGCGTGTGTACACAGAGTAGAAGGGGTGTGCTTGGGGGGGGGGGGGGCAAGTACACGGAGGGTGTTTTCTCAGGGAACGAGATATGCCCCCGTGTTATGGCTCCTACTTATGCCCCGAGAACTACGAGCCGCCATTTCTCCTCCCGAAGCGTCCGTCTCTGTCAGGAATTTGCGAAAGGCATTATTCCACGCCGCCCCCCCCAAGCCCCCCGTGGGGGGTTCATCTCCCCCCGCGGGGTTTCTGCAGCGATCTCCACGCGCGTTTGCACCGAATCCCTGGCCCCCTCTTAATTTCCTAGGAGGGGGTTCACATCCCGGGGGCCACTTCGCCCCCGTGGGGAAAGGTGGCGGAAATCTTGGGGCGACTTTTCCCCGCCCCCCCCCCCCCCCCCTCCGAAACGCGTAAACGCAATTTCTCTCCATTTTCCGAGCCCCATCGCCCCTCCCCCCCCCCCTCTTCCCGCTTCCGGCGCCCCATAGATCTCGCTTCCGCTTGTCGCCTCGCGGAACGAATCGCGGAATTTAAATTGGCGAATCAACCCCCTCCTCCCCTTGTACCCCCTTTTCTGCTGTTCCCTCTTACGTTTTATACTCCTACCTTATGGGCGACTCTTCGGGGGGTTTCGGGAAATAATTTTCCGGAAGCCGTGGGGGGGATTCGGGGAAAGGGGGAAATGGTGCCCCGGGGGGCGAAATCGGGGTTGGAAAGGAATTCCGTGAGAGAGGGGTACTTTTCCTGGGGGAGGATAATTAGCGCCGGGGAAAATTAGGGGGTTCACTTTTCCAGAGAGAGAGAGGGGGGGAAATTAATAAGGTGAGAAGAAATATCAGAAGGGGGTCCACTTTTCCGGAGGGTGGGCAAAATCAGAGAGGTGAAAAGAGATCAGAGGGGTAGGGGGGCACTCTTTCAGAGGGTGGAAAATCGGCGAGGTAAAAAAAAAATGAAAAGAAATCCTCGAGGAGGGGGGCTCACCTCCTGGGGGTGGCTTCTCAAAGGACCTCCTCGGGGGAGTCCTGAAATTAATTGCGAGGCACGGAAGCTCAGGTCCTCGGCGATTTATTGCCGTCTGGCGATTAAGTCCCGGGTCCCGTTTAAGCCCGGCTCCAGGTAGAGAAAGAGAGGGGGAGGGGCAGGGGAGGGAGGGGGGCTATCGAATATTAAATATCTGGATGGGCTCTCCGCGTAGAAACGAGGTGGCAAAAAGCCGCACGGAACAAAGGGCCGTTTCATATGTCGGGGGCTCGTTCACTTTTTTACCGTGTGTTCCGCCGGGACGCGTGCCCGGGTAAATTGGCGGAAAACGGCGGAAAAAATTGGCCGCTGCGTGGATTCGCCCCCCGTAAAAGCGCCGCCCCTGGGCGTCGATATACCACTCGGGAAACACGGGTTTTCCGGCCGGGGGGTGAGTCCTAGAGGAAAACCCCCCGGAAGAAAGTTGTCCGCGGGGATGCGACGGACGATTCTTGTCTCGGGTGTTTTCCCGTGGGATGCACCTCGCGCCCGGAAAAGTGCATTGATCCGCGATGCGCGACGCCTCGCAGCATCCCTGGTCCAGGCGCTACATGGCGCGGACGGGCGATTTCATCTGGCGGGACGCCTCGCGAGGGGAACGGGGGTTCCCGAGGGAAGATGCCTCGTGGAAAGTCTTCCCGATTTCGTGATACGACGGGACGTCTTCCTATGGGATGACGGGACCCGGGGCGAGTCTCCTGACGCGCGGGAATGGGGCCAGGGAGAACCGGGAAGATTGGGAAGACTGGGGAAATGGAAAATCCGGAAAAATTGTGATGGTTTAGAAAATGTCGAGAATTGAGAAAATCGAGGGAAGGCAGAAGTTTACGCGGACCTTACGTCGTTAATCGTCGTGATCCCGATTATTGTAAACAGGTAATGTCTCCTTTTTAAGGAAGGGGACGACAGAGATCCTCGGCAATGTCGGCGGCCCTCGCTCGCGAGCTCTTAAACTACCGACGACAGGATGAGCTTGCACCGTCGTGGCTTCCGTCGATCAGTCGGGAGCTTTTCCAGGGGCTTTAGAGCTTTTAAGATCGATATTTCCAGCGCCGAGCTTTAGGGCTCCCGTTTATAGAGACGATTCTCGCCACTCCGGGATTAGCTGTCGAGAAATCGACCGAGGTTCTTCCTGAAAAAAAAAAGAAAAAAGGGGGAGAGAAATATACAAATCAGGAAACAAATCGGAATTGGGCTGATCAGCTGTTGGGGAGCCGAGGGAATGGGTGCCGAGTACCCCGTACCAAGTTTCTTTAAAAAAGAAAAGAAAAATGAAATTAAAAAACAGGTAATATGCAAATTAATATTCCTCCCTCGACTAACTCAAATCCCAGGAAGTCGGGATTTCTTTCCCTGGGGAGAGGAAGGTCAGGGCCCTGGGGACCCTTTGGCACGGACCTGACGATGCGACAATGCTCCGTGGAATACAAGTCGAGAGACCGGCACTCAGACCTGGCCTCAGGCGACAAGACGGCAAGCGTAATAAACAATAAGGCTCTTACCTGTCTTTTGTGCGTCTCCCGTGACCGGGAGCCGGCCAGGGGGGTCCAGGAGGACGCCCGGGAGCGACGGGGAAGAGGCCGGCTCCGGGATCGAATCGTCAGAAGGCACTTCGACTCGTCTCGACGGACTTCTTGCCTGGGGAGGGATCCCACAATGTGAATTTTATTTATTTATTTATTCTTTTTCAAATTGTATAGATTTTTCCAGGGGTCCAAATCGTGCCAGAGGGTGTACGTTTACCTTTCTTTTTTTTTTTTTCTGTAATTGTTTGGATTTTTCTACGGGTCCAAATGGTGCCAGAACGCGTGCTTACATTTCCTTTTCTTTTTCAATCAATTGTTCTGAATTTTCCCAGGGGTCCTAGGCGTGTCTAGATTTTCTAAACCCGTCGATAAACGTCGTATCGATTTTTCCAAGGTGCGCAAGGGGTGTCAGAGGGTGAACAGGTGGACAGGGGTAGTTGAAATTTGTCACCTCCCCTGTACAGCAATTATCGCGGGGCTCTTCAGCGCGTTGTCTAGAGTAATTCCCCATGTACCCTAGGATTTATGTAATTTTCGGGCCGGGTCCTCGGGATTTTCCAGGTAACGAGGGACGACGGCGTTAATCGAAGTGTCGACCGGCCGGATAGCGATTTAATTTCGGAAATCCGAGGGAGGGGGTTCGATCGATCGATCGGAAACAAAGGGGCACCGTGTCACCGGCGTCGGGCTCGATTAATAATCGAGCCGGGCGAAAGTCGAAGGGTGGGTCCGCCAATCGCCGTTTAATTTTCGGGTTTTCCCTCGATGCCTCGATAATGGACCCCTTTGTGTCGGGCCGAGGGCCCAGGGCTAAGCGACTCGCGATATTAACCCGCCGACGTCCAATTTTCCGCCCTCGAATCGACGTTCGACCACTTTTCTTTTAACCTTCGCCGCCCACTTTTTCTTTCTTCTTTTTTCCATTTTTTTTTTCCATTTTTCTCCCACGCTTTTTCGCCAGGGGAAATTCATTCCCCCGGAGATATCGGGAGCGGCCAATAGGGGCGCGCCGTTTCCCCTAGAGCCCATTCCCTTGGATCCCATTCCCCTGGAGCCGACCGACGCTTTCAATTAATATTTCGCGCGCCCTTTGTGAGCGGCGTTAATGTGCCTCTTTGTCCACCCCTCCCAATTCTTTTAATCGAGGGGAATTAATTCCTCCGAAAATATCGGAAGGGGCGAATCGCAGTCTTATTTCCCCTGGATTAACATTTCGCGCGGCCCTATGTACACCGTCGGTACAATGCACGGTATTAACGCTCTCCTCGCTCTCTTCCTCCATTTTCTCCCCTTCTCACCCCTTCCGAGATGTACTTTCATCTTGGAATCCCCGAAAAAAGAAAAAGATTCATCCCACATGGAGCGTCTCTTTAACTCCAATCTGCAAGATTAATTGCGAGGAGTACTCATTAATGGTTCTCCCCGTGCAAGGAGGGTGATTTAATGGCGGAGGGACTCGAAGTCGGCCTAAATCAACCGAGACCGATCCCCTTCAACCCTTTCCTCTCTTTCTCCCCTCTTTCTCCCCTTGGAGCTCCCTCAAGAGGAGATCTTACGCACTTATTGCGCGCGACTCGCCCATTCATCCCCATCGGCCATCTCGCCCTCCTAGGGGACTTTTGATTCCACATAAAGGCGCGTCCATGCGTAATGCATTCCCCGAAGGGTGACAAATGAAAACCCGCCGAAGGGGTCTATGAATTTCGGGGGTGGCTCGTACTTAAAGAAACGGAGCGAAATCTCTGGCGAGCTTCCTCTAAATTCCCGGTTCCCTTATCACCGGACATTTTAATCTCTTCGCCGCAAAATCTCGCGATCTCCTCGTCACGTGATCGACGACCTCCATTTCCCCTGTAGCCGATTTTAGTCGCGACTACAAGAGCGCCAATTTTTGCAAAATGCAAGAAAATCTCAGGTTGATAAATCAGAGACAGGTTAAGCTCGATACGGCGGAGTTAACCTTAAAATGGGATATTTTTTAATCTCTTCGTCGCCAAATCTCGCAATCTCGTCGTCACGTGATCGACGACCAATGGGGACCTCCATTTCCCCTGTAGCCGATTTTAGTGGCGACTACAAGAGCGCCAATTTTTTCAAAATGCAAGAAAATCTCAGGTTGATAAATCAGAGACAGATTAAGCTCGATACGGCGGAGTTAACCTTAAAATGGGATAATTTTTTATCTCTTCGTCGCCAAATCTCGAAATCTCGTCGTCACGTGACCGGCGACCAATGGCGGCCTTCGTTTCCCCTGTAGCCGATTAGTCGAGACTAAAAGAGCGACAACTTTAACATTTCCTCAGGTAGATAAAAACAGAGACAGGTTAAACTCGACAGGGCGGAGTTAACCTTAAAATGGGACCCCACCCAAGCATGGGCACCATTCGACTTCCCGGGAAAGGCGGAAACAAGCAAACGAGAAAACAACTGGAAATCTCGAAGTCCTCCGCCCTGTTCTGGGAAACTCGACCGGGGGAAGAAAAAAGTTTCCCTAGGTGGATTGGAAGCTCGAAGGAGCTCCCAGCGAAGTGGAATAGTCTTTTAGGAAGGTGGAAGACTTGATTGATAAGCTTCTGCGTGCCGAATGGGCGTCACACATAGCGCGGCGCGTCATTTTTTGATCGGCCTTTCTCTCACGCGTCGACGCGCCGCGCTCTGTATGACTTTGCGCTCCACTTAGCGCGTCGCTCTCGCTGCGGTTCCAATTGATTATTTTATTATTGTCGTATCAACATACCGCGGCTTGTGAGGTAGTCTTCCGCTATCAGTGGGCATTGCTAGGACTTTGACGTGATAGCTGAGGCTCCAGTGGATAATAATGGACGCGGTAAGACGGTAAAAGTAGCTAACGACCGCGCGCGACAGACGCGGCTTCTACAGAACGAGCACAGCCGGCGCCATCTCGCGGCGGCGCTCCGAACCCACTAGGCAAATGCGAGGTACGTAATTGGTAAAGGTGGAATCTGTACCTGGCCGTTACCACCTCTCTGGGGAGAAACAGTGAAATCTTCGTTTGAATCATTTTCGGAGGCCGGAAACGGCAGTTGGAGGTGGCGGGAAAATTTGGAAAAATTTCGGACAATTTGGGGGAAATCTGGGAAACCGCAGACGAGTCAGGCAAGCGCGGCGAATTAAGGAAGAGAGAATCCCGGAGTTCCTTCGGACAAGCGCTTCTTCCCTGGGGGGAGCGGATAACTCCGAGGGAAACTTTTCGCCTCTCGACCGCCACTTCGCCCCCGGAAAAGCGGAACTACCGGAAGCCGGAAAAACGAGGCGCGGAATACGGCGCTCGTGGATACTTCTCTCTTCTACGTTGTATGCAAATCGCGGCCGTCTGAGTGGAAACGCACGCGGAGGGAGGGCTGAGATGAAATACACGAAGAATACGACGAATTGAAAGAATTTTTAAAAATTCGGTCAATTCAGACAATAGAATTTAAACAACTGTGCACAAATTCGACGAATTGGGGCGACTTTAAAAATTCGATTAATTAATTTAAACAATTGTGTAGATTCGACGAATTGGGGCGACTTTAAAAATTCGATGAAATGAAACGATTTTAATAATTCGATGAATTGAAACGACTTTACAAATTCGATTAATCAAGACGACTTTAATAATTCGATGAATTGAAACGACTTTAAAAATTCGATTAATCGAAACGACTTTAATAATTCGATGAATTGAAACGACTTTAATAATTCGATTAATCGAAACGACTTTAATAATTCGATGAATTGAAACGACTTTAAAAATTCGGCGAACTAAAAAAAAAAAAACGATGAAAGGTTCGACGAATTGAGCGAAAAGTATGAAAAATTCGAAATATCCCAATAAAATTCGGGAAATTGATAGAATTTGAAGGAATATGAAAGTTTAAAAAATTGGAAACACACCCAACGGGGTTAAATCGTAAATGGTATTTTTCAGAAATGGTATACGACCTCCTGCAGGCGAAATGAATTGAGCGAAAAGTATGAAAAATTCGAAATATCCCAATAAAATTCAGGAAATTGATAGAATTTGAAGGAATATGAAAGTTTAAAAAATTGGAAACACCCAACGGGGTTAAATCGTAAATGGTATTTTTCAGAAATGGTATAGGACCTCCTGCAGGGGAAATGAATTGAGCGAAAAGTATGAAAAATTCGAAATATCCCAATAAAATTCAGGAAATTGATAGAATTTGAAGGAATATGAAAGTTTAAAAAATTGGAAACACCCAACGGGGTTAAATCGTAAATGGTATTTTTCAGAAATGGTATACGACCTCCTGCAAGCCGCCATGTCGTCGGCCGACGACCGTCACCAGTACGTCGACGAAGGCCTCGACGGATTTCCGGCTTTCGGCTTCCGGCCAGGCTCGGAAGTTAAGCAACCCTATCGTCTCTATCTACCGGAGAAGCTGCCCGGGGAATTCACCCTGGTGGCCACCTTCAAGCCCACCTCCTTCAGGACGAGCTACCTCTTCGCGGTGCTCAATCCTTTCGAGACGGTGGTCCAGCTGGGAGTTCGGATCTCGGTGAGATTCGGCATTTTTCCCACTTTTTCCCCCCGAAGAAATGTGACGCGGAAAATGGCTGACTTCCTCCGACTGCGGTGAAAATTTCAATACCGAAAATGTCGTCCCCTCGAATACGTAAAACTATATTGAGGATATTAAATCTTATATTATCCCATCCTATTCTTGTCGCGATGAGACTACTTTTCCTCATATTTGGGAATTTTCTTTCATCGGACTATTTTATCAGGATGGATTTTTTATTGGTTATTTTACCAGGATGGACATTTTATTAGTTATTTTACCAGGATAGACATTTTATTGGTTATTTTCTTAGGATGAACATTTTATCGGTTATTTTACCAGGATGGACATTTTATTGGTTATTTTCTCAGGATGGACATTTTATCGGTTATTCTATCAGGATGGACATTTTATTGGTTATTTACTCAGGATAGACATTTTATCGGTTATTTTACCAGGATGGACATTTTATCGGTTATTTTACCAGGATGGACATTTTATCGGTTATTTTACCAGAATGGACATTTTATCGGTTATTTTATCAGGATGGACATTTTATCGGTTATTTTATCAGGATGGACATTTCATCAGTTATTTTATTAGGATGGACATTTTATTGGTTATTTTCTCAGGATGGACATTTTATCAGCTGTTTTATCAGGATGGACATTTTATCGGCTGTTTTTTTTTTTTTCAGGATGGACCATCCTCCAACCAAAACGTTTCTCTGGTATACACGGACTCGGACGAGCACACTCACTCGGAGGAGGTGGCGAAGTTCACGGTGCCCAGGTTGACGAAAAAGTGGTCGAAGATCGTCCTGAGGGTCTCGGTGAGCGAGGTGGTGCTCTACTTGAACTGCCACGAGATGGCCCGACAAAGTGTCACCAGGATCCCCCAGGAGTTGGTCTTCGACACGGCGAGCACCCTCTACATAGCCCAGGCAGGACCACACATCCAGGGCAAGTACGACGTGAGTATTCCTAATATATTCTTCCATATATATTATTAATAATTCCGACAATTACGCTCGTCTGGTCCGGCCCTGGGAAATCCCTAAGGGGTCAGGAAGATAAAATTCCTTAATATATTATCCCAATCCGGATAATAATTCACCCTTGATAGCAACAATTGTTCCCCCATACCCGGACAATTATGCATTTTTATTGCAATATGCTCCAGGAGTTCGACCTTAAGAACAGCACCAGGAAATCACGAATAGCGCATCTAAACTTTTTATCCCCCCCGTAACAATGAACATTTGCAACAATTTTCTCACCCCCCACGTGGACAATTTCGGATTTTCTTTGTTGCAACATTTCCTACAACTCGTCGGCCCTAGGAAGTCGATAAGAGTGCTCCTAAATCTTTTGTCCTCTCCAAGGTAATTCCTCACATTTGACTGTAACGATTTTCCCCCTTCATCGAATAAACTATTTTTTATTGCAACAATTTCGGACGATTGCCTGAAAATGAACCTAGGTCAGGTAGGCGAGGATCAAGGACAACGAGAGTCGCTGAATCGCGCCATTCGGTCAGATGATCCGCGAGTGAGGAAATAAGGGAAAAGGGGTACGAGGGGGGTGGGAATTTCCGCAAAATCCCGAGGGACCCCCCGCGGGTTCCGCGGGATCGCATTGTCCCCCGAGTCCATTGTCGTCCCGAAAGAACACTCGGATCGACATCGACCGCGGCAACAATGCCCCCCAGGACTCGGAGGAGTCCTTTCCCCGACTTCCTCCTCGAACACCCGGTCCCCGAGGGAAGGAGTCTCGAAATAAAAGGGAGAGGGCCCGCAAGAGGGATGCCAAAAAAAAGGGAAGAAAGTTCCCTCCTCCACTTTTTCGCTCTTCCATTCCTTCATTCCCCTTTCCCGTTCCTTCGGTTCTGCCAATTCCCCCTTTGACTCGGATAATTCCCGGGGGAATGTCTTACGTCCCCTCCCACGTTAGTGTCGACAAAATTAGACAATCGCGTTAAAGCGAAATTAAGTCAATAGGGGGATGTAAACCGCCTAAAGGGGGGGGAGGAGGTGGAGGTGGGCAATTGCAAGTGCAATCGCGAGAGTGCAATTGCCGGCGCAAACGGTGAGTGTACTTCATTATGGGGATTCATTTCGCCCCCCCCCCACCCTCAGGGGGGGAGTTTCTGAATTCTCTGCTCTTATTTCCGAATGGGAGTATCGGGATGAATTCCTTCTCCCGTGGGAGCAATGCCTATCCCGTAAATAACAATCGGCTTGCCTCCAATTCGCCTTGCGCGAACTTGTAAAATCCGACAATTTATAGGGATTAGTCCCGTGGTAGGGGGGGATGGGGGGTGATAACGTCCCGGTAAACTTTTCCGGGATTGTTATCGGGGGACACCGGAAGTCGGAAGTTTACCATCGGGCCGGGAGGGGAAATCGGGAGAGGGACACCGGAAATGGGGCGTCATCACTCTTGGCTGGTTTTCGATTTTTCTTACTTTACCCTGGGATCGAGATCCTCGTCCTCGATCTCTCTCGAGATCTCGGAAGTTTCGATTTATGAATAGGAAATGAGGGAAAAAAGAAAAAGCGGAGAGAAGGGCGAGGGGGATTTGTTTAGTCCTTTTTTTTGTAATTTTATAGATCCTCCCCCACGGGGGGACGATGCGTTTCGATTGCTTTTTTTTTCTTCCTTTTCTTTCCTTTCCAGAAAATTTGAAAATCTTTTCGGAATTTCGGGTTTCTTGAGGGAGGAAACGAGAAAAGGAAATGGCCGGAAGAGGGGGCTTGATTTTTTGTTGGAATTACTCGAAGCAAAGGGGGCGCTGATAACCCGCGATAATCTTCGGGGTGGACGCCAGCGGGGGATAATTCCCCCCCGGGGGGAGTCTCATCCCCAGGGAGCGAAGGGAGGGAAACAGACTCTCCTTACAAGGCAAGAAATCCCGACATCGCGGCGGGAATGCGCTCCGATACGGCCGCGCACCCGGTGATAAGGCCGCGGCTCCTTTTCCGCACCTCCTTGCGTCCCAACGCGCGAGGCGGCCATTCCGCGCGGATAGGTCCATTGCATAGAATTAGTAGTAAAAATTAGGAGGTCGCGCGGAGCTTTTGCCCCGGAATAATCGGGGGGATGAAAAGTTCTAGGTCGGGCGGGCGGGCATTCCGCCCTTCAATTTCCCCTAGATCCTGGGGAATTTCCCCCGGAGAGGGTCCTTTCGCGACTCTCGCGAGGACCTTCGTCCTTTATCCGCGTCCCACCGTAGAGAGAGATAAAGAAACTGCCGGTTATTCCGCTCCTCTCTCCCGGCCGCTTATTGATATTAAAATTTTATACAAACGCGCGTTTCCTCCGCACACGTCCTGGAATAATTCCGGGGGCGATCAAAGCCCTCCCCGGTGTCCTCCCCATTCACTCGTCTCGCCTCTTATCATCCGCTTGCTTAACCGTACGTCTAACTTCCCGTCTCCGGAGACTTCCTCCCTCGGGAGCCGAACTCGGGAAGCCCGGAAACTGCGGAGGAATTCCGCAAGTAGTCGCGCCCGAGGGGCGGGTCACAGCGGGGGGGAAAAATCGAGTGATCCAGACAAATGGTGGCTCGATTTCGAAGATCCCGAGTCCCTGGGAGAACCCTCGGGACCCGGGTCACTCCCTGATCAACCTGTCGAGCCCGACCCCGCCGCCTTCTCCTGGGACTAATTTCAATACTAATTCCGCCCGGGTGACGGACGCGGACGATTATTGTCCCCCGATAACGCGACCCCGGACGGCAAATTGATTATCGATCGGGGAATAAATCCCGCGACCGGACTGGCGGAAAAATCGAGGAGGCCCCAGGAACATCCGCGCGGTAGAACCGCGCCTCCCTCCCGGCGGAATCCCCAGGAACGACTCAACGGCGCGGCAAGGCCGAAAGCGGGCGGATGGAAACGCGAGGTGGCGGAAATAAAAAAAAAAAGAAATGGGAAAGAGAGAGGGACCGAACAACGCGGCGTTTTCCGTAAACCGAGGGCCGCGTCCGTCCGGGCGCGGCCATTCCGCCGCTGTCGTTTACAGGGATTCTCGTTAACAGGTGTCGGCGCCTGTCGCGCCCGCCCGGGCGGTCCGACACGAGTGGGCGGAATTTATTAATCGAGGGGCGATCATTTCCCGAGACTTTCCCCCCGGCGGAGAATCGCCAAGGAAAGCCTCCCGGCGGCTTTCCGCGTATTCTTGTCGAAATTGAAAAATCGCATCGGCCCCCCCGCCCGAATGAGTATCGCCTTTCCACTCATTCCCGAGGGATTCCTCGGGTTGCTCCTATCCGTCTCGCCTTTACCAGTTTCCCCATTTTTTCCACTCCACCCCTCCCTCCCCCCGGACGACCGGAACCCCTAAAAGGGGTCTTCGAAATTCGCCCCCTCGATCAATTTCCCGACTTTCGCCGATCCATTCCCGAGGGACTACCCAGGAGTCAATGATTCATCAGGGGAGGCGCGCGTCCATCTCCCCCCCCTTTATTTATAAGTTCCTTTATTTATTAACCCCTACTTTTTCATCACCGCCGCTCCGAATTTCCCCGTAAAAGGCAAAGTGGGCGGAAGTGGGTGGAAGTGGGTGGAAAAGGGGGTGGGGGGTGGCGCTCCTCGTCCGCGGAATTACGAAGATAAGGCAAGGGGTGGCGGAAAGAAAGGAGGGAAAGAAGAAAAAAAAAAGAAATATCTGTAGGATCAGAGTCGGAGAAAGGGAAATCTTAGAAAGGGGTCCTCTTATCAGGGTTCCAGCCCGAACGAGCCGAGCCGTGGTGATAAATCTCCCGAAACAGTCCCCCCCTCTGCCCCTCGCCACACCTCTCGCGAATCCACCGCTTTTCCGAAAATTAAACCTCTCTAAATTTCCCGCCCACCTAACGCTTTCCGCGAGTTTCCCTCCCTGCGATTTTCCGGCTCTTTAACTCTTCCTCTCCCCTTTCCTCGTCCCACCCACCCCCTCCCCCATTTATCAGCAAGTCCTCGATACTTCCGGATAAAACCCTCCCTCAATTTATCGCGCCCTCAGTCCTGCCGGAAATTCTCGGGAACGCGACGTCCGGGACATCCGGACGTGGCCCGGGAAAATCAGTTTTCCCGGGGAAGACCCGGACCGCGAAGCGGCTCCCCCGGGTTATCTCGGCGGGATCCGAGACGGACGGACGGAAAGGGAGAGAGAGGGAGGGATGGAGGGAGGGAGAAATTTCTTCTCCTTGGGCGGAAACGACGCCCCGGCGACCACGTGGCAGGACACGTCCAGGAAGGACACGCTGGTGTCGATACTTCCAATCGAGATAGGACATTGGCCCGGGGGGGTCATGCCCCCCCCCCCCCGGGCACCCCAGAGAGTGATCCGAGAAAGCGAGGATCCACGGAAGAGGGGGAGAGAGAGAGAGAGAGAGAGAGTTAGCTCGATAGGACGCGAAATGGGTTTGCTCGGTCGAGCCGAATCGTAAAGAGAGAGAGAGAGAGAGAGGAAGAGAGAAACGGAAAGGTGAGAGAGAAAAGGCGAGAGAGAAGGATCCCCGGAGAAGTCGGGGATTTCCTCCTGGGGGGAGGAGGAGGAGAAAGAGAGGGCACGACGTAGGTGGAACTGGAGAGACAGAGACAAGGCAATGGAAAGAGAGAGAGAGAGAGAGATGAAACGCGAGGAGCGGAACGTGGGCAGAGGAGGAACAAAAGAGCGAAGGGGGTAAGGGGGCACCGGGGGGGGAGAATAAAGTTTATTTCGTGCCATTACCCGGGATCGGGGGGATATCCTTCGCACGGTGGTTAAACGCGACACCGGGCTTTTCGAATTTCTCGATTTCGTGCCCCCCCCCTTGCCGCCCTCCCCCCCCCACGTTGCCATTTCGGGAAAGGGCGAGTAAATCGAGGAACCCGATACCTCCTGGACGGTCTCCCCGAGGTCTGGGATTCCGATCGATCGATCCAATTGGCTGACATAATTCCCCCCCAACCCCCAACCCCCCCCCCATTACGCTCCGTTTAATCGGTTCGATTAATTCCTCTCGATCTTTTGCTCCACCCTTCTCGAGAAGAGAAGAGAAGAGGATGCGATGAGAAGGGGGGGCTGATGGACCGGCATTGATAAGGGGAATCACCCCCGGTCGGCGATTAACCCTTTGTGCCCGAATTGCCGCGTTCGGTTTTACCTTGCCCCCCCCCGGAACCACGATGTACATCCAGTGAGGTCGTAATGACCCTCCCGCCGGTCGCTTTTCCGCTCAACCCGCACTCGAGGCGCCAATTCCGCTTAGTCGAAACGGCGTCGGCACTTCCGGGGGGGCGTTTGCCCCACTGGGGGGACGTTGCCTCGCGAGGGGGGGAATGCCGCGACATTTTCTCAGAGAGAGGGGGGTCGAATCGAGCCTTTTAATCCTCGGGCGTCGAGAGGACGTCTCGGCCTGGGGGAGAGGCGTCTCCTGGGAACGAATTCCCCGGGGGAAGGGGGGCAGTAAAGCCTCCTGGAAAGCTTTTCCTGCATGTCGATGGGGCGGCTAGTTTCCGGGGGAATTCCGCGAGGTCACGTAGTGCCTTTTCCCGGGGGAATAAGCCGGGGCAATGACGGAACAGCGGGAGTCCCGGAAGGGGGAGGGCAAGGAATGCCCAGGATCCCCAGGGAGTGGGGGGAGCAGTTACCGGGAAGGGAGAAGTGGACCAAAATGGGGGAGGAGATCGGGAGAGGTCGCGTACACCTGTGAATTCTCAATTTTTTGTCTCTCTTTTTTTTTTGCCAATTTGTTTGCAGGAATTATTTGACACGTGCATATGTAGAGGTCTGTGTGACACCGGACGCGTCGGACCCGGTGCGTCGCTTCCCTCTCGATTCTTATGGCTTTTCCTTTTTACTTTTTTTTTCATATCTGAAATCGCGTTCTATGAGACACCCGACGCGCTTAACCCCGCGCGTCGCTTTCCTCGCAGCTCCGATCGGTGGTCCCCGTGGAAGGCGTCGACGCGCCGCGTTCAGTGTGTCACCCCCCTCGGTGCGTCCCCCCGCGGTCGAGTCGTCCCGTACTCCTCCCAGGATCCCGAGCTCTCCCGCTAATAGAAGGGAGTTCCCGGGGGGCAAGAGGACCTCCCGTTCTTTCGAATTAACCCGGGCGGGCGTCGCGCGACCCGGGGTGACCGCCCGGACGGGATAGCCTCGGTTCCCGGATTTTACACCCGGTTCCCGCGGGCGCGGCTAGGCCCGCCGTAAGACCCGGGACTCGCTCGTAAAAGCCTCGAGATTGGTTGTAGCGGACGCGGAAACGGCCCTCGAGCCCCGCCGCCCTTGGCGATTCCGCGTCGCGGAATCGTCCCGTTACGCCCGGGATCCCTCGGGATTAGGCCCGCGAGGGAGAGCCAGGAATTGAAATCCGCCCTACGAGGTGGTCGCCACCCCGCGAAAATCCGCGAAAACCCGCGAAAACCCTCCCCCCGCTCCCCATTCCCCATTACCGCGCCTTCCGCGCGGGAATCCCCGCTCGCGGATTCCCATCTCTCCCGGTTACCCCCCTAACTCCCCTAAGTGGTACTTATGACGCTTCGGGAGTAATTCGAAAAATCCGCCCCCTATCTCTCCGTCCCCCCCTTTTTCGAGCACCCCTCCCCCTTGCAAACTTCCAGAGGGAGTCCTTCGGGAACTCCAACTCACCGAAGTTCGGTGGAATCGCGAAGGGGCGTGGATGTAGAAAGACGGAGGGAGAGAGAGAGAGAGACAGAGAGGTAGAGGTTCAGAATGTAGCGGGAGAAGTCCCCCCCCCCGGGGGGGGGGCGCATGTAATCAGGTACGAGGGGTGCATCTCGCCCTTTCGTCTTCCAGGGCGAGAGGTGCAGTTGCAGCGGTTGCAGCGACCCCTCCCCACCCCCCCCCCCGACGGGAGGGGGGGCACCCCGGTCGGGGTAAAGCAAACCGCTGTTCGTCGTGCGCTAAAGTGTCGCGACTCCCCTTCTCCTCTGGGTGGGGCGGGGGCAAGGGGCAAGGGGCAAGGGGCGGCATCCTCGGGGAGTGCTCCCCAAGGAAAGGGGTGGACCTCGTTTCGGCGAAGCGGAACTCGTACGTATCCGTTCGGAACGAGTACTGCCGGGGCACATCCGTTCCCGAACGTGTCCGACGGCGGGAAACTCCCGCAAACTCGCCCGCCCGAGGAGCGCTCGATTTCCGCAAGCGGCGCGGCCCTACCACCCCCGGAATTTCCGCGACGCGGTCTCACCCCCTTTATGCGCGCGAGGAGGAGGATTCTGTTGGTAAAAAAAAAAAAAAAAACAAAGATCTCACCCCGCGTCGCCGAAGAGATTTCGCTCCGAATGAACAAAAAAAAAAAAAAGAAAAAGAAAGAACGAAAAGAAAAAAACAGAAGAGAGAAAAAGAAACGGAAACAAGGAAAAATGGCGATAACGAAGGGAGAAAGAGTAACGCGGCAAGTCGGCGATGCAGCGATTTCGAGTTACTCCCCTTTGGTCCCGATTCCCGAAATCCCCGGAATTTTCCCGGCGACCCGGAAACCACGCGATTTCCGCGGGGGGGGAGGGGGAGGGGGAGGGGGTGCCTTTTTTCGAAATCAAGCCGTCGCTTCTCCCGGGCTCGNGGGGGGATGGGGTCGGGGGCAGAGGGGGACGGCCTTTTTGCCCGGGAATTTTCGGTAGAAATTAGTTTATCGCCGCTCGGTCGCGCGCGCGGGGGCGAGCTTTGAAAAAACACTCCCGGGCTCGGGGGGTGTGTTCCCCCCCCCACCTTCCCTCAGATAAATTGGGTCCTGAACTTTCCCCCTTTCCCGCACCGAGTCGTCCCTTTATCTTCGTTCGAACCCCAGCTACACGGTTCCGTACCCTCTATTTCGGAATTCGCGAGTTCCCCCCCCCCCCCCCGAGTGGACTATCGATTCGCGGCGAGATCACTTCCAAGTATAGAAGCCGAATTTCCAAGTTCCGATTAAAGATTCACCGCCCCCCGTGGGAGGGTGGATCGACCGAGTCCGAAATGTACGCGACCTCTTTACCGCTTCTCTTGGTGGAGAGTTAAGTTTGGTTTGTCGGGAATTTGAAGTTTGAAGGGGGTCAGGGCACCGGGGGGGAGAAGGGGTCCGAAATTCGCCCGGCGCATGTTCCCCGTAAGGGGCGCCTCGAGGGGTCCGTCGCGTGGCCCTGGTCATTTATTCCGTATTTACCGGCGCCGCGCCGTGGGCGGGGGGTCGGGGGCTCGGAGACGGGGGCGTGGGGTGACTCCCCCCCTCTCGACGCGGCGACCGTGCGCGGCAGACTGAGGACGACGCGCGCCGGCCCCGCGACGGCGGGCGCCGCGCCGCCGGCTCGCCGCTCTCGGCGCTTCCGTTAGTGCGACCCGCGGCCGCGCGGCGGCACCACCGTACCCTCCCGTCACTCGCGCGCGAGCGCCCGACCCGCGCGGACCTCCGCGCGCCGCGCTCCGGCTGTCACCCGCTTATGGCCGAGCCGAGGGCGGGAAACGCACGCGGAAAGGGGACGGCGGAATGTCCGCGATCGAGGTTAAGGGGAGCGACGGCCCTACCGGGGCGGAAGGACCGCGAGTGCGGAACCACCCGGCCATGAGTCGCCTCGACTCGCCGCGCGTAAGGCCCCGTGCGGGGAATCTAAGAGCGAGGGAGAGAGAACGATGCGGGGACCCGTGGGCGGGAGAGAGAGGGAGAGAGGAAAATTGGCAACTTTTTTTTTTTTGAGGGAATTGCAGGGATTTACGGGGATATAAGGTTTCTAACGCCTCTCGGATTATCGTCGCGATTAATCGCGGCGGAAATCCGGCCGGGGGAAAATTATGCCCCGGGAGGAGAAATGGGTGCCTCTGACGTTTCGGCCGCGAAAAATCGCAGCGGGGTCGAAGGTCCGTCCACTAGAGGGAAGACAAATTGGGCGGATTATACGCGGACGAGGAGGCGACCGAGGGGGAGGAGTGGAGCGTGAAAAAGGGACGGAAAAAAAAAACTATGAAGGTCTGGGGGAAACTAGGGGGTCACGTGGGGATATTAATTATGGGGGAAGGGACTATCGAGAGGTTATCCTTGATTTCAGAGATTCGATCCCTAATTGGTCCCCGGGGGAGAAATATCCCCGGGATTCCCCAGGACTCCCCTAGGGATCCCTAGGGATCATCTCCGTTTCCTGCGGGATCCTTCCCCACTAATTACTCGGGCTCGATAAATCCGACCCATCGGGGGAAGTTCCCTCACTTCCGGACCTTCGGTTCCGGAACACCCGGCGTTGATCTCGCGGCCCCCTTCCCCCCCATTACCCCGCCGTCCCTCGGGACCCTGTTTTCGGGAAGAGCCGCGACTCGCGATCCCCTAGGATTTTCCGTCAGCCGCAACAGGTCGTGCGGCCGGCCGCTACGTAATTATCCGCGTACCTAGGGCCGCAGTGAATTATTCTTACGCGGCTAAGTATCTCGAATACTTTCCCTAAGGGCGGAAAATCTACGTAAATTTGTAAGCCGCGGAAAATTAATACCGGGGGGGGGGGAGACAATTCCCTTTTCCGCCATCTTGATCCGAGCCCTTCAATTTCCGACGCGAGTGCCGGTCGAGCGGAATTTTCTATTTTCCTCTCTCTGTTTGTTTTTTTTCCCCCGCACCTCGATCTGGAAAGGGCGACGGAATTCGGGCGGGGGTTAAATTGAAAATTAAATAATAAAAAAAAAAAAAAAGAAAAAAAAGAAATGGACCGCGGGGGCGGAATCGATTCCGCAAAAGCGGATCCCCGGCGAGGACGCCGATCCAAATCGAGTTACAACGGCGACGTTAAACGGGAAATCCGATTTCGGGTAGGGGGGTAGGGGAGGGGGGTTGTTTCGAGATCGCGGGTACCGGCTCCGCTCCAATTTCGAAATTGCGTTTCGCCCGCGGGCTAAGCCGCGGCCTCCGCCGAACTTCCGCGCCATCGAGCCCCGGAGACGCGGCCGAAAGGCGACGGACGAATCGCGAGGCCCCCCCCCCCCCATACCACCCCCTTTTCAATTCAGGAATTAATCCGCAGAGCGGCCAAAAAGAATCGCAAACCGACGAGGGATCCCCAGAAATTCGGGCAAAGGCTTGGCGAGAAATTCCGCGCGGAATTCCCGTCCCCGAGGCTCGGCGGAGGTTTTCTCCTCTAGGGTAGTACCCGCGGTCTCGCCCGCACCTGGCAGGTATTCCGTAGCGGTTTAATCGGCCGCTTAATTAATCTCGAGGACCAATTGGCCAATTTCACCGGGGCTGCGGCCAATGGCGAGCGGTTTCCGCCCGCGGAAGCGATACGTCGCCGATAAATCCGGCCGCGTTATTAACAGCCGGCTAATATCCGCACCGGGGGAGATTTACAGGACAAGCCCTGGCGGAGGAAACGGTCCGTCTCGGCCGTAATTGGTCCGTTCCGATGACACCGAGATCGACACTCGCGGCGTCGATCACCCCCCCGCCGGCCCGTCCCTATCTCTAAATTATGCAAATTATCCGAGAAGTACGCCTCCCGGAAATAGTCCCGGCCTCGTCGGGAATCGATCTACGGAAAGTCTGGACCCGGGACGCCCGTAGGGATAAATACGGCGTCGGTAAACCAATCAGACCCGGTCTCGCGCTTATTGCCATTGCCTAATGAGAGTGTCGGGCTAATTGTCCCTCCCGAAATGTCTACCGTCTGCCAATTACCAGCCGGTGATTGGCCAACTGGTATCGTTAGCCGGAAAATCGGGGGGAGATTTCCCGCGACTTTCCCACCACCTCTTGGGGGGGGGGGGGGCCCCTTCTGTAATTCGATGAACCGAATCCGAGAGACAAGGTGGACTCCTCGTTAAGGGCGCCCGGGAAAGCGGGGGATGAATTATTGGAAAAGCTCGGAAAATTCATGGCTCGTCGTTCGGTACCCTCCGAGGGGAGGGGAACGTTGGGAATGCGTGGAAAATGTTGCGAATGTCGGGAAAATTCATGGGCGGTTGNTAACGCGGGGAGGGGGGGGGCGTCTGCGAGAAAATCGTGGAAAAATAGGGGAAGAGAAGCGCGGAAGAATTCCCGTTTGGTAATTTCGGTACCTCGGGCATTTACGAGGGAAATCCTCGAGAGGTATTGGAAACCCTGGTAAAGGATTCCGGTATGGTAATTATAGGCACCTAGAGGGGGGGAGGGGCATCTACGAGAAAAGAGGAAAATTGGAGGAGCGCGGAAAATTCCCGACTCCTGATCGGGTGCCGTGAAAAGGGTCGCCCTGCGCGAAGGCAACGAGAAAGGGGAAAAAAGAAAAAGGGAAAAAGGAATTAGGAAAGTGCGGACACATTTTTCCGACCGACGGGTAATCCACCCCGAAAGGGTGGAAGGGTTAAGGGAATGTGAAAGTGGCATCCGAAAGCTCAATAGTTCATAAAACTTTCATTATACTAACTATATTTTATTATAACCATTATTATTATTTCCCCAAGGAAGTGCACATACGCCCAGGGTTGTTAATTCATTTTCCATCGAAGTCGGGGGCTGTTGCCCCCCTCTTCTCCTCCCCCCGATCTTTGATCTCGTCTTTCAAAGTCCCGGTAATTACTTAACTTCGAGTTCGAGCCGAAGGACCATGTTTGACGTCACTTACCTACCCCACGTTGAATCGAGACCAGTCGCGAAGCGGAGGGTTGATTTGCCCCCGTCCTCCCCCCCCCTGCGGAATTTTTCCGCGCGAGGCGTCGCCGGCCCGGGGGTTCCCGCTCAAAGGGGCACGCGTTTTCCGGACGCGAGATCCGAATTTCCCCCCTCCCGGGAAACCCGGCAGGAAGCTTCAAACTCCCAGGAGTCGAGGACGAGGTCGGCCAAGTTTCCGCAGCCTCCCGGCAATTACGGCCCCGGAATTGTCGGTTAATCGAGTTATTTTCCAGGTTACGAAATTCCCCGCCCCCTCCTGGCGGGGACGAATTTCCCGACGTTTCCCGAGCCGCCTCTCGAGCGATCCCCGGGGAGCTTCCCTCCCCTAAAGAAAGGGATATAAAAGAATCGGAGCCAATCCCTGAGACCTCCAATTTTCGAGATACCTTTATCATGAAGTACCCTCCATTATTAAATCGTCCATCCGGTTTCCCATCAAACTACTCTTTGACGGCGTCGACAAGAAAAAAGAAAAAAGAAAAAAGAAAAACCGACCGGAGCAATAAAATGAAAAAAGGGGGGGAATCCCCCTTGAAATCTCAGCCTCTCCCTGAGGCATCTTCCCGGAAACGTGGCAGGAGGTCCTTAAGGGGATTCCTCCTGGTCGCGATTCGCTCTATCGTGAGTGGGTGGGTGGGTGGGTGGGGGTTGTAGCGGGGTTATTGTTTCGCCGGAGGGCCGGTACGTGGCCAGGGTCGGTAAAACTTCGAAAAGGAGGTCGGAAAAGTCATAATTCCGGATCCTCCGCGGGATACCGGAGGGTCACCCGGGATTCGGCGAGCGGACCATTCAAAGGCGGAATTCCCTCCCCCTCCCCCGGTGGGAGGCGGTCGTTCCCTTAAGAGGTTATTGCTAAAAGGAGAGGGAGGATTTCGGGTCCGTTTAAAAGAGAATTTGGAGAAAAACCGGAAGGAACTCGAGAGTATCCGGCCAACTGTGGCCGGTGGGTGGGTGGGTGGGTGGCAGTGGGTGGGGATCGCGATCGCGGGGTGAGAAAAATTACCCGTGGGGGAGGAAAGTGGAGCACGAAAGGGGTAGTTTCTCGATGTTCGCCCCCTCCCAGCCATAAACGAAGTGCGCGCTCATCTGCATATCTCCGGGACGCGCCTGCACTTTGAATTTTTCACCCCGTGGGTGGGAAAAAGGGGGTGGAAGAAAAAAGAGCCTTACGAGCCGCGAATTCGGCGATTCCGAAATTTCGGGGTCGGACTGATAAGAAAGATTAGGCTCGTACGAAGTTTCTGCACTTGGCTGAGGGAAGTGCACAATGTTGACGTACACCTCGTTGCCTGGATCATACACAATTGTTTCGTAGGGGTGGAGAAAAAAAATCGACTTTCTCGATTAGATCGAAGTTCCCCTCGATCTGACGTTCCTTAGGATCGCAGGAATTTATTGTCGCGTATTCCTTTCGGGGAAGAAATTTTTTTTTTCCCTCTTTTTTTATTCCTCCCCCAGGGATAGACTATTTTTTCTCTTTCGATAAGGACTTTCAAAGTCTTCGACAAAGGATGCGGCCTGGACCCCGTCGCGATTTCCGCGTCGCAACCGCCGAGGACGCGTTCGTCTAAGTTAAGTGGCGGGGGCAAACGGGGGAGTGGGGGATGGGGGAGGGTCCCCCCCCGTTATTCCCAAGTTTTCCCGAGTCCTCCCACGGGACGGCTTCCCGGCGTTTCCGGAAGTGCTCGAACCTCGTTACCGCAGGTTTCCTTCGGGACCGGAGTCAGCTGGAGAAGGAGCGAGGCAGGTCCTGCCCTAGGGTGCGAGAGAGACGGTCAGACCTCTCTAACGAGGAGAAGAGAGAGACGAGAAGAGGGCCGAGGCGACACCCCGGAACCCTTTCTTTCCGCCGGGGATGATAATTCGCTGGACTTAAAGGGTCAGAAAAATCGGGCCAACCCCCTGGGACTGTAATCAATGTCCCCCGGGATGCGGAGGACCCTGGATAAGGCGTAAGAAAAAAGTGAAACTCCAGAGACAGAGCAGAGATCCCGTGCGATGTCGGGAGAGAGGAACGAGGATGCTGCTCGGAGGGGGTCGAGCTCCGGAGAGGGTTCCAAAATCTCGACCAGGAGGACCCTGGACCTCCACCGGTGGTTCGCCGTTCGCGTTAGGGAGAGGAAATAACCTCCTAGGGACTTGGAAATTATATCGGAGGGGCTCGCCCCGGAGGAGGCGGAAAAAGTCCCACGGGAAAGACGTGGGGGATGTCGCCGGAACTCGACTCGCCGATCGCGGGGCCGACTGTTGAACATTGAGAGGAGTTTATCCGCGTTATGCAGAGATATACGCAAGTTGAAGGAGTGCGAGGTTCTATGTGGACGTGCCGGGAGATAAATTGAGGTCTTGGGAGCTGAGGGAGCTTTTCTTTTTATTTTCTTCACGGGGGGATCTGTGCTGGGAACCCGGGAAATCGGGAAACTGACCCTCGCAAGATGGCGATGGTCATCTCCCCGCGCAGCAAGATCGTCACCTTGTCCCTCCTCGTCGGCATCCTGACGCTGGTCGCTCTTATCATCACCGGGGTCATCGGGATCTGGCACAGGAACGAGGACAGGTCCTCGGCACCCGGGACCAGGATGGTCAGCAGCAAGCTCCAGCAATTCACTGGATATACCGCTACCAAACACGTGAGTACACCTGGACCAGGTTGGGCGGTCAGGTGAGTCGGGAGGGGTGATAAGGAAAATTCAGGATAATCAGGGGAGAGTCGCCAGGGAAGTGAAACCCCCTTTAAATCTGTCGATTCGAATACAACACTTTTTTTTAAAGGGTATTGGACCGAACTGTCTGGGACTGTGAGTTTGACTTCGATTTGTTTATAATTATTGTACGATAACGAGAGGTGGAGTATGCCATTTGATACGATATCTAATATCATTCGACACAGCTGTTAATATAAAAAACAAACGTCGGCAACGTATGTACTTAGAAAAATCTTCTTTATCGACGTCGATCAAGTTCCTCGAGGTGTTTCACTTCACCTTAAGGGGATGTGAAAGTGGCAAAGTTCAATTGTTCATAAAACATTTCATGGAACTGGGTGTCTCAAATCGTTTCATACTTTAAACCGTGAACATGGAGACCCTAAGGTAGGTCCTGAAACTCGCGAAATTTCATTTTTTATAAACTATTTTTAAAATACCTATAAACAAATTTGAAAAGAATTGAAATTTCATGAGTCTCAGGACCTTCCTTATAGTCTCTCTATTCACGTTGTAAAGTGTCAAACTAATCGGTAAACCGAGTTGGGAGAAAAGATTTATAAACAAAACCTCTTCGACGCCACTTTGACATCACCTTAAAAGGTGTCCCGACATGAAGCATCCAGAAATTCGGACAAACAGGGGAAGGTTCGGTTCCAAGGCGTCCCCATGATCCAAGGGGATGTTCTCCAAAGAAGGGACACATTCCAGGCGCATTCCCCAAGGAGCCACCCGTTATCATCTTCCCGGTTTATCCTTGGATCCCTTGATCCCCTTTTACCCCATTCCCGGAACCACCATAAGCACCCTTTCCCCTCGAACCTTGGGGCACTGGACGTGCATATTAATAATGCCCGTGTACCCAAACTAGGGAGCCGCTAATCCGTTTACGCGTCAGGTGTTAAGCAGCTTTCAGGAAATGAACGGCGACGCCGACGACGCCGGGCGTCGCCGCGTGGCCGGCCGCGTAATCCCTGCCCCTTTCTCTTTTTTTTTTTTCTCCTTTCCCGGACGAATTGCCGGGACGGGATTTCAAAGCCAGATACTGAGGAACCGTCTCCCGTGGGAATTATTTAGGGCGGAAAAGCCGATATCCGAGAGGCCACTCCTTTTTCGGGACCCGCGGAGGAAATCCGTCCCGCGGAAAAGCGCACCTTAACCGCACCGTTTCACCTCTTAACCCTTTCCTTACCGATTCGATACGCTACGGGGGAGAATTTGTAGCGTACCGATGGACTCAACAGAGGCTTTCAAAATTTCCTTGTTACGCATCGATGGACGGTTTTACTTTACTTTATTTACGCATCTATGGGCGCTTTCAAAATTTCCTCGTAATCCACTCATGGGTTCTATGGGCGTTTTCAAAGTTATCCCGCAATTTACATCGGCGTTTATGTACGTTTTCAAAATTCCCTTGTAATGCATCGTTGGTATTTATATACGTTATGAAAATTCCTCCGTAATTCCTCGCTGGCGAGTACGAGCGCTTTGAAAAATTATTTTGCGACATACCGTCGATGCCGATGGTGTTCTAAAAAATTCCCTCCAACACACAGAGTGCCCATGGACATTAAGAAATTTTTTTTGGCACAGAAAGACGTGTTAACTAATGGAAGAAAAATTAAACTTTCGTCCCTAGGAGATAAGAGTCGAGCATCCATATCGCGTTCCTCTCTAAAAGTAGCGAAAGGGTTAACTCACCCTCGCTGACGCGTACGAGCGCTTTGAAAAATTATTTTGCGACATACCGTCGATGCCGATGGTGTTCTAAAAAATTCCCCCTAACACACAGAGTGCCCATGGACATTAAGAAATTTTTTTTGGCACAGAAAGACGTGTTAACTAATGGAAGAAAAATTAAACTTTCGTCCCTAGGAGATAAGAGTCGAGCATCCATGTCGCGTTCCTCTCTAAAAGTAGCGAGAGGGTTAATTCACCCTCCCAATCCCCATATCGATAATTGATTTGAAGTTTCGAGGGCCCCCTTGTTCAGGTCCCCTCCTATTTTTCCATTAAGTCCGCCGACCAATAAGCCATAAATATGAGACGCTCGGGAGCTTCCAAAGACGTACTGCGACACTAATAGCCGCACTCGCGGCCGCAGCGTTCCCGAAACGGAATTTACAGCCCCTCCTTGGACTTTTCCGACCCCCGGGGGCTTTTTGCCCCCGAGTCGATACCCCCCCCAATTACTCCGATCCGATCGAGACCGCGAAAGAAGCTCGGGAATTCATTTCGAGAGACGTCCCGGGGTCCCTTCGGTCCCTTTAATCGAATTCCTGGAGCCACGGGGCCATCCCGATCCCGCAGGAGTCGCGGGGGGTCCTAGGGGAAAAGTCGCATCCGCATTCCGGCCGCGTCGCGGATGCACAGTTGGCAGCCCCGCGGTCTGGCCCGGTCCTCCCAGCATCCGGGGCCATTAGTAAAAGTTACCCGGGGTCAGGGGGCACGCCTGGGTACGGACGAGGTCGCAAAGTTACGTAACGAATCGTCATTACGTACCCGGGAAGAGGTGGCGGAATTTCCGCGGCGCGTTTCGTCCGCGACTCTTCCTGTTACCCCGTTGATTCGCGGAGGGGTGCAAACGGTATGATGATGAGGACCGTTTTGGGTGGGGCAGGTGTTTCCTTTTGAGGAGGGCAAAGGGGGATTTTCCGGGGTATTAGGAAGGAACCAAAGAGGGTCTGACTTTGAAGAGGACTTTTTGGGTCCTCGCATTCATCGTGATGGGAAATAGACCATCGAATGCTGATATGGAGCAGCGGGATGACCCCCTGCCACGTGGCGGTTCAAGTTCGAGGCTTTAGTTGAAAACGCGTCATGGACGTCGAGGGTCCTTGTTGGAAATTTTCGTTAACTCTTTCAGCGCTATGGACCCATAAGTGCGTCCGACGTTTGGTCGAATATTGCTTGTACGCCTTGATGAAATTCGCCCATACGCCGAAAGGGCTGAAAGGGTTAAGGTGGGGAAAAATGTCTGGTTCCCCTGGTGACTTTTGTTTCAGACATAGAAAATATCACTTCTAGGGGTACCTATGGGTGTCTAGTCGAGGGATTAAAATTAAGCCCCGTAATTTGCAATTTTCTAAGAGGGACTTCTTGGATCCTATTCACCACGTCCTAAAATAAACCCCTCGAGTGCTGATATGAAAAGCAGCGAGATGACCCTCTGCCACGTGGCGGGCCGTCTCGCCGGAAACGTCAAGCGCCTCCACCGGCGAGCTTCGGCCTCGAGGAAAAAAAATGATTTCCACGGCCGAGGGAGGTCCCGGCTTCTCCCGGGCGGAGAGTTAGATCCGAATTCCTGGGTAGCATCGCCGTCGGGACTCGGGGCCAATATAAACCCCCGGAACTCGGAACAATTTCTAATAATCCCCGCGAGGTCGAGGCAAACGGCGGTCCGGGGAGTTGGCCGAGTTAGCCTCGGCGACACATCCGAGTTCGGTCCAGGTCCAATCACGGGTTCCAGGATGGTCGAGGAATATCGGGGAACTGCTAGGACCCCAGGTTCCCCCGGGATTCGGGGGCAGCGAGACCGCAGGAGACTCCGGTTTATCGCGACCTAGGACAACGTCGTAATAATTGCCAGGGGGGAACCTCCTAGCGTCTTCCCGAAATCCCCCCAAATGACCGCGGCATTCCCTCGGGACTCCCGATATTATCCCGAAGGCAATGCCGACCGACGACAAGCTTTATTTTCCGCCGCGGAATCGCCGGATTTTCGCGACAACGTTATCATACATGAAATATTCGGCGTGAAACTCCATGGGATCTATTGATAACGAGGGCCCCCCACCTAATCCTGGCATTCACCCGGGAATCACGGTATTCCGCATCCGGATTCGCAATGCCGATCATAAACCGTTACCCCTTTTCCCGGGCCGCATCTTCTGCGCGTCGAGCGCGGCCCGGTTTTCCGCGTTGCGGTCGCTCGTGCCGGGCCCGATAATTATGCCAATTTATTCCCGGCGAACAGGCTCCCGTTAATTTCAGTCCCGCGCTTCATACGCGCAAGCGGAATAAATTACGCGAGTACGCGCGTGTACGCTCGTACGCGCCATATGGGGAGACACAGGGCCCTCCATAAATCCGCAGCTACTCCGTACGGTCCATATCCAGGCTGCGCGTCCACGAGGAAGGTCTCAAGACCCTTAGAGGTTAGAAATGCCGGAAGGAAAGGGAAGAAATGAAAAAGGAGAAAATGAGGAAAACGGAAAAAAAAGGGGTTCCTAAGGCCCCGAAACGCGTAATGGCCGTTCGGTCGCGATCCTTTCCAGGCGAAAAGGGGTTGCACGTCGCGCACTTTCCGCAGCGTTTTCCCCGCGATCCGGGCTTTGTCTCGGGGCGAGTCTTTGTCCCTCTGAGAAGCGCCCCCAGGGGGCAATTGCACCCAGGGATCAATTATCGTCTTTGCGTGTCGCGATCCAGCCCTGCACCCCTCGGCGACATAACCTCTCAATTTTTCGCGAGTCCTCATTTGTCGGTATTTATCCTATAAATAAAGGGGCGCGCTTTCCACCTCCCTCGGGGAGTTCGAGAGGTCGATCGTAGCGAGGGTGTCGAGTCGATTCCCGGCCGACACCGGCTGGCAGCTCTAAAGGGGCCGTCACTAACTTGTCAAGCCTTGACGAGCGGTAAATTCAGAAATCAAGTCCGCCGTCACGCGAGCCCGTCAGCCATTCCGACGCATCCTCGAAGAGGAGCTTCTCCTCGAAACTGCCCGATTACTCGAATTCCCGTCACCGGTGGGTGCTATCATCCCGAGGGATGAAAACTGCCCGGTCGGATCGCGAATCGGATGCTCCCAGGCGAAGATATGAGTGTTTGAAGTCGCGAGGTGGAGCGCGTCGGGATCAGCTGATCGCGCGGCGGCCATCTTGCCACGCGGCGGCGCTTTCTCCCCGGGGCTCGTTAAGAATTCCGGGCGAACCGCGACGCGAGGCACGGATTTTCTCGTCGGCCCGTGGGAACCGGACGTCCTTCCTTTTTCCGACAGTCGTGGAAGTCGCGCTTCTCCTTCGCATAACAAGATCCTCGTACCCTGGGGAGTCGGTCACGCCCGAAAGTGGTCTTTCCCCGGCCGGGCGGGTCTTTTCGCACCCGGCCATCGAGTCTGAGTCTAATTAAGCGTGCAGCTCCCCCAGAAAAGGAGGGAGGGTCCAAAATGGCGACCCTTTTGGGACGGGAAGCGCGCCGGCCGGGCGGCTTAATTAAAACGGATTTTCTAACGAGTATCCAATAATTCCGGGGCGCAACGAGTTGCTTAACAATGCCGCCAGTGGACCAATTAACTTTTCAGGAAATCACGCGGCCATTACCGGCGCCCCGGCTGGGAAAAACAATTACTCCCGGCTCTCATGGACTTTTCATTCCCCTTGTTTGCCTCCTAATCGATTCCAGGAATCTTGCGCCTGCCGGAAAAAAAATTCCTGGAATCGAGATTCTCGCCTCCACGCCTCCGAAATCGGGTCCACCGACACGGAGTCGATAAAGCCGGAGCTTGTTGACATTGAAAGGGGGCAGGCTGCGGAAAATTGAGAAAAATCGGGAAAAAGGGGACGAATGAGGCCCGCGGAAGGGAGGTCGATTCCTGGAGCCATAAAGCGAGACAAAGCGAGGGGCCGCCCGTAACGATCGGCCCGGCTTTACGATTACGTTGGCGTAAAATCGCAGTTTAATATAAACTCGTAGATACCCGTGTATTCATTCGGGCATCCGTTTCTCCGGGAGCGACGGGAGTTGAATGCATAAAGTTAAATACCCGGAGGCATAACTCCGGGAACTGGAGGCGGGACTTAAGCCAAAGGGATTTCAGCTCTCGCGGGAACTCTTCGGGAAGTCTTCGGGAACTCCGGGTGCACCCCTCCCCTCCTCCCTCGCCTTTCCTTCTTTTCCCGCCGCGAATTTCTCTCCGACCGGGATATAAATTCGATTCCTGGAATCTAGATGGCGCGACGAGCGCCTAGACCCACGGAGGCCCTCGTTACGATACACATTACCGAATTTATTGCGCGAGAATCGGCGCAGCCCGAGCGAAAAAAAAAAGGAAGAAAAAAAATAATAAAGAACTAACAGGTTAGTTTCTCCCTCTCGGTCCATCTCGATTGGACCTGGCGGCAATCTCCCCCGCCGGTACTCGGGGGGAAATGGCCCCAGTGTCCCCGGAGATCCCGACTTGGACTTTCTTCATTAACGGGCGCTCGTTCTAATGAACTCGCGAAAACTTTCGCGTGGGATCGATGGGGGGCCGGGGGGGGGGGGCGTTTTTACAAGGACTTCCGAGGTGGGACATCCGTCGCGAAAATTACGCAGGCCTTGAGGAAGATCCCCCCGACATTTTTTCCCGTCACTGTCTTCCCCAGTTTCGCCAAAGGAGAAAGAAAGGAAAGAAAAAAAGAGGGTCGAAAAAGAGAAACAAGGGAAAAAAGATACGAAACCCGTCAAACTCCTCCAAGGGGGAACTCTACCCCGAGTGGGGGGGGGGGACCATTCTTCAGGATCCCTCGCAGAGTGAAGTCGTCCCTCTTCTTGGGGGGGGGGCAAGAAGCAGCCCCGACAAATCTCCGAAAGACGCGGCGAAGAGCCGGCAAAAAGAGACACCTCGAGAATCGTGGGNCCCCATCCCCCATCCCCCAGTAACCCCCACGAATTTCTCACGATCCATTATCTCGCGGGTCCGCCTCCGACTCCTTCCTCGGGGGGAGGGGGGAACAACTTATGTTGGCTTCATCAGGGTGCTTTTACCCGAGACTCCTTCCCCCCGCCCCATTAGCGGGGATAATCGACCCCCGTTGCACCTTTACCTGAAGCGCCCTCCACCCCGGTCAATTATTCCGCCTCGCATTCGGCGAACCCCCCCCCCCCGTTATCCCCGTCTCCGTTTTCGGGGGTCGTTGCTCTTCGAGTTGCCCCAGGTCGGGGGGGGGGTTAATGTTGCCCCCGGAAAATCCATCCGGTTCTTACGGTCTTACCCTCTCGTCTCAATTCTTCAGGACAACCACGTCGGACGAGTCGGGAATGCATAATTGCGGATTTATTTCCGCCGCATCTCTTCGGGGGGAACCCCCCCCGAAAAATTCAACGAATTTTCGGAGGTCATTTCCGGGCGGCGATTATTCAAAATCGTGGGGATTAATCGACGGGGGGTGACGAGTGGTGGCCGAATCGCCAATTCCCCCCCCCGGGCATATACATATACATATATGCGCATATATACATATATATAAATCCATACATGTATACATGTATACATTATACTTGGCGGGGAATAATCGCACCCACGTAACGAGCAACTGCCAAGTGTCGCCGGGTGTACTGAGGGTATTAGTCATTCACCCCCCCCCCATCCCCGCCCCGCGCGTCGATAATTTCCGTCCGCCTTCCTCGATCTCGATTTTCCGTAGCGTTTCTTCCGCTCAACTCCCCGGCAAAGCTCTACTCCGTGAGTCTAGGGTGGAACAATTGATGTATTAAAATGAATTCCAATTAATTCGCGCCAAGCATTTCCATCCCCCTCTCTATCTCTTTCTCTCTCTTTCTCCCTCTCGTTCTCGTTCTCTTATGAACGCTCGTCGGCCTCTCTTTACGAGGGCGGCCCATTCATAAAGAGACGAGGGGGTCTCGGCGCCACTTACAGGCGCGGGCGCGATAACTTTGTCACCCCCTAGGGGGTAATAATGCGAGCTCGCGGTGCACCCCGGCCGAATGCAGCCCCCTGCCCTCCCACCCCCCCCAAAGCCCACCCCCCGCGCTTATTATACCTACAGGTGCCGCCGCATCGGCCGCATCTGCGGATACGTGGAAGGCGACCGCGCGTGCATACCCGCCCGGGTGGAATTGCACCTGGGAATAAATGTGGGGGGGTGGGGTGGTGATGGGGTGGGGGCGGAAAATCGCCCCGGGTCGTGGCCAGCGGCCGGGCCGCAAATCCGGCCCGCGGAAACGGCGCGTCCGCGATTTGCATACGAGTGTGCACTTAAAGGCGCGACGTCGAGGGGGTGGCGAAAAGTACCCTCGAGGGGTGGGCGGGAGGGAGAGAGAGAGATGGATGGATATATAGACACATAGAGGGGGCGAATATCCCCAGGGTAGATATGACTTTGTTATTAAATATAAATGGGGGGTCGATAACCGGAAGGAAGTCATTTTTTAAAACGACGAAACGGGGGTGGGGGATCGTTCGAGAGGTTAGGAAAGCGGGAAATTCTTGAGAAACCAATGAATTTTTGGGGGGGTCGAAGGGGTATGTAACCCCTTAAGGGATCGGGAGGGTCGTTTGATAAGAGGGAAACTCCGGCCGGTGACACGTGGGCGGAAAAGGGCTTCCGCGAGGTTAAGAAGAAAAGCGCGCCCCGACGGCGCGGGCGGAAATTAAATCCCGCCGGGGGGCGGGAGGGGGCGGACACCCCCGACAAGCGCGGAAAATGACACTTTTTATCTGTTTCTCTATCCCCCCCGTTCTGTCTCGCTCTCACTCTCTCTCATTCGTATTCTCTATTTCCTCTACTCCCTTCGAAATTAACCCCTCGACGGTGGGCGGAAATCCTTCCGCGCGGGAGAAACAATTCCTCCTTGGTTTTTTCCCCCCCTTCCCCTCTTTCGTGGGTCATTTCACCCCGGGGGGAGGAGGGTCGATCCAATAATGGCGAATTTCGAGGGAAAAGGGAAAACTCCCAAGTGGAGGGGTTAAGGGCTGCGGCCGTTCCGCAGCCCTGTGTGGTGTGCTTCCCTGTACGACCGCGCCCCCGCGGTTTCCGCTTGCGGTTTCCGCCCGCGGCCCGACACAATGCCGGAGGAATAAAACCCGATCGGGCTCATTATAACTCCGCGATGATAAACCGCGCCGCGGCGCGGGTCGATATAGGGCGGGTCGCGGGAAACGCATGCGGGATCTTCGCGCCGGGCGCGGAATCCCCCCGGTGTGTGCCCCCTTGCGAGTTAAACCGACGGGGATTGCGTTTAAACGCGGAAAGCCCGTCGATGCGGAATCGATCCGCCGCGATTTCCCGGGTCCCGCGGTCGCTCGAGGTACCGCGGCTCGGCGACGGAACGCGGCCGTTCCGCGGACCTCGCGCGGCATCCCCGGCGGTTCTTTGGGGGAGGGAAAAAAAAAAAAATGAGAATTAACCGCGAGAGTCGAAACGGGAGCCGCGAGCATCCGCCTCGGCGATGCGGAATTAACGCGGCCGGGGTCTGCGCGATTTTTCGGCACACCCGCGGGTCGCATTTCCGCGGCCGATAATTCCGCGTCGCCCGGGGTTGCGGGGCCACCATAACTGCATAATTTCGAAACGAATGCACGGCGGCCCCCGCTAATGGATCCGCGTTGTTGCGACGGGATCGCGCGGCAAACAATGCGCGGAACCCCCGGCCCGCCGCGCGCACTTTATTGGGATTTCGTGAAAGCTCTCCATTTCGGTCCCGCCGAATATGATACGCCCGGCCCATTAAGCCTGCACCGATCCGCGTATCCGCAATCGGCCAGCGGATCGTTCCGCGCGTTTTTCCCGCCCGCCCTTCCCCCGCGCCCTTTCGCGACTCCTCATTTCCCGAACAAACGTCAGGTCGCGACACCCTCGCGGCTCCGAAAAAACGGTGAAAAAAAAAAAAGAAGAAACACTATTCGACTACCGTGTTTCACATTTTCGTTTCACTCAGTCTCCGCACAGTCCCCCCCACGAGTGTATTCCGATTCATTCCCCCCTCCGCTATACCCCTTCCCCGCACTTCGCGCTTGAAATTACACCCCCCTAATACCGTCAAACGCAAAGAAAAAAAAAAAAAAAAAAACGCAGCGAAACCGCCGCATACCTTCCGGTATGATTCCTCCCCTTGCACCGTCCCATTGAAATTCCCTCCGCAAGATGCAACGATCCTGCACAGCAGACAAACGAGGAGGAGTGCACCACTTGAGCGAAACGAAGATACGAAACACATCGGTTTCACCGATTGTTTCCCAGGCGTTTCACCCTTTCGTTTCACCTGAACCCCGAAACGACGAAATCGCGCTGGCGTGAGGGAAGTTTCATTAAACGAAAAAAATAAAAAAATAATAAAAAAAATAAAAAAAAACCATTTCGCCCAGAAACCGTAGCCCTGGGGAATAGAGTGCACCTCGTGTTCCCCTCCACTAGTGCTTTCCGAAACGGGGAATTTTCGAAAACGCCGCGTGCGCCCAACGGCGGTAAACAACCGGGAAGGAAAAGAAGTGACCCCGGGGTTTCTCCGCGCCCAGAAGTGGAGGCAGAGAGAGGGCAAAGAGGAGAAGAAAGAGAGGGAAAGAGCCGCACGCGGTGCAAGACCCTCCACCTTCAGTGGAGAGGCCGAATGCACTTTCTGCCCAATGACCGCGCGTTTCTTCCGTCGGAAGGAACGGCTCCGCTTGCGTGAGTGCACGCGTGTATGCATGTTAAGAGGGGGGCAAAAGGGGGGAATAGATGGATCGGCTCTGCCAGGTGTTCCGGCATTATTGCCGGCGATCGATCGCACTCGGCGACGCGGCTGGGCCGCGTTTCGGCGGGGTATAATATTTTTTTTTTCCCGCTCTTTTTATATATTCCCCTTTCCCCCCCTTTTCGAAATACACTCCATCACTCGTTTTCTCTCTGTCGCGCGCGTGCTTCGCTTCCGGTCCACTCGAAGCCTCTGGGGGGTTTAAATATAAACGGCGATTAAGTCACCTAGAGCAGGTGCGGCCGGAGAGCTTCGGGAGGTTTTGGACGATGCGTAGAAAGAAGTAAAAAAAGAAAAAAGATGAAGGAAAAATGGGGAAAAAATGGCAAAAAATTCGACGAGTTCGAAAAATGTCATCCCCGGATTTTTGAATGGCATATTTACGTTTTCGGGAGGGGGGTTGCGGAAAATATACGAAATTCGGGGCCAGCGCTGCACTGGGCTTGGTTTTCGGCGCAGGGAACGGGAGTGCCTTTTTCCCTCTCGCTTTTTCGTCCCCCCCCCCTATATTTTTTCCTTCCCATTTCCTTTTTTCTCCCCGTGGAAAAAGCACTCCCTCGTTTTCTGGCCTCCACTTCGTTTGGAGGGCTCCGTGCCGGAGAGAGGGGAGGAAGAGCGCGGCCGCGATGCCGGTTTAAGTATAAACCGCGATCGGGACGGCCGACTTCGAGGTGGAAAACATGAATGAAAAGTTTCACCGAGGGCTGTCGGAAAATTCAGGCGTTTCCCCCTCATATCCGAGCACCGTTCCCCCATGGAGCGCCTTTCGAGAAATTCGCCCAGTTCCGTGGAAAAAAAAAAAAAGAAGAAGAAATGCGACATCTCATTGGGGTCGACCGGGTGCCTTCCCGGTCTTTACTCGGGGAGCTCGAGGGGAACGCGTGAATTTATTTTGAATTTTCGGGGACGGTGTAATCCAATGTCTGGGTGTCTTTGGAAATTCGAGGTCCCGGGACCTATTGAGGCTTTCTTTAAGCCGCGTGCATAATGAAGGGCTCGACATTGTGGAGGGACCCAAAGAGCCCGTGCATAAGTGATTCCGCCCCACCGCTCGTTTCTCTCCTTTTCTCCTATTTGGCTCTCCTGACCTGCGAACACGCCTTAAGACACACTCTTCCTCCTAAGGTAGACAGGGCTCGGCAGTCTGGCGAGATATCTCGAAGTGGCCGATCGATCTCTCGCGCCATCGCCGTGAAAGGACTCCCCCGTAGAGTCGTTTTTAATAATCGCCTTCCTCCCCCATTTCGCGAAACACTCTCGACGCGCAAATGGCGGGTTAAAGGAAAAAAGAAGAAGAAAAAAAAGAAAAATTGATAATCGACGACCCGCCGTGTAACTCGAATCCGACGGTCTCGATTAATCGACCAGCGGAGGATTTAAAGAGAGCTCGCGATGCGAGGAAAAGTAATATCGTCCCGCAATAAATGAAATCCGAGGGGGTGAGGGGGTCCACTCGATGGTAAATCGTCCCCTCGACGGGGGGGGGAGAGCTCGTCTAAACTGAATTAAAAGAATCCATACTCCCGAAAGTCGGTCACACGTAAGTTCCCCTCTTTAAAATTTAATATCTGCTCCCGGAGACTTAGGGTATACTTAAAACGCCGCGGTAACTCGGGGGAGAGTTCCGAGTACTTAGTCGGGTCTTTAATATCGATTATAAACGCCGTAAGACTTCCCGGATGACGAGAATACCCATTCCCGATGAAATCACCAAATCCGAGGGGATTTGGATGAATTATTTTGAGGATCGATTAGGAGTCCTCGATATCGATTGTAAAGTCACGAGACTTCGAGACCTCTTAACCCATTCAACACGGAGCCATTTCGACATATGGGCGAAATTCGTCTGACCGTGCAGGCAATATTGGACCAAACGTCGGGCGCCTTTAGGCGGTCTTAGTAGCGAAAGAGCTAATGAGATGACGATTTCGGTTAATTGTTTCGACTGTCAATTGACCGTGGCAAAAAATACTTCCACCTGGAAACTCTCGCATGTTCGAGTCGAACTAAACGAGAATCTTTGCCGATTCTTATCGGACATCGATCAGCTGATATCGCGGTGTCCTTAATCGCGCCTAAGTACACCAGCGACGGGTTCCGCTCAGCCCGACTCCGATTGAGACCTCGATCGGTTCGATCGATCGATCAGGTGATCGATTAATCCCGGCGGCCCGAGCTGGCTTCGAGGAGCGGATAAAGTTTCACCGGTGCGCGTTTTTCTGCCCTCTGATAATACCGGCCAAACCCACTTATATACGGTGAGGTCGGGCCCCCACGTCTTCCGTGAGTGGGAGAGAGAGGGAGCCATCGGCCGCCGGGCGAGTGCGAGAAGGACGGAGCGAGGGTCCCGTCCTGAGAGACTGAAAAAGTGAATGATAAATATTAAAAGGCAAACGGCTCGGATCTCGAGGAACACGTTGTCAGCTCGGTCCCGGACTTACGTACCCTGAATTCAGGGATTAATTCGAGGGCTCCTCTCGTCTTCCTTCGGCGAAACAGGGGGCGAATTTAAATCGAAGAAAACGAGCGATAAGAGAGACCCCCGATAAAAAAAAATAGAGAAGAGAAGTGAGATTTCTTTGAAGAATGCTCATTTGGATCTGGTGAAACCGTTTCGATGGAAGGAACACAGAATTTCTCCCAGAGAAATATTCTGGGGAATTACAACGTCCCGGGAATTTATTTGTAACTATGCTTAATAACAGTTTAATTGTAACGAATAACTCGGGGAAGTATTTCATTCGACGGCTTGTTGGGTATGAAAGCATTATTGCCTTTCGTTGGACTGAGAAATGAAAATGCCCGAATAAAGGAATCCGTTCTTTCCCCCCAAGGAAATTATTTCTCTGATTGGGGTTGAAGTAATGTGACGTTACGGTCTTGACTTTCTTCCTTTATTAATTTAAGGAGTCCGACATTTTTGCAGCCGAGGGTACGTTTCTTTGATTTCATGCCGCAAGTTTCATGAACTCCGGTCAAAGGAATAATTTCTTTGAAAGAGGGCAATTCCTTTTTTTTTGTTTTTTTTTTAGCTCACCGCGAAAGGGACGAGTTTCCGGCCGAGCCGGGACCTCTCACTTTGTTTAACTTAAGAGAGGGGAATACATGATTACAGGGGCTAAAGAAGGGGAAGAGGGGAGATCCCGAGGGAATCTGGCCGGCAAAAAGCGAAGCCGGGATCGAGCGTCCACGTAAAACATCCCGTCAGCACGCGCCGGGAATTAAGAACTCCCTGGAGGGAAAAGTTATCCTCAAAGGGGGGAATCTCCCATTCCCGATTTTTTAACCGACTCCCAGTGTATCACAGGAGGACGAGAAATCCCTTAGAGGAATAGAAGAAACACCGGGAGGCCCCTACGAAATATAATTATTTAAACATTACCCAGAAAGGGGAGAAAAGTCGACCTAGTGCGCGTCGAGACGCCCCGAGAAAGAAAGATTTCATTTGAGCCACTGAGATCTTTTGTCAATTTAAAGAATAATTATTTTACCGGAATAAACATAAAATTAATTGTCGCGATTCCGCGGAAACTTTGCGTCCAATTTTACTCCAGTTAAATACATTTTTTCCGAATTATTAAAGTACTTCTTTGGTTCAATGACATTTTTTTTATTTGTACTGAGTCGAGATTAATGGTTAAATTAATTCTTAAATATTCCAGAAATAGGATAATACCGCGGCAGGGGGAACTCCTGAATCTTGGCTCATCCAGGATCGTGCTAGAGTGATTGACGATCGATCTTGTCGATCTATACTATCGAAAGTCGCGATTTGCCTCCCAGGGCCGGACGAGTACCATGACCTATCTCATCATCCGGATGTTGCTCTACTATCTAATCGTTATCTCTTCGAAGGGCCTGCTCCAGACTCTAAAGCTCTTCTCAGGACATCCGCAGGACCTGGTGAGATGCAGCCCCGACTTCGACGTGAGTATCGGATTTCCGATCGATGATCTTGGGATCGATCGATCGGCAATATCTAAAGACGACGATGATACAAAAAAATCGCGATTTCCACGGTTTTCAAGGCCCGACAATTCAAGTCCAGAAATGAAATCGTTCATGCCAATTACGTATTTCAAGGCTTAAACCTCTCTCTGTACTTTGATAACGATAACCGCGCAATGAATATTAATTAATATTTTTTTTTTCTTCTTCTTTTTACTTATTACCTCAAGGGCTGCGTTTCGACCTCACGGTTGACCTATACTTGGTTAAATGCATTTCCCTAGGTTGAACTTGCGCAAGGAAGCTCGAATTTGGGGAACATACTCCATCTCTAATTAAATCCCCCAGACCTGACAGATATTAATATATCAAAATTATTGTCCTCGAAATTCAGAGCGCGCTAAGAAAGGATATACGTACATAATGTGGTCATGAAGGGGAAACAATTTAACTTGAAAACCGAAATGTCGAATTTCAAACTGGCCAAGATAAACAATTTCATTCGAGAACGAATTCTCAAATGTCGAACATGAAACAATTTCATTAGAATTGAAATTTTTCTCAGGTAATAATCGCCGTTCAAAAAAATCTTTTCTGAACAATCTGACAATATAAAAGATCCTAAGAGGTGCCTGCCCCTTTAAATTGGAGGGTCGGATCAATATCCATAATTTGGACATTAAGAAAAAATATGTTAGTTCGAGAAATTTTGTGAAATTTCGAAGACAAAAAATCGTCGGTGGCAATTTTTTTTATTAGAAAATCGAAAAAGGTGCCTACCAATTTTCTTCCATCTCATCTGTGTTAAGTTATTCGAAAATAATTTTTCGAATAACCTGATAACACAGATAATCGAAAAAGGTGCCTACCAATTTTCTGCCATCTCACCTGTGTTATCAGGTTATTCGAAAATGATTTTTTTAATAACCTGATAACACAGAAAATCGAAAAAGGTGCCTACCAATTTTTTTCCATCTCACCTATGTTATCAGGTTATTCGAAAATTATTTTTTTAATAACCCGATAACACAGAAAATCGAAAAAGGTGCCTACCAATTTTCTTCCATCTCACCTGTGTTATCAGGTTATACGAAAATAATTTTTCGAATAACCCGATAACACAGAAAATCGATAAAGGTGCCTATCAATTTTCTTCCATCTCACCTGTCGATTGTCACCAAGAAAAGGATAGGAAATCGCGTCTGAGGGACTCGTCTCGAGAATCTGCGAAACGGCGAGAGGTGCCCTCCTCGGAGTCGGGATAACAATTCTCGCAATTATAATTGGAGGGTCGGATTAATAGAGTAGGACCTAGAGGGGATGAAGGAGAGGAGGAGGGCACCAACGCCCCACAGAGTGGATCTCCACTTGGCGGAGCCGAACTTCGGTATAAAGAGGAGAAACGTTTCCAGTGGCCGTAGAGTTGGTCGGAAAGTCTCCGGCGTGTAACGACAGTCGTTGTACGTACCTGCAAGTACGCGTCCCAGTTAACGCTCGTTACACGACCCGACGACATCGGGCCCGAACAAATGACACGAGAGAATTTAATTGAATATCCGCGAGATAATTGTCGAGCTCGGAAAAGAGCTTTTCTTCTCGGATCCCACCTTCCTCCCCCTATCCCTGGTCCTGACCTCTCCCCCTTCCCGACCCCTCCACCCACAACCTCTGCAAGTACATCAACTTTACACCTACATGCATCTTGCCCTTAGAGGAGCACTTGGCGGATCAATCGAGGAGCTCTCCCGGGAACAATGGAATTAAATGGCCTTTGCCCGCAGTATCTCCATGCTACAGGCGGAGATATATATTTTGTTTAATCGGAGGGCTCGTTCCCTCAGGAGAACATCAATTTTAATCCTGGACGTCGATTTAAATCACCGAAACCTCGGGATTTTAAGGCCAATTGTCAGTTGTTCCCGAGTCACATTGATTATCATATGAAATCGGAGGCACTCGGTACTCGAAGAAGGAAATCAAGCATTTTAATGCTGGAAATTGCTGGAAATCGCTGAAAATCACCGAAACATTGTCCGGCTTTTAAGGCCAATTGTCAGTTGTTCCCGAATCACATTGTTTATGATATGAAATCCAAGGCATTCGGTTCTCAATGACGGAAATAATGAAATTTAATGCCGGAGATCACGTAGCAATTTCTGGAAATTGCTGGAAATCACGGAAACATTGACGGAATTCAAAGGCCAATTATCAATTGTTACCGAATCACATTGTTCATCATATGAAATCGAAGGCATTCGGTTCCCAAAGAAGGAAATAATGAAATTTAATGCCGGAGATCACGTAGCAATTTCTGGAAATTGCTGGAAATCACGGAAACATTGACGGAATTCAAAGGCCAATTATCAATTGTTACCGAATCACATTATTTATCATATGAAATCCAAAGCATTCGGTTCTCAATGAAGGAAATAATGAAATTTAATGCCAGAGGTCACGTAGCAATTGCTGGAAATTGCTGGAAATCACTGGAAATCACGGAAACATCGACGGAATTCAAAGGCCAATTATCAATTGTTACCGAATCACATTGTTCATCATATGAAATCGAAGGCATTCAGTTCTCAAAGAAGGAAATTACGAATTTTAATGCCGGAAATCGCGTAGCAATTGCTGGAAATTGCAGAAAATTGCTGGAAAATTGCTGGAAATCGTTGGAATTTCAAGGTCGATCGTCCCTCGTTACCGAATCCCATAGTCCTTTATCATCGAATCCCAAAAGCAGTCGGTTCCCAAAGCGACAATTATCTTCCCCGTTTTCCTGCCTATCCGTCCTCAAGGTGGAACGAAGAAAGAAGAGGAGAAAAGAGAACGTCCCGAGTATCCCACAGGACGGCATAAAAAAAAAAAAATCGCCCGCCAGAGTGGCGAGGAGCAAGTCGAATTTCGGAAACTCGTTCGAAAGGAGATCCCGGCCCGCTTTCGGGCTCCCCGGTTCCCTCGGGATAGAAGGGGTCCGTCGGATAAAAAGCGTCGGGATTTTGTCCGGGTTACGTCGGTTAAAATGGCGGCCCCGCGGTCGACGCAATTACAGGTGACATCTCGATGGCAAAGAAGAGAGTACTCTGTCTCTCCCTCTGCCACGCTTTATCGAATCTCGGCCCGGGCGGGGCTTTGATGTGGTTCGATCGCGACTCGATCGCGTAAATGGGCACGTGGAGGTATGTACGAGTACCCGGTCCCCGTACATACACGTACATACATACACACCGAAGTACATACATACTCCGACGCAAATAGCTCGGTCTCGCTTCCTCCTAGTTCAAACAGCGATGTGCAGGCGAGTGCAAGTGCATACAGGTGCATCAGGCTATATACACACATATATATATATATATATATACACATACACCTGTCCAAATCGATCGGCCATCGATCCCCGATCGGCCATCGATTAACATCCGACTGAATTTGCTCTCCTCCCCCTTTACCCCCGGGACTCCTTTCCGCCCGGACTTTTCCCTTCCGGCGGAAACCGCGCGCGGAAAAGGGGTCGGCTCGGAGGACCATCGGGAAAAGGAAGAGAAAGAAAAAGAAAGGGAAATACCTTTCGATCCTCTTTCGCGAGGACTCGCCGTTTGCAAATTTACGAGTGTCCGGTGTCCCCCCAGGGGTGGTGGAGGTAGGGAGGCGGGGGTCGAAAAAAGACGAGGGAGAGGGAAAACAAATAATAAGGACTCTCTATCCGGAAGGGGGGGAGGATATAAAAAGGCGATAGGGTCCCGAATCCCTCCGCGGGTCCTGCGAGAGGATGAGAGCCGTTAATCAAGCGACCCGCCCTGGAGTTTGCTCGCAGTCCGGCTTGTCGATTAACGGAAGTGAGATATACGACCTGCACCTGGGACAGGTGATCGTTAGGGATTTTCAATCGTTTTTGGACCTTCCCCCTCCTCCTGTCCCTCCTCCTCGCGATTTACGACACCACTCGTTATTCCGCTAATGCCGAATTTAATGCCCGCGGCCGCGATCCAATTACTTTACGGGCACCCGAATCGGCGCGGAATCACCGCGGATTGTAAGAAGGGGGAGGAAGACGAAGAGGAAAGGTACAGAGAGAGAGAGAGAGAAAGAGGGGATGACACCGAGAGGTGCACCGGGGAAATAGAAAAGTGTACGGCAAAGATACGGAAAATGCGGAATCGCAGAAAAGTGAGGAATTAAGGAGGAGGATGAAAGAAAACCGGAGGAAGAATGAAAGATAACAGGGGGACCTCACGAAATTTCCGGTGGAGGAACAGAAATTAATTTCAGCAGGTGCTTCGCAATCTCGAAAATGAGGATTTTCACACTTTTCAGATCGCTGGAGACTCGGAATTTTTTTCCACCGTCAAGGACCACTCCCGTCGGTTCCAAAAAATTCCGAACATAAGTACAATCCACAGTGTACTTACACAAATTAATTGAACCCACTGCCGTAACCCTAAGCCATGGAGAAAAAATCTTGAAGAGGTCCCGAATGTATCAGGAATCTTACGGACCTCGCGCAGGCGGGGGCGTTCCGTCCCACGTGATAAATTAGTTAATTGGGGAAGGAATTGGCAACAAAGGAGCAATAAGTAAAATTCCGTATGTTTCGTTTGCATATGCTAAAGTGGTAGGAGAGCTGGTTAAAAGACGTGTCAAAAAGGACGGAGGTGTCGCCGCTCGTAGGGAGGGCACAATTAAAAGCGAGAGAGAGAAAGAGGGGGACAGAAAAGGGAAGAAAACCGCACGGGAAAATAAAGAAAATGGCGAAAGGAGGAAACCGAAGGGTAGGCAACGAAGTGGACGGGTCAACTTGGAAACTAGTTACCCCAATTAACCGCGGAATCCGTAATTCCGCTTCGCTAGATGTTACCTCCCTCTCGAAGTCGTGGTAAAACGGGGGCTGGGGGGTGGACGGGGGAGGGGAAAGGGAAGAATGAATTAAAAGAAAGGGTAAGAAACAAGGAGACGGGGTGTTTCCGCCCTGTAGAATGGGCCGAGCGTTGCGCGAAACCGAGGCGATGAATTTCTAATTAAGTCCCCCGGGTTGTCGGCGTTATATTAATGACTCGCCATTTTTCCCCGGCCGTGGGTCAGGGCTAGAGAAAGAGAGAAAGAAACGCAGGGAAGGGGGGAGAGAGAAATAAAAAATTAGCGAACAATGGAAAACAATACCGGAGAAACTCGCCTGGCGACGCGAAAAGGGGTTCCCCTCTGCGTTCCTCGCCCTCTCGCCATATTTCCCTTTTTCCCAAGTAACGCGATTTTCCCTCTCTCTCTCTCTCTCTCTCTCTTTCTTTCTCTCCTCCCATGAAGATTCGCGATTTTTTACCGCGCCATTCCACGATCGGCGAAATTCTATCTATAAATATGAACAGCTGTTCCCTTTGGAACATTGCCATTTCTTCACGACGAGTGTACCTGTCAAAAACAGCTGATCGGTCGATTCCTCGCGCCACCTGCGGGAGGAAAATCGAAACAACGAATGCGAGTCCAGAGACAAGGGATACATGAATAGGAAAAATGAACACAAAAATAGAAAAAAAAGTCCAAGAAACTTCCGTGAGAAAAAAAAAAGAAAAGAAAAGAAATGAAAAATTTCCGCGGAATCACGGAATTTCGGAAACCCTCCGTCCGATATATCTCGGGGCCGATAAGGGGATCGAACGAGCCCCGCGCGAATTACCTGTAATCCCGGAGCCCCGGAGGATGCCCGGGGTCCTAATAACGATAATTCGACTCGGGACCGCGGCCATTCCGCGGCGGAACGGCCGGCCAACTCGGATCCCCTCTTCGCGAGCAGCGATCGGTATATCTCGAGGCGTGGGCGAGAAGATTACACGGTTGGGGGCGTAATTTACGCGATTTACGTAATTGCACGACAGAGGGGGGGGGGGTGACCCCCAGGAGGGTCACCAAATTCGAGGGAGTCTGAGATTTCGGTACCGCCCGAGGGCATCGAGTTTCTCTTCTTATCATTTTTTCTTTCCTTTTTTTCTTACTCTAATCGCGAAGAGAATCTCTCTCCAGGGGGAGGATGAAAGGGGGGAAATAAGGAGGGAAAGGAGGGAATCCTCGCGACGGGACGCGAAATTGCGGGGATGACAACGCCTCGGAGGATCCAGGACGAGCAGGGGGGGGCTCGGGGGGAAACGGAACGAATTTTAATGATTCCCAGGGGGGTCCCGATCCTTAGAGATCGCGGGACCCTCGTTACGAAGTCCTCGTTACAATTTCCATCATGGGGCTAAAGGGGGCGGCGAGGGGGGGCCCGAGTTAATTTCATGGAACGTTAAGTGCGGGGGGAACGAGATACGGGGGGAGGGGGCCCAAAGTAATGGGGTACGACCTCCTCCTCGTTCGCCCCCCGAAAAGTGTCGGACGAGGAACGACCGCATCTACTGGACTCTATTGGTGTGAGAAAGAGGTTGAAAGGAGGAGATAAAAAAGAAAAGGGGGAAAGAGAGAGACCCAGGAGAAGAATGACGGACAGCGGGGATGGGGCACGGGGGGAATGGGGGGGTCCTGGAAATCCGAAATTCGGAGCAAGGATTAACGTCGTCCACGCTACGAGTCCTGGAATTTATCCCTGGAATTTATTCCCCAGGGAGAGAGGAGGCAATCTCGTGGTATGAACCTCCCCCCACATTTTGTCTCGCTTTCAACCCTTTCGCCCCTCACAGGGGGAGAGATCGAGGGGATGTCACACCTATGTCGATTTTCCTCGATTTTCCGAGGCGACGCGGCTCGAGATGGACCTTCGGTATCATTTCTCCGGTGGAGAGAGAAAGGAAGATATTCTTCTCCTCCTCGCTCGCCCGGGGTCCGGGTGAAGGAGGAATGAAGAAAAAAAGAAAAGAAAAGGAACGTGAAAAATGGAGAAAATGGAAATAAGGGCGAGGAGGGCGCACGCGTCCATCTCGGCCACGTGGGGCGCGGTCCTCTTACAGTCCCTTTCTCTCTCCCCCTAGTTCCGTCCCCGATTTCGCCTCTCTTTTTAGTTCTCCTACCCTGAGAAAGGAGAACTGCCATCGAAGAGTAATTCCATTCGACTCGAATTAATCGTACGCCATGTTTCCTCGGAATTGTGACGACCCATTTGAGCTCATTAGAGTGGAATAATTATTCCGTCGGGATGTTTCGTTAAAGAAGAATGAGAAAAAAAAAAAAAAAAAAGGAAAAAATGTCACCGAGTCAACGAAATAATTTGGCAATTTGTGTGGATTAATGTATTCCACTCGTATGACCTCGAAATTGTGACAATTTATCCCGTCGAATTGGCGAGAAACATTTCTTTCTACACAGTCCGAAGAAATATCTTAATAATTTCTTCGTTGTTACCGTTCAAAGAGATATCTCTCGTGGCAAGTGAAGTCCCTTTTCTCGTTTTCTCATTTTCTCCGTGTACCTTCCCTCCTGAATTTTGTCTCTCTTTTTAGTTCTTTCCAGGGGAGGACGGCTCGGGCGATTACGGGCCGATCGACGTAGACCTGACAAAGACAGACGTGAGTCAAACCTCAGAAATTCGAGCTTGCCTTCGCTCTCTTCCTCTCTCTCCCTCTTTCTCTTTGTCTCTTGCTCACTCTCTCCTACTTCTCTGGACACCTTAACCACGCAGCTCGCAAATGACCCCGGAATGTCGCCTCTGACACGCCATGGCCGAATTAACCCCCGGGCCGAATTAACCCTCCGGGTAGAATTAAACCTGTCCGTGTATACTAACCCCACGGCGTGTAAACGCGGGGGCACAATATTTGCCCCCGACTCGACTCGTGAAATCGTAATCGGCCGATTTTGGAAACCAGAGAGAGAGAGGGAGTTTCCTCCAAAACCGGCGAAAAGTAGTTCGACTTCTCCGAGAAAAAGAAAAAATCACTAAACCGACGAAATTGTATGGAAGAAAAAATATTTTATTCATTCCAAACATTATCCGACACGGATAAACACAAACAAGCTGTGATATTTCCAAAGAAAAGAGAGAGAGAGATAGTTTTCTTGAAAATCGGCGAAAAGTTGTTCGCCTGTGCCGAGAAAAAAAAAAATCACTAAACCGAGGAAATTATAAAAAAAAATATATATATTTTATTAATTCCAAACATAATTATCCGACGCGGATAAACTGAAATAAACTGTGATATTTCCAAAGAAACGTCGTATTCAATTTATCCACGTTTAAGTGGAATAATTAATCCTTCGAATTGACAACGAGTATTTCGTCGGCACTGTTCAGAGAGATATAAACAATTCTAAAGAAACAAATGTAATTTTCTCGGCATCGGTTCGATGATAATTCTCGTCTCAGGGTGGATTATCAAAATCGCGCCGCGATTCGACAGGATGCACCGAGCGATGCACCGAGCCCCGTCCCTGATAACAATTTCAAAGCGGCGCCGACGAATCGATAAGGCTCGATCGCTGTCTAAAAAATCTGCCGCCATCTAGTCCTGGTGGTGGATTCAGGAAATGTCTCAGGAGTAGACAGGAATAATCGATAAACCAAAGATAACAGAGCAATCGCATAAACGGCGCGGCTCCTGCGGTGCATTTCCAAGGTGCATGTGCAGCCTGGCGGTCGCTTTCATCTCCCCGGTGGTTTATTATGAAAATTAATCCAACAAGGACTATTCGCAATAAAAAGTAGGTACAATGGTTATCAGGAAGGTTAGTGTAACGATAAAAGTGCAACAATTGTTGCGAAATAGATTAAATTCGAAATATGCCGGGCCCCGATGCATCGAGCTCTCGGTGCATCGCATCGCATTTATTTATCCGCAAATCTCGCCGCGCGGGAGGGCCGCCTAAACAACGCGCCGGGCGAGCAATAATTAATGGGTCCGGTGTCGATCAATTGTCCAAATAACCGGAGCCCACCGAGTGCTGCAAATGACGCGCGTTTCCGTCCGATGCAGTTTGCAACGTGCCGCCCGCCGCGGAAATGCATCGGCGCGGCTCCTGCTGGGGAGGTTATCAACATTCGAAGGACCTCGACAAATCGCGACACGTTATCAAAATTTGAAACTCAAGAAAAAAAGGGACAGTTGAGACTAAGATTACTAGAAAATTATGATTACTGATATCTGGCTGAATGCATTATCTTAAAGATGCCGCCCGCCATGGAAATGCATCGGTGCAACCCTCGTGGGGAGGTTTTCAAAATTCGAAGGACCTCGACAAATGGTGACACGTTTTCAAAATCGAACATTAAAAAAGAAGGCAGTTAAGGCTAAAATTTCTAAAAAATTATGATTACTGATATCTGGCTGAATGCATTATCTTAAAGATGCCGCCCGCCGCGGAAATGCATCGGTGCAACCCTCGTGGGGAGGTTTTCAAAATTCGAAGGACCTCGACAAATGGTGACACGTTTTCAAAATCAAAAAGAAGGCAGTTAAGGCTAAAATTTCTAAAAAATTATGATTACTGATATCTGGCTGAATGCATTATCTTAAAGATACTGCCCGCCGCGGAAATGCATCGGTGCAACCCTCGTGGGGAAGTTTCCAAAAATCGAAGGACCTCGACAAATCGCGACAATCTCCGGTACGATTCCCTTCGTTCCTCCGTGGGAATGAAGGGGAATAAAAAACATAAAATGAAAAAGAAAGGAAAGCGGAGCAGGAAGGGCGCAAAAATCGGGGATAACGGAGCGGTCTTCCGAGGACCGCACTTCCGGTCTTAATCGCTCCGAAAGGATGTGGTAGAGAAAACCCTGAGAAATGGTGCCCACCGGAGTACCATTTTTCTCGAAGATAGCCCCATTTCCCACGGTAGTTCCCTCCCCCCCTAACCGCCCACAAGTAGGGGACCGGCGACCCCCCACGAAGGAGGGATGTTAATAAATGACTTAGCGACGGATAATAATTAACGGGCCGAGGATTCCCCGATAAATTCCCCTAGGTCCTAATGAATTCCCCTAGGAGGAGAAAAGGACGAAGGTCCTTCCCAAAGAGCCCCCGCGAAATTGGGCGTCGTCCTAGATTACGTACGAGGGGTGCGTCGACATCCTGCCGGTGAAAAAAAGAACCCCAAATGAATCCCATTCCTGGAGTTTCTTCTTCCATTGTTTATTAATTTTTTATCTTCCCTCGGTTTCGAATCTGCAACTTGGTGAGGCATCCGAGCCAAAGAAATATCTCACAGACTCGGAGAATAATTATTTCACTCGAATTAACTTGAATAAATCGGACGCATGACGTTTCCTCGGAGTTGCGAAGATTGTTTACTCGAATCAGCTGATCGCTCTTTGAATTTGAATATACTTCATCGATGCCATTTAAATGAATTTATATCTTTAATTGGACGGATCTCCTTTTTCTGAGAGGAAGTGGGGGGTTACTCCTGGAGTGACAGTAAACCGGGAATTTCGGGAATCTCGCCAACGACAAGGGAAGCCGGCGACGCCGAGGGGTTATCCTCGATTATCGGGAATTAATTACCCCGGGAGGGAAGAGAGATTCCGGGGGATTCCGCCCCGCGGAATCCGCGACTCGGAAACGAGTGCGAAATGTAATAGCGAGGACGGGACGCGTTATCGCCCAATTGTCCCGGTTTAATTACACCCCTGTCCCCCGGGAACTACGGCCCCGGTTAATTAGATGCCGCGGAAAACCATGGAGATTTAATCGCGCCCGTCGACGTTTTAATCCGTCCGGCGAAACGGGAGAGCCGCAGCGGAAGCTCCGCACGTGAGGAAAAACGCCTTCTCCAGGCATCCCCGGAAGAGAATAGTAATAAAAAATAAAAAAAGAAATAAGGAAAAAAAATTAACCGTGGGTCCCTTACTTCGCCCCAAGTGAAATTTCTCACGTCAGAGTAATCCGCGAGTAAGTACGTTAAGAAGAGCCTATCTAAATCTGAAACATATATTTTTTTCATATTTAATCACCCCTGTATACACATATCTTCGCGTCTAAACAATATACCGAGAAAAAGAAATTCATCGAACCAATTTAATTCAAAGAATAATTGTTTCACTTAATCAAGCTCTAATCAATTGTCATAATTTCCAGGAGACGTCGCGTTCGATTTGTTCGAATTCGAGCGAAGTGATTATCCTTCGAATTAACAAGATTTCTCAGGTTCGATGGGGATTTTTATCCTCAGGGTATATAAGAATAATTTCCCAGATATTAACTGAAGAAATGGTAGTTGCAGGTATTACTCCTTTCAGGGATTGTTACGCAGTTCCCCTAGCCTAGTGGGAAAGTTTGACCGTATTTTTCCCCATTTCGGCGATGTGCCAAAATTTTCTCCAGGTTCCTTGTAAGGGGTCCCGGAAAGGGAAGTCGTCCCAGGAGAAAAAGGGGATGAAAAGTCGTTCCCGGATCGACGAAGTCAGGACTCGTCAGGGTGTGGATGCAGGATAGGGTTAATTTGACCGGGTTTCCGGTCGGAACGAGCTCGATTCCGCCTTTCGCCCTCCTGGAGCTCGTTCCACCGGAAGCGGGACCACCTCTAATTATCGCCTAGGTCGCCAAGTACGAGGTAAATCGCATCCCTCGGGACTTTTCGACCCCTTCTCCCTGGAAACCAGAGGCCAAACAGCGAGTCCAACTCCGAAACTGCGGCGACAAACAGGGAAGACTAGGAACCCCTTCCCAAGAGGGGGGGTTCAGAATCCGGGATCGGGATGCTGGGTCCCGGACCCCGGGTCCTGGGGGAAGAGGAAAAAAAAGGAAAAAAAGAAACAGAGAGCAAAGAAAAAACAAAAAATCGACCCCCACGTCGCACCGATGAGCCGAGTTCGACCCAGTTCCCGACCCGCGTCTCGGCGTTAAATTCATTAACCGGATCCAATTAGGGGTCCCGAGGGATCTAGGGGACGCCAGGTCCCGCGGGATCGCCTCCAAAGCTCCCTCCTGCGAGCTCGACCTCCCGGATTTCACCCGGGTCGGAGTGTCGCGCTCTTTAAAGGGACATCCCGAGGGAAGAGTACGCTAATCCCGCGAGAGGGATCCCGAGGGAAGCTTTTAACCCCATCACCACCCCCAGGTCGCGTTTTCGCACATTCGCGCCCGTCAAGGCCCCCCCCTCGTGCCCTGAGTGAAAAAATCGCTTTCCATGAAAAAGGAAAAAAAGAAAGAAAATGATAAATCCTTGTCGAGTGGATCTTTCCTGTTACTTAAACGAAATTAAATTAAATTAAGGGAAATTACAAACCGTACGCGATTTTCTTAAGCCGTACCCGGCAAGCTTGTCAGGTCTCGTTATCGCTACGTTTTCTCTGCCTTATCACGCAAGGGAAAAGAGGAAGTTAAATTCACTTGAAACGGCGAATGGCTTTTGAGAAAATTAACGATGCACTCGTAATGGGCCAGAATTTAATGGAACGTATAACTATAAAAAATATTTATTCGCTATTATGTAATTTCATTCCATCCAAAATGTGAATATTCTCAATATTAGGGATTTCGCTCCGAGAAATGCAATTTGCGAAAACATCGACACTACCAGTTGACGTTGACTTTCCGGCATTCTGTACATACCGATGACTTCCTAAATGAGTCTCCCGCGAGAAACAATAGATCGTATCGGCAGGGAGTACTCAGATAGCCGTAAATAACTAATTTCCTGGATTACTTCCGGCCAGCGTGAGGAAAATCCGCGCGTCCACCCGATCGCCCCTGAGCGCGGCTTCCCGTTTTGCATGCCACCCCCTTTAACCTCCTCTTTCCCCCCGAGGGAAACAACATTCATTCGCGATTAACAATTGAATTCCGCCGAAAAGTGTGGATATTCCCAATTCCCAGGGGGAAATTTCCCGGAGGGAAATTATCAACGGTACGACTTGAGGGAAATCCGCGCGTCCACCCGATCGCCCCCGAGCGCGGCTTCCCGGTTCGCATGCCACCCCCTTTTATCTCCTTCTTTTCCTCCCGAGTGATCATTCTCCCCTTTTCCCGCAGATCGGTCGGGAGGACGACGACGAGGGAAACGAGGACGTTAAGCCGCCGCCATTCATCACCCCGCCACCCCCGAATCCGGACGGTGAGTCTCCTCGATTTGTCAGTCAGATTCGCTCGGGGGGGTTGTAAAAGGAAGTCGAAGGAAAGCCGTGGAAATTGAGCTTGAATTTTCCTCCCAGCCAAGGGCCCCCGGGGCGACAAGGGGGAGAAGGGCGACAAGGGGGAGAGCGTCAGGGGGCCCCCAGGACCCCCGGGCCCCCCGGGGCCGTGGTACGACGCGGCCGACGAGGTAAGTCAGGTCCCCATGAACGTTAAATAAATAAAGACCTCTCAAATGGAGTTTTGCCGAAGAAATGAAGTACCTTACACATTTTTTTTAATTTTAGGACTGGCCCTTGAAGGCGCCGAGGGGTCCACCGGGGCCCAAGGGGGACCCTGGCAGCTGCACCTGCGACGCGACGACTCTGCTCTCGTCCTTCACCATGCCGAAGATGATCCAGGGCCCGAAAGGGGAGCCGGGGGTCCCAGGAAGCGAGGGGAAGATGGGCCAGATGGGACTTCCGGTATGTTGGGATTTCGCTATTGAATCGTTAGGATTTGGAAATTAAATCCCTGGAGCTTTGAAATGACGAATTCCGAGGAATTAATTGGATAACATTAAAGGATGGATTTTTTCAGGGGGCAGGGGGTGCTCCAGGAGAGCGGGGCCAGGGAGGTCCGCCGGGCCCCAAGGGCGACAGGGGGGAGTCGGGCCAGCAGGGGCCCGAGGGCCCCCAGGGGCAGAAAGGGGAGCCAGGTCGGGACGGCATCCCAGGGGAGAGGGGGAGCCAGGGTCCCCCGGGACCCCCCGGCAAGGGCGAGTTCTCTGGATACGACGTGAGTAGACTCTCCGAGACCGGGAAGTAAAATAGAGGAACCCCGCGAGTATCCCGCCGCGGTCGATTCCAGGGGATTCCGCGAGGGTCCTGTCGAGCGAAAACGGCAGGTGTAGAGAAAGAGAGAGGGAGAGAGGAGGAAAACGGGAACGCGAATTGCACCCTCGGGAGCGAGGGGAACGTAAGTGGGGACAGGTACGATGGTCGGCAACGCGCGTTTAACGGCCCCCAGGAGAAGGGGTTAACGTCTACGGGTTGCCACTTCCGGGCGTGGACTTCATGCGAACCGGAAGTGAGTCGCGCTGGACCGGAACCGGGTCGCGCTGCGCCGGAACCGGGTCGCGCTGCACTGGAAACGGGTCGCGCTGCACCGGAAACGGTTCGCGCTGCACCGGAAACGGGTCGTGCTGTGCCGGAAACGGGTCGTGCTGCGCCGGAAACGGTTCGCGCTGCACCGGAACCGGGTCGCGCTGCACCGGAAACGGTTCGCGCTGCGCCGGAAACGGTTCGCGCTGCGCCGGAAACGGTTCGCGCCGTACCGGAACCGGGTCGCGCCGTACCGGAACCGGGTCGCGTCGCCGACGAGAAAAATGAAAACGACCCTTCCTCACCCTTCCAAATCTTAATCAAATGATACATCCCTTTCAAAATGCCCTCCCCGCCGGAAATCCCTAGTCTCACTCGACCCTATCCATCTTCTTATCACTCCTACATCGGCGATTCGTTAGAGAAGGTCGATATCTCCAGTCATCCATTTCTCCGTCCCTCCCCCCTTCTGAGACCGCAGCCGTAGAAATTGGTTCCCGTATTCCCGCGGGAAATCCCTGGGGGGGAGGGGTCGCTTTCCAGCGTGTACAACGGCGCGCGAGATAACGCGTCTCCGTTTGTGCAAGCCCCCCTCTCTCCCTCGGGACTCCGACGTTATCCCGGTGTTTACGGGAGGAGATCCGGAGTCCCAGGAATTCCCGAAAACGACCGCGGTGTTCCCTGACCCCCCCGGGGGCACGCGACTCGATTTATCCGATCGCGTACCCTCCCCGTCGCTTGTCGAGATACTCGGTAGAGCTTCGCGCCAAATACATGTATCCAGGTCCTGTTGAGAAAAATCGGAAAAAATGGCAATTTCTGGATTTCGCGTATGAAAGGACTTCTGACGTATGCATAGAGACCAAGTTTCTTAATCAAATAGCGACTCCAGGAGTATCGAAATATCCCTCAGTCCCGATTTCTCGCATCCCCCGAAAAAAAGGGCCGATCAGCTGATCGGTCGATGGTCGTTCCTTCAGGAATAACGAGGCAAATTAAATACCGACACTTATCCCCCATTTTGCGCAAGCAGCCCAGTTGGAAACCTCGAGGGATCTTCAGGGTGAGTCTGAAAGGGAGGAAACATTATCCAGGGATTCGTTCCCTCGGGAGAAGCAGCGACATTCCGTCCTTTCCCGGAGTCTAAGCGACAGGAAGGAGTTGATAGGGAATCGCAAAGAAAAAAAATAAATAAATAAATAAATAAAAAGAGGACTCTTTTTCCCGATAGACGGACGGGATCACGATGAGGCCAGGACTCCCAGGGCAGAAGGGGGACGCCGGGACCCCAGGGAACGCGGGGTCAAAGGGCGAGCCCGGGATCCCAGGGTCCAAGGGGACCAAGGGGGAAATCGGCCACCATGGTCCCAAGGGAAGCCAAGGTCGAGACGGGTCCAAGGGGAACCAGGGACTAAAAGGCGAACCTGGACAGCCAGGATCCCCCGGGATTCCTGGAGCACCCGGCGAGAACGGCAGGCCGGCGGAGAAGGGCGAGAAGGGGGACACGGGTCCCGAGGGAAAGACAGGACCTCCGGGACCCCCAGGTCCTCCGGGCTCCGCCGGCGTCTTGGGCAGCCTCAACGTCGGGGACACTGGTAATTAAAAAAAAAGAAAAAAAAATCATTCGAAGGAATAGGGTCAAGGAAAAGGGATAAATATGGAGAATTCCAGGAGTTCCCGAGGGATCGCGTTGACTTTCTCCTTCTCTTTTTTTTTACAGTGATTGGACAGAAAGGGGACAAGGGCGATCTTGGAGAACGGGGATACAAGGGTGATTTGGGACCCAAGGGGGAAAAGGGCGATAAAGGCGACAGGGGGGCACCTGGGATCCCTGGAGTTAATGGAGTCCAGGGTCCCCAGGGCAATAAGGGCGAGGCTGGGGAAAACGGGATTCCTGGAGTCCCCGGGATTCCTGGGACCAAGGGCGAGAGGGGCCCTCCTGGTATGTTCTCCATTCCTAACAACGGCACCGATTACGTCCTTATCAAGGGAGATAAGGGCGTCGAGGGGAAGCGGGGACGAAGAGGTCGACCTGGACCCCCGGGTCCCGAGGGGCCGCCCGGGAAACCTGGAACCGCCGGCGAGATCGGACTCCCTGGCTGGATGGTAAAAAAAAATCTCGATCGGATATTTTTATTAATCGAACGTATTGAAAATTAACACCCCGAGATAATTACCTCGCGTAACGATTTGCATCTCTTTTCTCTGTCAATGCTCACGAAAGAACTCAATCAAGGTGAGTATAAGTGACATAAACGTCTGCAATGAAAATCTAAGAAAAATTCCAGGACTCTTACAGCAATCTATTTAATATCCATTTAAACCTGCGATTAGAAATGAAAAGTGATATTTCATTTTTATTTAACGACGTAACAGGTGAATGGGAAATTCGACAGGTATCCTTTTTATAGGAATTTTTCCAAGGTGCTCATCGATATATATATTTAATTTCAGGATTAGGATCAAGGATAAAATTTCATTTTCGAGGCTGAAACCTTGCAAAAGGGGACGAAAGAATTTGACGGATATCCTTTTTACAGGGACGTCCAGGAATCCCGGGGATTCCCGGCACTCCAGGATCAAAGGGTCCAAAAGGGGACAAGGGCGAGCCAGGAGCACCGAGTCCTTACGGGATATCCGTCGGCGTGAGTACTCCTCGGGATGATCGAGATCATTAGGACCATAAGGATCTACAGGACTATAAGGACCTTCGGAACCAGGACGCGCAATTTCCTAAACACCCCCTTTTCCTCCCTGCCCACTTCCAGGACGAAGAAGGATGGAAGGAGTATGTCGGGAAATCGTCAATGCGGCGTGGAAAAATGCCGCGATGACCCTCGATTTCGGGCATTATCCTTATTGTCCTTGACAATGGTCGTCGGTTCCCCTCCCTGGGAGATTTTTCGGGATTCGAGGGAGTCCCGGAGGAACGGCCAGGAACACCGTAACAATGGCCGCGCCTCCTGTTCCGGTGATCGGCCCTCGGCCAAAGGAAGCCGAAAGGACGAAAAAGGAGTCCTCGAGAAAAAGGATAAATTCCCGCCCGGGCGGCTTTGTCCCCGGATACGGGGACGGATTAAAAAGTGGGCCGCATGATGGAACTATGTCGGAAGAGAGGGACGGGAGGATACGAAAGAAAAATGATAAAAAAAAGAAACGGACGAGCAATAAATAGACGAGACGAGAGCCTCGACTCGCGCGGGGGCGTTGCAGTTGACAGGATCGACACATTCGACGAGCCTTCGGTATCGTCCTGATCCTTTTTCCTCTCACGCGTGTAGAAATAAACGAATCCTTCGGCCGGACGGTCCCCTAGGAGACGCGGATTTATTTTACCTATTTTATCTATTACATTAATTGTATCCATCCGATCCCGGCGCGTCCTGAGGACGAGGAGGTCCTGCAAGAATTCTGAACATCGCATCCTATCGAATTTTCCTGGGGGATGAATTATTCCTCTTTTTTTTTCTAATTTTATTTCGGGGGAAGGATTATAGCTTGTATCTGGAAAGGGGGATTTTCAGGATCTAAGGATGATCATCCGTTCCCCCAGGTGAAAGGGGACAAAGGAGACGACGGACCAGGAGGACAACCGGGCAGGGACGGGCAGCGAGGTCCTCCAGGACCCCCTGGCCCCCCTGGACCACCTTCCCAGGGGAGCTATATCCCCGTTCCAGGACCGCCTGGACCTCCAGGACCTCCAGGCGTAGCCGGGGACTCCTTGATCGGGCAAAAGGGAGAGCCAGGACTAGGACGTAGCCACGTATACGGGGAAAGAGAGTACTACGGAGTGAGACAAGGTTTGCGCTCTTTCCCGATTTTCCAAAAATTCCCGGGAGCACCCAGACGGTATCCAGGATCCGTAATGATCCTTTCCGTTCCTTTGCACGCCGCGAAAAAGGACCAAGAGCAGGCTTCGACGATATCAAGTTCTTTCTGGAGATGAAGCAGCTGAAGGAGCGCAAGGACCAACTCGGTAAAGTATCGGCGAGAATTCCGGTGAATTCTGAAAAATCGCCGAAAAAAAAAAATTCCCGAAAAAATGGCCAGGACTCTCGCGACCCAATACTCGGGAATTTCAGGAAAGGTCCTGCCCTGAATAACAGGTGAAAAATACCTTTGTCTCAGGTGCCGGCACAATGGCGACCAGAGGACCTCTCGAGAGCACGACGAAAATCGTACCCGGCGCCGTGACGTTCCAAAACACGGAAGCGATGATCAAGGTGTCCCATAATACGACCAACGAGCCTAGAAAAGGTCCTCCATAGCCGCAGGTATTAATTGATAATTAATAAATGAATTTCAGATGTCGGGCGTGAGCCCAGTGGGCACTCTCGCGTACATAATCGACGAAGAGGCCCTGCTCGTCAGGGTGAACAACGGCTGGCAGTATATCGCGGTAAGTAGCCGTGGGAAAAATCTGAAAAAATTCAAGTACCACCGGGGATCCTTCCGGAAGGTGCTCTAATTTTTGCCGAATTTTCCCAACACTCCTAGATGGGCTCCGTCCTGCCGATCACGACGCCGGCGCCGCCGACGACGGCTCCCCCGCCAGCGAATCCGCCCTTCGAGGCATCGAACCTCATCAATCAAATCCCGATCAAGGCCGACGGCACCGGGGTAATTTCCCACATACAAATTGCCCTTCCTCCCTCTAACTACCCCGGAATTTTTCTCAGCCCCCTAAACCAAGAAAGAGGAATCACTCCTGTCGGAAGAAAATGATTTCACGGGAATAACTTTCATTAACACGAAATACCAGAGTTACGATACAAATTGCGCGCAATTGCCCTAAAAAAAAAATACCTATTTGCCACTCACAGGAAGAACACAATTGCGACGAACAATAGTCAGAGTACTCTATTCCGTTTAATACAGAAATTAAATTTCTTTTTTTACACGATTTAGATTTTTTTCATTATATAAAAGATAAGCATTCGATCAAAGTGCTCGGAGTATTTTTTTTTTTACTCACGTTTCCTCGATTTCCCGCCAGTTTCCCTAACATCGTTCAAGGTAATCATTTTCTTTCGAGGAGGAAATTTGTTCTCGGTGGTTATCAACGGTTTCCGGATTTTATCCGATATTCGCCCCTGCCCTCTGTGAATTGATTCCCTAATCGAGTGTTTCCTTTTCGCACGCCGCAAAGTGGTACCCGAGAATGGTGAGGGCAATCAGAAAAAAAAAAAAGAAAAAAAGAAAATTAACTCGCGGGGGGTCTCCTGAAGGAGATTCAGGATCGTTTAAAGGGCCGTTCTGTGCGTTTCAGCTGCGAATGGCCGCGTTAAACGAGCCATTTACCGGGGATATGCACGGCGTTAGGGGTGCAGATTACGCCTGTTATCGACAGGCGAAACGAGCAGGTCTCAGGGGGACATTCCGCGCTTTCCTGAGCTCCAGGGTGCAAAACGTCGACAGCATCGTCAGGCTAGGTGACCGGGACCTACCGATCGTCAACATAAAGGTGAGTGAAAAAATCCAAAACCGGATTAAAAAAATTAATATAAATAACCCGACTCCTAAGAAACGTACCAAAGACACGGTTCATTGATTCAAGAAATCCCATTATTTTCCCTGGATTAATTATACTCTCTGAATGAAGAAAATGTATCGAGTGAGATTTCCTACCGTGTGATAAGAGAAAAATGAAAGAAGCGATCAAAGTAAATGGGACGATAAGAAATAAAAATCCCCTTCCAGGGCGACGTTCTCTTCAACTCCTGGAAGGAGATGTTCAACGGGAACGGCGCCTACTTCTCCCAGAATCCTAGGATCTACAGCTTCAACGGGAAGAACATCCTGACCGACTTTGCCTGGTACGTCAATTTACGGAATAATGAGAGATATTTAATTTCCATACGGCTGGTTACTCGATAAACGACCGTACTCTGTATGAATCAAGTTTTCGGATTATTGCAATTTTAACTCGCCGCAAGTTCGTCGGTGATTTTTTTTTCTGGAGGTAATTGTATACCTGATAATAAAATCACCGGGAAAACTGATTAATATCGTCTGAGAGTACGTCAGTAATTAATAAAAGGGGTTCGGTGCGTTGGAGGGGAGTACGTTTCCGAAACTGCTCAGATATACCGGGGAATCACGTGCGGAATAAAATGAAAAAAGGAACGAGTGGCGATAAATTGCGGTAATTGTTGTACAATTTCAGGCCAGAGAAGGTGGCTTGGCATGGTTCCCATAAACTGGGAGATAGAGCTATGGACACATATTGCGATGCCTGGCACTCGAGCAGTTCCGATCGCTACGGATTGGGATCGCCTCTGACAGGAGGTCGACTCCTAGAGCAGGTCCGGTACTCGTGCGACAACAAGTTCGCCCTACTCTGCATAGAAGTGACCAGCGAGATCGCGAGGAGACGACGAGACCTCAGGACCCCCGGGGAAGAGGAGCCGGAGTTCTCGGAGGACGACTACGAGGAGCACCTCGTGAGCCTCATGAGGAACTGAGGGGAGAAGAACCCCGAGCATCGAGAAATCGAGGCGCCTCCACCCTCGTCTACAAAGCCCGGACCCCCCCAGAAACCCGGGTTGAATTGATAAAACCGAGAGAAAGCGAAAAAATTACCGAACAAGATAAAGCAAAATTCGGGAGGTCCATCGAGCACGTATCGGCGAGGGAGGCGCGTCGATTGTCGCGGCTTAACCCCTGGTTTTCCGGATCAACCGACGGAGCTGGGGGGAAATGCTTCCCGAGACAGTTGTCCGGGATAGTGTCGGGAAGAGATCTCGTCCGAGGCGTTTTTCGATACGACGGACGGTTTGGCCGTGAGTTCGGGTTTTCGCGGTAGGACGCGCCGACTCGTCCCGGAGCGGCCCTCTCTGGGAAGGACAGACGCTTTCTTCGACTCCTGGGGCTCGATGCGAGGACTCCCCGGTTTCGTATCTCCCGGAAAGACTGAGGAACTCGAGACACGTCGTTTAACATCGAGGCACCCTACGGGTTTTTCTATCGAGCGATGACATTATCGATCATTCGTACTGACTGGCGATAATACCGATGCACATCGACACGTAGAGACGTAGGCGCGGATCACAGAGACGACTTCTTAGGATGCTTCTCCGTAACGTCCCGCAGGAACTGAAAACAAAAAAATTAATAAATAAATAAAACTCATCCACAGTCGTCTCTGGACTCCGAGGATAACTTCGCGTCCGAGAGTTCGTTTTTAAGTGTTCCCCGCATCACGGTAAACGTCCAATACTTTTTAGCCATTACTCGTAGAAAGAGAAGAGAGGAGGAGAAGAGCTCGTTAAAGTCCCTAGCGTATCACTATTTAGGGTCCCTAGGAATATCACTCTGTTACCGAGCAGTCCGCCGACGTTTTTCGCGAGTTCCTTCGCGAGTAAATAAACAAATAAATAAATAAAACAAAAAAATACAAGTAGATACGAGCAAGACGTCGCATCCTTCCGGCCGAGCGAGAGTCAGGAAATTTGCAAATTGGACCTCGTAAGCAGTGTACATTCGATTCCCCTCTTTACATGGCCCTTCGGTTCATTTTTATCTCCCCATAAAGTAAGCTCGCAAAAATGCCCCCTTCGATTTGCAGGATATGCGTATAACGATTACTCCGTAATGTAAAGGGAAGGAGAAAAAAAAAAAAAAGAAAATATGTAACAAGGTTCTGTTAAAACCAAAAGAGGTGTATAGAAATCCTGAGCCACCGAACGAGGTCGGTGTTATCGAGATGTCGAATCTTCTCCTGGGATTTTCATTTCGACGCGTTGATAAGAGATTTTCAATACCCTCCGATAACACTGCTCGCAAGCCCTATCCTTTAATGAGATGTGAAACTGGAAGAGTACGTCGTTCATGAAGCTTTTTTCCCACCTTGATGTACCAAATCGATGCAAACCTTGCAATATAAACATGGAGGGTACAAGGAAGATCCCGAAACCCATGCGATTTGTATTTCAAACATTTTTTTACGGATATTTAAAATATTTGTTATAAAAAAAATGGATCCTCACGAGTGTCAGGACCTTCCTTAGAGCCTCTCCATTGACGTTGTAAAGTTTGAGCCGATTCGGTGCACCCAGCTTGGAGAAAAGTAGCACAAACGAGAACTCTTTGAGGGCACTCTCGCACCCCCTTAATCTCAGCGTAGACGTAATAGAACCATTACCCGTAATCTCGCGAGTACACCGAGGCATCGAGTTCATTACCTAAAAGGTGTAAAGGGTGAACACCAATTTCATTCCCCTTTCCTTTTGCTCGTAGTCGGTCGATCGCCGTCGAGATCGACGTCGATCGGCGAGAATACCGACCCCCTTAATGGTCGCTCTACTCTTCCGTCTAATACGAGCACAAGGAGATGCGTAAAAAGTCGAATCTAAGTCAGTGTCTGTAAACGTGAACGGAAAGAGAAGAAGAAAAAAACAAAAAAAAAACAAATCAAGAATGTTAACCGATAAAGCTAGAGTTTATTTATTGCAATTAAACATAGCGACAAAGGGGAGCCTTAGGGCGATCCTTTGGCAGGCTTGTTAGCAAAAGGACCTCATTGTTTCGAGGACTCGATAAAAAAGACCGCGTGTAAGGAGGAAATTGCTCGCGACATGTGCAACTGAATTGTCCTTAGAGTATGTTTTGCCCACGAGTCATGCTCGTTTGGTTCCGATGCTTCTCTTCCTTTTGTATCATTTGTACGTTTTATTATTGTCTTTCTAAATAAAATGGGGAAAAAATAAAAGGATGCATGTCGCCATTGGAGGAGTCTCCCATTAATGACGATAACGAGTGGCTTTTTACATATCACGAAGATAGGAAAATGATCGTTGCAATGGCTATCAGCCGGTAAATACATTGAAAAGCATGTGGGAATAAATAAATGTTAATAACGGTCGTGAATAAAATTGTGGAGAAAAGGGAAGAAAGGTGGCTTAAGGATAATTCAAGAACCAACGACTTCTCGCCTCTGGCACCGAATTCTTTACTGGCGCCTTAAACTTCCGTTTTCAAGTTTTCTACAAAATCGTGTCTCAGATAACTAGAGGACCTCTCACCTTTTGTTCCTGGCAAAACTCAGGACTTCAAGACCGCGAGGGCATTGGTACAATTTAAGCCCTCGAGAATATAGGCCAAGTTCTCCATGGACGCGTCTTCGTCCTCCTCGGCCCAGATCTCTAACATGGTCTTACATTGTTCAAACGGCGTCGGTTTACTTTGGAAGAAGATAATCTGAGGGGGAAATTAAGGGAGGTGATGAGACCTTGTTCGAATACGAGCTTATAAATGATCTACCTCGTCGTTGGTGTAGCCGAGCTTGGCTGCCAGCTTTTTCCAGTCATCCTTAAGGGCCTCCGACAGCTTCGCTACCATCTCAGAATTGACTTTGTTGAACTTCGTGTTCTTCGTTTCAGAGCTCTCGGTGTCAGTCTGTTCCGTTTCCTGCTTAAGCATGTCTTCGTTGTACTCCTGATCGTTAACATCAGGTGGAAGTGTCTCCTCGGAGTCCTTTTGCATGTCTGACTGCGTTTGCTAATGTGAGATTTCACGAGTCACTTAATTTCTCTTGATCATTTACTGAGAATTTCTTATTAAAAAAAAATATATATATCTACCGGTCGGTCTTTGGCAATTTTCTTGATCATGGATTCCAAGTACTCCGGCAGTTTGTTGATTGAATAATTCCCATGGACGAAAAAGTGTGGACTGCGGCGAACGAGCAGTCGTAAAGCTCGCCAGCCGAAGTTGCCGTCGTTTATTTTTCTAGGTTAAGACGTACGTTGATAATGATTAAGTTAAATGGATTGATTAGGTTATAGAAATTATATAAGTTAAGCGAGAGCTCACTTATACTCGTCCTCGACCATTGCGGATGGATCTAGCTCTGCGATGGCTTCTTCGAAGTAGGTCTCCAACGATGGCAAGAAGTCTCGCTCTTTGGACTTACAAGCTTCGAGGTTGTTCGGGCAGAGGTTCCATAACTTTGTTAATTCAGGACTGCCGTTAAGTTATTCGTGTTATCAGTAATATATAGACAGTTTGAGAGAGGGAGTGCATTCGAGTCTACTCACTTCCCCATGTGGTATTTGCCAACAGCCTGCGCATCCTTGATGACATCTCCGATCCTTCGCCTGGGTCTCTTAGGTTTTCTTGGCTCGTCGCCTTCGTTACCAGACTCGAGTTGAGGTTTTTTAAATGGTGGACAGCCCTCATTTTTCCAGGCGTTCCAGTGTTCTTCTCTTCTTAAGATATTTTTCACTGTCTCGGCAAACGAAGACCCATCCGGAGGCGTTTCAGCAAGCAGGGCGTAGATCTGATCAGTGGTACTTTTAACCCACTCTACTTGGTCAGGCTTTAGCTCATGAGTCTCTCTAAAATTACAATCCTATCTTACTACTTATTCGTTAAAATGGATAACGAGGAAAAGTATTCTGCCCTTACGCTTTAAACTTGACCGTGCTATTCAAATACTGGAACAAAATTAGGAACTGCAGCAAGACGTAGCGTCTAAAATTTGAATCCGAGAGCTGCAGCTCTAAGAGTTTCTGATTCGTTAGATACTTGGCGAAGTAATGTGTTTCTTTGTGCGATCCTTCGCCATCGGATTTAATAGTTGCAGGTGGTCCACTGCGTTGCTCCTCTAATTTAAAGGATGAGAACGCTGACAAGACGTTAGAAGCATGCTGCATTTGAACAGAAGCAGTAAACGTACGATTAAAAACTCCCTGTAATTTCTAACGTGAACATATGATTCTAGTACAGTGAAACAACGTACCGCTGAAAATATCTTCCAGTGCATTTTGTTGTAGCACTGATTAGGGTTTCTAAAGAAATCTTGAAGTGCCCAGAACTTCCTATATAGGTTATAATCGATAGGCAGCTTGCTTTCCGTCTTGTCACCCTCTTCGGTAGCCTGTTCCATAGGCTCGTCTTCGGAATTTTCCGTGCCAAACTCCGTGTGATTCTCCAAGTTAAATTCGCTGACGATATTCAAGCCAGATCGCTCAGAAAATGGGAAAAACTTGGCGAGGAACAATAAAATCCTTCCGCAGAACACAGTCTGCTGGGAACGCGAGAGTCTCCTCAACAGATCGTTGCACATTCTCAGTAGATTATTCTTGCACGCACTGAAGAACATGTCTTCTTTCCACACTACGACATTATTCTCCACGAATGTAAACAGCTGCTCACAGCAATCCAGCGTCATTGCGTCGAATATATCCCCGAGTAACATTACAGGCATACTCGTTGTCGACAAGTCTCGTCGGCAGAGTTCAATACAAAATGTGATATACGATTCAAAGACCTGGACATTACCGGTCGCATGATTGGCCAGGATCACCAGGAGCGTGTCACGCAGAGCTTGGTCTACGATGGCCCGTCTGTCCACGTCGCTGACGTTTAGATCTAAACACTTTTTCTGGAACGCTGACACGTCCGACGCCTTAAAATGCTTTTGCAATACCTCCTAGAAATATTATTAACATAAACTATATAACTGCAACGAATATTACCCGCTCAATAAATAGAATATAAAATTAATACTCGACTCACACTGTATTCCTTCCTCAGGCCCTCAAACAAAGCCATCTCGTAATATTTCAACAAAGCTTCCTAACCTCAATAAGTACAAAAACCTACCCAACTTTGCCAGCAAGGGAGGTGTGTGCTCCCCTAGAATCAGAGAGAATATTAATTACTCCACCCTAGGTAAGAAGTTAATTATCCCTATAAAAACAGTACCGTTCTCATTGTTTAATTAAATCCAACGAAATGTCCTCCTTTGCCGAAGTTTTCATAAACGTACAAACGTCGATAACTTCCCACTAGGGCATTTGAGGTTAAAATCGCCCGCGAGTAAAAGAAATCCCCTCTAAGAGAAAGTAGCAAGTAAATGATTTTATAAAATTCCTACACGACACGTGAATTCATTATTGATCTACTTACATTTAAATATACATTATTATATTATCAATCCAGGATTTGGCGCCTGAACTTGACTAATGAGGTATTAAGTCCGAGCGCGTAATTTAAATTCAAATTATTCGGCCACATCGGGCAGCATAGAAGTTAATAAAATAATTCAGTGAATTCTAACAGCGGTAACAATAGGCCTGAAATTTAATATCATCGGAAAACATTCCGAAAGCTTGGCAAAGAAGGTGAGAAACCGTTGCTTTACTTCGGATATTGTAGTTTTATCACCGCAATGGTAAAAGATGTTTGTTATCACTCGTTCGTTCTACATCATCCGCTGCGAGCTGCTTATCACTTCGGCTTTTTTTCTTTATCGACGGAGCGCCACGTGGAATAGAAAACTCGCGCTATCTTGAATCGTCAGCCGATAATGTAGCATCACTTCGTCACATCACGTTGGTAAAACGTTTCTACCCGTGTTAATGGAAACGATAAGTGAAACATCGTGTAGCTGCAGTCGCTTTCTCGTAATCACTCATTCGGGTACCGAGGACATCCGCGGCAGGAAATGCGCTTGCATGGAATTAAAATTCATGACCTCGCTCCAAGGGCCATTGTTCCTTGTTTCTATCTCTAAATACTCGTACCGAGACTCATTGTTCCCATTGAAATTCATTTTTTCCAGCAGAAATCTCGTTACGAGTTCTGAAAATCCAGATTCCGAGCGCGTCTCTGCATTGAGAAAAAAAAAAAAAAAAAATACCACGGAACCAAAAAACTATTTCGTTAATTCCAACAATAATTATTTTATTCTAATTGTCATAATTCCGTATAAACGTTGCGTTCAATTTGTTTGAGTTCATTCGAGCGAAATAATTGTTTCTTGAATTAAGAAAATATTTCTTTGGTCGAATGACGTTTCCTTCTCGGTTGAATTTTCCCTTGCGGTAGGAAAACATCGGAAGGACATTGACATTGACATATCAAAAGAGAGAAGAAAAAGAGTAGATCATTCGTGCCGAATTTCGTGTCACTTATTATTCTCCATGTTACCCAAAATCGGGGAAAACTCTTTTCGCTCGATTTCCAGTCCTTGACTCGCGGCCGCCATTTTGGAGAACGTTACGTCCTCGGTCCTCGAAGATCAACCTCGGGAGAATTAACCTGAAATAATGATAATTCGGAAGGACGAAACCGTAAAGACTTGGCGATAATTTCGTTGGTTCTTTTCGCGAGTTTCGAGCGAAAGCCATGTTGGATGTCGACTGATCGAATAATGGATTTCCTCGAGCCAGGAGTCCGGTGGCTTGAGGAGGCTTTCGGTCTTGTCCAGGAGTACATCAGGACCTCCACGAAAGGACTATCTAGAAGCGACGTGACCAGTTTCATCCACCGGGAACCACCTTCTCCACCAACCCCGAAGAGCACCTTCGAAGTCCCGGAAATGGTCCGCAAGTCGGCCGTCGTCCTGGCCGCAGGAGTCATAGCTTCGGAGCTCTTATGGCAGCTGTACAAAAGGTTCACAAGACGAAAATCAGAGGACTCATTGCTTGTCCGACACGACCGGGAGAAAATCATCGCCGAGGTGCTCTTCTTCTCGGAGGAGTCTTCTCTATGTCGACTACATGCAGCCCAAGGGACTCCGTGTCCTCGACGGATCTGTTCCCTGGCGAACGTGCGGTACGATTCCGCTTTAAATTTAATTCCCCTCGTTGTCTCGCTCAAAATTCAGGCAGGTATTTTTTCGTAGCTTCGTTTCATATCTCTCTAGTCGTGGGATTTTTAATAATTCGGTACCAGAGTCGGAATATAGAATATGAATTTCATTAACGGAGGATTACAGATTCCCGAAAATAGGCTCGCGGTTTCCTTGAAAAATCCCCGCCTCTTGGCACTGCTGTTCGTAGAGCCTTGTTAACAATTTCTCAATTTTGACAGGAAGATCATGTCGCACCTGAAATCCGCAATGAAGAGCCTCGACGTGTGTATGTACATGCTGACCCATCAGGACCTCTCGAAATGCATCGTGGATGCACTAGGTCGGCGTGTCGTCGTGAGGGTCATCGTGGACGCGACAATGGCGGAAAATCAGGCCAGCCAAGTGCTTCTGTTAAGGAGAGCCGGTACTAGTGCAATTGTGGTTTCTTTTAGTCCCGGGAATAATTTGAAAGGATAATTGTCCCTATGAAGAGGGAGGTAGGGGGGTAAAGAAAAACAGTGGAGGACCGAGGAATTTTTTATCGTCATTATTTCAGTCGGGAGGAATTGACAAAGAATTGCAACTTTTCAAGATGTCAATGGAGAAGGGGTTTACAACAAAAATTGGAGACTTTGTTTAAGCGAAATGGGGGTTAACAAAAAATTGGAGATGTCGAGGACATGTATAATTTTCAGGAGTCCGCGTGCGAACGAAGCAGTCCGAGTTCCTGATGCACCACAAATTCGCCCTGATAGACGGACGTATCCTGATAACCGGGAGCACGAACTGGACCTCGCAGGCAGTCTTCGGGAACTTCGACAACGTCCTCGTGACAAATCGGCGGGAGTTCGTCAGTCCTTTCGCGGAGGAGTTCGACAGGATGTGGAATATCCTGGACTCGGAGCCTGATAAGATCCCGGAGAATCTCCTTATCTAGAGATGCTTTAACCCCTGACCACCCTGAAGAGACTCCGCGACGTGATCCGCAACGGGTTGAAATACAGCGATCTTGTTACTTCTTTTTTTTTTCTCTCTCTTATCGGTGCACTTTTATATCAATTAGCCTCCTCAACCGAGGAATCCGAGTCTTGCGGAGAATTACGTAAATGGGGGATGACGAGGAGGGTCGTTTTCGGGGATCTCGATGACACCGACGTCTTCGAGGGGTTACTAAGGGTCGTGGAGTACTCTAGCGTCCCTCGCAACGGGTTGCCATGGTGATTATGACGCCACTGGCTCCCTTGGTTTTCCGAGTCTCCCCTTTTGTCCCTCCTTTTCCTTCGCCCTTTTCCCTACGTCGCGCCCTGGAGAGCGCTAATCGATCCGCGAGATCCCGTCGACCTCGTCCCTCCTGTGTGTGACCCTTGGGGAGATTACCCTCCACCTAGCCGAGGGTCGGGCGATCGTCCGACAAGCCCCTCGTAATCGCGCCGACGTTCACGTCGTTCCACCCTAAGGGTACGTCGGTGACTTGCGTCATGGCTTCCTCCACTATTTAAGGGGGGTATCGTGATAAGGGACCGCGTGAACGGGACATGTCAAGGGGCATCTTTTTTATCCGACAAGGGCTGGACGTGACGACACTCGGAATGTGCTTTTTTTCCCTCATTTTTCATCATTTCTGCCGACGTCCCCTCTTAGGGGTGAAACCAACGACGTCACGATTAATGCGCCACGTGTGATCGTGACGCCTATTTTTTTTTCTTCGTTATCAGTCATTGCCCATTATCAACGTCCATTCCTGTTCCATGGGGTGTACTTTAAAATCGGACTGTATGAACAGGACATGTCAAGTGTCATTTTTTTTTTCATTTGACGAGGGCCGCTCGCGATACGTTCATTTTTCTCTCGTCGTCATTGCGACATTCTCTCTTCAGGGTGCAACCGATGACGTCGTTATCAGGGATCATGACACATGTCATGTTCAATGTTGAGTACCTGCATATAGCAATATATATGTATATACTTAAAAAAGGGACCGAATGGGGCACATTGCAACCGATGACGTCAATATGTCAGGCACGGTGCAACCGATGACGTCAATATGTCAGGCACGGTGTAACCGATAACGTCATTACGTCGTCGTTATCAGGGATCATGACACATGTCATGTCCAATGTTGAGTATCTTCATATAGCAATATATATGTATATACTTAAAAAAGGGACCGAATGGGGCACGTCGCGTGTCACTTTTTTCCCCTTCCGTGACGAGGGCAGGTCGTGACGTCACGATTCGCCATTTACCTCCGTCTGGCAGGAACGACCCGGTCACCTATCGGGGACAGGCCTTGCCCTTTTGCCAGGTTGCGTCGACCTCGACCCCGAGCGGGGCCACCGGGTGACGTCGTCGTCCCGACGTCCTCTCTTAGGGGCGCAACCGGTGACGTCACGGCCAAGATGGCGGACGCGTCAGGGGCGATTTCAAAGTCGATACTCTGCCGTCTCCCTGGAATACATCTCGCGAAAGGTTACACCCCTCCTTTCCGAGCTCCATCGACCCCTCGAGACTCTTTCTCTCGGATGCGCCTCCGTGGGCGTAAACTAGATCAATAAAACGAGAAAAAGAAAAAAGGAAATAGAAGTATCGATATCCGCCTGGCTAAAACTCGCCGATTAAATGAATAAATTCTTCCCAGGGTGTAAATCAGGCATCTCACCTGGGAAATGTTTCTCACGGTGGGCGGAAGCTGGATTGATAACACAAAAATGTATTCGATAGCTGCCCATTTGTTTCCAAAGCCGTAAAAAAATAAAATCTTGAACATGGCCATTTTGACGTTTCCTAGGTTGTGGGGGGTTTTGAATTTTTTCACGGTTTGTTATCATTCCAATCGGTTTAAAAAAATTATCTAGGGTAATACGACCCACGGTTTAGTTGTAGGAATTAATTGAAGGTACTGCTGGAATCGGAAAGGAGTGATAAATATTATTTCATTGTGTAAAGTGGTCGTATCAGCTTAAGCGACGCCATCTCGAGCCACCGCGAGTCGGGCGGCCGTCGAGTCTCGCGGCTTGGTTAACATTCGTCGAGTAAATAATTAAATTGTTCCCAGGGTGTAAATCGTGCCGATGGCCTGTGATTTACCACGGCTCTCGCAACTAGCTCCTGGGAAAGATTTCTCGAAATATCGAAGTGGCGCCCATAAGCGCACAGAGGGTACCGGAATAGACGTTCTTGACATTGCTCGGTGCTCCTTTGCCGCCGACGTCCCTGGCCCGAGTTGTTCTCGTCGATCCCACGGAAATTCTTGTTTTCCAAATATTTTCCGACATTACGTAGACATTAATGTCTACCTTGAAATGTTGGAAACCTTGTGCGGATATGACGTGGATAGAGGCGTGATAACATTATCGTAGCGCTTTGAGGACCTCTTAAGCAGCTGATGCGACACGTCGCGATCAGCTGATCCGCCGCGATGTATATTCCTTTATTTATCTTATTGCAGAGATGAAATTACGTGGATATTAATGTCTCCCTCGAAATTTTGGAAACCTTGTGCGGATATAACACGGATAGAGGCGTGATAACGTAATCGTAACTCTTCGAGGACCTCTTAAGCAGCTGATGCCACACGTCGCGATCAGCTGATCGCCGCGATATATATTATTTTTTTGTCTTATTGCAGAGATGAAATGACGTGGATATTAATGTCTCCCTCGAAATTTTGGAAATCTTGTGCGGATATAACGCGGATAGAGTCGTGATAACGTAATCGTAGCTCTTCGAGGATCTCTTAAGCAGGTGCGACACGTCGCGAGCAGCTGATTCGCCGTTTGATCCGACCGGTGGTCCCTATCGATCACGTAGTATTTTTAGCCCGGCATCCCGTCTCGCCCCCGCGTCGTCAAAAATGAGCCCTCGTCGGAAATAGCCCGTGGCTCGTTTCATCCCCTCGACGGGGAGAAGAGGTCCTGCGGCGAGGACGAGGGCCTTAATTTGCCGCGTCTGGCTCTTACCGGAGGAGACGAGCCTTGCAAATCGCCGCCAGAAGCCTCGGCGTACGTGACCAGCGAAACTAGGGGGGGTCTGCAGGCCAAACGGCTCGTTTCTCGGGAAAAACCTCGAAACAGAAGTTCTTCCTCCGGATACCAGGAAGAACTTTCTCACGAGGCGTTTCTTCATACGACGAGGCGGTAACCGGGAAATCGCCCATTTTCCGAGAGGCCGACCGCGAAAGATGGGCTCAGGTGACGAAACGCCGTCGTTCCGAAAACCTCGAAAGCCGATTATATTGCGGTTCCTGCTACGCGGAGCGTGCGTCATAGGGCCTGGCCTCTTTTATTTTACGCTCCTTTTTTTTCTTTTTTTTTTCTGTAATGCCGAGGGGTAAAAATATTAACAAAGGCCGAGGTGCATTCGTCGCCCATTCGTCTGGTCGTCGTGTGGATTCCGGCCGGGTGCTTCGCTAGGACCGAGGTCGCACCTCCACTCTGGGTTCGATGTATAAGCCGTGGTTTAATTCTGTAGGATTATATTGGTTCGGTATCGGCGAATCTGGGACACCGACCCGCTAAAATATGTCACCTGTCGGCGACATGCCCGAGCATAGGTGACCGCTCGACAAGGCCCTGCCAAAAATCCCGCCTTGGATGACGATGGGATTACCGAATAATTAAATGTACCAATCGACTTTAAGGTGATGTGAAACACCCCGAGGAACTTGATCGACGTCGGTAAAGGAGATCTTCCTTAATACCTATCGCTTTTATATTTACACTCCACCTGTCTACGTACAATAATTGTAAAGAAGTTCTTACTTAACCCTTAAAAAAAAATGTCTTATTCAAATCAGGTTTGAGGAGGAGGTTTCACTTCACCTTAAGGCGGTGTGGAAGTGCCCTCAAAGGTTCTCTTATCAAACTCTATCGAACTGGATGTACCGAATCGTTTGTCAACTTCAAACCGTGAACATGGAGGCTGAAAGGAAGGTCTTTGAATTTTATAAAAATTTCTTTACGGACATTTGAGGAACTTTTGGTGGGAAACTTGAAATTTCCAGGGTGTCGGGACCTTCCTTATAGCTTCCACATTTATGTGTCGAAGTTTAAGTAGACTCGGTGCACCCAATTCGGAGGAAAGTTACCATCTCCTTAATCGAGATGTCTCTAAGTCGCGATTCGGTGTGTTATCTGTCCATGGACTTGCAAGCGAGTTCTCTGAGAACGCGGAAATCCGGGAAAACTTGGACTCTCGGTGTTATTAACACCAGGCGCAGTTTCCGGGAAGATGAGCTCCCCATCTCGCGGCTCTTTTTACGACTCCCTCGGGAGACGACTTGTCTGGAGGTGGCGAGGTGAGAATCCGGCAATATTAATAACCCACCGGGGACGATTACGAGGAAGGCGATGCTCGAACCAGCTAAGCTTTTTTATTCAACGGAGAGGGATTTATGGAGTCGCCGGAAAAGCGTGTCAGGGCTTTGGAAAACTCGAGGTGGAGCTTCCGAATGAGGCACTGATCAAAAATCGACGAGAATTGGCATAAATCTGTGGACGTCATTTTTTTCCGAATTTAATGTAACGTCACGCTGTAATCTTCTTTAATTTCATTCGGATGCTGAGATTGATGTTAAGGAGGTAACGTAATTTTTTGGGAATTTATCGTAATTAATTAATGACTGCGGAAATTTATCGTAATTAATTAATGACTGCGGGAATTTATCATAATTAATTAATGACTGCGGAAATTTATCGCAAATAATTAATGACTGCGGGAATTTATCGTAATTAATTAATGACTGCGGGAATTTATCGTAATTAATTAATGACTGCGGGAATTTATCGTAATTAATTAATGACTGCCGGAATTTATCGCAATTAATTAATGACTGCGTGAATTTATGGGGGAATTTTTATCAGCGGCTCGATAAGTTAGGGAATAATCGGGGGATTGGATTCTAGTTTGCTTCTTTCAATCGGGGTGAACGACCTTTTAGAGCGACTCCTTATGGACCCTGGTCTCCATACTTTCGGCCCGGACGAGGAGCTGGTGGGCTTTGACGTCAGAGGAATAAAGCAACGTCGTAAAACCGGAGCAGCCGCCTTAGAAATACTCCAAGTGCATCGCGCGGTTAAATATTGCAGCTTAAACCGATGCCCCGGGGATTTGCGTGCAATTGGGGCATTGTCCCTTAGACCGGGTACCATTTCGACGGGGGAATAATTTCCGGGTCCACGTAACTTAATTTCTCCACCGAATTAAAGGAATAGAATATTTTTACCTAGGTCACGGTTCTCGGTTTATTTCCTTCGTGTGGATGAAATCGCGGTACCAAAATGGCCGATTGTATATATTTTTCTAATGGGTAGAGTGGCGGTACCAAAATGGCCGATTGTATATATTTTTCTAATGGGTAGAGTGGCGGTACCAAAATGGCCGACGAGAAAACTTGGGCCGTACCCTTTAACAGTCTTTTTCTTTTACCATGGGTAAAATCGCGGTACCAAAATGGCCGATTGCATATATTTTTCTAATGGGTGAAACCGCGGTACCAAAATGGCCGACGAGAAAACCGGAGACGTTCCCTTTTACAGTTCCTTTTCTTTTCCCCCACGGGGTAGAATCGCGGTACCAAAATCCTGGGGACGGAATTTCCTCCGTATTTTCTCCGTAGGAGAGAAAATCCCGGTACCAAAGTGCAAGAGAGACTGTTTTTAATCCGGCAGAAATCTTGATACCAAAATGGCAGCCGGCTCGCCGAGACGGCGAAATTTCGGGGGCCGGTGGTTTATGGCCGCGTTATTTTTCGCCTCACCACCACCGATATCTCGCCAGCCACGAGGTAACGTAGCCAATGTCACCCAGATGAAATCACGAGAAAACCGGTGTCGGCCAGAACGAACCGGCCATGCGGAGGAAACGCGGAGGTCTTGCGGCGTCCCTCGAAAAGAGGGGTCGTTACAAAGAAATACATAAAAATGATTCCCCGCTCCTAGGGAATTTTCACTACGGGCGTAAAATTAATTAATTCAACTTGAAATTATTTCCGCGTTTACATGTGTGCTAAAAGACGTTTACAACCTGGCAGATGCCGTAAACCGTCGATGTGCGTTGTTCTCCATTTTGGAAACTTAATTTACCGATTTTCCAGGATTTCCTCCGGTAAACTGGTTTATTACGTGATATACCGTCAGGAAGCAAGAAATGGGGAATTACCCAAACCTGGTCTGGGGGAAAGCGAGAAAATCTAGGGAAATGCGGCTCTCTCGTTTCGGGCCCGAAATAACCACCGGCGGATCAGGGGCCCCTTAAGCGTTTCTATTTCGACGATTAGATCTATTTCTATCCCCGGGCCGCTTGCGTAATGGCAAAAGGAAGAAGGCGAAAGGGACCGGAGGCGCGTACACGCGACAAATATACGCGGCCACTCCTCAATGTACAATTCCCCCCCCCAGGAAAGCACAGGAACTATATTTGAACAGCTTCCGAGAAGCCTCACCTACATCCACGGTCGTTGGTTGCGATTCCGCCTCCCTTCTGGGGTGCGGCGGTTCCGCGACCCTCGAGGTGCGGCCCCGGTTTCGGGAAGTCACCCTGGACTTGTCCCAGGACGACGGAATTTCATTGAAAGGGTGTACTATTTAATTTTCCATTTCTTCTCATGCCTTTTTCTCTTCCTCTTGTCTATATCTACATTTAAGGGAATTTAAGGGGTTCGCGGAAATTTCAGAGAATTTATGGAAATTTATGAGAACTTATGGGAATTTATGAGAATTTATGGGAATTTATGGAAATTTATGGAAATTTTGAGGGAATTTTAGGAATTGTCGAGACGCCTCGAATTAAACAAAGGGACCACGGACTGTTGGATGTTTTTTAGGCCCTCCTTTCCTCGTAGTGTCGCATACTCGAGCATCCTCTGAAGGGGTACGTGACGTCGGGTGATTTTCCGCCCTCTCGGTTATTTCCGCCGAGGCCAGTTCGCGAAGTGCCCCGGGGGTCGCGAGTGCCAGAAACGAGCCACTCTCCTCGAGAACGCCCGGACTCCCTCCGAGAAAAGGAGACACTTCCTGAAATCGTCCCGAGACTCTCGATCCTCGGGCAAGGCCGTGGACATCTTGACCTTTCCACTAGGTTGGGGAAAATCTCCGTCCTCGTCCTTTCCCCATTTCCCTATTCGGCGAAAAGTCACGCCCTCGCCGTTAGGCCATTAGGGAGGTATCGAGAGAAATCTCACCCTAGGCGAGAAAAGTCCGGAATTTCTCATCCCCCTGTTTCCCGCGAAATGCCCCTAGATTTGGAAAATCCCCAGGAAAGGCCCTAGGCACCCGAAAGCTGCGAAGAATGGCGGACTGCTCCAATTTCACCCCAGCTTCGTGCAATTAAATCCCTGCATTCGCGTGTCCAGCTCGGGGAGGTTTGCACCCTCTGGGGTAAAAAAGGGTTAAGAGCCCCCCCTCGTCCCTCGATTGCCCTCTCTCTTTCTCTTTCCGTCCCTCTCTTCAAGGTTAGTTGGAAAAGTTTGGCGGATAATTGCCGCTGGTTCACGTGGTCTGCACGCCGCGAGATCAGCTGTTTCGCACGTGCGGTGGGCGGTGGGTGGTGGGTGGTGGGTGGTGGGCAATGAAGGGTGGAAATGTCGGGGCAGCTCCGGAACGCTCCAGAGGGTGGCTTTTCGATCCCGGGTATCTAGGTTCCGTTTCCACGGCGACGCCACCCTCTGTCCCCACCCGGGGGCGGGGGTTGGGAGGGGGTAATGGCGAGATCGAATCGCGAAATCGAGAAAAACGAGCCACCCTGGAAGTGATTGCTCCTCCACTCGATTGCTGGACGAATTTTCCGTTTCACGGGTACTTGGGTGACCAGCCACCCGGAAAAGGGGAAATAGTGATGGGAAAAGTCGATTTTGGTCCAGGAATCTCGATCCTTGTAATGCATATCTCGGTTTTGGTTTTGTTAATGCAAAGAGATCAAATTTTGTTTATCTTTAGGTGGAAGGGAGGCAAGAAAATCGAAAGGGTGATCGAAACGAATGCTCCTCCACTCGATTCCTGGAATAATTTTCCGTTTTACGGATATCTGGTTGACCAGCCACCCAGAAAAGTGGAAATGGTGATGGGAAAAGTCGATCGTGGTCCAGGAATTTCGATCTCTGTCTTGCATAATTCGGTTTTGGTCTTGTTAGTGCAAAGACACCAAATTTTGTTTATCTTTAGGTAAAAGAGAGGCAAGAAAATTGAAAGGGTGTTCGAAACGAATGCTCCTCCACTCGATTCCTGGAAGAATTTTCCGTTTTACGGATATCTGGTTGACCAGCCACCCGGAAAAGTGGAAATACTGATGGGAAAAATCGATTTTGGTCCAGGAATTTCGATCTCTGTCTTGCATAATTCGATTTTGGTCTTGATCCTTGCGAAGACCGAAAATTTAGCTCATCTTCAGGCGTAGGGAGGGCAAGGAAACCAAAAGGGCGATCGTAAGCTCCTCCTTAGTTACAATATTAACGTTTATTCCATAGTATATACAAAAACAATGTATATTTCGGGTCCTCCTTCGGGAAATGCGTGTACGCGTGGTCCTCGCAAGCGAGGGGGCAAACTAAGCGAAGAGGAGCCGGCGAGATAGCGCTTCTTTTTTCTTCTTTTTTTTATTATTCTCACGTATACCTTATCCCTCGTTAAAAGAACTTCCTTCTGTAGAAACGTAGAAACCCGTGTACAAGGACGGCCGGCGAGAAGGTGTCGATTAATCGTAGCGAACTTCAATCCGCGCGGTTAAATCGGGCCCAATCATCACGTGCGCGTAAATTAAATGATCATACACCGATTGGCACGGATCAATCGTAGCGAACTTCAATCCGCGCAGTTAAATCGGGCCCAATCATCACGTGCGCGTAAATTAAATGATCATACACCGATTGGCACGGATCAATCGTAACGATTAATCGCGTTTAACCACTGATAATCATCAGGTCGTGGAGCGACGAGCGATTCTCGCAAGTTCGGGGGCGACTTCCGCGCTTTCCTTGGCGGCGGGCCCGCCGCGGCCGAGCCGGCGCGGTTCGGCCGCACGGCTTGGTTCTCTCTCTGGGAACCTGGCCGCGCTTAATTGTAACAACAAACAGCAGGCTCTCCGCGTTTACAGTTGGCCACGGTTGCCAAAGGACCGGCTTCTCGCGAGGTCGCGCCTTTATTTTCGATCCTACATCTATCATTTTCCTTATTTTCCATTCCGCACAGTTTCCGCCGATTTTCCGCCGGGATTTCTCCCGCCCTTTAAATGCCATGGGCCATGAGGCCGCAAAATGGGTCCTCGCGGCGACGCGGAAATTCGGCAGGAAGTCCTGGTAGATCCTGCGGAATTCCTCCTGCTTCCCGAAATCCCGGCCCTGGGGCAGTCCGCAGGATTATTTACAAGGTCCTTAAATAAAAAAAGGAAAAAAAAAAGAAAGGGAATCGCTGCTCTAGATCCAGGCTAAAATTCGGGGATCGGCGACGACGCGTCGCCTTGGACCTCTGCCTCCCGTTTTTCTTTTTTCGGAGGTTCCCCTTCATTTTCACGGGTTTCCTCTGGGAGGGAGGGGGTCGGGAAGGAGGGGAAAATTAATTAAAAAAATAGAAAACAGGATCCTCCGGCTACAAGTCGCAACTGGAGCTCTTCTAATCTCCTAGAGGATTTACGTAAACCGCTACAAGAATATATGCAGGTATTCCGCTCGTTATCATTAATCGGCGACGATTAATCGACGACGATTTTGGGTACGGAGACGTCTCTAGCCTAGCTCGCCGTGGCAGGACCCCCCCCGAAGGTCCTCGTCCTCCGGGATCCTCTTGATCCTTATCCAGGACTCTCCTCGCCGCTTCCCTTCCGGAGGTCGTTCTTGTTCGAAGACTACGTGTAAGGCCTGCGCGCGATAAGCACTCTAGATAGTCCTTTAGTGTTCATGGAAATGTTTATTGTCTCCGTGGACCATGGTCAAACTTATCCCGGACGGCGGACCCCCCCCCGAACCGGGTATGCTACGAGGATAACCCTAGATTTCCTGCACTTCGGGTCGGCGACGAGACAGGAAGGGACCTGGTTCGCCACCGCGTCCTTAAAGCTAAACGCGTCTACGAGGTCATCCTCGAGAAATGCACCACGTCGAGGACGCGGCTCCTTGGGGTCCTGGTTTGGTCGGGGCTTGTGGGGAAAGTCCGGTTTATCGTTCATCAGTAAGTGTTCAAGGATCATCCTCAAGGATCGTCGGTGAACGTCATCCGCAAGGATCGTCCATATGCGTCCATGAACGTCATCCGCAGGGACCATCCGCAGGAATAATCCGCAAGGATCATTCGTTAGCGTCATTCGCAAGGATCATCCATAAGCGACATCCGCCAGAATCGTCCATAAACATCATCCGCAAGGATGTGTGTCCCATTCCCCACCCTCGTCCGGGTCATCGGCACCAGGAATTTGTCCGCGAGCTCAGACCAGGTCCAGTCTGGTGGTCTCCAGGCCGTCGAAGCTGAAGGTCCTGCGCGTCCTGGAGAACCTGAGGCAGGGCTCGCTGGCCGACCTGGCCATCTCTCACATGGCCTCCCCGCTGGCGACGGAGCCGATCAAGCTGGAGTCTCCGATGCTGGAGTCGCACTGCATCACCCACTCCCAGATCCTCTTGGTTACGACCTTCTGGTCGACGGTGGTCTCCAGTCCGTAGCTGTTGAGCAGCTTCCTCAGCTTGTTCTTGTTCTCGTCGACGTGGTTCCGATCGTCCACCAAGGTGTCCAGGTAGAGGAGACTGTCGCCCCTCCTGGCGAGGCTCTCGCTGACGTCGACCGAGGTGGAGGTGGCGCTGTGGCTCAGCTTGGCGACGCACCAGGTGTCCTTCAGGTACTTGTTCACCTCCATGATGCTGGCCCTCTTCTCGGGCTTGTGCTCGAAGACCCTCCGGAAGTACCTCTGCATCCTGGGGGTGAACCTCCGGAAGACGGAAGGGATCTTGGTGGTGCGCCTCTTCAGCCACCTCTGGAAGCCCGAGTAGTCGGGGTCCTGGATGAGGTCGGCGCTCTGCCAGGGTGGGTTCCCGGTCAGGCAGACGAAGAGGACGATGCCGAACTGCCAGCAGTCGGCGCTCCTCTTGCAGGTGTACCGCTCGTTCCTGATCACCTCGTAGATCTCCGGGGGCTGGAAGGGCACCCAGGTGCACCGGATCTTCCCGACGAGGGTGCCCTCCCTCCTGGTGCATCCGAAGTCGCAGAGCTTGATCTTGGACATGTCCGAGGAGAAGACCAGGACGTTCTCCAGCTTGACGTCCCTGTGAGCCAGCTGCTTCGAGTGCAGGAAGTCCAGGGCCGAGGAGAGCTGCGAGGCTATCCTTTTGCACACTTCCTCCCCCAATCCACCTGCCTTGACGTTTCCTGATAGGTCCCCGTAGGGTGCGTACTCCTGGGCGAAGACGTAGCACTTCTCCGCCCGGAAGGCCACCGCGTAGGAGCTCAGGATGTTCGGATGAGGACTCAGGTGGTACGAGTAGTGGAACTCCCGGAAGAAGTCCTTCTCCGTCGTCAGCTCCTGGTGTACCGCCTTCAGGACCACTCTGGTCTGCGTCCTCCTGTGCGTCGCCAGCAGGACCTTCGCAAAGCTACCCTCCCCCAGGGTCTTCTCCACGTTGTACTCCTTGGACAGGTCCAGCTCCTCCAGGACCACCTCCTGGATCCTGTGGATCCCGGACTCCTTCTTCTCGTGCAGCTTCATCTGGAATGGGAGAAAAACTACGTCAGACTCCGAGCCCACCTGATAACGAACCTTTCATCCCTTATCGATCCCTATTGTCGACTATCGATTCCAGGGGGTCGGTAACGAGTTCGCGAACCGGGTCGTCTCCTTTGTAACTACGGGGATGTCACTTGCAAGCGTCCCGACGTCGACGAGCCTATTGTCAACCCCCTGGGGAGGAGGGACTCCCCACATGTATCGACAGGGAGGATCCCGAAGTCCTTTGACAAAGCCTCCCACAGGAGTTCCCTCCTTCCCCCGTAAAATCGGGATTTCGACCCCATTCGACCGGATTCCTGGATGAACCTTCAGGCATCTGACATCTCTCTTCGGGTTCCCCGAGGTATCCTTTCTGCGACCTGGACCTCCACCTCCCGTACCTCCCCAAGAACTCACCCTAACCCTCGTCATCCCTTTCTTCTCTCATCTTCCAATGAATTATCTCGAATAATTGCTCGTTCGTCAATGGACCCTTGATAATAACCATGATATTGATAATGACAAGGGTATTGATAATGACACGATATGACTAGAACATTGATAATGACACGATATGACCACGGTATTGATAACGACACGATATGACCACGATGTTCATAATGACACAATATGACCACGATATTGAAAATGACAGGATAGGACCACGACATTGATAATGACACGATATGACCACGATATTGATAATGATAAGACGGGATATCTCATGTACCCCCCATGAACTTTGAAAACCGGTGACGTCTTCAGGTCCTTCTTCAGGATCGCGCCTGGACGCTAACCTACATGGCTAATTCTTTTCCTCTCTTTATCTTTTTCTTCTTCCAAGATTCTCTTTCCCTTATTTCTCCCAAGATCCTCTTTTTCTTGGTTTTTTACGAGGTCGGCAAAAACGATGGAGGGAATTCTCAGGACCGGCCCGCGTTAAATTTCATCCGCTTAACCGCGGCCTCCGGGTGATTCACGTTTTCCGCGTATCCTACGTCAGCGAAAATCGCACGCGGATAATCCGCAACTCCCCCCCGATGTCCCCTCGAACGAGGTCCCAGGGGAAATAAACGAGGATGACGAAAAATCCCAACCCTGGATCACGCAATAATTGGTTAAAGACTCTGGATGACGAGGGGGGATTTCATTTTTTATCCCCCCATACTCGCCAGGGGCGATTATCATCGAAATTATCATTACCGGGATAGTGATTAGTAGCTGAAGAGCGCGGCTAACCCCATGATAAGGGGGTCTAATCACTCGGAAATCAGTGAAAATGATTTCCCTCTCCGAAGAACCGATTGCCCTTTGATTGCGCGTGACAATGGGATTTGATAACAAAAGACGTCCGGTATTGATAACCCGATGACGTCTAGATTTTTAATAATTTTCCATGCTTTCCAGATTTAACATCCATGATTTCCTGAGGGAACAGGCCCCCAAGGAAGAAGCAAAAGTATCATGGATGGATTGATCGAGTGTCCATCCTGAAAGATAACAATGGGATAAAGAGTAAAACTCGACTCGGGCGGTGATCGATATTTTCTTGGCACCGCCGCGTTTTCTGGACCGCGGCCAGGACCCGTCGCGGTTTTTCGGTCCGGCGTCGCGACGGCCTCCAGGGCCGTCCTGCGCCCAGGAGGCCCCTGCAGGACGCGCGACGTTTCAGGACCTCTTATCGCGGAGGAGAGATTTGATCTAATTTCGATCCTTGATGAAAGGGATCTTTTTCGGGGGATTTTTCAGACGGAATTCTCTTCGGTCGGTTTCCACTTTCCGAGGGACCGCGGCCCCGGATTGGCGGGCGCTTCCTGGGGGGTGGCCGGGCGAACCCAGGACCTTTGGAGCGGTTAGATCAATAGCAAGGACCTCGCTCGGTGCCGGCCTCGGCACCTCCTCTCTCGAAATCATCCCCGATGAGTGCCTATCGAGAAGTCGGGACTTCAATCGATCACTTGTCGATTTTAGGCGGTAAAATCCCGTTCAAATCGCATTTAACTCTCGTTTCAAGCGTTAAAATCGTTTTAATTGAATTTATGTCGCGTTTCACGCGTGGAAATCATTTTAATTGCATGTAAGTTGCATTACACGAGTTAAAATCATTTAAATTGCATTTAAGTTGTATGTCACGGGTGAAAATCATTTAAATTGCACGTAAGTTGCATTTCACGCGTTGAAATAATTTAAATTGCATTTAAGTTGAATTTAAGTCTAATTTCTCGCGTGAAAATTAATTGAATGGCATTAAAGTTGAATTAAAATCGCGTTTCAGGGACCGCGACTCGACTCGCACGAAGAACGAAGAGAACACTCTTGGACGTAGCTTAATGAGTCACTGCTGTTTTAGGAGCCCTCGGCCGAGTCTAAAACACTCGCGGGATATCGGGCCTTTGATCTTCCACAAACAAGAGGATTTTTCTTCCGAGGAGGACGGAGCGATTCCCTCTGGTCTCTCTTTCCGAAGACGGAGGAGACGAGAACAGGATTTTTGCCCACCGGCTGAGAGAGAAAACTGATTTCCGGATCCTGTGATAAGGATAACTCGTCCCTTAATCTCAGATTTATCCCTAAAAAATCCCCTAGGGGGTGAAGGATGTCTTAGGTCAGTACCTAGACGACTAGGAGGTAATCGATGATCGATCGGCTCTTTGGCGCCCACCCTTGATTTTGCCCAGACTCTTCTGAATTATCCCATGAATTTGTTATCATGTTCTTCGCCCCCAGGGTGGAGGGCATTATGGGGCTCGTTGTTGGGGTGGTTTATCCATTGTTGGGGTTGGAAACACTCCCCGGAGGGGTCTCACGCGGTGGAGTGCATCGAGGAGGACAATCTCGAAGAGAGGCAAAAAGAGCTTGGTCGTTGATCTCGTTCGAGGAAAGTTGCAAAGGGAGATTCACATGAAACTGATTAAGGGTAGAAGGGGTCCGATTAGACCCCATCTAAAATTCGGGATCGATCGTCGCGAGTTTTTTCGAAAAACGCCCCCGACAATCTTGGCACCGAAATTGCCTGATAAAAGGAGAGGGGGGAGGAATTTTAATTCCCCTGGAATCGCTGATATTAAATCACTACGTCTACAGTCGTTCTTTCGGGCAGAGCGTTAGTTGAGAATCTCTCAAGCTTACCGTAGAAAATTTTGATTTTTCGAAAATTTGGGCTTAGGACTGCGCATAGCTCGAGGGTCCGATTGGACGCCATCCAAAATCGGGGACCGGCGATCGATCGTCGCGAGTTTTTTTTAAAAACGCCCCCGACAATCTTGGCACCGAAATTGCCTGATAAAAAGAGAGAGAGGAGGAATTTTGATTTCCCTGGAATCGCTGATTTTTAATCACTACGTCTACAGTCGTTCTTTCGGGCAGAGCGTTAGTTGAGAATTTCTCAAGCTTACCGTAGAAAATTCTGATTTTCCGAAAATCTGGGCTTAATTTCGGCGCACACCGAGAGGTCTCTTCCACTATTCCGAAATCCGAGGTCAGACCTCCCCTCGCGTCACATATCTCGGGAACTCGGGTCCCCGAAATCCCAGGGGACTCCTTTGTGGTCCCTTTTCACTTTCGGCACTTTTTCACGGCCCCTCTTAAGTCGCGACTTCCTTATCAGTCGAGACACTTCCCCAGGATATGGAAAAGAGCGATAGGAGGGAATTCCTTCAGAGGGTTCGCCGCGGGTTCGCGAAGTCACATTTTCGCCAGACACGCGTCCGACTCGCGTCTGGAGGCGCCGCGACGCCCGGCGTCGCTTATATGGAGCGTCGCTTCTCGGACGCGTGCGCGGAAGAGCGAGAGAGAGAGGAAACCCTGGACGCTTTTGAAAATCTCTGACGTACCTCGTCGGTTTTCACGGCTCGGCGGCCGCTTTTCCGCCGCGGCCTCCGGGCGGCGAATTTCCGCCGCGTTTTTCCGCGGCGGCGAATTTCCGCGCCCTGGCTGCGTTTTCGGAAACGTTTCGCGAAACTTCGTGGTTTTCCTCCCGAGGTCCTTTCCAGTTTACCGGGTTAAGGACCCTCTAGGACCCTCCAGGATCCCCTCGACGGAGATAAGGGGTGATAACGATTAGTGGGGTGATTACGCGAAAAGTACCCTCCTCCTGCCGACGATTTTCCTCGGATTTCCGAAATATCCTGCGACTACCTCTGATATCCTTGGTGGGTGGTGTCCTTCCCCAGATTTCAGAAATACGACGCCGTGTCCTTATCAGTCGCTAGGCTGATTATTTTCCCCGGGTTTCGGGGAAGCCGACCTTCTGTGGGAGTTATTTCCATCCTGGCTGTTAAAGGATCAATGAAATCCTCTGATCCTGCAGGTTGGTTCCGGGAATCATCCCTGGGATTTATTCCCATCCTTGAGGACGCCGTTTGGATCTTTCATGCGGATTATAGGTACGCAGTTATTTCGAATCCTTCTTCTGATAAGGCTAGGAATAATCGGTGATAATGTGGACACATAGGTGTCCTTGCGATTATTTTTTACCAGGGTCCTTGTCGAGATCTATTCGTCTTTTGACTCGAATTATTAATTTTGAAGTACGTGGTTATTTCGGATGCCTCGACTGATAACGTTAGGAAAAATCACTGATTAGTGATAATTTCATTTTTTATGTGGGTACATAGGTATCCTTCCGATTATTTTTTACCAGGGTCCTTGTCGAGATCTATTCGTCTTTTGATGCGAATTATTAATTTCTAGGTCCGCGGTTATTTCAGATGCCCCCACTGATAACGTTAGGAAAGATTGCTGATTAGTGATAATTTCATTTTTTATGTGGGCACATAGGTATCCTTGCGATTCTTTTTTACCAGGGTCCTTGACGATATCCGTTCGTCTTTTGACGCGAATTATTAATTTTGAAGTACGCGGTTATCTCGGATGCCTCTACTGATAACGATTAGTGATAATTTCATTTTTTATGTGAGCACATAGGTGTCCTTGTGATTATTTTTTACCAGGGTCCTTGTCGAGACCTATTCGTCTTTTGACGGGAATTATTAATTTTTAGGTACGCGTTATCTCGGATGCCTCGACTGATAAGGTTAGGAAATTTCGACGCGAATTATTAATTTCTAGGTTCGCGGTTATCCCGGATCCCTCGACTGATAAGGTTAGGAAAGATCGCCGGTGTTTGCGGGAGGCTGATTGTAATTCGATTTTCCGGGTGGACAGAGACGGCGGAGGGAATCCGCCCACGACGGAGGAGGTCCTGAGGATACGCGAGAGGAAGCGACACACGTCGGCCCCCGGGCACGCACAATGCCTCGCCATTAAGGGGCTAAGAAATTCGATTCAAGCTGGCGGGCGTGGGAGAATGTCTGGTTTATCTTCTATTTCATGGCGAAGCGTGGGCGAACAGGGGATGAACGCATGCGAACCTGCTACGGGGATGCCGGATCCCGAGGGACCATCCTCTAGGACATTAAGGTCCTGGAGATCTCCTTCTTGATCCGAGCCGAGTTTATCTCTCGTTATCTCGCGTCCGTGAAAGATATCGAAAGGTCCTAGGGGATGTTTTTCTCTTTATTCCCGTAATCAAATACAAAGAGTCGTATGATAAGAAACGGATATACAAAGTAACGTGGGAAATCGGGTATAATAAATAATGATAAATAATTAAAATTAGATAGCAGTTGGAGCTTATGGGAGTTTATTTTTTCCGTTTCTGAGACACGCCGAGAACAGGATTTCGCTGCCAGTTTCGCTGCCAGTTTCGCTACCAGAGCCAAGTTTATCCCTAGTTATCTCGCGTCCATGAAAGATATAGAAAGGTCCTAGGGGATGTTTTTCTCTTTATTCCCACAATCAACTACAAAGAGTCGTATGATAAGGGACGGACACACAAAGTAACGTGGAAATTCGCGTACAATAAATAATAATAAATAATGATAAATAATTAAAATTAGATAGCAGTTGGAGCTTGTGGTAGTTCCTTTTTTCCGTTTATGAGACACGTCGAGCACAGGATTTCGCTGCCAGTTTCGCTGCCAGTTTCGCTATCAGTTTCGCTGCCAGTTTCGACCCCGGTTTCGCTGTCGGTTTCGCTGCCAGTTTCGCTGCCAGTTTCGCTGCCAGTTTCGCTGCAGCAATCGCTGGTGGAGTCAAGGGACGTGAGACTGTCATCGTCATCGTCCGAGGTCCAGGAGATTTCGGAGTCATCACAACTGCCGAAGCTGGTGCTGTACTCGGAGCTGGCTTCCCAATAGTCCTCGGAAAAGGACGACTCGTCCGAGGACGCCTCTTCAGCTGAAAGTACCCTCTAATCAGCTATCGGAGCGCCCAAGATAAGGTCCCTAGGGTCCCCGCAAAAATGACCCACACTCACCGTTCCCGTTTTTCTCGAAATCACCGGTGGTCTCGGTTTTCCTCAGCTGGACCTGCCAGGACTCCATTATTTCTATGGAAATTGTGATCCTAAGTCTGGAATGTTCCCGGGGTAGATGACAGGAACATATCACTTTACAATTCATGACATAGAGACCTTCCTCAATTTCCAGCACCGAGGCTCGACTGATCGTTCGACGAGTACGTATAATCGCGACAAGTGTCGTTATCGTAAACACAGAAGGGAAAAAAAAAAATAAAGCCTGGTTCACACCGAGATTATCGTCGGCGCTAGTTCGACGAGCGTGGTATAAATTCATTTGGAGGATTTTTTAAATTACTTTATATAAGAAATCTGGGCTTGCGTATGATATAAGTAATTAAAGGACATCTCTGGGAAGCTACTAAAAAATTAAGGATGATCTAGGAGGCGATGATCGATGAGCTATGATTTTCCATTATCACCGGTTGCCTCTATTCCCGTGGTAACGTTAGGTTTACGCACACGCATGTATTACCATTTTTTTTTCTCCGGCCTGTAAGGTGAATGTCGACTCTCGGGATGAGGAGTGAATAAGGATCTATCGATCCCTGGGAAGGAATTAATTTTTCTTCCTCGAAATTGCGAGATAAATCTGCGATGATCGTGCGATCCAGATCTGGGACGCTCGGCGGATTCTTTCTTTTTAATCACACTTTCTACAAGAAATCTAGGCTTGCATATGATGTAAGTAATTAAAGGACATCCCTGGGAAGCTCCTAAAAAATTAAGGATGATCTAGGAGGCGATGATCGATGAATTATGATTTTCCATTATCACCGGTTGCCTCTATTCGCGTGGTAACGTTAGGTTTACGCACACGCTTGTATTATAATTTTTTTTTCTCCGGCCTGTAAGATGAATATCGACTCTCGGGATGAGGAATAAATAAGGATCTACCGGTCCTTGACAAAGGATTTATTTTTGCTGTCGGTCACTGGCCCGGGAACGACCGAGCTGGATATCCGCGAGAGCTCGGGAATTCGGAGGCGTGTCTTTCAAGGTGTGTGCTCATGAATATTCATCGGGGACCCGATGAATTTCTTTCTTTTTTCCTTTTTCATCGCCGTTGTCAGTTTTGAACCTAGGAAAAAATCCGGGACCCACTCCCGAGTCCTTTGGGTCCTTGGTGATCCTTTGGCTCCGATGAATTTCCATATCCGCTAACTCGGAGATGGGAGATCTCAAAAATTTCTATCTTTTACGGTTTAAATTCCATTTTGCGACCTGTTAAGTGGATAATTAATTAGCCGTCAAATTAGGATCTCCAAGACTAGTTTCATTTTGGGAAGAAGAGGAAATCTGAAATACGCGTTATTGCGAAACAATCGGGATTTCATAATCAGCGGTCTTAAGGATAGCTGGAACGATTTAATTTTTCACTAAATTTTCCGACTTATTAAAAGTATAATTATTTAATTAGCCGTCGAATTAGGATCTCTAAGACTAGTTTCATTTTGGGAAGAAGAGGAAATCTGAAATACGCGTTATTGCGAAACAATCGGGATTTCATAATCAGCGGTCTTAAGGATAGCTGCAACGATTTAATTTTTCACTAAATTTTCCGACTTATTAAAAGTATAATTATTTAATTAGCCGTCGAATTAGGATCTCTAAGACTAGTTTCATTTTGGGAAGAAGGGGAAATCGGAAATACGCGTTGTTGCAAAACAATCGGGATTTCATAATCGGCGGTCTTAAGGATAGCTGCAACGATTTCCCTGAATCCCGATGAGAGCGTCATCGCGCTAAAGTTTATAAACAAATTCCCTCCGGGGGCGGCGGATTTATTTCGATCCGAGATGAGAGGAGCAAATAGAGAAGGTCGTGATAGAGCTTCTGGAATCGATCGTGGGAATCTCCCTGGGGAAATTTCGGGAATTAAACAAATCTCTCGCTCTGTGTATGTGAAAAATCCTGCGAGCCGATTTATAAAATCGGGGAAAAATCATAGCTGATCCATCGATCGGCTCGTTTCTTTGGAGATACGGTCGTGCGAGAGATCGTGAGATTTTTCCCGATTTTTTTCCTCCTACTCCGGTCACTGATAAGGGAGTTATCACGAACCGGCTGTAGCCGATCTCCTGAGGTCCATGTCCTCTTCCACGGAGATCGTAAGTGGAGTAAGGTCCAGTTCTCGACGAAAGTATATGGAATGCTTGCCCTGGGGCGAACGGGCACACCAAAATAAAATGTTTATTCAACGCGGTAAGACCGGTGTCGGCGTATGTGTGCGCCGATATGTAAGACCCGTTTATGTACCGCGTTCGTATATATGATAGTGTCATCGGGACTCGGAGGAGAGTTGCATGCCACGCGCCGACGTCGACGTGTCGAAGGTAAGGATCCTCGATCCCCCGGGGGTCCACGGTCCTCGGGAAACTGAAGAGAAATTTGGAAAAGTCAGACAAATTCTTAATAAAGGGACGAGTGCGCGATATTGGAATAATTAAGAAAATTCCATTAATTTCGCCTGAATCTTGAGGATTTACATTAACGGGATGGCAGAAACGAATTCCCGGGACGGGGAAATAAGTGCGCGAAATTTGAGAAAATTCAGAAATCTTTTCCACAATTTTGCAGATTTCTATTAATAGGAAAGAAGAGACGAATTCGCGAAGACGGGGAAATAAGTGCGCGAAATTTTAAGAAATTCAGAAATTTTTTCCACAATCTTTCAGATTTCCATTAACGAGATGAGAGAAGGGAATTCGCGAGAGAGGGAAATAAGTGCGCAAAATTAGAAAAATTGAGGAAAAAATCGGAACATTCCGGGAAATCGGTTAATTAATGATAAAGTAGAGAGGATGAAATTTCATTAACACGAGTGTAGAGGATCGGAATTACCGGCGTACATCCATGGGTTCGATCGGAGAACGTCGACGTCATCTCTCGTCATCTCTCGTCATCGGGCGTTATTGGAAATAGATTTCCAGGAACGATCCTGCTCCAGGCCCGTTGACAAGGTTTCCATTGCGCAACCTTAACGTGTACCAATCGGCGATAATGCTAATCAATACGGGAACAATAAATTAAAATGAATTAAAATCAATTAAATTGAACCAACTCGATAAAATATTCCCAATCATTTAAACTCTATGCACCAAAAACGAGTGGGTTATCATTTTGCTGCACTGCGTTAAAAATGACTTGCTTATCATATTAAAAACGATTTGGTTATCATTCCACGCATCATTTGAAAATCCAGTAGGTTATTATTTTAGCGCTTAATTAAAAAAAGCGGTTCGGTTAAGCGTCGCGACTTTAATTTCGCAACCAAAGGACTGACTTGCACTACATGAAAAATTAGTTGCTTATCATATTAAAAACAATTTGGTTATCATTCCACGCATCATTTGAAAATCCAGTAGGTTATTATTTTAGCGCTTAATTAACAAAAGCGGTTCGGTTAAGCGTCGCGACTTTAATTTCGCAACCAAAGGACTGACTTGCACTACATGAAAAATTAGTTGCTTATCATATTAAAAACGATTTGGTTATCATTCCACGCATCATTTGAAAATCCAGTAGGTTATTATTTTAGCGCTTAATTAACAAAAGCGGTTCGGTTAAGCGTCGCGACTTTAATTTCGCAACCAAAGGACTGACTTGCACTACATGAAAAATTAGTTGCTTATCATATTAAAAACGATTTGGTTATCATTCCACGCATAATTTGAAAATCCAGTAGGTTATTATTTCAGCGCTTAATTAACAAAAGCGGTTCGGTTAAGCGTCGCGACTTTAATTTCGCAACCAAAGGACTGAGTCCAGGATTTCCTTCCAGATGTTGAAGTCCTTGCTGAGCGTGTCCTGGGCGATGTGCCTCCTGGGGAGGATGGGAGCAACCAGCATGGACCCAGGTTCCATCCGAAGATCCCAGCGAGAGTTTCCCGGGAAACTGGCCCCGGGAAATGCGAATCTGGAGGAAAAGTCGATCCCTCTTCCTCGTTTATACGAGGGGGAGAGACCCTCAGGACTCCCCGGGGCGACGAATCTGGGAGAGATGCCGCAGCTGAGAGAGCTTCCTGGGACCAGGAACCTGGCCGAGAAGGCGATTCCCGAGTGGATCACCCTGAAGAGGAGCCGGGAAATCTCGTCCATCCCGAGATCCGAGGTGGAGGTCCTGTCGTTCCCTCTGGAGCCGACGAAGGACTTCCAGGATTTCAGAACTGCCAAAGGTCTGTCCTCGAAGGACCTGGGGGGACTCTTCGGGGACTCTAGGAAAGGACCTCTTCCAGATCTTTCTAATCAACCCTAGGGATGGACTTCCAGGATCGCTTCGAGATGTAACAAGGACTTCCAGCTCGCTTATCAGCCTTATCGGATGCTCGATGAGTCCCTTATCGAGACTCCTGTCGATCCATTAAACGTCTCTCCATTTTTTATCCCGGGTGTCCGTTTTTAATTTAATTCCGATTACATGCTGATCATGAAAGTGGTCTAATTGACTTTTTCATTCCTAGGAAATTAAGTTCATCTTATTATCATTTTCATTCCTAGGAAATTAAGTCCATATTGTTATTTGAATGCGTAAAACATGGAATATGGAATAGGCTGATTTTTAGATTTTTTATCAAATTTTTCAGATTTAATTGGACCACTTTCATTATCTCGGGGATGAGTTCCGTTTCCGGTTTGCAGTATGTTGAGGTCCCTCTCTGTAGATGGAGCTTGGTGGCGATTAAAAGTACCGACCGCTGCCGGTAAGGAAGAACACGAGAACGGAGTCTCGCGTGTGTTGATAAGAGTGATATCGTATCAGCCGCGAGAAGTAGGGCCCTGTAAAAATCCGATAATGGCTCGAGGTACCGGAAACGGAGAGGGGCGCCCTCTACAACCTGTACTTCCTGTTTCCCACGAAAGGTAATCAGTAATTCGTCCTGATAATTACGTAACACTTCAATGAAAAATGTATAAAATAATTGTTCCACCTTGATTAGAATTTGCGTTTACATTTTGTGATAGGCTTTACGAGGCATCAGAGCTTTTCAAAGCCTCTATATGCTATATAATCCCGATTGATCGCTCAGATGCCACTTTCTTATCACCTTAAGGTGATATACAATCTAAAGATATATATATACATAACAAAAAATGGAAATATTTATATAACTTTTCTCCAAACTGGGTGCATCGAATTATCCCATACCTTGACACGTGATTATGGAGGCCTTAAGAAATAACCATCGTGAGATGTCTTAAAAAAAAATGTTCGTACTTATCTTGGACAAGAACTAAAAAAAATATATATTTTTTTTCTTCGAAAAATGACATTTCTCGGGCAGAGCGCTCTTCCTTAGCGCCTCCACGATCACGTGTCAATGTTTTGGATAATTTGGTGCGCCCATTTTGGAGAAAGGTGTTATAAATATTTTCCCTTTTTATTAATGTACATAATGCACTTTCGTACCACCTTAACTCGGCACGGACTAGGTCCTCGCTGCGTGTTTAAAGTCTAATCCACCGGGGCCGGATTTCGACCCCTGATTAACTTTCGGGCTTAATCCGAGCTTTTAAGCTCGGAGTTCTCGCAACACACACGTCGGCCCCCGATTGCGGGAAAATCCCGCATGGGCGGAAAGCCCGAAAGATGCGCCTAATTTCCGCACGCGGATTGACAGAAAATTATCATGCCAATCGTTTCTCCTTCCTGAGGAAAATACACTTCTGATAAATAAACCATATCGATCGGTGATCGATTGATGGGTCTCGTTGGATCTTTACCGCCTTATCAGATGATTACACGATATTCTGATAAATAAACCATATCGATAGGGGATCGATTGATGGGTCTCGTTTGATCTTTATCGCCTTATCAGACGATTACACGATATCTCGATGTCCTGGGGGGTCCTCGGAAAAGGGTTACCCTCTCTTCTTCTGGACCAACGAGGGGATAATCGAGTTAGCGAAGAAACTTACTCGGAATTAAGCCTAACCAAGTTAAGGGGGGGCGCGATCTCTTAAGCACTGCCTTAACGAGTCGCCGTTAAGGGCGGCGCGGTTTCCGCAGACGGGAAAAAAAAAGTGATATAAAGGGGGTCCTTAAGCCATTTGCATCATTAGCGTATATATCCGCTCAGTTTCCTGGTCACTATCACGGGAGCGTATGTAGGATCAGTTTCCCTGGTCACTATCATTAAGACTGAAGTTTGGTGATAAGGACCCTCTTTTTCATACTTCCTTATCATTCAAATGGGTTAAGAGTTCAGTTTTCCTGGTCACTATCATCGGAACATATGTAGGATCTGTTTCCCTGGTCACTATCATTAAGACTGAAGTTTGGTGATAAGGACCCTCTTTTTCATACTTCCTTATCATTCAAATGGGTTAAGAGTTCAATTTTCTAGTCACTATCATCGGAACATATGTACGATCTGTTTTCCTGGTCACTATCATTAAGACTGAAATTTGGTGATAAGGACCCTCTTTTTCATACTTCCTTATCATGCAAATGCGTTAAGAGCTCAATTTTCTGGTCACTAACATCGGAGTTCATGTACGATCTGTTTTCCTGGTCACTATCATTAAGACTGAAATTTGGTGATAAGGACCCTCTTTTTCATACTTCCTTATCATTCAAATGGGTTAAGAGTTCAGTTTTCCTGGTCACTATCATCGGAACATATGTACGATCTGTTTTCCTGGTCACTATCATTAAGACTGAAATTTGGTGATAAGGACTCTCTTTTTCATACTTCCTTATCATTCAAATGGGTTAAGAGCTCAATTTTCTGGTCACTATCATCGGAACATATGTACGATCTGTTTTCCTGGTCACTATCATTAAGACTGAAATTTGGTGATAAGGACCCTCTTTTTCATACTTCCTTATCATGCAAATGGGTTAAGAGAAGATCCTTGGAAATTGGGGAGGACTCCTCGACAAGGGGACTCCACAAGGCGATGCGTTTGCCAGGTCGACCCGAAATTCGAATCTCGCGAGCCCTCCACCCGGGGCAAACAAAACTTCCGTCGACGGGGGGGATGCGGCGGAAACCTGCGGAGAAAGGCGGAGAAACGCGGCCGCGGTCTAATTGAAACCGCGGGAGGGGGGGGGGAACTCGAGGAGGGAGGCGCTTCCGTGTTTACGCAAAATTGGTCCCCCTTGTCGCGTTCCGCCGCGGCCGTTCCGCCGCGGCCTCGGCCGGCCCCGTAAACGGGAATACTTCCGCGGGGAAATATCCGCGGCCGACCTTCGGAAATTGGAGTCTAGGGTTTTCTTTTTTTTTCTTCCTCTCCTCTTTTACCCCTTTCTTCCTTTTATTATTTCCTTCCTTTCCTTTTTCCTATTTTTTTCTCCGTTTCGTTTTCTGAAATTCCGCAATTGCGGTAATTCCGCGATCCTCCACCCGGAGTTTCCGCAAGCTCTCCCGGTCTTGCCCGGCCTGGCAATCGACGGATCCTCGAAAGTGCGCGCGGGCATTCCGCCGCGTCCTCTCCGCCGCACTCGGCCGCACTCGCCTATCGACGGAACCGCGTCCCCTGCGCGCGCAATAAGCCACCGGATAATCCCCCTAGCGAGTACTCGAGGAATTACACAATGAGCACCTGAATGCACCTGCGCGAGTGGGCCGCTGCGGCCGCCGCATGTCGCCGGGGTTGTTATTGCCGGCATTATCGCTATACACGCGAACCGTCCGCGCGGAAATATCGCGTGAACGCACCCTCTGTGATTCGACGCGAGCGTGCGCGTGTCCCCGCGACCCGGAATGCCGGGGTACCAGTCACGGGGTGAACGGGGTCGCGATTAAGATGTCACCCCCTACGTCCACCTCGGATTCCCGGGACGCGCGGAAAAAAAACGCATCGAACAATACGAAGGAATATCATGCGATTTCAATCAATAATCCGACTCGAATGAATTTGAATAAATTTGATACGGCGTTTTTCCGCGATTAAGATGTCACCCCCTACGTCCACCTCGGATTCCCGGGACGCGCGGAAAAAAAAACGCATCGAATAATACGAAGGAATATCATGCGATTTCAATCAATAATCCGACTCGAATGAATTTGAATAAATTTTATACGGCGTTTTTCCGCGATTAAGATGTCACCCCCTACGTCCACCTTGGATTCCCGGGACGCGCGGAAAAAAAAACGCATCGAACAATACGAAGGAATATCTTGCGATTCAAGCAATAATCCGACTCGAATGAATTTGAATAAATTTGATACGGCGTTTTTCCGCGACTAAGATGTCACCCCCTACGTCCACCTCGGATTCCCGGGACGCGCGGAAAAAACAACGCATCGAATAATACGAAGGAATATCATGCGATTTCAATCAATAATCCGACTCGAATGAATTTGAATAAATTTGATACGGCGTTTTTCCGTAATTAAGCGTTTTAATTTGGCGTTTTTCCGCGACTAAGATGTCGCTACGTCCACCTCGGATTCCCGGGACGCGCGGAAAAAAAAACGCATCGAATAATACGAAGGAATATCATGCGATTTCAGGAATATGACTCGAATTATGGTATTTCAAGTACCAGTCAGGGGGTGAACAGTGATTAAGATGTCACCCCCCATGTCCACCTCGGATTCCCGGGACACGCGGAAAAAAAAACGCATCGAATAATACGAAGGAATATCATGTGATTTCAGGAATATGACTCGAATTATGGTATTTCAAGTAGCAGTCAGGGGGTGAACAGCGATTAAGATGTCACCCCCCATGTCCACCTCGGATTCCCGGGACGTGCGGAAAAAAAAAGAAACGCACCGAATCTCTCCTGAGATCGGCGGAAATCCATCAAAGGTATTCCCTAGTAGCGGGAAATCCGCGAATCGATTCCGCGTGTCCGCGCGATAAGCATTGACATTTATGACCCGCCTCGCGGCGGTATAATGTCACCAGAGGGTGGGTGGGTGGNGGGGGGGGGGGGGGGGGTGGGGTAAACGTACGCGATAAAGCGACCAGAGGGGGTGCCCAAAGTTTGATGAGCCGTGTAAATCTCGGGAATTTCGAGAGTTTCCGCAGTCGTCCGAATTTCGGGAATCGGAGTCGAGGCGGAATCTGGGGGAATATCCGGGGAAATCGGCGCTTATCACCCTAGGAATTAATTAATCGACGTCGGTAAAGGGGAGACTCATCGGCGGGTTCGGTGTTTTACTCCGGCCCACCTGTGTGTGAGATAAAAGCGGCGGAAAGGGCGACGGGGCGGGTAAAACGCGTCGGGAAAAGTAAGATACCCTCCGGCGATGAACGGCCGATCGCGTTTAATCAGCTAATGAATATTAAGCCAATCCGCGGATTCCCGTCGGATCGTGGACATATCAATATTTGCACGGTGATCGAAATCGCGGCGCGATGGCACGCCGATTAATTGCTCAGATTATCGCGTAAATTTAACTTGACCTCTCCAAGGGGGGTTGCGGGTGACCCACCCCCCACAGGGTGGTGGAATTCAAATTTTCATGATTTTTTTTCCCTCGATTTCGAAATTTTCCGAATTTTTTACTCTTGCGACAGAAATTCGGGAGTGGATTAATTGTCCAGATTTCGGTGTAAATTAAAATTAACCCCCCTGGGGGGGGGGTGGGGCAAGACGGAATTCGAGTTTCCCCAGTCAAGTGGTCCTTGGTTTTCAATTTGACTGGATTTTCGAGATCGCAGAATTTTTCTTCGGAAAAAAGAAATTCGGAGGAAGGAGAAGAAGAGAGAGACAAAGGGGTTGGTTTTATCATACCTCGGGAAGGCGCACCCTCTTTAATTTCTCCGGAGTGATAACGATAAGGGGTGGCACCTCCCCCCGTCCGGGGCGCCTCTTCGCCTCCCTTATCGAACTGGCGGGCAAACAAGAGCGGGGAAAAAAGCGGAAAAGTGGGGGGTGGGTGGGTGGGTGGGAAACGAGCCCCCAAGAAACGGTGGATTACTCCGAGATAGGGAAAACAATTTGCCGCCTCGCGGTCCCGCCGCGGAAAACGCGAGCGGTTTTCCTCTCCCAGGTCGGCCCGATACGCGACTTTCCCACGATAATGAAAAGCTCGCGCGGCGTTTCTTTATTTTCCTCTTCTTCCTTTTTCTTCCCCCTTTCCCACCGTCCTTTCTCTTCCTTCTTTTTGCCAAGTGTCTTTCGCCCTCCCGAGCATCGTTCTCCCCTTTCCGTAGCCGAGAGTCCCGAGGGAGCGGAAGCCACTAGGGGAGGCGCACTTTTCCGGATGTTGGGCATCTCCGCGTAGGAAAAGGCGCGTTTTCCGCGCGGATTTAACCTTCGGCTCGCGAGGGTTAATTCCCGTAATTAGCTTCATTTGTCGCGTCCTGCCGCATCCCTTGAACGCGGCCTGCATCCCTGCATCCCTGTATCCCGGTATCCCCGTTTCCCTGCATCCCGGCTTTCCCAGCATCCCTGTATCCCGGCATCCCAGCGTCCCAGCATATCCCAGGAACCGCGAGTGACGAACGGCGTTCATACGTCACAATTAGCAAGGCACGCTCGCATTTCGACCTAGCCTGCGGAAACGCAGCGGAACTACCTCGCCGACGCGAGTAATAACGATCAGTAGTCATCAGGTACGACCTACCGTACCTGTTGTACCTGATCTTTCATCTTACCTTGTCGATTCTTACCCTATCCTAGAGCTGGTGCACCACCCTCTTCGGTACCCCACACAGCGATATGCAATTGGTTCCGCTTTGTGGTGCACCTGCCGAAAAGTGCACCGGTGAGTGGGGTAGGTCCAGGTACGACCTACCATACCTGTTGTACCTGATCTTTCATCTAACCTTGCCGATTCTTACCCTATCCTAGACCTGGTGCACCCTCTTCGGTACCCCACACAGCGATATGCAATTGGTTCCGCTCTGTAGTGCACCTGCCGAAAAGTGCACCGGTGAGTGGGGTAGGTCCAGGTCAAGCCTCCTCAGTGAACAGGTGGAGGGACAGGTCAGGGGAAGGCAGGACAAGGGGAGGGATAGATACCAGGGGACGATAGAGGAATGTCTAGGATGCGCCCACTTGTGGGGTTGGTGGGTGGGTGGGTGGGTGGGGAGGGGTTCCATCTATTTCAAGTGATCCCGGCTATTAACCTGATTGCGTCTCGGCGCCTCCTGGCCCACAATAACGTCACGGGCCACGCATCATCCCCCGAAGCGAGATCCTAGCCAGGATAATGTATTGCCCCAGGTCAGGGTTCGGCCGCCCCCGGGCCCCCCCAGATATCCCCAGAACCCCCGAATTCTCCCAAGACTCCCCCCTAAGACATCCCCCACGCGAGATCCACTTTACGTCGCGTCTTATCCGCCGCGTTTATCGCGCTCCGCGCCATAACGGGGGGAGGGAGTGGGGCGATTCCGCCCGCGGAATCCGCGGACGCTCGTCCTCCGAATCGCTCCTTTTTCTCTCTTTTCATCGCTTTTTTTCTCCCCCCGTTTCTTTCCTCGTGCCCTCCCCCTGGTTTTTTTAAAGCCGCGCGTGCCAGGAATCCCGAGGGACGCCCTCGTCGCATCCCTCGGGATGGGGACGCTCCCCCCCACCTCGGGTTCGCGCGAGGGGTTTTATAACGCCCCCTGCCCCCCTTTCCCCCCCGTGCTTTCTTTCCAGCCTTTCTTCTTATTCTTCCTCTCTAATTTCCCGCTGTCCCCGTCTCTCTGTTACCCTCCCCCCTTGGATTTATCTCATTATTTTCCCGTGGGAAATGGAACGTTAACTGGGGGAGGGGGTGAGGGGGGGGGAAGGGAATAATTTCGAGGTGAATTAGTTTTCGAGGAATTTCCGGTAAATCGGGACCGAGGACGCGCGTCGGGCGGTGCGACACCGTGCAACGGCGGGGCACGCGAGATGCAGATTTTCCTGTGGGTGGGTGGGTGGGTGGGTGGGGGGGGCTCGGCTCTGCGGCTTTTGCGAATTCCAGGCAAATGCCAGTTTATCACGCGGCCTGAACTATGCGCCCCACGGTCGGCGACATGAGAGAGAGAGAGAGTGTCGGGAGCGTCTTACGTGGGGGGGGAGGGCTGCAGTTTAACGCAGTCCCTGCGTGCATTCTGCAGCGGCTTCTCCGCGCCGCGCCGAAGACGCAAGAGACGCAGCGGGTCGATCGCGTATTCAAGGGTCCTCCGAGGTGCGGAAGGATATCATGGCTGGGAATTATGAATTCCTTCTCAGTCCCTCCCCCCCCCCCCACGTTAATCTCTTGTGCGCTCCGTGATGCGACATGTGAGCACTGGGGGGGTGGAGGGAGTTCCATGGGGGTGGGCAAGGGGGTTAATAATAATTGCGGGGGGGAGGAAAAAGATCTAATAAACAACGGGAGCACGGCTAGCCGCCTCATCAAGGACCGGCTCATCCGAATATTAAACTTGCAGCTCAGCGGCGAGATGAAACCGCGCGCCGCGGCCGCTGCGGAAAAAAAAAAAAGAAAAAGAGAAAAAAAAACGCGGACGAGCGAGACGCCGCTATACGGCGCGCCCTAGGGGGAGAGAGAGGTCCGAGCCGTGCCGCGGGACACCCCCGGGGTGGGGGATATATTTATCCCGCGGGGTGAATGTACATATCCGCCCTTGAAGAATTCCGGGGGAATTATGCGGCCGGACCCGGGCACCGCGAGATACGCGGAGGAAACGCCGAGTCGCGGCTCGGGTGGGGGCAACTACCCCAGGATCCCCCCCGATGGATTTTCCCCTTCGAGCCAAAGAAGGACTCGCGATTACCCCCGTTTCGCTCCTCCTGGAGGGCAAAAGCCCCCGTCGGTTTTTAGGGAAATCCTTTCTCCCTCCCGGGAAGGGGGGGAGGCTTTTCCGCGGCGGACCTTCCGCGGACAAAGAGGGACGCAGCTACCTCGCCGGGAGTTTTCCGGGGAAAAGTCTACCGGGGACCCCCTCCGTCTCGCCCGTGGGGGATGAAAAATGGACCCGGCCGAAAGGGATTTCGCGTTTTCCGCGGCGACTGGGGTAATCGCGACACCTGGGGGGTTGGAAGGGGGCTGAAAAAACATGGATAATCAAGAGGAGCGAAGGGTGGCAGAATTCCGGAGGCAGCGGGAAATGCCGGAAAACGGGGGATGCACGGGATGCAACCCCCCCCCCCCCCCCATGAACGGAAGGGAGGGAAATGTACGTCGGTGACGTGACTCGGAGATCAAACGACGACGCTCCTCGTCCCTCTCGCTCTTTTTCGGGTCAAAGTATTTTGAGAAATTTCTATTAACCCCCTCCCCCCCCCGGGGGGGGAGGGAGGGTTCCTGGTCAATGGCAGGAAAATGGAGCAAGGGAAACTCTGGTCGTTTGCGATTCTTTGGGGACTTTTGGAACGTAGTTATTTGTTGTTTCCGTGAATTTGGAGATTTTTGGGAGGGTTTAATTTCTTTATTGTGAATTTTTTTAGGGGTTTGATAATTCTATTATTCGGTGATAAGCGCCGTCTGATCACATCCGTGCCGGAGCCCTTGCAAGTGGAGGATCCCCGATAAATGGCGGCCGGGATTCGGGAATAAAGCGTTCAAGACTCCTCGCGTGAGCACGCTCACGCCACTTCCCGTCGGAAGTTGGCCGAGACACGCGTTATCCCGGGATCTCGTGCGCACCCCCCGCGAAGAGGGGCCCCATCCAGGGGGAGGTCCTTCAGGGCCCCAGGAGGTCCCCGAGGGCCGCGACTTGATAAGGCACGGAGCGCCCCCGGCGGCCCCGCGTTATCAATCCGCGAGAAAGAGGCAGACGGTCTGGAATGATTTTTTTGAATGCCGTCTCGTAGGAGGAAGTCGCCTTCTCCGAGATGGCGGGGGATCCCTGAGGCGTCCCTCTTAACCCTTTCAGCCCCTTCGGCGAATTCCCGAATTTCATCTGAGCGTACAAGCAAAATTGCAACAAGCCTCGTACGCACTTATTGGTCCATATCAATGCAAAATGTTAACAGACAAAGGCGAGAAATAAAAGTCAAGGGGAGGTGCGACGGGAAATTCGGAAAATTACCTGTGGGGCATGGGGGGAAATGCCTCCACCCAGACGTACGAGCAATATTGCAACAAACCTCGTACGCACTTATTGGTCCATATCAATGCAAAATGTTAACAGACAAAGGCGAGAAATAAAAGTCAAGGGGAGGTGCGACCGGAAATTCGGAAAATTACCTGTGGGGCATGGGGGGAAATGCCTCCACCCAGACGTACGAGCAATATTGCAACAAACCTCGTACTGACTTATGGGTCCATGGCGCTCCAAGTGTTAAAAAATAAAGGGGAAGAAAAAAATTCAAGGGGTGAGACGTATTCAGAAAATGGGGGGTGGGGCATGGGGGGGGCAATGCTTCCACGTAGACGTCCAGGGTCTCGGACGGGCGTTAGTCGATCCGAATCTGCCGCGACCTCGGAACCCCTACAAAAGTACGCTAACTCGTTTCGGTAATGCACCCGGGATGCAACGAGGGTTGCACTGCCCCCCCTCCCCCCTCCCCCAGCAACCCCTGCCGGAAAGTTCGCCGGAGTTGCCGAGTGTATACGCTGCTCCATTGTGAGGTCCACTTCCGCGGCTAGCCGGGGGCCGGGGGCAATCCCCCCCCGCGGTCGAATCGCGGGATCTCTTGATTATCTCACCGATTTATCCAAGAAATTCGATGCCCCCCCCCCCGGACTTTCGACTTTTTATTTACCATTTAATTTTTTTTTTAGAAATCGCGTTAATCGGCTTCGGCGGGAATTCGATCTTGAAAGGTTCCTTTGTTTAAGTTTTCAGAGACAATGGTGGTGTTATCAGCCATCGCGAGTGCGTAATTTTTATTCGAACCGTTATCAGCTATCGCGAGTGCGTAATTGCGCATATGGGGTGATTTCTTATCTGCGACTGATAGGGTGGAGGCAGTTGACTGGCGCCATATTTAATTCATCGAAGTGCCGGTACAGGCTTTCAGCCCCCGTGGCCAGTGGGGGGCAAGCCGCCCCCCGGGGGCGGCGAGTCCTTGTCCGCGAAAATTGCCCTTAAAAGCTTCCGAACTCGAAACCGGAAATTCGAGCGATCCCGCGGAGGCGCCGCCGGCGCCGCGACGCGACAATTGAATCGACGCGAGCACGTGACTGGAATCCCCCGGCGAGACGTCGGCCCGGGCTGTCCGCCGCCATCTTAGATCTCGTCAATTATTCTCGGACGATCTTTCGTCCCGTCGAGACTTCCAATTCCGCCCACCCANCCACCCGCCACCCCCGGCCCCCTGGCGCCATCCTTTTCCCCGCCGAAGTCGCGAGTCCGCCGCAAAGTCCTTCCCCGCAAGTTAATCTTCATTCCTCCCTCAATTTTCACGTCGTTCACTGTCATCGAGGTTTAAACAGATCAATGGGAATAACATTAGATAATTATAGTCGACGTTGAAAGCTTTAGGCATTTTGCGATAATGGCGGACGTGTCATTTTGACGTTATCGAGGCTCCGGGGGGCTTTGAATTTTTTCCACTGTCTAGGACCACTCCTTCGAGTCTAAGAAAATTCTGAGCTTTAGTACCACTCTCAATATACGTGCACGAATTAATTCAAGCTACTGGCTTAACCGCGAGTGACGGAAAAAAAATCTCAAAGATCCTGAAAATCTTGAAAATCTTGAAATTGGTAATTTTACCAATTTCGAGGTCCTGGGAGGCTTAGAATTTTTTAACCCGCATGCTTAGGTCTCGTCTGTTAAAAAAGGAAATAAATTCTGACTACGTACAACCCTCATCGTACATAGATAATTTCCGCAGCGGAAGGACCGGCCACGAGGGTCCCCCGCGACGGCCATTTTGGTGCCCCTCGGAGAACGCGTTATTCCGGTATTCGGCGTAAAGCGAGATAGCTGGAAAACGGAGAGCGGTGTATAAAGGTGGAGGCAGAGAAGCGGCTTGGGGTGGGTGTGGGGGGAGGCATGTTGCCCCAGGTTGAGATCCTCGTAATAATGGCGGCGCCGAAGATTAGTTGCCGTGACGGCCGCGGCGCTGCGGTCGAGGACTGCGGCCACCGGGGGTTGTGCCGGGCCACGTCAGATTAATTTCGACGAGGTTAGGTTGCCACGGCGGTTTTGCCCCGCGGCGCCTCTTGCTTTGAAAGGGAGGCGTCTACGAGGGAGGAAGAGGGGGAGGAAGGGTGAGAGAGAAAGGGCGGTTACCTGATGAGAAGCCGCGAAGGGGTTGATAAGGATTTCGGAGGAGTCCAGGTCCTGACCCCCTAAGGACGCGAGCTGAGTTTCATTCCGCCGAGGGTTATTTATTATCGACCCCGTCCATCAGAGGGGGGAGATCCGCACGCGGATTCCGCCCGGCCGCAAAGGGAGGACCGCGCTATCGCGGCCGGGTTTTTCTCCTCTTATTTCGCGTCGCGCTACCCGGGGTTGGTTTTTCCTTTTCCGCGTTTCCACCGCTGGGGGGGGGGGGGGGGGGCAGGCTTTTATTTCCCCGGCGCGGCCGGCCAGCGGCGGGGAATTTATTTTCCCGGGCCGGGTCGCGGGGTGGACAGGAGTGGACAGATGGGGTCGTAGGTCGCCGCCCCCGGCCCCAACCCCCGGCCGATAGCACCCCCGTCCCCGCCGCGGACGGTCCCGTTCGCGGCATCAACAAGTGATGCACGGCCGCGGAAAAAGCGGCCGGCCCGCGCGCGATTAAGCGCGATCCGTCCCGGGGAAATTGCGGCCCGGCCGATTTCCGCCGGGGGGACCGCACCCCCCGGTGCGGCCCGCGGCCGTCTCTCTCGGATCGCCACGAGGAATGCCACATCTCATCCCGCTCTAACCACCCCCACCGGCGAGGACTCTTCGATTCGTAGGAACCTTCCAGGAATGTTGCAGTCACCGGTAGCACTAAATTCCCGGAACCTCTCCGGGGTTTCTCCCGGCGTCCGTGTAAAATCTCCCGCCTCCCCCATTCCTCATTTCATCCCCCAGGTTTTTCCCATCTTCAAGTGGCTAATTTCGGCTCGTCATAAATCACCCCGCACACCACGGTGCACATCTTATCCCGCTCTAACAACCCCCACGGCGAGGACTCTTCGATTCGTAGGAATCTTCCAGGAATGTTGCAGTCACCGGTGGCACAAAATTCCCGGGACCTCTCCGGGGTTTCTCCCCGCGTCCGTGTAAAATCTCCCGCGTCCTCCGTTCCCCGTTTCATCCCCCAGGTTTTTCCCATCTCCAAGCGGGTAATTTCGGCTCGTCTTAAATCACCCCGCACCCCACGGTGCACATCTTATCCCGCTCTAACAACCCCCACGGCCAGGACTCTTCGATTCGTAGGAACCTTCCAGGAATGTTGCAGTCACCGGTGGCACTAAATTCCTGGGACCTCTCCGGGGCTTCTCCCGGCGTCCGTATAAAATCTCCCATGTCCCCCATTCCCCGTTTCACCCCCCAGGTTTTTCCCATCTTCTTAAATCACCCCACGGTGGAGAGTAGCTAGTCGATTCCTGGAAAGTTAACACTGTGTAACTTAACACCATGACGGATTTTTCGGGAGGGAGGATTTTTAGGACCCCGCCCAAGGCATCGATATTTTCTACGCGTCCGCGTTCGTTACGGCGTCGCGACGTGCGGCGCCCCCGTCGTCGGCGGTCCCGACGTCTCGGGCAAATTGGGTTAGATTAATCGCGATATACGGAAGGGTTCTCCACCCTAAGGGGTTGGGATAGATGGATGAGTTACAAGTCGTGCGTACTATCTCGCACGTACTCGCGCGGGTACGAGCCGGAGGGAGAGGGTGTTGCACAAACGCGGGAGTAAGGGAGGGGGGGGTTTGACGGGGGGTGCCTAGGGGGTGGTACACGTGTACGGAGCCGGCAGCCCTCGGCAAATGCATGCCCTGTAAATTGCCTGGCATTTAATTACCATGAGTAGGCAGACCCGCCACGCTAAAGGCAGAATCCGCCCTTCTGTCCCCCCCCCTCCCCACCCCTCCACTCCCCCTTTTCCTACGGTTCCTCCCATAATGTCACCGCTTCTCCATCTGTCTCCCTAGGGAATTTGGAAAATTCAACCCCCGGTAGGATTTTTTAATTCACCCCAAGGTTCCTTCCAGGGATGTCTTCGGAAACTCGTCGGCTGGACCATCTCTGCTTCCCTCCACCCTGCGGTCGCTCCGCTCCGGAATGGCCGGCCCCTTTGATCTGGCTACACCTGTCCTCCTGTTATTCTCCCCGGGCCGAATTTCGGCAAATTAAGCACCCTCGTAGGGGTCGTCCTCGGGGCCGGAAGTTTGTCCGCGTTTGAAAGCTCTAATTGGAGGGGCGAGCTTTCACCTTTTCTCCTCCTTTTTCCTCCCCCCCTACCCTCTCTTCGGCCATTTATTAGGCGTCTATTAGGCACCCCCTTTCTATGGAGGCGAGAACAACCGGACAACCCCCAGGGGACGATTTAACTAATCGGGGTATGGAAAGCTCCCTTTCTTCGGGAGCTTTTTCCATTTTTTCTTTGACGGAATTACGGGATAGTGAAATTTGTAAGTATTGAGCTTGCGAGGAGGTGGAAGATGTAGGGCTTTTAAGCCCATTTTGGGGAAGGGGTAATTTTCGAGCGAAAAGCTCGAGCTTTCATATCGACTCGCACATGTTTTTAATTAATGATTTGCACAAGGCTTATCGTGTTTAGGGGCTTGAACACGCAATGGGGCGTGCTCGCTGATTCGGGAGCTTGCAGACCGGGAAAGCGGGAAAAGCTCGCCGGGCATAAAAGGGCTTTTGCTCGGATCCGCGGACGCGGATGCACCTGCGTGTGAAAGCTGTGAGCAACGATAGCGTGCGCGATCGCCGAACGCGGCTCGCTATGCGAGCTCAACCTCTCGGGGTTTTTCACATATTGGGTGCGTCGTAGATAAAAACGCTAGAGAGAAAAATTGTCCCTCGGGATATCCCCCGCAACTTTCTCGGGAAGGGTTTTCCTCCTTTATGAAGGATTCACCCGGAATTCGGGAGCTTAGGGTCCGGGGTCCGTGATTATGGCTGGACCGCCTCGCTGGGCTTTCGGATGCGGTTTCCGCTGTTTGGGGTGCGTTTTCGTGGAAGACGCTCGGGAGAGAAGTTGTCCCGCGGAGCGCGAGGAACAACTTTTGTAGGAGGGGTTTCCGCGTATCGATCGGCCCTGCGCGAGGAATATCGATTATCCAACCGGGTGGAGGTCGCGCTCTCGCGGGGGAGCCGCAGGCATCGACGCGAATCCCCCGGGGATCCCGCGGATGCATCTCCCGGGTGCACCCTCGGATGCACTTCCGATGCACTGTCAGGAATAACTCGGGAGTTATTCGCGGCCGGGGGGCTTGGGGAGCCATATTTTAATTTGGCCTTCCCCCGGGATCGGCCGCGGCCGGCGCGACTCGCGTTCGCCGAAGGGGTGTTTCTGATTTGTTGCGTCCCCCGGGTCGGCGGAAAGTCGCGGGGGGTAACCGTGCATTATGTGATTTCTGCTGGGAGCAGCCTGACCGAGGATTGAGCTTTCCCGGGCGGGGGGGGAGGAGCCCGAAGTTGGCGCGAATAATTGGCCGAATTCACGGGGTCGCGGGGGTGTCGTAAACGGACACCCCGCGGAAAGCCCGCGGGAAACGGGCCGGGAAACTCGGATAATTAATTCCTACCGGCGGCGACTTGACCCGCCCTAATTTTCCGACAATCTTACCGGAGTTCTCCAGGAATCGTGTCGCCTCCGGATCGTTTACCTCGAGGGGAAGGACCCGGGTTCACTTTCCTTTCGGCCTAGGGTCGACCGGGACGTCTCCTGGCGAGTCCTTCCCCTCCTCCAGGACTTCCCAAGATTTGCCAGGAATCGGGCCGCCCGGGCGGCCCGGAAGTACAATGGATTTTCCGCCCGCTTCCGTACGATTACCGCTCGCCCATTGTACTTCCGGTTCCGGGGCCCTCCTCCCCCCCCGCGAACATATCCTCGCAACCTCGAACAATGCCTTGAACTTCGAGAGGAGTTAATTGGATCCGCGAGAGGTTCAATGGGCGGGGGGGTGGGAAATTTCCTCCGGGTCCGTCGGCGGACCAATTACCGCTTATCTCCAGGGATCGACGTTCACCTAGAATCGATAGCCCCTCCGCTTTTCCCTCTTCCGATGATCGGCGCCCCCAAGACGCCTCTCTGTTATTCTTTTTTCTTTTTTTTCTCTCTTTCTTCTCCTTCCCTTCAACGCGCGAAGATGACACGAACGAGCAGCGTCGCTTAAAGATCGCCGATTACTCGGGGCCGATAAGGACGGAAAGCCTATCCCCACGATCTTCCTCAGGTTTTCGCGATTTCCAGGAATTTAGACGGTCCTCCAGGAATCTTCCAGGAATCTCTCCGACCGACCTCCGAAAAGTACGGGAGGACCGACTCCACCAGGAGATGGCAATCAATCGACTTCGCGCGGTACCTCCGATTGACTTTTATGACCGAGCGATCGCTAACCCCCGCCCCACGTACCGCCCCACTCCCTCCCTCCCCCCGTAATCTGCATTTCTAATCGGCGGGGCGCAGGGCCCTCCGCGGTAACCACCCCTTTAATTAGCATTCCTGCAAACTGTCGGAAAGTTAAAGGCGAAGTTACACGCGAATCCTTGCAGGACGTCGCCGTCGGCGCCCAGCCCCCCCCCCCGGCGGGAACTTCTCGGGAGATCGGAAGATCGGCGGGTGNCCCACCCACCCCCCGTAGCAGGGCTGATGGATGGACGCTGTTTGTTTTTCGTTACGGACGGAAATGCGAGCCCCGGTGTCTCTTCGAGCGCTTGACAAACTGCTCGAGCCATTGACCACCGACGGTAAGGTAGGGTGTCCCCCCCCCCCCACACGGGGGGAGGGGGCTGTTTGTCTTCGACGCGGCGGACGGGGGGAGGTGGCCCTTGGAAACCGGGAGAAAAGGGAAAACCTGGTGGAAAGGCACCGAGAAAAGGTTGAAGAGGGGGGCGAAAACAGGAGTCCGAAATTCTGGAAGGATTTTTTTTTAGAGTTGCCCCGCACCCCCCACCTCACCTCGTTTCCGGAAATAAGGTCGAGAGGGACGCCAGCCGACCGGAAGCGAGGGCGCGCCGAAGTTCGAGAAGTCCCAAAAGCGGGATGGGGAAACATTTTAATTGCTACGCTCCGGGAAGGACGTCTTAACGAGCGGGGGGCGAAAAACAGGACTCTCTCGAGGACCCTCCCGGAGGATCTCTCCCTCTCTCTCTCGATCTCTATCTCTATCTCTATCTCCTGGCGAGGTCTGCCTGCCTGCCTGCCTCCTTTGGCGGCCGCGTGTTTGTCCAGGAAGAGTCGAATGGCCGCCATTTCGGGGAACGTCGGCGTCCTGAGGACCGCCTCGAAGGACGTCCCCGCGGGACGCGGTGAAGACTCTCGGCGGAGTTCCGCGCCCTCCTCGGGGCCCGGAAATGACCGATTCGGGATTCATCGACTCTGCGGAGAGTCGTCGGCCCCCCGCCCCCACCCCTTTCTCCCACTGGGGGAATGCAAAGCGCCCCCGAGTTGATTAAAACCCTGAAATATGGGCGGCGAGTCCGCTTTATCGTTATAAAAATGAATTAGCAGCCGACTCGGTCCTAGAAGACGGACGGGGGGCGGGGGGGGATATATAAACGCCGAAGACGAAGAAGTTAAGTATAACTGGGGACGCTTTCCACCCCCCTCCTCCCCCTAGGGGATGGGGGGTGATTTATTCCACTAATCCCGGAAATTGGTATCTTCTCGATTTCGGTGGGCGACGACGGGCGAATATAAATTTTGCCAGTTAAACGAGGATCCTTGCTCGAATATTTTTAATCTTTTTTTTTTGGGGGGGGCGGAGGGGCACCGGTCGAGGGAGGGACTCCTGCAGGAGGACGATTATTTCTGGAGAGGCGCCTCAGGAAATCTCTCGCGCGGATGCAGAGCAAGAAATAACGTTATTAAAGTTTCATAAAAAGGGGGCGGGGAGGGGGAGGAGTGTCTCTCCTAGGGAGAATTAGATTTCCACTTGTTCAACCCCTTTCAGGGAAGTTCCTTGGTTCGCGGAGCACGAAAGAGTTGGCACGGGCTTTTAAAAATGGCGGCGACTCGGCCCCCCTCCCCTGCCCCGCGGTTTGGGGTTAACTTCCGCCGGGGGGGGGGGGGCGGCGGCGAAAGTTTAGCGGAGTTCCGGGGGTAGTTCGACTTGCTAGGGACTTAAGGGGGAAAGCGGAAGTAAGCGTCGCACTTCCGCCACCGACGATTTTCCAGGAATCGAGCCCTCCCCCCCCCCATCCCCCCAACGTTTTACCTGTGAGTGTTAAAAATTAAAGGGGGCGACTCGGGGGGCACTGAGTCGCGACGAAGAAGAAATCCTGAATGCTTTCCGGCCGATTAATCCGAGGAGGCCCTCGCGAGGGTGGAGGTCCATTCGCCGCTTTTACTTTTTCCGCCCCCCCCCCCCCCCCCGGGTGGGGGTCCTCCTGGGGCTCGACCCTCTCGACGTCTCAGACATCTCTACGAGGGTTATTCACGGATTCGCGGGGGAATCGGGGGCAGTGGTTTCGCGATCTCTGCCACCCTCCGTGGGAGGAGGGAGGTGGCCACCCCCCCCCCACGGAGGGTGTCGCGGGCCCTTAATGGCGCGAATCGTTTACTCGAGGACCTCCTCGAGATTTAAGGACCCCCCGGGCTCTCTTGAGAGCCTCCGTTCTCGATCGGAGTTCCACCCACCCTCGGGGTTGCGACTACCCCTAGGGTGAATCCCAAGGAGGACGGGGGAGGGTGAGGGGGACGGGGGGGGGCGGCGGCGACTCGCCCTTTCGGGCGGTATTTTCCTTCCACCCCCTCGTTATTTGAGTTGAATTAAGAACTCGCGAGCTTCCCCGGAAGTTCCGGGCCACTCCTCGCCCGGCGATTTGCTCCTCGACTTTCACCGCTTACCCCCCTTGCACGTACCCCGCGGGTGGGTGGGGCACCACCCCCTGGAACCTTCCCGGAGACCCCCCCTAGAGGGAGAGGGGTATTCCCATTGTTTTGGATTTTCTGAGGGGGGCTTTTCCTCCCCCGCGGGTTATTTCCGCCCGGGATTCCGCCATGGCCGATGCGGCCGACCCGCAATCTGCAACCTACCCCCCTCCCCCCCTGCGCCTCCCCCGCTGCGTACAATTTGCGCGGCCAACTCGTTTCATGGTTTACCGAGCTCATGATCCGGCCCCGGAAGTGGCCGATGGGATTAACGGGGGCGTTTATGTTTTAATGACAACAGTCGATTGCGATGGGCGATAGGTTCGGGGATTGCGCCCGGGCGAATTAACGACCCCCCCCCCCCGGGGGGAGAGGTTGGGGGTGCCGAAAAACCGCCGGGGAAAGATCGCAATTAAAGCGTCGACACCGTTTTGTGTATCCAGGACCTGGTGAACCGGGTCCCGTGGGTCACCCCTTGGCCAATTCGTCGGGATTTTCAATAATTAAAAGTCCGATCGATGACCCTACCGTTGAAAACCCTCCCCCCCGGGAGGAGGAGGAGGGTGGGTGGGTCGCAATTAATTTTGAAAATCCGGAAAGTGCCGCGATTACTTCCTGTCGATGCAGGAAAAATCGAGGGGGGGCTGGGGGGAGTCCCCCCCTGAGTGGAGGTATTAAATATTTCCGCTGCTAAATGTTTCCCCGGGATAGCTGAATTTTTTTCGGCAACCCCTCTCACCCCCCGGGGGTGTTTCCCCACCGACGCGTAAACCTCGCCGGGTGGGATTATTTCCGCCACCCTCCCCCGTTGGAACGGATCGGCTGAAACGCGATTTGGACAACAAAAATGGGAATAGGAAGGACTGCAATGCGCGATCGAGTGCAATTAACCCGGGACAGGGGTGGATTTCAAGGGGGTTCGTTTAAGGGCGCCGGCTCGGTAGGTGGGGGGTGGGCGCGATTTTAAATGCCCCGTAGATTGGGTCGGGGAATTCACTTAGGATTAAAGATGGCGTCTTTCCGGCCACCCCTGGGGGGTGAATCGCGGACTGATTCCTCGGGGTTCTTTCCGCTCCCTGGAATATCCCGATTTGGTATCCTGGGGGGGTAAATACTCCTTTTCATCCCTCCTTGAAGGAAACAATCGGCTTAAGTATGTACCCCTGCTCGTGTCGCTTGTTTATATACTTTGGGGGGTTGCTTGGTACCCCATTTTTTATTCCTTCGAAAGATCGAAAGTTTCGACGCGACCTAAGGGGTGGCATCTCGCTTTAACAATCTCGGGGGTTGTTCGCGAGGGTGCCGAAGAGAAGCCTCGTAAAAAAATCATTTTAAGTATATACCCTTGTTCTCTTACGTATTTATGTATTTTAGGGGGCTGGTGCCCCATTTCCTTCATCGAAAAGGAAAGTCCCGACGCGACTGGAAGGGTAGTCGAAGGCGTCTCGCTTTAACGATCTCAGGACCCTGGGGGGGTGCGAAAGGGGTTGTTCTCGAGAAGGGTGGCAGGGTGTCGAGGAACGGGGCCCGATCGATCGGCACCTCGGCCCTGGATTTCTCCGGGCGACTCGCGTCAAAGACCGCCTTTGACGAGGCTGGATAAAATCGAAGTCCTCCTTTTTTCCCCCATTCTTCCTCCATTTTCTCCATTTTTCCGCTTTTCCCCTTTCCCTTTTGTTTCTCCCGCGGCGGCAAGTCGGTAACGACGCCCCGACGCTTCCGTCGCGGATTGAAGGCGGATCACTCTTGCTTTTCCTCGATGGGGGGCGAGAACGGGTGCACCCCTGGACGAGGACGACGTCAGGTGCCACCCCCTTCAACCCTTCGCCCCCTCCCCCCATTTTCCTAGCCCTCGCTCGGGCCGTTAAAACGTCGTTTGCAGGGCGGGGAAACGCGGCTACGGAGCGGAAAGTTGCGGCCCGGCTTGCGGAAACTTGTCCGGGAAACAATACACAAAGGAGGGGGGTGAAGTCGCGGGGGTGGCGATGCGGCCGGATCGCCTTTCCCGGCGGTCCCCGTGGGTAAGATTACTTCCTTACCGACGGGGAAGAAACTTGGTGAACTTCTCGGTGAGGCATCGAGGCGGCAAAAGGATGCAGCCGGGACAGGACTAGTCACGGTGGGTGGTGGGCGGTGGGTGGTGGGTGGCAAGAAGAGACGCAAGAAGGGTGTCTTTGCCGGGCGGGGAAAAAACCGGGACAAGGGGGATGAAATGGTCGACGGGGGTGGGGCGCGGAAGCAACTCGAGAGCCTGGAAAATGCAGTACGCAAGGAGATAAGTGTCGCAAGAGGGAATACAAAGCCCCGCCATCCCCCAACCCCCATCTACCCCTCGCGGATGCGCCACCCTGAAAATACTACCCTTACTCCGCGCTCCATTCGTAATCTATCTATATACCCAAACCCCATCGGCTGGCGGTAAGGGAGTGTGTACTATAAATTTACCCCGGTCCGATAATCCGGCTCCCGCGATTCCAAAAATTCCGCGCCCTCCCTCCAACCCCTGCGGGATTTATTTATTCCCTGGAAAAAAAGACCGGAGGTCGATCGTGACGTTCACCGATATTTCCAGTGATCTACGCTGAGAAGACAATTTTATTGAACCGAAGTAATGGTTCCTTGTATGGCGCCGAAAAAAGTCTTTTGGTAATTCCAGGAATCGTCATTTCACTCGAATTAACTGGAATTAATTGGACGCGACGTTTCTGCGGAATTATTATAATTTATTTCAGGTTGAATAATTATTTCTTGGTATTTCGAGGTAATGGTCCTTTGAATGGCGACGAAAAAGTCATTTGGTAATTCCAGGAATTGTCATTTCACTCGAATTAACTGGAATTAATTGGACGCGACGTTTCTGCGGAATTATTATAATTTATTTCAGGCGGAATAATTATTTCTTGGGCTGGCAGAGCGTTTCTTTGGTACTGTTGGAAGGTGTATATTTTTTTTTGTTCGATGAATTCTTTTTTTATATGCGGGGATGTGCGGTTTTTTTTTTTGGACTGGGGGTTGAAGCGGCGGTCGACCGGGGCGGCGGTCGGAAGGGCTAAGGGCGGTCGACCGGGTCGGCGGTCGGCGGGAGGCCGACTCCGCGTCAACTGTAGTAACTAATGTCATTTACCCGTAAGGGGATTGGATGCAATAATTTAATTGAGAGAGGCGGAACTGCATTTGCAATCCAATTATTTGCATCTGCACCAGGTTTTACGCCCGGGCGAAAACCCGGCCCGCGCTTAATCCCGCGCCCGTCTCATTTCCGCGATCGCGATTCCGCGTCGATTTTTGGTAAGAACGGGGTGTCCGCGTTGCATCTGCGGAGTGCAACTTTGACTTCCGTGCATTTCGAAATCTAATACAAGTCCTTGAGCAGCGCGAAATTCCTGAAAAGGGAGGCAACGTATTCCTGGAAAGGAGGCCAAGAAATTCCTGGAAAATTCTTGAAAAATCCGGGAAAAGTCGCAAATAGGCGCGGGGCTCGGGATTTCTTTCGGGGCAGTGTTCGGTCTCGAGGTTGTCGAGACTAGCGGGTGCGTTTTTTCGGGTGCGTTTTCCGGATGCGGTTCCAGGGAGCCCAAATGGCCGGTCGGTGACCGGGTCGAGTTTTCGGGTCGCGCGACTCGGCCTGGCGGACTCATGAAATATGTAACGAGCATTACAGCGGGTCCCGCGTGCGGTTCCGCGAGGCTCGTAATGGTTCGTTACGCGGGATTAATTTGGTTTCCGCGCGTTTGAGTCGGCGCTCGCGCGAATCGCGAGTTCGCGGGATTCCGCATGAGCGGCCAGCACCGCGGATGATTTTCCCTGTACGAGGAACCCCACGAAGAGAAGTCTCCGATGCGGAATCCGCACAAAGATTCCCGCTAATCCGTCCAGAAATCCTGATAACAGAATCCCCCCTAATCACGTCGACATCGCGGCTCAGCCTGACACCGTCGAGATATTCCCGGCAAAATGCCATAAAATTCCTGGAAGTGTGGGAAAAAATGCGGAAAAAGTGTCAAAAAATGTCACAAAATTCCCGCAAGTGTGCGGAAAAATTTCAGAAAATATCCCGCGACCCCCGCTCCCGTTCCGCGGCGTCAAAAATTGAAATTGGCTTTCGGTCGCGACGACGCGCGACGGAATAATCCGGCGTGTCGGTTCCTATCAACTGCACCGGGTCCGATGCACTTTCGATCTCGCTAATTGCACCATCGAGTGCGCGACATGTCGCTATACGTCCCGATATTAATTCCGCAGGACCCCCGCTAATTTCCCCTCCACCAGGAAATTATTATCGCTCCTTATCGTCGCGCTTTTCCACCCCCTGGGGGTTCCTCTCTCCCTTATGCCTGCGTTTCTCCCTGTATATGTTTCACCCTGTCCCTCCCTCCCCATATATATTGTACACTCGGCGGGAAACGCTTACAAGCCATTTGGCTCGATTATGGAGACGGATCATTATGAATATTATCGGGCCGCGCGTATTAGCCGCGCGTCTCTCTCGTGCGGCCGGTGAGTCGGGTAGCTGCCTCTCTTTCTATCCCGCTGTTCCGCAATAGGTCCGTCTCTCTCGCGTTAAGCCGGGTGTCCCCATTACGAGCGATCGGCCCGACCCGATGCGGCCGGAGTGCGCGGCCGAGGGTGCGGAATGCCCGGAAATTCATGCCCGCGCTCTGTTATGGATTTTCCCGTGTTGTTCGCCGCCCGATGATGGGCTAATTTCGCGGAATTATGCGAAAGCGCCGTGATAAGGGAAAAGGCCGGGACCGGTGATAACCGACGTTTTGCGCTATCAATCGCCGAAGCTTTCGCATCGGAGGTTTCAAAGTTTTCCGGGAATTTTTAGACGGTCACTCGGACGTCACCTTGAAAAGCAGCCGTTCGATAATGGGCTAATTTCCCGAAATTATGCGAGAGCGCCGTGATAACCAACGGTTCGCGTTATCAGTCGCTGACGCTTTCGCATCGGCGGTTTCAAATTTTTCCAGGAATTTTTTGACGGTCACTCAGCCGTCATCTTGAAAAACAGCCGTTCGATGATGGGCTAATTTCCCGAAATTATGCGAGAGCGCCGTGATAACCAACGGTTCGCGTTATCAGTCGCTGACACTTTTGCATCGGCGGTTTCAAATTTTTCCGGGAATTTTTTGACGGTCACTCGGACGTCACCTTGAAAAGCAGCCGTTCGATAATGGGCTAATTTCCCGAAATAATGCAAAAGTGCCGTGATAAGGGAAAAGATGATGACCGATGCTTTGCGTTATCAATCGCCTACATTTTCGGATTCCATAATCGGATCTCTGTCCGCTCTTTCCGGGAATTTTATCAGACGGGTCACCTATAACCTTTCCACCCGGCCGCCATCTTGGAACGCAGCCGCGTGTCCACCGGTAGCGCGGTAATTCCGCGCGGCTCCACTTTCAGGAACGCTCGCGCGTTGTTACGGAGCTTTTTTCCTCCTCGTTTCCTGTACTTTTCCCTCCGGCCCCGCGCGTTTCCTATTTTTTTTTCCTTCCCTTTTTTCCCTTTTTCTCCCATTTCTGGCGGGGCCGAACGAGTTCTTCGAAACCCTCGCGTCGACCCAGCGCCATGACACCCCACTCGTTACCCCCTTTCAAGGGGTGCACTCGCGTAATTTGTTGATCCATACAGGTCTCGGTATCCTTGCTAAGCCTTGCGGACAAGTACTCTTTAAGGGGATGTGAAAGTGCCATCTGAGGGGTCAATCGTTCGTGAGGCTTTTTTCTGAATTAAGCGCATCGAATCGTGTCACATTCTACACGATAAATATGGAGGCTATTAGGAAGGCCCTGACACCCATGGAATTTCATATTTAATAAAAAATGTTTATATTAAATTAATTATATTAAAAAGATAAGCAAATTAAAAGTTTCGATAAGAAACGATTCGATAAACCCGATTCAGAGAAAAGCTTCATCAACGAGACCTGTGGCGCCATTTTGACATCGCCTTAACGCAGTTCTTGTCGGTGTTAAAAAAAATAAATAAAAAATTCGGAACACCCCCGGGAGGTCGTGGATGGGGAGGAGGGAATTCCGTTTTTGTCTTGTTTTTTGTTTTTCGAAATTCGGGGAGCACCGATTTCCGGAACTCGCCCGGGGAGTCCCGGAGTTGTCCAGAGTGTCAGGCGCCACTTTCCGGATTTGTTAAAAATTTATCCGCAGCGATCCACCGGCCGGCAATTCGCGAATCAATTTTTACCCGTGAATAGGGTGAAGGATTTTCCACCCTCCACCTTCTATAGGTTTGCATTTCTTTTTATTCCCCTTTTTGTAAGAGAATATAAATATTAATGCCATATATATATTCTCGTAAAAGGATATGAATCTTTAGTGACATGCGATATTTCTCGGCGGACACGAGGTGATAAGGATTCTTTTTTTTTTTATCATTTTAGCACGTCAGGCTGCAGTTTTGGCGGGGATGAATTTTGATTATCGGTATGAGTGTTTTTTATAATCGCTCTCGAATTTCGTTGAGAGGCTCTCGGTATATCGGGGATTAATGCACTTTATTGAGAGGTGCATTACGCACGATGCAGTCGCGTGCACCGGTAATCATACGAGCTGCGTTTTTCCAGACCGACGAGACTCGGCCGATAAATTTTCCGTCACGTCGCTCGCGTTTTCCGTCGACGGAAAGCGAGGGCGGTAAGGCGGGCGCCGGTTTGGATTTCACTAGATACGCGGAAGAAAATGGGATGCGCTTTTCAAGGGGGCGAACGGGAGCCGAAGTCCCGCGGGATGGGAGGAAATTAAAATCCCACCAGAGGGAAGGACTCCGGGAAAGCGGGAAATGCCCCGTGCCTTTTCCCCGTGAAAAACCCGTTAAACATTTCCAGACCCGCTAATGCCGGCTAAACTGGTACCCCTAATTCCCGTACTCGAACTTTGTGCATCTCATTGCCGCGTAAGAGGAGTGCACCACCCACTCGGCTCCACGAAGCCTGGTTTCCCTCGACTCTCGAAAGAGATATCGAGAAATTCTTCAAACAAAAGTTCTCCCTCGGGATCTCGGTGACAAGTTTTATATAGAACACTTTCCTATGGGACGCGTGGTTTCGGCGGAAAGTCCAGGTCCATTTCGGGCTTTCCCGGCAGATGGTCGGCGCCCGTTCTGGGGGTGGTGATTCTTATCTGGACCCCGTCTATTTTGAATTTCCCGCGCTTCTGGAGGTTAAGGTAAGCTAAATATCGAAAAATTTTTCGAACAAAAGTTCTCCCTCGGGATCTCGGTGACAAGTTTTATATAGAACACTTTCTTATGGGACGCGTGGTTTCGGCGGAAAGTCCAGGTCCATTTCGGGCTTTCCCGGCAGATGGTCGGCGCCCGTTCTGGGGGTGGTGATTCTTATCTGGACCCCGTCTATTTTGAATTTCCCGCGCTTCTGGAGGTTAAGGTAAGCTAAATATCGAAAAATTTTTCGAACAAAAGTTCTCCCTCGGGATCTCGGTGACAAGTTTTATATAGAACACTTTCTTATGGGACGCGTGGTTTCGGCGGAAAGTCCAGGTCCATTTCGGGGTTCCCCGGCAGATGGTCGGCGCCCGTTCTGGGGGTGGTAATTCTTATCTGGACCCCGGCTATTTTGAATTTCCCGCGTTTCTGGAGGTCAGGGGATGCGAAAATGGCATTTTGAACCTAGGTCTACTCGAGGGCCACCGACCAGGGTGCGTGTTAGGGCCGAACGAAAACGACGAGCTGGGGTTTAATCAGATCGCGCCGCGTCGCGGGTCGATAATTTCGCGTGGGTTTCCCGGCAATCGGCGGCAAGAGATGGCCTGATAACTCGCGGGGGGTCGGCATATTTTATATGCGTAGAAGCCGACCCCATTTGCCATCCGTCCGCCCCGGCCTCTTCGGCAGGGCTCGCCTTCTTTCCGATGATAATATCGAGACCGGCCAATCGTTACTCCCCTGGGTCGACTATCGCGAGAATCGTGCGACACCTCCACCTCCACCAGGTGAAAACCCTCAAAGGGCTCGTTTCGAACTTTCGTCGATTTTTCTTTACGATGATAAGATCGAGGTTGACCACTCGGCGGAATGGTTATTCCCCTGGGATGATTAGTACCAGGATCGCGCGACACCTTCCCTCCACCTTCACCAGGTGAAAACCCTGAAAGAGTTCGTTTCGAATTTGCCACGATCGGCGACCGATCGGCCACGGTTGCGGCAGAGACGCAGCGTTTATTATGCACTTGGCGGCTCCTCATTTCCGCACCGCTTCCGAAACATCCGGTGCGACCTCTGACCATGATGGATGGAACCCCTTTGAGGGGGTGGAAACCCCCCAGGACGTGCACCTCCTGGCCGGATCGCTCCCCGGCTGACTAGGACTCCCTGTTTCTCCTTAAAAGATATTCTATATCCGTGGACGTTGCATTTAATCAACGAGCAATTATCATTTTTAATTTTTTATGTATTTGGTGCGAAACGCAACCGAGTTTCCTGATAGTGAGGACTTATCAACGGACCCCGTGATAACGCCTAGCTATATAGGAAATGGTATTCTCGTATCAGGGAAAGTACTAAAAATTAATTTCTTAACCCTTTAATTTAATATATATATATATTAATTACTGCTCGTTCACATAGAGCGCGAAAGAAACATTTTTTTACTCCATATATAGCAATTTAATATGTACTTGGCGCGAGACGCAACCGAGTTTCTTGGTACAGTAGCCCTATCAGGGAAAGACGGCGGAATCGATGCGTAATCGCGTCCGGCTCCAAGGGAAATCGTATCAGCGGAAGTGGAGCCGCGATAACGTCGCGACGTAGCGTTATCAGAGTGGGTCGTATCAATCGGCGCGTCCTCGCGGCCGATCCCGTAAAGTTTTATCCCGCCTTGCGTTTCCGGCCGCGGCCGATAATGTATTTCCGGTCCTCGCGGCCGCGGTTTACGGCCGGCAATACGGAAGAATATTCCGCGGTGCGTTTTACGGGCCTTCCGCGGCGTGCCGATCGCCGCGGAATAATTCCGCGCGACCGATCCTCGGAAAGTGGCGGGCGACTTCCAGCGGGCATTCCGGACCGGAAGAGCCGTCGTTGTTATCGCGGCATCGGAAGGGGAGAAAGAAAAGAAGAGAAGGGAAAAGGAAAAACGCGGGAGAGAGGGGGGGCGGAAAAGGAGCACCTGGGGGAGATGCCCCCCTCGGGGGAAAATATTTTCCCAGGACGCGGAATCCGCGGGCGGGAATTTGCCGCGTCGGCATCGTCGATGTATCTGCTTAGGCGGCGCATCTCTCGCGGATGTTCCGCCTTATCAGAATCGGAATATCGATGCTTATCCCGTTTCTTCTGTATTGTTCCCTCCGCTTCCTCTTTCCCCTGGATCCGCTACACTGGAAAAAGGAGAATTCCTCAAACCGAAGAGATATTCCCGTGAATTCCCCCATAGAAATATTTTCATAATTATTTCTATTGAAATAAAATATAAACAAATGATCGCCATTCTGAGGAAACGTCCCATACAATTTATTCCAATTAATTCGAGTAGAATAATTGAATTATCAGAATATTTCTCCGGTACTACTCAAAGAAATGTTTCTCTTGTTATCACCCCAGGACTTCTTCGATGCCAATCTCGTTTCTTCTCTATTGTTTCAAACAAATTATCGTTATCACGAGGAAACTTCGCATCCAATTTATTCCAATTAATTCGAGTCGAATAATTGAATTATCATAATATTTCTCCGGTACCATTCAAAGAAATGTATCTCTTGTTATCACCCCAGGACTTCTTCGATGCCAATCTCGTTTCTTCTCTATTGTTTCAAACAAATTATCGTTATCACGAGGAAACTTCGCATCCAATTTATTCCAATTAATTCGAGTCGAATAATTGAAATATCATAATATTTCTCCGGTACTACTCAAAGAAATGTTTCTCCTGGTCCATGATATTTTTTTTTTCGTTATCACCCCAGGTGATTTCTTCGTTCCCTTTCTCTCGCTTTCTAACTTTCGCCATTTTGTCGGGTTTCTACCCCGTAAAGAGTTCCGGATTCCCCGTGGAAGTTGCGCCGGGTCCCGAAGGAGTCGGCGGAGCCGGGAAAATTGTTAATCCCGTTGTTTCATTAGGCGATGATAATTTTAGCCCCCCCTTCTCCCGGGGGGTCGATCCAGCCTGCAAATGGAATTGGCAAATGGAATAATTGTCCCTCTCGCTTCCTCTCCCCTCGTTCCCGTCTCTGTCTTCCTCTTCTGGAGCAGCTCTGAAACGTTTACCTACGCGGGACGTCCCGACCGGAAATTGCCTATCAGACATGTTAATGCCGCTGTCCGTGTGTCGCAATTGGTGCCTCCAGCTGGCCGATATTCGGAAACATCCCGACGAGGCCCTCCCACAGGATGCCACTCCAGGAGTCCTGTGTTTTCCATCCCCTAAACTGGGAAAGAAAAAAGTTCCCGTCGCCGCGAAGAAAAAATGACTCCTTGGCTCATTCGGATCCGATAGCAGGATTTTCTCAAAAAGGATAAACAATTGCCCCAAAGAATAATTCCCTTAGCTGCAACAAATGATAATCTGGAAATTTCATTAATACTGTAACGCAATTAATCCCAAAAATAATGAGAAAAAAAATTCCCTTTCTCTCAAGGAAATTATTCTTTCGGTTTCTTGCTTCATTGTTTCATTAATTGCGAAGCATCTCTTTGATTTTGTGGTATAGACAATTTTTTAAAATTAATTTGGGGGGATAATTTCCCGGAGAGAGGAAAAAGAAGTTTTGTTCCCGGCACGAGGTCCCTCATCCCGAGGGATTTCGTTGGGCGTCCAATTTCGCGACTCCTGGAAGGGGAATTTTGCCGTAAAACTGGGAGCGGGTTATGCCGGATGCAAGGTGTCATTGCGGCTCCTTAGGGAACGGGGTTCCCGGGGGAGCGGATCCGATCCCTAGGGAGAGGGGTCGCGCCTTTGGGGACATAATCGACGGGGGATTCGGTTTTACGAGGGAATCTCTGGATATCCTGGAGAGTTATCGAGATCCTGGGAGATCCCGCGGGATGAATGCCGCCTCTCGGAGTCCTCCTCCAGGTGGATCCTAATTTCCGAGAGAGCGGGGATTCTTCCAGGCCGGTATAAACGGGTGGAGGGTCCGATCCTGGGGGAAGGGGTCCTTGCAACATGGCGGAGGTCCTGGCAGAGTCGGGAAGCCGTCGAAGTAGCGATGCATGTCCGAAGGCAGTATATTCTCATAGATGAAGTCCCTCGGGGCGAGGGGCGCATCCGGGACCACCGGGAGGGTCGGGATATTTATTTACATTCTGGCAATTAGCCGGCCATTAGGCGAGCCTCCGGGGTTAACTACCCCTCGCCTCTCTGCCCCACGCCCCCGGACGACCTGGCCGATTCAATTATCCCGCCAAAGGACCAGGGACCGGGACCGGGAAAAATGCGCGTCCCGGGAAACCTCGCGACTCCTCTCACGGGGAGGTACAGAGGAAACCTCCCTGTTTTCCCACGGGAACTCGTCTGCCCCTTTTAAAGGCCACCCTGATGGCCAATTCGAATGTCCAGGTGAACCGAGGACGTTCAAACGCCGCCCCTGATGGCCGGTTTCGTTGCGGAGCGAGAAATGAAGGAATTGAGTAGGACGTCAAATTCCTGGAACGAAAAGAGGAGATCGCGGGAATTTTCATCTCCTGGGAAGATGTTAGGGAAACTTTCCCGTTCTCCCGTGGAGTTTCCCTGTCTAAGACCCTCCCTGGATGTCCCAAAGAGAGGGAGAAGTGAGAAAAATCGAATGACCCGACAAATTCCTGGAAAAACAGGGAGCGGTTAGCGCGGGACCACCCTCCACTCTCTGGATACGTCAAACGTCACCCCATATTACCAGTTTCTTAGCGGAGCAAGAAAATAAAGAGATCCAACGGTCCGTCAAATTCCTGGAATGGACCCCTCAAGGGAAGATGTTAGGGAAACTTACCTGTTCTCCCGTGGGAACGCGACTGCCCATTCGAGAGCCTCCCTGGATGATCGGTTCCGAAGCGAGGGAGACGTGGGGAAGGTTTTACGGGTCGCAAGATTCCTGGAAAAAGGGGAGATCGCCCTCGCTCTCTATTCCTCTTCTCGATCGCGAGTCCCGGGAGTTTCCCTTGACTTGCGGTGCCCCGGCGCCCTCGCCGCGTTGTCGGGGGCTCTTATTTCTTTTACCCCTTTTCCAGCCCCAAAGAAAAGAGCCGCGGCAGCCCCTGGGGCGGCGGGTGGAACGTGACGTCAGCAGATGCAAATTTCCCGGCGCCTCGGCGACTTCGCGCGCTCTTATTGCCCTCGCGGATCGACTGGAGGTTTTCTCGATTTACCGACGTGACCCCTCGCGACTTCCTTACCCCGAATTTCCGGGGAAAACGGCCCCGAGGAACCGCCAACTGGAACAAATCGCTCCGGAGGGGGAAAAGAAAAAGGCCAAAAAAAAATAGAAAATCGGGGCGCCCCACCCCCCCCAGGAAACGGGGGCGACTCGTCAGCGCGATGAAATTAATCTCCCGCGAGCTGAGCGGAGATACGACAGGGGGAGAATTGAAATGAAAAATCAAAGGGGGCACCAAAGGGCGACAGGATCACAAAGGACCAGCGACAGGTGATTGTCAGGACTGTCAATGGCAGGACGAGAGAGAAAGGGGGAAAAAAAAGGACGCGCCTTTAATTAGCACCCCCTCTTCGCGTTTCAGGGATCATTTCCCCGGGTCGCCGGCATTGGCCACGTGGAGATCAATCCACGGGGGTTGATTTACCCCCTAAGATTCCTCGCGGTCCCCCCGGAGGGTCCTTTTCCGCCAGGCGATTAATTTAATCACTCGGAATTCTGGATGACCCCCCCATTTGACAAAGGGATGCTTTAGTGAGCATCCCAGGGTGTGATAAAGTGCTCGGCTCAAAATGGGGTGAAAAAGGGAAAATCTCGGTTTTACCGTAGAGGGGGGGGCAGGGGGAGGATATCGGCCGGGCATATTTCCGAAGATTGGAAAATATGCGGCCGGTTAAGGGCGGTAAAGATGTATCCGGAGGGGGTGGCCGGCACGTGATCCCCCGATAACGAAGAATTCACTGGCACTCAGACGGTCGTAAAATATTTATTCACCCCATAAATGTCGTACGCCATGAGATGCATCGGTTTCATCTTTCCGCCCCCCCCNCCCCCCCCCTTTATAAAGTCCCGCCTCTGACGTGCCTGAAATTTTATTCCGAGGGTTGGTTGCGCCCTTCCCGTACTTACTTCCGCGTACTTAGAGAGGAAGGCTTTGACGCGCGCCACCCCCTTCGAGTGGGGGCTTTTTCCACCCCCCCCCCCGGGGATTTTGGAAAAGACCGAGGAATTTCATCGAACCGCAGATATGTCTCCTCATATTTCCCCCGATGAGATATTTCCGTACCTCGAAGAACAATTAATACAATTAATACTACTAATTACCTCGGGCTTGAGTAATTGGCTCATAAACGTCTCCTCGGCATTACAAATCACCGGCGATCGACCAACCCTCCCCCAATTGACATAATATTTCCTTTGGGGGTGTATTTATTTATTTAATTTTTTTTACCCCGAAGGGTGCATCTCCCGCGTATCGCCCTTTCATCCCCTAACCTATTCCCGCCCCCCCCCCGCAGGAAGAAGCAGGAAGAAGAAACGCGCAATTTACTTTGGGAACAAGGCTCGTCCCGTTGTCGCGCTAATGATCGACCCGAAGGGGGGGGGGGGATATAGACCCGAAAGGGGTAGCGAAAGACGGCATTATGAGGCGCCGGAGAACGGGGGTGGTTGTTTGCCCCGTCGACGGGGGGGGCCCTGTCCCCCACCGCGGTGACATTAACGGGGGCCGAGGACCCCCCCGGGTGGTCCTTTCGCCCCCGCCGGGGGATTTTCACCCCCCTTAGCGTCGATATTTCGCAAATAACACCGAGGACTCCTTTCAATAATCATTCACCCTCATTTCCCGCGTCCGCACCGCTATCTGGACATTTTATTCGCGTAACCCACTCGCCCAGAGTGCTCGCACTTCATTAGACCAGTCTGGCCTGAAAGCTCTCCATTACCCCCCGCCCCCCGTCCCCCTGGTATATTATATCTCGATGAAATAACCCCGAAGTGATTTCGAAATCATTATAAAGATACCTAGTCTCACCCCGCAGGGGCGCACATAGAAAAAACACCACGGTTATGTGTATACAATATTCGAAAGATCGACTTCCGGCGAAGATTTTTCTTTTTTTTTTAACGCCGGACACTCCCACGCGCAGCGATCAGCTGTCGTCCCTTATCGATGACGGGTAAAAACCGTTCGTTGTCTCTTCTCCTCTTTTATTTTTTACATTTCGTCCAAACAAAGTCCATATTTCAACCGGTGGGGGGGGGGGGGGCGGTGCCATTTGACGGGACCTGGCGTCCCGTGAAACGCGGTCTCGTCCCATGTATCAGTCTGTCGGAAGGTCGGAGAGATGAGGGAAATCGAAAAAAAAAGGAAAAAAAAGAAAAGAAAAGAATGAAAAAAAAATCAGAGAAGTCCGGAACAGATGGAAGATAAAGGAGGAAAGGAAAGGAAAAAAAAACAACGCAACAACAACACCCCTCCGGAAAGTCGAAAACTACCGTCGGACAACGCGACGAGATATTACGGAAACGAGGTGAAGTGTGTCAGGAAAGTCGGGGGGGGTGGGGGTGGGGGTGGGTTGCCCCATTGTCCCCCTAACTTTCCGCACAGATCAAACCGCCACGTCTCCGGGTGGCGGTCGCACTCTTCCCCTAATTGCTTCGTTACGAGTCTTCGAGGAAGTCCGTCGTCGTCACGTCCGGCCCCGGGGGGAGTGCGGGGGGGGGGGACCCCGAACGGGACCATTCGGGGCACTTTTACGATAAGGAGACATAATTGCGGCCGGCAGTAAGACGCGCTCGCCCCAATCCCCCCGCAAGTGGGTCATCGGGTAATCGATGTTTCGCGGTTCTTTCTTCGGCCATTTTCGACTCCCACCCCCTCCCACCTCCCACCTCCCACCCCCTCCAAGATAATTCCCAGGAGAAACTTTGCATCCGTACCGTGTCCCCCGAACGTGGTCCGGGATCCCGGCGAGGCATCCTCGGGAGGCACCTCCCTTCGATCGCCCCCAAAAAAGTTGCGGGGTGGGTGGGAGGGCCCTCCTCCCCCTCCCCCCGCTCCTCCCCAATTCTGGTCTGCCTTCCAGAAGTATGGCCGAGGATCCCTACAAAAAAAGTACAACCAGGCGGATGAAGTACGCCCGGTCACGCCAAGAGCAGGGGGGGGGGAGGATGCAACTGCACCTGCGATGCACCTGCATCGATTCGCCCTCCACCCCCCCACGCCCTCCCCCGTAATTGCCGATGTATCTGGGAGTTACTTGGCGTGTTCCGCTTTTGATTCCCCCCCGACCCCTCTTTCCTGCAGGAACTCTAAATCATTTTTAATGCCGCGCCCCCAAACCGGTGGGGGGGAGGGGGGGGGGCAAAAATCGGAGAACGGTAATCCGCGATAATTGATTCGCCATTGCGGAAGGTGTAATTATTTCTCTTCGGTCGGGTTTGCGTCCTGTGTNGGGTGGGTTGGGGGTAGCCTTTAAATGGCCATCGCCGGGTCAACGGGAAGCATCGATCACAGCCGCAGGTGGGACGTGTGACGTGGACACGGTGGGAGGGGGGGCTTGCAGCTGCGGACTGGAAAACGATTCCGCGACCGGAAATGGCTGCAGGTGCATTAACGGCAGGCCGCACTTGGTAAGTTTTAACGACTGTTTCGCGACCGCCGGTGCATGAAGAGGGGTGCCCCCCCCACGGTTCGTTTGGGGCCCGAAAATGGGGCCCATTCTCGGGCATCGCCAGGTTCCGCCTCACTTCCGGTCGTGTGGCCGCGGATTTATCTCTTCGCGGGTTAATTGCGGGTCGCGGAAACTTCGGACGTTCCTCCGGGATCGCGGATTTCGGTATTCGGGGTATTTCCGAATCCAGGAATTCCCTCGGGATCTGGGTATGCAGTTCTCCGGGCGTTCGTTCCCGGAATACTTCGCGAGGTGCCCCCCGTCTCGGGCTCGCCGTCGGCCGCCCTCCTCCCCGGGGACCCGCCGTGGGAACCTCCCTAGGGAACCTCTTGTCGGTAGGGACGGGGCAGGGAAACGAAAGGAAAGGTGCCCGGCTTTATTTGACGTTAACCCAGTTGCGGACGCGCCGCCGGAAGTGGCACCTCTCTCGCCATCTTGGCGAGCGCGGCCGAGGGGGACGGGGGAAGTGTCCCGGGATTCCGCCGCACGGAATAGGCCGGCGGGGGATTCGTAAGTTTCGTGAATTTCGTAATTTCATAATTTTCATAATTTTCATAACTTTCATAATTTTCACACGTTTCATAATTTTCATAATTTTCATAATTTTCATAATTTTCATAATTTTCATAATTTTCATAATTTTCATAATTTTCATACTTTTTCATAACTGCCCTAACCGTTCCGTGAATTTCATCAATCTCGTAAGTTGCCGTCACTATCAGAAATTTCTTAAATTTCCGTAAACACCGAGGGACCATCAGCGGGAATTTTCATTATCGCCGGAGACGGCGCGTGCTCCAAAATGGCGGCCACTTCGCCCGGACGGTCCCGATATCCTTTAATTACAGCCCAGCGGTCATTAGCGAGAGAAATAATCGGGGAAAAATGTCCGGGTCGATTTAATTCCCTCCCCCCGATGGGTGGGGGGCGCCGGGCCGTCGGGCATCCGCTTTTGTGCCGACCGCCCTTGGCCAGCTCGCTCGTTAATCTTGTTCGTTGTTATTTCCAATCTGCGCCCGCCGGCTGGACCGACAATGGGTCCGGAGTCGAAGGACCGGAAGCGGGCCGAGGAGCGACGGAGGGAATCGAATTAGCCACACTTCCGGTCGCCTTTGTGGGCGGCGGGGCGATCGGTGGCCGAAACCCACCCCCCGCCCCCCGGGACGGTTCCGATTAACCGGAAATGGAATACACCCGCGGGAAGTTCGTTGTGCGTTTTCCTTGTGGGGGTGGAGGAGGAGGGAGAGGGGAGGGACAGGGGGGAAATTAATGGCGAGGCTTCGATGGACTCGCGACCGGGCGTGAGCCCGAACTCTGGAGGACGCGGAACCGCCGGAAGGGGGGCCGCGAAGGGGGAACCAATTAGGTCGAGAACTCGCGGAAGTTCCGCGGCGGTAGGATCGCTCTTACGAGGATCTTCCGTGTCCGTCTGCTCTAGGTGCTCGAGGTGCCGCCCCTTTTTCACCCCTGCCTGCTCCTTCGGGACTAGCGCCGATCTCCTCCGAGTTTCCGGGAGTCCCGATGCGCCGGTAGGGTTCTCTCGTTAGCGAGCGCTAATTATTTCCGGTGTCTGGAGGGACTCGCATCCGCGATGATAAGGCGACGAGGTCAATTTTCCTGGCCTCGTGGGCACCGCCGGGTCCTTGGTGGGGAATGATCGGGGCTCGCGAGGGAAGGGTATGGTGGGTGACTGTGGGCGGCCTTTTTTTTTACTTCCGGGGTAGGCGCGGATTTCTTTTGCTCGGCCTATCGGACTCCTCTGGAGACGCTGCGTTTCCGGCTTTTGCGATTTTGCCAGCGGGAATTAATTCTAAAGCGATATCTCGGCGCAAGGACTATGGCGGGGTCCCTATTTCGCTCTTGATCAGGAACCGAGAATTAGACGGGTGACGTCTGACCCCCGCGGCCTCCTCCACTTCCACCTCGTGGCCGCGTCTGACCTGGCGAGGGTTTTTCTCCTCGGTTGGCCTGACTCCTAAAAATATAGTATTTCCGAGATATTCCCTCCTATTGTCGCTAGATAATTATTCCAAGGGTCAAAAATGGCGGAATCCCCTTTCCGCTCTTGATCAGGAACCGGGAATTAAACGGGTGACGTCTGACCCCCGCGGCCTCCTCCACTTTCATCTCGCAGCCGCGTCTGACCTGGCGAGGGTTTTTCTCCTCGGTCGGCCTGACTCCTAAAAAACGCAGTATTTCCAAGATATTCCCTTCTATTGTCGCTAGATAATTATTCCAAGGGTCAAAAACGGCGCAAGGACCATGGCGGGATTCCCTTTTCGCTCTTGATCAGGAACCGGGAATTAGACGGGTGACGTCCGACCTCCGCGGCCTCCTCCACTTCCACGTCGCAACAGCGTCTGACCGGGCTCGGGCTTTTCTCCTCGGTCGGTCGGACTCCCCGAAAACGCGGCTCTTCCGGTCGGCCGCAGGCCGAGGCTTTTCGCTCGGGGGCCGAAAGCTCCTTTAAAGCTCCCTGAAAGCCGCGGGCTCGCTTTCTTAGATCCGACCTTCGACCTACTCCCGCGACAAAAGGGGGAGCCGGAGTGCACTTAGCTCGCGGCGGGCAACCGTTGCTCCTCGATAGATCGATATATACCCCATCGTCTATACACACGTACCCACACACACACATATATACATATAGGTTCAGGATTCGAGGTGGAATCGGACCTTGAGCCTTTCCCTGGGGAATCGATATCGCGGATTCCGCGAACAAAAGGGACCCGGGGGTTCCGTGCCCCCGCCCCCGGTTCCTGCCAAGGCGGGGGCGAAACGCGAGACGCGGCTCTCTTTCCCCTCTACCCTTTTTTCATTCCTCACCCGCAAAAGCGCGAACTTTCCTAAGGGCGAGACCAGGGGGAGGGGGGTGGCGGCGGTCGGAGGACATTGCTCGAAGTCACGAATGCTCGGGGGTAATTGAAAATCAATATTTCCCCTGGGGGGCCCTCCCCCCCCCCTCCCCCGTGAGCCGCGAGGAGGCCCGCGACGTCGCGCGAATGACAACGATCGAGGATCCCCCGGGGGGTGACCACCCCCAACACCCCCGGGACCCCCCGGGCGATTCGCGACACGAGTCGCGACAATTCCGCGCCTAATCGCCACCCCCCCCTCGTTGCGGTCGTACCCGATTATTTGCATATGACAAAGTCACTTATCCAGGGTGGAGGAGGGGGCGGAAAATTCGGCCATTCGGACGCCAGGTCGGGTATAATGGCGTCAATGGTGCTGATTATGGCACCGGCCTCACCCCATCGGGGAGGGGGCGCTTTCGAGGGTTGTCATGACGCGCCGCGACGCCCTCGTTATGCCGGGGGTGGAAAGTGTCATGTCAAGCCGAATGACAGACCGCGACTCTCGGAGAGTGTCTGCCCTCGAAGCGCGGGGGCGTTCGCCCGGACGCCCTCGATGTCACTCCGGGACGTCGCCTCCTAGACGATCCCGCCGGGATTACGGCCACGGTTTGACGCCCCCCCCCCCCGGTTCGTCCGATTTTTCCCCCGGAAAATCCAGGCGACGAGTCCGACGGATTTCCTGGGAAAGCTAACCCGTCCGCCGTGTCCGGGGGTTCCTGACGGATCGCGGCGGAAATTCCGCGTCCGTCGACCTGGCCAAGTGCGGCTGTCTTATCGTTAGAGCTATCGGGTACGTTCGAAGGGGATTTCCGCGATCCTAGTCCCTAGGGTGACGCGTCGAAGGGGTGGCAGGGGGTCCCCCCCATTTGAATACCCCCCGGGGGGAGGTATTAAAAAACCCACAAGGGAGATTCATCTTCCTCTGGAGCCGACTCCTTTTGGGGGATTCTTATTCGAAAAGTAGGGCGAAACTTGGGGCACCCGGGAGTTGGGTACCAGGGCAGCGCGAGGGGTGTGGCGACGTCACCGGGATATGCCCCGTCTTGGGGAAGACAATCCTTTTGGGGGTCTCCAGGAGACGAGTCGCGACTTCCGCTCTTCGTTCGAGGGCGGGAAGACGAGCGCGGCCGCGGGATCCGCTGATTTGGGCCGAAAAATTAATTTATTTGCGCGACGGAGCTTTGGACTCGACTTCAAAGGCTCGCCGGGGGTCGGACCGGGGGTTGGGAAAAATGAAATCCGAACGGCCGTTCAAACGGGCGCGTTATATTTGCCGGAATAACGTGGGGGGCCCCGTTTCTGTTTGCGAGGCCGCGGCGCACCCGCCGGCGGAGAGCGTGCGTGCAAATTGAACGCGGATTCGAAAACGCGTTTAAATCTAAATAAATCCCAGTCCCGAGGAGCGCCCGCTTTCCCGGTCGATTTCATCGGAACTTACTTTGGCCTGGTACCCGAAATTTCGGACGCTTTCCCCCCCCCCCCCCAGCCGGATTTCGGAAAATTTTATCAAGCGACAGAATCGCATTTCCCGGTCGATTTCACCGGAGCTTACTTTGGCCCGGTACCTGAATTTTTTTACGCACCTCCCCCCGGATTTCGGAAAATTGTATCAAGCGATTGATAACGCATTTTCCGGTCGATTTCACCGGAACTTACTTTGGCCCGGTACTCGAAATTTTTCCAGCACCTCCCCTTGGATTTCGGAAAATTTTATCAAGCGACAGAATCGCATTTCCCGGTCGATTTCACCGGAGCTTACTTTGGCCCGGTACCTGAATTTTTTTACGCACCTCCCCCCGGATTTCGGAAAATTTTATCAATCGATCGAAGGGGGATCGATAACTCAGGGGGCGCCAATTTTGGGAGGGGGAGGGAAGACTTTTCCAAGAAATTCCTGGAAAGTGCATCCCTCAGAATTGGGGGTGGGTTTTATCATCGCGACCCCCCAATTGGATGGGTCAATTGGGCACCCTGCACTCCCTCCCCCCCCGACATTTTCCCCCCATTTTCCAATAACATCTCGCGCAGAAGATACGATTCAATATTCAAGGAGAGGAGGCGCCCTCGTCGCCTTTCAGTTTTCCCTTTTCAGTCGCCCCGATCGATCGCCCTTCCGGTTTCCTCCGTTTCCTTTCTCCCCGCCGCTGCGGTTTTTTTTTTATTTCCCCCCCAGCCCTTCTTCCGCGATTTCCAAACTCGAGGAGCAATTGGGCCGCACGCCCGGAAGAAAGGCTTTTAATTCCGTTCGGAATGCTCCGAATTATTCCTCCCCTGAAAATCGCTTTATTAACCCGCGAAGGAAAATTCCGATTTTCCGGTACCCCCCTCGAATCCGCCCGTTTTCCGCAGGCGGGAATTATTTGGACCGTGGGAAGGGTGGGTGTAAAGAAGAAGACTCGTTTTTTATTTTTTTAATGAAACAATGACTGTATTACTAAATATGCGAAATGTATGATACATATGTGTGTGTGTGTATGCCCCCCAGTTTTTCCGAAAATCGCGTTTTCCGCAGGCGGGAATTATTTGGACCGTGGGACGGGTGGGCGTAAAAAAGAAGACTCGTTTTCTTTTTTTTTTTTTTTAATGAAACAATGACTGTATTACTAAATATGCGAAATGTATGATATATTCGTGTGTGTATGTATATGTATACGTGTATACAAATTAGGCCATACATACAAGTAGGCGAACTCTGAACGAAACGACGCTTTCCGCCGATTTACGTAATTTTCCGGGTTTTCTCTCCCTCGTTTCATATTTCCCCCCCTTCGGGGAAATCTCGAAGAGTTCGCTTTTCGATCTCCCAGGTTTCGCCTCGGCGAAATTTCTCACTCGAGGACCTCTCGACGGAGTCCTTGGAGAATGTCCTGCCGCAGGATTTTCGGTACTGACCTAGGAAATCGGGTCTCGACGTCTCTCGAACGGAAGGAAAAGGGAAAAACTGACGAACGACTTGCTCGCAATTTCCTCCACGGCTTTCAACACGACTTTCAATATTTATATATATATATATTTATATATTTATATATAATATATTCTCCCTCTCTTTTATGCATATTTATGTATATTTATGTATAGCGTGTCTGTCGTGTGTGTATATATTTATATACGTATAAGAAGCTCGTTACAACTGAGGGCTAACACTGAGGTACCATCTCTCTCGTTCTCTCTTCTTCCTCTTTATTCTCCATCCGTGTGCGTTTCTTCCCTCCCCGGATTAGCGAATCTTTCGGATAAGGCAGCGTGTACATGCTTGGCGGTTTCCGCATGACGGCGGAGTTATTATTATTATTTTTTCAATTTTTTTTGCGATTATTCCCGCCGTCAGGGGGAACGCCGCAACGGAAAAATGGCGACCACGAGAAACGGCTTTACACGACTGTGTGGTATCAGCTGTGTGAGACACTGTGAACATCGATTGGCTGTCAGTAAACGGGCTTTACACGATAACGCATTCGCCGTCGCCAAAGACGAAGGGTCCATGGGGTGGGTGGAAGTGGGTGGGAATTCATTCCACCAAATTCCTGGACGCCCTTCCGCTCGAGGACCTCCCAGGAATGGCCCGACCTTCTCCTCTAATTTCTTATGAGATATTAATTAATGAAGCACGGCCGATCATCTCGCAAGAGACTTTTTCGCGTGAAAGGAAAAAGAAAAGAAAATTATAAACAGATATTTTCCGAAAGCGTCGCGTCCGTGTCACACTGCAGTGCGACGCGTCGCTGCGTCCTCCTCCGCGGCACATCTTGGCCCGAACATCTCGTCCAATTTGTTTAATTATTGTTAATCATTTCCACACTGGCCGATCATCTCGCATGAGACTTTTTCGCGCGAAAGAAAAAAAGAAAAAAAAATTAGAAACAGATTTTCCGAAAGCGTCGCGTCCGTGTCACACTGCAGTGCGACGCGTCGCTGCGTCCTCCTCCGCGGCGCATCTTGGCTCCGATATGCCGGGGCCTCTCGGCTTCTTATTAATCGCACGTACTAATTATAAGTTATAATTAGAACGGAAGCCCGTACAGCGGACAAGTCTGCGGAGGTTCCGCGACGGCCTCTCTTCCCGGGCCCTCCGCCCAGGGGCGCCATATTGGGTACATTCGGTTAGGTGTAATTAATAATTAGTGCACCCGCGAGGACCCCGTGACTTTCGCGGATTCAGCATTAATCCGGACCAAGCCGCTTATATCCGGGAATTAGCCGAATTCCGCCGGCGGAATTCCGCGCGGCAATTCCGCCGAGTCGATCTTCCGCGGACCCGTGAGGTCTTTACAATTAGCGGAGGAGTACGCGTACCGGAAATACCGTTTCCCTCCCCCCGTAAGAATCCCTTTGAGTACATTAAATTTAAGGTTAGGTGAAAACGGAGTCTCGTTTAATAAATCTTTCCCCCAAACTGAGTGTACCGAGTCCTTTCAAACATTACAATGACAATAACGAAGCTCCAAGGAAAATCCTTTCTCCCTTGAAACGAATTTTTTCAAAATTTCTTTATAGACGTTTAAACAATTTTTTTGCAAAAATTCAAATCTTCGCCGCGTAGGGACCTTCCGTGTAGATTTATCAGTCTCTTTGCAAAGTTTCAAGCGATTCGGTACACCCAGTTACGAGAGAAGTGAGATTTCGTTCTCCTGGATGGCACTTTAGCACCCCCTTAAGAGACGGCGATTTTCGAGAGGGGAATTTCGAACGCTCGGTTTTTGTTTTTTCCTTTTTTAATTCTTTTGTTCCACTAGGTGGGACATTTATGTTTATGTACAGATATGTCGACTAGGATGCTGAAGACTGACCTATAGGGAGATTGGCTTTTTTGGGACCCTTCGTCTTCGGCGAGATTTGACTATCTAGTGCATCGAGGCAATGTACAGGGTGGGGCTCGTTCCCACCCGATCCGAGGCGACCCTTGGTTTCCCTAAATCGCTAGAAACTGTTGATCCACTCGGATTACCCGGACCCAGGGTCCGGCGCAATGATATGTACATCGTTACCCTTGGAGTCGAAGGGCGACGAGTCGCCGCGGCTCTCTCTAAGGGCCCTCTTCAGGGTCCTCTGCAGGGTCCTCTTCGTTGGTCGAGCCGCGCCAAATCCCGCGTGTCTTCTAATTTTATTAATCTAATTGACGAGTCCAGGCTAACTGTGCGGGAAGATAGCAGGGAACAACGATTCTGCTGCTGGCCGACCTAGAAGTCGACCTCCTGGATGCGTTGCCTGTGCAAGCGATCTGGATCAGGGACCTGTGGGGATGGGATCCTAGACTTTTGATGGTGATTCCCTAGGTTTCTGATGATGGGTATCATAGAATCCTGGTGATGTACTTTAGGCTCCTATTGATGGGTGTCCCAGGCTCCTGATGATGTACCTTAGGTTCCTGATGATGAGTATCCTGGGTCCCTGATGATGGGTACCATAGAATCTTGATGATGTACTTCAAGCTCCTGTTGATGGGTGTCCCAGGCTCCTGACGATGTACCTTAGGTTCCTGATGATGAGTATCCTGGGTCCCTGATGATGGGTATCATAGGATCCTGATGATGTACTTCAAGCTCCTGTTGATGGGTGTCCCAGGCTCCTGATGATGTACCTTAGGTTCCTGATGATGAGTATCCAGGGTCCCTGATGATGGGTATCATAGGGTCCTGATGATGCACTTCAGGCTCCTCTTGATGGGTGTCCTAGGCTCCTGATGATGTACCTTAGGTTCCTGATGATGAGTATCCAGGGTCCCTGATGATGGGTATCATAGGATCCTGATGATGCACTTCAGGCTCCTGTTGATGGGCGTCCCAGGCTCCTGATGATGTACCTTAGGTTCCTGATGATGAGTATCCTGGGTCCCTGATGATGGGTACCATAGAATCTTGACGATGTACTTCAAGCTCCTGTTGATGGGTGCCCCAGGCTCCTGATGATGTACCCTAGGTTCCTAATGAACCCTAGATCGACGTTGGTCTGACGGATCCGTCACCGAATGACGTCTCTTCTAGGCCGCGCGATCCTCCCAGCGGATGATTGTCTTTCGTCACGAAGAGCCCCGTCCCTCTGCCCATGGTGGATCCTCCCCTCTCGCCGACCTCGTCACCAGCTACGTGGTCCTCTCCCGGAAGGGTGCCTCCACCCTCTGGACCGCCACCCTCTACCCCACAGGGAGGAGCCGGTGGAGGAACGCTATGGCCAGCAGGGGCAAACAGGGTCCTCCGATACTCGCCCGGCCTTGCACTGAAAGAAGGACAAACCCATTGTCTTCAACTTCGAGCGAGAGCAAGGAACTGTTTCAGGGTATGGGGAAAATGGAGAGGAATGGTTCCTTTGGGGGAATTTTTTTCACGCGACGAGGAACGTCACAGGTGGTCGGGGGTGGATGGGGTTGTTCTCTACGGTGGAGGCGGGAGGGAGCGAAAAGTGGCGGAGTCCTTTCGCCATAAATAGTTCCTCTAAAACCGGCGGAATGGAGCCGGGAGCCTCGAGGCGCCGCGGGGAACCTAACCTCGAAATAAAAGCAAGAAACGAGCCGAATCGACGTGTAACATCCGCCGAGCAGCCAACCATCTTCCTCCCCTTAACTCGGGGGTTACGAGCCTGGTGAAACCCTAACCTACCCCAGGGATGGGAGGTAACCCAATCCGGGTTACCGGGGAACGGGGAAATTAGTTCCTTTAAGGGCGGCGCGGTGCCTCGGCTCGTATATGATAGTTCCTGAAGGTAGTTAAAAAATTAGGAACTTAGGAAATTTCAAGAACAGATCCACCATCATGACATCCGGGGTGGAGTTGCCCCATGAATCATCAAAGCGAGGTCATCCACGATACTGAAAATTCGGGAAAAATTCGAGATCGAAGTGGACCAATTTTTTTTTATCAGGCCATAGGAAGTGGAGAAAGGCTTGACCCAGGTCAGGGACCGGATAAAAGCAAGGTCTTCCACGAAACTGAAAATCTTCGGCAAATTTAAGGTCGAAGTTACCCAATCCCTGGGCAAGGACATGGAAAGTGGAGGTTGACCGAGGTCAGGGATGGGACCAAAAGCTCTCGGTCGACGATCCCGAATTTTTGGGCGCACCCGGGGTTGACCGAGGTCGGGAGCTCGCGAAGAGTCGGAAGGAGGTCCTCGTCGTGACCGGGTCGGTCCCCCCAGGGGCAGGACCAGCAAAATCACTAGAATCGGGTTCCCCCAGCGGAAGTCACGCACGGGGCCGCTGGCGCGAGTAGACGGCACGTAATCCCGGGGGGAGCCGGCCAGGAAGCGAGCCAGGAAGCGATTATTTTGCAATTCGGCCTCCCCCGTGGGGGATCGTCGGGGCACTTCGGGGCTTAAGTATCGACGGGTCGACCGGAGCGCGGTTAAAGGGCGACTTAACCTAGAAACAGGCTCCGTCGCGACGTATCCGCGAAGGGGGCCTCCGTCAAAAAGAAGTCAGAGGGTCGCCCCCCCCAGAAGGGAATGATATAATTGAATTCCCCACCATTCTGCCAAAATCGTCCCCCGGGGGCGCGAGAAGGGTTGCAGGGGGCTAGAATGTGGATCCTTCGGGTCGCCGGGGGCAATGGGGGGGGCTTCTCACCCTCGGCCCTCCTCTCGAGGACTAATGCGAGAGGCGTTCCGGCGGACTTCCACGAACGATTTGCCCCTAACGAGAAAATCGATGATCGTTAGGGGCAATTTCGCCGAGTCGTTCCGCCGCTCTTCCGGTTTACGTTCCTTCTTTTCTCGATCCTATTAGCCCCGCTCGGCCCCCGTGGATTTTCCCGGAGCTTTCTTCGATGTAACCCCCAGGGGGCCCCCCCGGTTTCCCTTTCGCCCCCCGCCCCCGCGCTGTCTCGAAACGGATTACACGGTTACCTACTTTTTACCTCCGAGCTTCTCACCCTTCTCTTCTCGTTCTCTCTCTCTACCTCTCTCCCTCCGCTCTCAGAGTCAGTCGAGGGATCGATCCCTGGCGGCGGATATTTTTTTTTTCTTACTCCCTTCCACCCCCTTCCACCCCCTCCTTTTTTTCCCATCTAACGAGTGGAGATAATTATTACCCCCATCCGGAGTAATCGGGGGCGACTGCCCCCGATGCGTCGGGAATCGTCGATCCCCCGGGAAATAATTGGAGTAATAATTGTTAACCGGGGGGTGGGGCGGTGTCGTCTCGCACACCTTCCGAGTTAGTTTGCGACAAATTAGTTAAGTCAACAGTGGTCTAATTTAGGTCGCAATTAGACTCGGTCTAGCCACGCTCGAGGACGGAGGAGCGCCGCCGCCTCGGCGTCGGGACGGCGCTCTGTAAATTATTGTTTTAATTTCTTCCACCGTCGGGCCCTCCCCCCGCCCCCTCCGCCGCCTCCTGCCGCGTCCCGGGATTTGTCCCGTGCAAATTTTACGGACTTGCAGATCCATAAAGTCCGGTAATTCGTTTAACGGACGACGCTCGGCGCCCCCCGGCTGATTCTCCTATTCCGCGGATTCTAAAAGTTGCGGATCGGCCGATCGGCTCGTTGATTCGTTTGCTTTTTTTTTTCCCTCGGATTCAGGATCATACCTTGGAGTGGTTGATTTTTTTCTGTGGGGCTTCCGAATCCTGGATCCTTGGGGGATTTTTTTTACGGGGGCTGGGGGGCCTCAGGGCCCCCCTCGAATTTCTCGAAAAGTCTCGTTGGCCGGTGGCTTTCCGCATACAACGGGGTTGGGGGGGGGAATCGTTAGGAGGGGTCGCTAATTGATAATCCCATTGTCGTGTCGGCCTGTAAATGTTGTCCAAATTGGATTTATATACGCCGCCAATTTTGAGGAAAATGGCGGGGCCGGGGGGGCCTCCTAATAAACGGGCCGGAAAAAATCGCATCCCCTTTTATTGCTCCACCCCGCCGGCCCTAGAGACGCGGCGATGGCGATCCTCCCCTAGGGGTGGATTCCCTTTTCGGCCCTCCGGGGAGACCGGGAAGCTGGGATCACTTCGGGAATCCCATCCCTTTCCGCCCTTACCGAAGACCTGGGTGTCGCGCAGGTCCATCAGCGCCTCGGCCTCCTGGTGGATGAGCTGTATCGTCGCCTCGCATCTGCGCACCGAGATGAAGGGATCACAATGCGAGTTGAAAAAAAAAAAGAGAGAGAAGAGAGAAAATGGCTCGGTCCGTACCTGACGCTGATTCGCCCACTGGACAGGTGTCGAGGGCCTACCTCGAGCCTGAGGCTCGACACCGACGAGACCAGCCCGTGCTGACCGATCGTCGTCTCCGAGTCTGCTCGCAGCTGCAAAAGAGAAACAAGAAATCGGAGCAATCTTTCCATACATCCCAAAACCTGGGATGACAAGAAAAAACGGATAAAATGAAGGAAGAAATTGTCCCGGAAGACGAGTAACGAAGAGGCCACCCAATCTACCCCTGCAACTGACGGTGCACCTGATAATGCACCTGCGACAAAAAGTAGGGATTTCTTCACGCATCCCGAGACCACGAGACCGAAAAGAAATCCGATCAATATGAAAGGATATCCTCGCGGGAGACAAATAACCCCCCCTCAAGTCGGGGGTGCAATTACCGGTACACCTGTTAATTGCTCCTAGAGGGAGGGAGGGGGTAACGAGGTGTTCGAAAGACTTTGAGAATGATTTGGAAAGAGGTACTTTGAAGTGCCGCCAGCTGAGAAAGGGGTAGGGATCTTCCCCAGCGAAGTCGATAAAGAAGAGTCACGAGGGTTAGATAGCGGGCGGGGGGAGGGACAGGAGGTGACGCAGGGGATAATGGAAGTTCGCAATTAACGACTCGGGATAGCGAGATGTATTAATCCGCGGCTTTCGTGGAAATAAGCTCCGGGGGTGGATTCTCGGGGGGTTGGACCCCCCACGGTGCGCCGGGGGGCGGCTATTCATCCAGGCCCCCCCGCCCCACCCCTCGCTCCGACGTCCTCGGGGACTTTACTAAAGAGCGGGTAAAGAGATAAACGAGTCTCGAGATTAAATCATTTTTAAGCTCCCTCCGCCCCCTCCCTCCTTCCCGCAGGTGCACCCCGAAACTCCTGATTCCCCCCTGATTCCCCTGATTGCATTCGCTAAGCCGTGGGGGTTGGGGGGGGGGGCAGTCTCCGTCTTATCCGCCACTGCGGATCACCCTGTAAAAGCCACCACCCCTGAGTCTCAGCCTGAGGCATCGAAGGGATGATTATCCACCCAGGAGGTTGGGGGGGTGGGGAGAGATTACGCACTCTTTCTGTATGTCATGCATAGAAAATATGGGGGGTGGGAGGGAGGCTCGAGAAAATTGTCCCTTTCTTTATCTACCATTTTGGTGGAATTTGAATTATGATTGTGAGATGAAACGTGCGTGGGGAATCTTTTTTTTTTTTTTGGGGGGGTGGGGGAGTGGATGGATGGGTGGCTCGGGGGATCACCCCCTTAAACCCGGTCCCTCGGGCGGAAAGTTCCCGGGGATCGGCCCCGACACGGTAATCATCCCGCGGAAATTTACCGGGGAAACTTTCCGCCCGATCGCGGCGAACTTCCGTCCGGGCGGCGTTTTCCGGCCGCGTTCCCGCCCGGGCGGAGACGTCGTTTTCCGGCTTCCCGAGCCGTAGGGAGGCCTTCGTAGGGAGATCCGGGAAATCCCTGCACCGCGACCGGGGGGTCCCCCGGGATTTAAGCCCCCCCTCCCCCGGGGCCGCACGGGATCCGCCGGGGGCCGAGCGGCGAAGTTCGGGCGGTTTTTCCGAATTTATCGCCGGAACTTCGGCGCGTCCCCTTCGGCCGAGTTTTAAGGGTGGGAGGGGGGGGGGTGGGGCCTCAAGACGGTGTCTTGATCCGGGGTTACATTTTCGGGCCGCGCGCGATAAAGCGCGGAATCCTCCCGGAAGTTGCCGCGCGGGCTCTCCGCGGCGGGGCCGTTCCTCACCCGGCGCGGTTCTTCCGCGGATACGGGGAAATCCTCTTAAGTCGGAAGCCGTTTCTCGCGGAATTGCGCGCGACATCCCCCGCGGGGTATCCGCGAAACCGGCGCCGATTGGCCGCGCGTTTCCATTAAGGCTCCCTCTTTATGAAGCTCCTCTCCGGACCTACTCGACCGCGTCGTCTCGAACTTCGCGACCGCCATTATTGAACAAAATTTCCGTACAGACATTGTACAACAATTTTCATGCGACCCTCCACCCATCCTCCCCCTCTCACGCGGTAAACTTTGACACGATTCGACGTCCCCGTATCGCGGAAAACTTCTACGAACGATTGATTCCCCCCCCCCCGCCGCCGCCACTTTGGCATCCCCTTAATCACCGCTGAGGGTGATAAACGCGGATCGGCCTTAATCGCCCGGCGGAGGTGTCGGCATTAATTAGAGGAGGTTTCCGGAAGTCTGAGGTAAATCGGCGGGGCGTGAAAGACAAACGTCGCGGCGCCTGCCGTGACGTCGAGGTTAAAGGGGGCGGGTGGNCCGTCCCCCAAGACCCCCCCGCGACTCGTCTCCTCCACCTCGCCTCGAATTCCCAGATTTAGGATAATTCTCGCCGACTTTTTTCCCACCCCCCCACATTCTCAAGGAGCAGGTGCCCACCACGGGGGAGCCGGGGGGGATTCACCCCCCGACGTTGCAATTGGTCGAAGACCCCGATACCTTCCTGCCACCTTAACGAGCGGAAGCTAACCTAGGCCGGAAGTGACGACGAGGAAATCCCGACGAGAATTAATGGTCGCTCGATGAACCGCGGCGGATGCGACGACTGCCCCCTGCCCCCTTGCCCCCTTGCCCCCCCCGGAAGTCGATTTTAATATCCGCGGCTCGGGGAAATAATGACACCCCGCGAATCCATCGATCCTATGTTTTCCCCATCAGGATCGATTCTTGAGGATAACCCCGAAATATGGGGGGGGGGGGAAGAAGAAGGAAGAAGAGATACTTCCGGTGCGTCCCCGTAATTGGTGACCTTGTTATCATAATGGCCGTTATCATTCTATACAAGAGGAGTCGGTCCAACCCCTGCAGGAATCGCAAACAATTCCCTCCTGCCCCCCTGCCCCCTCCCCCCTGGTTCCGCTGAACTTGCAATTCGAGCTTTTGCGGATGCACCAGGTCGAGGGGAGGGCAGGGGGTGGAGGGACGCGGCACTCGGGTATCGATTTTTAAGTCAAATACATTTAATGAGGGGAGAAAAAGGAAAAGGGGATGCCGGGAAGGGGTTGATGATCACAGGGAAATGATGGACTTTTATTTACGTTCTGCCGAGGAGAGACGGTATCGAGGAGGAGATACTCCCGGGACGGGGTGGGGGAGAGAAGGGGGACAGGGGTGGAAAGCTCCTCTTAGGGAAACGCCACCCCCTCGCTTTTCCTTTCGCCCCTTTCCGGCTTTTTCTCTCGTTTCTTTTTTTCTTCTCTCCTTTCCCCCTGGAAAATTCGCGAGACTACGTTTAAAGTGAGTTTTCCCGAGGAAGTGGAGGGGGGGTACGGGTCCCGGGGGATCTTGACGCACCCTCGTTACGCGGGGGCGGGATTATCCCGGAAAAATCGAGCCGAGAGGGGAATTTTCCGAAATGTCGAACGTCGGGATTCCTCCGACAGTCGTCTTGTCCAGGTCGCGGATGAGGACGCCCGGGGGGCTCGGAGGGAATTCGATACTCGGGATTTGGTTAGGGTTGGTTAGGGTTTTCTCTTTTTTTTTTTTCGATTTTTAGGGTTCTTTTCTTCCGCTTGTGGACACTTACCTGCACCCCATTGACGTACCAGGCGATTCTTGCCGGCGGGTGCGACTTCGCGGTCGTGCAGTTCAGGGCGAGGATGTCACCTGTCGAGTAGATCTCCTCCTCCCCCGTGATGACGGGGTCCTCTCGGGGCAACGCTGGAAAAGCACGGAAGAGAGTTTCGCACGACTTGGCTCAGCACGGTACGCCGCGACATCCCCGGAGCCGCTTCCAGAGGCGCCGCGACGCCTCCGAGGAGGGAATTCTCCGCTTTATCGGCGCCCCCCCCTGTGCGTATATATTCATTTATCCGTATACATCCGTCCCCCCCCCCCTGCCCCGGGAAAACCTGGAAAATACTTTCGATCCCAGGAGTCCGGGAAAATAATTTCGAACCCTGGAGTCCTGGGAAATAATTTCTGCATCCCAGGAGTCCAGGGAAACGAGCTCTATCCCAGAAACGCAGGGAAATGATCTCGAACCCAGCAGTCCAGGAGAGTAATTTCGAATCCAGAAATCCGGGAAATTAATTTCTAACCGAGAATAATCCAGGAAATTAATTCCTAACCGAGAAAAATCCAGGAAGATCATTCCTACCCCAGGAGCCCGGGATAATAACCCCGAGCCCAGAAATCCAGGGTAATAATTCCGATCCCGAAAACGCAGGGAAAGTAATTTCCATCCGAGGAGTCCAGGGAAATGATTTCGATCCCGGAAGCCCAGGAAAATAATTTCCAACCATGGCGTTCATCCCTTGGGGGGTGGAGGCGCACCCCTGGACCGAGTCGCAAGTTCCTTCCGCGCGTCATCGCCGCGTCACCTAAAATGGCGTCCGGTCCCGGGGGAAGCCGGGGAGAAAAGTGAATTCCCGGCCGGGCGGGTCGGCGGAAAACATTTCCCGGCCGGGAAACATTTCCCGATACCGCGCGCGCGCGCGCGCGGCCGCTTTTCGAGAGGAGCAAACAAAGAATAATGTCTCCGGGGGACCATTTCCCGGGCGTCGTAAAAAAGCTCGGGGGCGCGGTCGACCGCGAAGCGAGCGCAATGGGGGGGTTGGGGGGAGGCAGGGCAGGAGGCGGCTTAGAGGGGGGAAATCAATCGCGGAAAAGCTCGGGAAAACGCGGAGCGAGGGCCGAAGTCTTAAAAAGCGATGCAAAGCGTTGGCTGCACCGACCAGGGGGTGGAGACGGGGGGGAGGCCGAAACTGAAAAGCCGGAAAAAAGTCCCCATCGAAAGCTCCCTCCCCCAATGGGTGCGGACATGGCACAAAGGGCCTTTTGAGAGATTCGGAGATTCCCGATGGACTCGAGGACGGAAGTTGGCCGCGAAGTTTCCGCAAGCCCGCAAGCTCCGAAACTCGGCGGCGCTCCTCGCGATTAGCCCCTCCCCCTCCCACCCATGTATTAGAAAACAAGCAGAAAAATGGGGGAAAAGCTTTGAAAGGGACAAGTGGCTGCGATTAATTAACGCCGAGCTTTTCCCCGAGGGAGAGTTCAGCTTACACACGACTTCCATCGGTGCCTCGCCCTGGACCAACGTGAAGTTTGGCGCCTCCGCGCTGACTTCGCACTTGTACCGGCCCGACGTCGTCAGGCCCACGTTCTGTAGGAGCACCTTCTGTTCGTTCGATGAGTGGTGCTGGAACAGGATTTAGGTAAGATAGAATGAGTCTGTGGGTTGAGACGAGTCGTTTGAGTACCATGAAGCCATGGTTTGGAGGAATACTGGGGGACTCGACCGGACCCCTCGAGCGGGGCGCGGGGGGTCCGCTCCAATCTGAGATAGGTCTCGAAGCACGGCTAACGTCCCAAAAAATCCCGACCTGGTTCCAGACCCGGTCACCTCGCCGAGATATATCTATTCCCCGGCCGCCGTCCGACCTGGGGGAGAAAAACCCAGGGCGGAAATAAATCCCGGGGTCGCGGCTATTCCGGGCGGGAATTAGCGCCGCGGTACTTCCCACTCGGCTCTAACCCGTTCCGCTTCTCGAACTGTCGAAAGGCGAATCCTTTTCCCTCCCGACTTCCAAGCTTTTAGAATCGGGAATTGGGAGGAACTTCGAAGACCCGTAGGAGATTTCGGGGAGCTCCCGGGTTTCCCGAGGGAAGCGCCGGGTCTCGCTATAATCGAATCGGAAGGATCCCACCCCCCGGGGGGATTCCGGGGGTTTCCGGGGGTTTCCACACCCCCTGGGAATTGTTTCACGATGTCGTTTCCTAGATCGGGCCCTCTCTCATTGGCTCCGCGGATCTTAGCGAGAATTCACTTTATTCGCCCCCCTCCCGGTCCCGATACGTTTACTTCCTGTCAATTGTCACCCAGAACGAATTCCATCCCGTGCCCACTTTCGGGCAGTGGGAATTAAACAAAATGGACGCGGAGGATAAATAAACGACGACCTGTGTTTGTCGAGCGGGGCATTTGACACGCTTCGGCGGAATTTCAATCCTAGCGAAAAATTCGAAAGAGCGGCTCAAAATTGCCGGGGAAAAAATATATATACTCGAGGGTGTATACGTAGAGAGGTAATTCCATCCCCGATGGAAAGGACGGCGAGGGGTGGGCGGGAAAACAAAAAAAAGAACGAAACAACGCAACGAAAAAAAGGAACGGGGGTACCTATCATCGCGAGCCAACGGAAACATCAGTTCACCGGATAGTATTCCTCTGGGTTAACTTCCGTCCCTTTTCCCTCTCATTTCTGACAGAGAGGGACGCGAAGAGCGGGAGAAACTGGCACTGAGAGTGCAGGATGCACTTGGGACGATAAAGTCCCTAGTACTCCACCTGCGGTCCCGGTCTAGGGACATCTCTTTTCCCCTGGAACTCCACCTTCTGCCCGACAATGTGTTTCCTACCCAAATCGATTTACGAGGCTCGAAATGAAATATTAATCCCCCTTTATTGCCCGTTGGTAGTGCGCGAGGTCGCCGCCCGCCGCGCTGCATCCCTCCCGCAGGTGCATCAGGGGGTGCACCAAGGGGTAACCCCCTGACCCGTAACTTGCAGCCCCCTCGTGCGACCCATCTTCCTTCTTCATTTTCCATTTCCTGTCCAGTTCTGACGGAAAAATTAGGTCAATCCAGTCTCCGGAGGATTTCTCGACGCGTTTTCGGAGCGGTCGGAGGAATCGAAGGGGTTCTTTCCTGTGGGACACGTGGTCGCTGGCTTCGGTTCCTGGTTTGGAAACGTTAGTCTAGGTCCGGGTTACGTGGCCAGGGGCAGTGGGGGCAGGGGGGGTTGGCCGGATTAATGGGGCAGATTAAACGAGAAACGAGAGCCAGTCTCCTCACGTAATGCTCATTATGTTCGACTGCTGTTAACGAGGTATAGTTACCGGGGCCGAGTGGTGCCCTGGCCTAGGATTCGCCGATCGAAGGAGAGAGATGGCCTAATGCCTTCCTGGACCGGAAATGGGAGGGGGATAAGAAAATCGTGAGGAGGTCACCCTTATCTGTTCCTCGACCCCGCGCGGGTTCTCGGGAAATTGGAGCCTCTCTCGATAAAGAGGGAAATGCCGAAAAGTGTACGAAACCCGCAAAATTCCTGGAATCCTCGAAATGCGCAAAATTCCTGGAACGCCCGAAAGGCGCGCAATTTCTTAAACGCACGAAACGCGCGCGATTTCTTAAGCGCACGAAAGACGCACAATTCCCGGAGTGCCCGAGAGGCGCACGATTCCTGGCATAAAAAAATCCAGTAATCGTCCACTGGCCCCGGATGCTGCGTCCGCATGACCAGATAAAAGAGGAGTACCATCTCGAGGAAGAAGAGCCTGCGAAAATGCCTGGAACGCACGAAAGTCACGCAATTTCTTAAACGCACGGAAGGCGCACAATTCCTGGCATCAAAAAATCCAGTAATCGTCCGCTGGCCCCGGATGCTGCGCCCGCGTGACCAGACAAGAGCGGCGTACCGTCTCGAGGGAGACGAGCCTGCGAAAGAAGACAGGGGGTGGAAGTGGGAGGTGCCCCTGTCCACCTGCACCCTCCTAGTTCCGAAATGAAGCGGAAGGGTACCTACCCTAATTAATGGGGTGAGAAGACCCTCCTGTTTGCGGTCATGCGAGTCGGTAATTACGCTAGGCGTGTCCCTCATCCTCCCAGGCCCTCCACCCTTTGCCCTCGCGAAACCACCCCTGGAAGAGCCTGGACCGTCCCGGGGGAGGCGGCTTTATTTTTATTGCCGCTTTGAATATGCGGCTTTATTATACGCGACCGCGGCCGTATACCTTTCGGAATAAATTGAAATATTTTATGCCGGCTCCGCGCGGCGCAGTTATCGCGAGGACTTTCTCCTCGTTTCGCCCCCGACTTCTCTCGTTCTCCCCCCCCAGGGGGAGGGGGGCGGTATCTCCTGGGGTCGGAAAAAGGAGGAAGGAAGATCGACCCACGGGTTGGGATTTATTATCCTTTTTTTTCTCTCCCTCCTTTATACTCCCGTTTTTTCGAAGCATTTTAGCTCGTCTGTTTCACCGCCATGGTGTCTTTTTTTTTTTCTCTCTCTCTCTCTCTCTCCTTTTCCTTTGGCCAGGAATCGATAGTCGAGAAGAAGCTCCGGTTCTCTCGAGCCCTATATCGGACGTCCGGTACCGCCGACGACCTGCAGAGGACGCCCCGATTCCGCCCCTTCTTGGCGCGTAACCACCCCTTGTCGACCGGTAAACTTCCACTTCTTATTCCTCCCCCTAGAGGGGTGCCAACCCCTTAACCACCAGGGAGTGACCTTTCCACCAAGGGAGCCGAGATTAGTCTTCCTTCAACCCCTTCGCGCCTCCGAAAATTAGGCGATACCAAAGTACTGCCGGAAATGACGCTTTCGTCCTAACCGGGGGCACCGAAGCGCTTCCGAATTTTCTGCGGGAATTTAAAGGCTGCTGGGAAGGTCGCGACACTCATATTTCAATTGTTTGGGGTGGCGGGACCTTCCTTATGGCCTTATTATTTATTGCGTTAATTTTTTTATTCAGTCGGTGCGACCAGTTCGGAGGAAAGTTGCATAACCCTTTCTAGTAGGATACGAGGTCTATGGCGTGGGGGTGCAGGACCAAGGGGAATACCCCTTGTTCCTTCTGCCCCTAGGGGTGACTATGCGAGCCCCGTCAACGATTCATCCCCTCCGCATTAATTCCCGATCCGGGCGGCCCCAATTGGATCAGAAACAATTGGCCCTGCAATTTAGCAGTCGGCCCAGTTGCATGGGGGAATATTCAGATGGCGACACGCGAATATGTTAATTAATCGGCCTCGTTACCATTCCCCACGAAGTGGGGGTTAGGGGTGGGAAATGAGTTGACACTTACGTCGACTTTGACGCCTTCCACGCGATAGCTGTGCTGATTGGGCGCCCCCTTCGGCACGTATCGGTAGAACTCCTCGTTGTCCTTGTACCAGGACACGGCGTACAGCTTATCGGACCCCAGGTCGTATCTGAAACGGAGAACGAGTCGTTTCATAATCTCGGTTTTGTGATAAGATACCAGGAATCGTGTGGCGTATATAACGCGAGTAAGGGCGCGATTAAAGAGAGATCTCTGGATTTCGTGAACAAATTCCAGGAATTGTGCGGCTTTCGTAAGGCGAGTGGGAAGTGCGACTAGTAAGTACTCTTTAGGTTTTGCGAAAAAAATCCAGGAATCGTGCGGCGTTTGTAAGGCGAGTGGGAAGTGCGCCTAGTAAGTATTCTCTGAGAATCGTGAAAAAATTCCAGGAATCGTGCGGCTTTCGTAAGGCGAGTGGGAAGTGCGACTAATAAGTATTCTCCGAGAATCGTGCAAAAAATTCCAGTAATCGCGCGGCGCCTCCAAGCGGACTGGGGGCAGCATTCTCAGAGATTCGCGGAAAAAAATCCAGGAATCGCGCGGGCGTCTCCAGGGCGCGTAAAGGTGGGACGAACAAGTGATCCCCGAGTCCCCAGAAGAAATTCCAGTAATCGCGCGGCGTCTCCGAGCGGACTGGGGGCAGCGGCTAATAAGGGGCTTGATTTTCGGAAGGAAAGTAGGTATCCCAGGGATCGCGTGGGCGGGCGGCGTTTCAGGGCGATTAGGCGGCCCATCGGGGGCGGAAGTGGCCGATGCGAGGGTCGCGTGACCCCCGCAATTATAACAGGGAGAGGGCTCGACGTCGACGGCCGTTGGCGGCATAATCGGCCGCATCTCCTCGAGGAGCTCGCGATCCCGCCGATCGAAGTCCGCCATCTTGGAGAACGCGTCGCCCCCTATATCCCCCACAAAACAAGCTCGAAAAATTCGGAAAAAAATCACCCTGCTCCCATTTCTACCCCTCTTTCGGGTCCACAAGAAGAGAACCTCATCCAGGAGCGATCTCGCAGGTTTCCCAGGAAATGGGAGAGCGCCCAGGGAATGGCGCACAGGAGGAGATAGTTGAAGAACTGGGGGGGAAAGGGATAGGCGTATAAACGGGGGCTCCTGGGGGACATGTGGAATTTCTTGGGAGCCCGGAACAAATTGAACCTACCGCTCTGCCATGAATTCCGGAGAGTGGCGGATACACGAGCGGCGAGGGGCACGGAGATGGGGGGGGGGGGCAGACAGGCTGCTCTGCGAATGCTCGAAACATTAGCGACACCGAGGTCAGGCGTCCTGGGAGGGCTTCGTGTCAGGAATTCCGTTCCCCGTCGTTGCATGAATAACAAGCCAGTTGCATATATACATGGGGTGCTTACGCGTCCTCAATTAAATTCTGAACCCACCGGCGGCGACGCTGGGGCGCCGTGACGTCACGTAGAGCAGCGCCGTTTGTTCCCCGCGTTCCGCGATAACGGGGGATAACGGAGGGGGTGGGGTCGCACCCCCCAGTCATTTTCCGGGTTTTCGTCGCCCCCCGCGGCAAACAGTCGCCCCCCTGGGGGCACGCGCCCTCCCCCCGGAACTGAATATGGTGTCGCGATGCGTCGCACGTACGGTTACCACCCACCCACCCCCTCCGCCCCCTTGGGGGGTGGAGGGGAGCAAAATCGTCGCGTTTCGTCGCACTTTTGTATCCAGGGTCCCTATGGGGGGCATTGGGGGGGTGTCTCGGGGGGGGGGGGTGGGACAGGCTGGGGCGATTTAATTCCTCGGTGAATACGTTGTTACTCGTCGGACGAACATCGGATTAAATCGAAAAGGTAGGAGGCCGAGTCGCGCTCGGATTGGCCCGAAAGGGCGGCGTAATCGCGCAAACGATGCACCGCTGCACCGAAATGCAATTGTACCTCGGTAAGGTAGACTGGGGGGGGCGGAGAGGGGGCGGCGGAGTAGGTGGCGCGGGACCGTAAACCAACTGCGAGTCCCGGGGCAGTAAACTAATTTGCAATTTATACGACAGACCCGAGACGCATACATTGCCCCCCCCCCACCCCGAGCTTTCGCTCTTTCCGCCGTACACGACGGAACCGGGGGGAAATCCTGACGAGGAACCATGGGAACCCCGTGGGATTCCTCGCAAGATCTCCCCGCGTGGCGGTGGATCGACCTAACCTCAAAGAGAGAACCCCCTTCGAGGAGTTGCGGCTGCCGTTCGCGGAATTCCGCTGGCGGTCGATGGGAAGGGTGGATTCCGCGAGGGGATTATTCTCGGAAGGATGCGGATGATTCGGGGTAGGTTGGGAAACGGGATTCCGGATCTTGGGGAGGGTCAATGTGGGGGATGTTATGGGGATGACGGCCGAGTGGGACATCCGAAGTGGCAGAGTCTCTCCAGTCAATCGGACGTCGGATTCGGAGTCGGAGCTCGGGGCCGGAAGTCGGGCGCGACGTCGCGACGCCTGCGGTCTGTGGGGGAGGGAAGACCGACTCGGCGGGAATTAGCGCCTCCACCCCTTCTCGCCCGGTCGCATCGATTCTCGGACTGAGTGCTCGTCGCGAGGGTTGCCACTGCGTTTTCCGCATGCCCCGAGCTCCCGGGATGCGGTTCTTCGAGGTTTCCTTGAATTGGCGGTAGGGCCGTCGCGACTCGGCCGCGCACCGGCCGAGTCGGCCGAATTAACCGAATCGGGTAGGGCCGGGCGAATTAACCCGGAGCGGGTGTTCCGCAGGCGGGCGCGCGGATTAACGTGTCGGAAGGCTAATTGCGAGTAGTGGACGCTCGTTAGCGTCGTCCAATTAGAGGTTTGTCCGCAGCCGCCTTCGGCCGGCCGCGGCCCTTCCGGCCGGGAATTACCGCGACGACCGCGGACCGCGGCGGCCGCCCGGGCGGATTCGCGGTCGGCGCGGGACACGTCCCGAGGGAGTCCCATGTCCGAGCCCGGTTCCGGGGAGAAAGAATGCCGGTGATCGCCGGTTAGCCGCCCGAGGAGCGTCACCTTCCCCAGGGGGGGAACCACCCCCGCGCAGGGTGCGTGGAGCCATCGCCCCCATACAGGTCGTCCTTGGGATGCGGAAGAGACGCACGAGAGCCCTTGATGGTCCCCTCCGCCGCGAGGAAAGTAATTCGGAGTCGAATCAACCCCTAGGGTGCCCGGGGGGTATTCACCCCCCGGGGGGAGGGGGGGCGAAACTACAAAGCGGGACCGACGGCTTCGTCCGCCCAGCGGGGGAGGTGAAAGAGTTATCCCTCGACCCGCAGGTGCTAGGAGGAGGCCGCGAGCGTCTGGAGGCAGGCCCTGCAGGGGGTCGCCCCCCCACAGGGGGTGGTCCACCCCCGCGGTAACTCCATTAGCCGCGACTACGAGACGCCCCCGGAATTCGTAAAACAAGCCCACCGGTTGACGGCTCGCGGAGGTCCGCTCCCCGGGGGGTTGCCACCCCCCAACCTCGCTTGCACCTTCGTGCTCGACGGGGTGCCCGCCCCCGCCCCAACTTGGGGCAACCCACCCCCGTCATATTCGATGACGGATCGATTCGGAGGAACGAGTTCTGCTGACTAACGGTCTGGCCTCCTCCTTTTTCACCCCCGCGGCCCTCCCCCCGGATCTGGGGGGGTTGCTAAAGCAGAGAAACTCCCCCGCCTTCCCCCCGCCTCCCCCCACACGACGAGAACTCTTTGGGAACTGATCAGATAAATACCCCAACGGCGCACGGCCGCAGAGAAAAGTGCTTTTCCCGGGAATGCCTCACCTTCCCCTTGACTACTCCGACTTCCCCCCCCCCCGGCCCCCACAGGAACTCCGCATCGATGGAATTTTCCCAGGGTGCCTTCCCCTCCCCCCGTGGACACGCGGATCCCCAGATCCATGTACTCGATTCTCCCCCCCCCCGGTTTTCTTCTCAGTTCCTCCCCTAGACTTTCCGCGCTTTCCTTTCCCGCCGCGGATCGCCGGCGTGCGGAAATTCTTTGTCACGGTGGATGTCCGTCCTTTGCGGCGGTGGACGCCGCGCGGCGGGGGCGGGTGCGTCCTTTATCGCGAATGTTTAACGAAACGCTTCCATTTTCCCGAGCTTTTCACTTTCGGGGCGGGGCGGGGGGGGGGGCGGATGCCTCTGTGGAGCTTTTCCAAATCTCCGGGGTGGTCGCCCCGGGGGCGGCCTCTTTGGCCGTTTTGAAAACTCGGCCCCCGCAGGGCCGACAAAGCGAGCGGCTCGCGGAGGTGCAAAAACGAGAGGAAAGGAAGGGAACAAAAAGAAGAGGGGAGGAACGAAAGAGAAAAAAAAAACACGGGAAGAGGAGAAAAAAAAATAAAATGGCCCCACTTCCTAATGGACCGCACGGCTGCACACGCGGGGTGTTACGGGCTCGTTACGAGAGCGCGGCCCGTGAGAAATGAAATTCAACCGAGGGCTGACAGTTTCGGTGACAGCCGGCTCCGTTTTTCCGCGGCGAATCGCGCTCTCGTGGGGGGGGCAGGACCCCCCGCAACACGCTCCGCGAAATGATTCCGCGACTCGGGGAGGGGTTTTCCTCCCGGTTACGGCGTTTCCTGTAAATGGAAATGCCGACGAGGGCGGGAGGATGGGTGGGTGGGGGTGGCGGCGATTCCGCACCTCCGCGACAAACGTCGGAAAAACGAACGAGGGGACGTCCACTCGTCCTTATCGGGTGTTAAAGTCCCCCCCCCCCCACGATTCGTCCGCCCGCGTCCGGAATTGCCGAACTTTTTGCCGGGCCGCCGCCCCCGCGGCAAATCCGTCGCGGTACGTCCGGCCCCGTCGCATTATTCACGCGGCTCGCACGCAGGTTCCGTCGGATCGGCCCGCTCGTATATCTCAGCGGATCGCTCGCAGATTGTTCCCCCTGCCCCCCCCCCCTCGCCCGCCCCCCCCTTACCTATTTCCGCATCCGGCGTAGAAAGAGTAGACGAGGAAGCGGAAAAAGGGCGAGGAATCCCTCCGATTTCCTGGCCGCTCTTGTTCCCTCGTCGGGACCTGACGCGGAAAAGCCGCGCGGAGAAGGAACGATGGGGGAGCGGGGGCGGGGGGCGACCGAAAATGGGGAAAAATTAGGGACTATCGTCCTGCGTCTCCGGTCCGTTGGGTCGCGATTTACGCGTCGAGGAGTCAAGCGTTTTCGCCGCCGTCGATTTCGCGCCGCGGAATCGGATGGGTGGGTNCGGGGGGAGGTGGCGGTGGCCGGCGTAAAATCGCGAGTGAAAAGTAACACGGGGCGATAAAAGCCCGCTTTATGTACCGCCGCGAAAACGCTTCCGGTCGCGCCACGCGGACCGGCCCCCCTAACTGGGTGGGTAAGGGGGAGGGGATTTGCCCCACGCGCGAATGATGGGAAATCAGAACCATGGTGAGAGGGGGCAAGCGGACCTTTCGGCTCGGATTGCCGAAAATAGCTCCCCTGGGAGTTCAGCCTCGTCGGGCGGTGGTTGGAGGTTAGGGGTTGAGGGTTGAGAGCTGGGGGTTGAAGGGGGGTGGGAGAATAACATGCACTCTTACTCTCTCTCTCTCTCTCACCTGCACACCAGGAGGGCGTTTTCACCCCGGAGGGTGTACGGCGGGACGCTCACGTCGAGTAGCTTCAGGGCGCCGGCTGGAACATAAAAAAGAAACAAGGAGACGTAAGGACGCGTTCAATGCATCCCCCTTTCCCCGTTGTGGTCCCGGATGCGCTGCCGGGGGGTGGGGGTGGGGGCAGGAAGGGGTAGAAGGGTCGCGCATAATCCGGCCATTATTCCGAATTCTGAATAGCGAGTGCGCGACCCTCGACCCAATAATCCACTTTTTTTCCCACGACCCTCGGCGACCCTTAGCGTCGCAGCCCCCCACCTGCCCCCCCTCGGGCACCTCCCCCCGGGGGTGGCTCAAACGTTTTCAGAGACCCGCGCCCCGAAGTGGCGGCCTGACCCTTGACCCAGATGCCCCGACAAAGCGGGCGTTTAGGGCCGCCCGCTGCCTCCCCCTCCGGGGGGAGGCGCCCACCCACCCACCCCCCTGGTGTCGAATTCACTTTCCACCCCCTCGATAGGAGGGAGACCTCGAGATGGCACTCCGAGCGAGGTGGTCTCTGTTCGACCTGCCGCCGGGGAGGAATCGACCTACGAACCCCCGGGGGGAGTTGCCCCCGGAAGCCGAGGTATCGTCGCGGAGCCGCGGCAAACGAGGGCGTTACTTATTAACCGCTCAATTTGCCCCGCCGGGGGGTCCCCACCCCCGCGCAGCCCCATGTACGGGGGCACTTGCGACCCCGGACCGTTCTCGCCCTTCTTACCCGTGTTTCCTCTCTCTCTCTTTAACCCCCCATTTTTTTTTTGGACCTTTCCCTTGTTTTCATGGCCCCGCGTCTCAGCTTCTCTCTCTCTCTCTCTCGCTCTTCGTCCATCCATCCGTCTGTCCATTTGCCTCGACGTGTGTCTCCGTCCGCTCCCTTAACGAGGTTTGCATCGATCTCGGCGTGCCACGCCGAGTGCATTAGCCCTTCCAGGGCGTTCCTTAAATTATGTCTAGGTTCCCCCCCCCCACCCTTCAACCAGCAATAGCTTCTTATAGGGGTGGTACCCTCCATAAATTATTAATTTACCACTTTTAAGGGGGTTTATCTTAATTTTAAGTGGGACTCGATTCGGGCGAATTTGAAAGCGAAGGGTCGAAAGGGCGAACAAGGTGTCACTTAGGTCAGACAGTCTTAAGAGGGGGGGGGGGGGCAAAGTTCCTACCCCCGGCGATTAGCCCCGAGGGCGAAATCCAGAATTCCAATTTCCCTTAGAGAGGATAGTAAAAGCAAAAAAGAAAAATAAGGGAGAGAGAGAAAAAAAGGAAAAAGAAACATACGAAGGGTCCCTTCAAAGGGACGTTCCCCGCGCGGAATGGGGATTTCTTTATCGGATGAACCCGCGTTAACGTTACCTGATGTACTCGACTGCCCCCCCCCCCCCCCCATCATCTGTTCCCACGCTTTTGAGCGCCCGCAATGAATGGGGGGGGGGGGGCGAGATTATTACAACTCCGCATTCGACTCTCAAAGCGAAAGCCATTTTAGCCGGTATTTCGCCATTTTTTTCACCGGTTGGGTGTGCGGGACGCGCGCGGAACGTCGACGGAGAGAAAGAGCTTTTACATCAGGGCGAACGAGTTCCGCTCCTCGTCGGCGAGGTTCGCTTCTTCCTCGGCTCCTCTGTCGCCTAAATTATTCAGGGTATTTAACTTTCTCCGTACGAGGCTCCCGACCCTCGGGGTTGGGGGGAACCGCCCCCCGGGATCCACCGGATCCCCCAGACGGCTTGGCGCCCAAGCCACCCCTTCGCTAATTCCCCGTCCTGACTCTCTCTCTCTCTCTCTTGGCTCCTCCGTATTCGAATTTCCCTCCCGAATTTCCTGGATCCCCTGTCGGAGGGCGCGCGCGTCGGTCTGCTCCTGTAAATGAAGGATTTTGGGAGGTTCCGGGAGTTTCTGGAATTTCCGGAATTCTCGGAATCGCTGGAATTGGGGGGAAGACGCCGCGAGTCGACCTAACCCTTGAAATTAATATCTTGGGGGATTTTCGGGAGTTCCTGGAATTTCGGGATTTTTTGGAATCGCTGGAAGTGGGAAGAGAGAGAGAGAGATGGTGGTTAAAAAATGGGCGGAAATGGGATTTCGAGGTGTGCGGGGTCTATGGGGTGGAAATTCCCGATGGCGGCAGACTTGCCTAATTCGCCGTTTGCCTCGAGGGATGTCACCGTTTCATCCCCCGTGGGCGAGAGGGGGTGGTTAACGCCGAGGGTTAAACGTCTGCCTGGGTATCTCCAAACGTGCGAGGGTTCCCGAGTCACGGATCCACCCCTCTTCTGGTTTCCAGCCCCTTGTCATCTCGGATAAGCCGTTTCCACCTCAGCCTCCACCCGTCGAGACACCCTCCTCCCCCGACACGTGTCTCCTCGAGCCTCCTCTTCCCGGATTTTAACCCAATTCCCGGCTAATTAAATCCCCAGGGAAGACGTCCCAAAAATTCCCCCAAGTCCGGGGCCCTCGCGATATTTATCATGCGGAATTCCGCAGCGGGGAGGCTCCCCATTACCCGGAAACCGAGGAAAACCGCTGGAAGATTCAACCCCCCTCCGTTCTATCTGCATTTAGCCGCCCCCCCCTTCATGGAAGAAATATCCCCCAGAGAAATCCACCCCTTCGGGAAGCCGCCCGTGAGTTAGGGGTGCGATCTCGGTCCTGCCCCTCTAAATCTTCCCCCCGATTTCCGCGGGCATCGAGGTCTCCAGAAGCGGCCGTTCGGCGTCCTGATTACGGTCTCACCGCCGATAAACCCCCGCAAAATCACCGCCACCCCGTGGGGGTGTTCTACAGAGCGCCGAATAATTCCGCAGATGCTCCGGAACAACCCTCGCGACTCGTAAAGGGGATGCTCGAAATTCCAGGGAGGAGAAACGCCACAAATTGGTGTTCTCCTTCCTTCCCCTTTTTCTTATCTATGCTTACCCCTTTCTTAATGATACTAGATCTGATTAAGTGACCCGAGGTTTAGATAATCCCGAGTTTTCCATTTCTATGGGGATTCTTTTCCCTTTTCTCTTACTATTGTCCCCTTTTTAATCCCCTGGTTAATTAGATTAGGCCCTCGGGGATTTTTTCCCGTTCGATGAGGTCCTTTAGAGGTCCTTTCGAGGTCCTGGCACCCTGTGTCCTTTCAGTCGCGAGGGTGCAGGACGCCGGTCGAGCTCTTCGACTCGCCTCGTCTCTCTCCCTCTCACGGGCCGCGCATCGGTGCGTCTCTTTCTAGCTCATCGCTGCTCGCCGTCCAGGCATCGAAGTCTCCCATCCGAGGGCCCCGGTTACGGCTCTGCGACCGATAAAACTTGCAAAATGGCGACCTGCCGAGGGGAGGCCGGGCTACCGGATGGGATCGCAAATGCGTATACATTAACTGGAGCACATCCGAGTGCGTCGTAAAGCGGGGAGCGAGAGGAGAGTTGTTGTTGTTGTTGCAGCTGTAGCTGGTCCAGAAGGTTGCGGCGACTCCCGGGGCCGGCGGTGCATTTTAATTTCAACTTATCTAAGAGAGACATAAATCCCACGCTGAAATACCAGGACCATTAAAACTTCATGCATAGAGAGTAAAGGCGCTAAAGTATGCTTAATTTATACCGGCCCTCGACGGAGCCTCGAATTATATACGCGGCACGTACCGCTCCCCTTAATTATCAGGACCAGTCGGATCCGCTTGTCAGGCTTTCGGAAAAGAGACATCCTGAAACGGAAACATGAAACGCCAGCCCTGCGACCACCCCCTCAAAGGGTGGGAAACAACTCCCGGTGAGGTTAAAAAATAATCCACGTGGACTTCAAATCGAACTCGGATTTAGTTAACACCTTAACTCCTTTTAATCGTTAAATTTCCTGCCTCTCGCATATTACCACATTCCCGAGAATTCACATTCAGTATTTTCCATTTTCGCTGGAAGAAAAAATTCCAAAGACGTTTAGAATAAAAAATAACGGAACAAAATTGATATTTCGTGGGTGTCATTATGTGACTTCCGTATTTACATTGTAGAGTTTCAAAGAATTTCGGGGAAAGTGAGGGGAAATGTTTCATGGAGGAGATTTTCCTCTCGCCTTAAAGAGGTACCTGGTGCATCAGATCGGGACGGATTTTTTTACCACTTTTGCCGGATAATTCTGGCAAATAATTCGGCAAATAAAGGTATAGTTTCGCGGCAGATTGTCGATCGATTGGTCCATCGACTCCTGTCGGTGGGGCCTAGGGGAATCCATAAATCGGGTAATTCCCCGAAAACCGCGTATTCACGCGGATATTACACCGGGGCGTGCAAACGCGTTTATTCCAATTTTTTTTTCCTTTTTTTTCCCCCGTCGGATGGGTCCTCTTTACCCCTCTCGTTCCGCGCTTTTTCCGCTCTTTCCGCTTTTTATCTCGCTCTCAGCCACCCCGGATCGCGAATCATCGAGTCGGGTGTTCAGCCAGGAGCGAAAGCGTATTATTTGACAGACAAAAGCCAATCGTTAACGGCACACCCTCTCCTCCTCCCGAGGTCCCGAAATAAGCCGCTTAGCCTTTTTCCGCGTTTCGTTCCGCGTCCGGGACGCGTTGCGGAACGCCGCGCGACGTCGTTCGGATCGATCGGGACCTCGGGCTCCGGGAAAGAGGCTTTCCCCAGTGTCTCGTTAAAAATTTCCTTTTCTGAGGACATTTCCCCCCCCCCAGAACATGCAAGCCAAGACGGTTTCCCTTTAATTTCCGCATTTCTTTTTTCTTCTTTCCTTTTTGGAAATGATTTTCTGCCGCTAACGAGAGTCGCTCTGGAAACCCGCTTTCCTCATTTTCGAGCTCCATTTTGGGCCCGAAAATCAAGGCGGATTTTTTTTTGCCTTCCTTAGAAATTCATCGCAAGAATGATAAGAATCGTGGTGGGAATTACGAATGAGGAACAATTTTTCCCGATGACATGGCGCGATCGGAAATCGATCGTCGATGGGACAAGGTGATTTCCAAATGAAGTCCCTTTTTTTCAGTTCCATTTTGGGCCTGAAAATCAAGGCGGATTTTTTTTTGCCTTCCTTAGAAATTCATCGCAAGAATGATAAGAATCGTGGTGGGAATTACGAATGAGGAACAATTTTTCTCGATGATATGGCGTGATCGAAAATCGATAATGTCACCTCAAATCGCCATCAAAGTCGATCAACGAATCAAGAGTCCAAGTTTCCATTAATAAACCCGGTGGAGTGGTAATCCCGCCTTAAGGGGGTGTAATCGACATCGATCATCGATGATGAGACACCGATCTAAGCACGATGTCTGATACGGATAAAGTCATCTGAAATCGCCAACAAAATCGAATCAATTCACGGCGAGCAATGACACCAAGTCTCGATTAATGAATCCGGTGGAGTGGTAATCGCGCATTAAGGGGTTGTAATCGAAAGTGCCCCCCTGGGACCAGGGTGGAGTTAATAATCCTGAGTGGTTCCTCGATTCGAGCTTCTCCCTGCGGAGCTAACGACCAATTACGGCGTTACATCGGCCGGTTGTCCGGTTTCGTTGGTACGGCTCCGTTGTGACGTTTCTGTTATTGCAAAAGGGGAAAACACGGAGTCACCGTGGAAGGGGGAAAGGTAATGAGATTGTAGGCACATGCGTGGTTATCCAATATAGCTAATCAAGTTAATGGATAATTTTATTTGCGTCCCTGGCTGCAGGCTAAAGGTAATCGCGGCCCGAGCGATTTCGGTGATCCCGCCTTTCCGGCGGGAGATTTGAAATTTCGAATCCGGGAACTGGGATTTCTCTGGCAGCTCGTTAATATTTCCGCCTCTTCTATTTATGGTAGGAGGTCTCGAGGGTGGCCAGTCGGACGGCCGGGTTCCGGTGGAGAGGAGGAAACGGAAATAAACATAAAAAAAAAGAAATAAAAAGGCAGACAGAAGGGGACGGAAAGCAAGGGCAGATCCTAGATAGCGCGAAAAAATGGCCGCGTTCTTCGAAGCCCGATCGAATTCCATTTGCGGTCCAATTTTGGCCGATCAGCCGAACGAGATTGCGGCCGAATAGAGCCCCGTACACAAGGCAGCGGTATCTTATCTCTTATCACCCATCCAGAAAGGGGTAAATTCGCGCCCGGTCACGCCACCTCCGAAAGGTGTACGTCAAACCGCAGTAATGTCCCTCGACCAGGGCGACCCCTTCGAGGGGTGAGAGCCCTTATCACGAGGAGCATCTCGGCGAGTCACTTCTTCGAAAATTTATCCTTCCTCTGCCAGTATTTTTCCTCTATTTTTCCTGTTTTTTTCCTTCGAGCCCCTGCTAGTCGAAACCCAATAAACGGAACGTAGAATACACGTTGAAATATGGTATACATCCGTTGACCGTAATCGTACAAAGTGTGTTCTAAACAAAGGAGAATTAATGTCCGCCCTTTCCATGACAAATTCGACGTCGATATAACGTCTATTCCACGTATATCGTTCAGGTCGCGTAAGAGGAACGTCGTTTAATCGTAAAACAATCGCTGGAAATCTACTGTACGTAGAAATGACGTAGAAACGTCAAATTAATGTACACGTATCTTCTCGACAAGAACGTTGGTTAAATGTAAAATAATCGTTGAAAATCCACTATACGTAGAAATAACGTTAAAACGTCGAGATAAAGTACACGTCGTTTAAATGTAAAATAATCGTTGAAAATCCACTATACGTAGAAATAACGTTAAAACGTCGAGATAAAGTACACGTCGTTTAAATGTAAAATAAACGTTGAAAATCCACTATACGTAGAAATGACGTAGAAACGTCAAGATAAAGTACACGTCGTTTAAATGTAAAATAATCGTTGAAAATCCACTATACGTAGAAATAACGTAAAAACGTCGAGATAAAGTATACGTATCTTCTGGACAAGGGATAAACGCATGGAAAACTTGTCGCGTAAAGTCCACCTACCTTGCGAATGTACATTTAACGTATATAAAAGAAGCATAAACGGATGAACCTTTAACTTCCCATCTACCGCCCCATTCCTACCAGATTTACGTGCATAAAACATGAATTCCATTTCTTAGGGTTTATCAGGAAAAGCGAGAAAAGCTCACGGCGTTGTACACAGTCGAGCAAGGGACTGAAGTCCAGGTTTTCCATACTTTCGCCCCTCTTTTTACGTGTTACAAAAAGTTCTCCAGCGGTCTACCCCCTCGGCCCCCCTAAAAGACCCCAACCAAGATTACTCCCCCAAGCGGGGGGTTATGATAACGCAATTCCCCGGGTGACTTATCGCGCCCGATTTCTGTCTTTACAGCCGCGCTCAGCGGGCGATGAATCACGAAGAGGGAGATGGGGGGGTACTTCCGGTCCCCGGAATAGTCACCCTTACCCTGAGACACCCCTCGAGGGGCTCCTGGGGAGGGGCACGAAGTCTTAATCTCTTTTTCCCTTTCGGTGCCGGTGCGTTTCGGGGGAAGCCCAGATAAGGGTGGAGGATCTTCTTTCGGTGGGTGGTGGGTGGTGGGTGGAGGATATATTTTTCGAATCCGAGGGCTCGCGGTTTCCGCACGGTGCCACGTCCTGCGGCCCTTAGCAGGGGCTTTAACGCCGCTCTCTCACCTGTTTTACGACTATCGATTTTTCACCCTTGTACCCTCCACCCCCACCACCCACTGGCCACCCCCTGTGCAAGCACACGTGCATGCACACATAATGCGGAACGGGCCGGCGAGCCCGAGTCACCGTGCGGCGTTAATATTAATTACCGTGGCGCGTGCGTGTCGCCCTTAAAATCCCCCGCGAAGAGGGCTATACGTTTGCTGGATGTTTCTTTTTCCCTCCACCCCCCGCTGCCTACCCCTTTTGTCTTTTTCCTCCTTTTTCCTTTCCGACCGCCCCTCGCCTGAAAACAAAAACATGTGTCGCGCATGCGATGCATGCTCACCTCCGGTTCCTCCTTTTAATGCTTTCTGCCCTCCAACCTCCTGTCCTGTGTCCCTCCCACCCACCCCTCCACCCCCTTGTACTCTGTTCGAATGTCGATTGAGGACTCGGTTCTTTCCAAATTGCTCGCCTTGCTTCCTGGGAGCTGGCTGACTGATTTTTGCTCGCTCTACTTGAAGAACGGGGAAGGTGGGTGGGTGGTGGGATGTCTGGTTCTTTTTTTTTTTAATTCTTACTGGATTTGTTTAGGGGATGTTAGTCACGATTAATGCCAGACGAGAATTTCCGATTTAGCCGAATAACAATTCCGAGCAAAAGTGCAAGGGAGGCCCTTGCCCTGATTTTCAAGTGACGAGTCGGATGACCGTAGTTTCGCTCGCTCTACTTGCAGAACGGGGTGGTGTTGGGATGTCTTCAGTTTTTTCTTTTTAATCCTTCCTGGATTTGTTTAAGGGGATGTTAGTCACGATTAATGCCAGACGAGAATTCCCGATCTAGCCGAATAATAATTCCGAGCAAAAGTGCAAGGGAGGTGGTCGCCCTGATTTTCAAGTGACGAGTCGGCTGACCGTATTTCTGCTACTCCCGCTTGAGGAACGTGGGAAGGGGTGCACGCCGGCCTTAAGGTACTTCTCTTCCCTGCACTTGGGCCGATGTTACCCTCGATTAATGGACAAGAATTCCCCCTCGAGTCGTACAACAATTGCGCGGAAAATTGCGAGGACCTCCCTCGCCCTGATTTCCAGGTGGCGAGTCGGTTGACCGTAATTCAGCTCGTCCCACTTATGGAGAGAACATGCCAATGCGTGCGTGTCGGCCTTAAAATCCCCAGCGAATGCCGGTAACCTGGTGCAAGATACCCTATACCCTAGCCGGAAGATAAGATAACTCCCCAGGTATTATTAATTATCCCAGCGTTCGGGGTTTTCCACTTTTTCCAGAAGAAAAGTCTCGCGCCTCGGAGTTTCCCTAGCCCTGGTTCCATACCCGGTCGCGGTCTTAGGGTTGATCTACGCTAGGGATCCCTAGGGATTTCCCCGGATAGTCTCCGGGATCCTCGCGACTTCGACCCCGATAAGAACCCCGCCTTATCAGGGTCGGGATCCCTGACTCCTCCGGGTCCTTTTTCCGGCCCTTCGGCCATCTTTCCTCCCCCTTTCTCGAGAGACTCTCAGGTGTCGTCCTCTCGTACTCCCCCGTTTTTTTATCAGCGGCGGTATCGCCGCGATACCGGGCAGATAATCGCCGACGGGGGGAAAACGCAGAGGGAGGAAAAACCGGGGGGGTCTCGAAGCAGCCTAAAAGTGGAAAGAGAGAAATGCCCCCCCCCCCCCAGAATGACGCTTGCGGATTGCTTTTAACAAGTCCCCGCGGGCGCGGTCATTCGATTCCAGAAGTATTTGATTTCAAAAGAATTTCATAGCTCCCCCCATCCTCTCGGCGCCGTCAAATTTGATCGCGCGAACCTCCACCAGGATTCCGCCTGGTGCACTCCCGGGTGCACTTCCGGCGGCTTTCCCCGGTTTTCGGCCGAGCTTCGATTTTTCGGATTACTTTTATCCCCTCTTTTTTTCCCCACCCTTTTCATTTTTTTCACTCTCCACGGGAAAACCGGGAAAAAACATCCGAGAGATTAGTCGAGGCCGTGCCGGGAATCGTCCGGATACCTTTCCGCGGATATCCATCGACGTAAACGCCCAATGACCGAGCCCCCCTCGTTTACGGAACGGCCGCGCGGAAAGGACTCATTTCCCCCCGCAGGGTGGGTGCATTCCGGAAACGGCCGAAAGTTGAAAAAGGAAAAGGAAGAAATGTAGCGCGGCGGAAAAGGGGAGGGGGGGAAGAGAGAGAAAAAAACGGAACGTAATGAAACGAAAAACGAGAAAACCCGGGACGACGGCTAACGACGCCGTCCGTTTTCCGGGCGCGGTTCGCATAACGTTTACGGCCTGCCATTCTTTAGCGTTTCGCGCGCCCCCTCCGCCCCCTCCCATTTTTTATTTCCGAAATTCATACCGCGAGGGGAAAAAAAAAAAAGGAAGGAAGGAAGGAAATAATCACATCGGTCGCGGCCCTCTCACCTGCTCCCTTTTTTTTTGTTTTTCCGTCCTCGCCTCGTAATCCGCCCCAATGAGTCATCCTTTCCGCGCCCGCGGCGGGATTTTTCCGCCCGGCGGCCAGGGGGCGGAAAAGCTCGACCCGTCACCTCTCCGAAGGAAATAAATGCACCGGCCAACTGGGCGGGAAATTTCCGCAGGGCCGGGGTGGAATGAAGGATAAAAAGGTAAAAGGAAGAGAAGAGAAGAGAAAAAAAAATAGAGAAAAGCCAACGAATCGGCGAGTGGGATTTTTAAGCAATTAACATTGGAATGGAGAAAGAGAAGAAATAGAAGAAGAAAAAAAAAGGAAGAGAAACGAGGGAGAGGGAGGTAGAGGAAACGAGAGAAATGGTCGCCGGGGGTGGGGGTAATTTGCCGGCGAGAGTTCTTGTAACAACCGCTCTGTTATCCGGTAGAATAGGCTGCTTTCCCTGTTTCTCTCTCTCTCTCTCCTTTTTTTCAGCTTCTCCCATTTCTTCCGTCCTCCTTTCCGTCTCGATACAATTTCCGGCCTCGGCCGATACGCCGTCAATGGCGGACTTGAACGACGCCGATGTGAAAAAAATTGAAAGAGAGAGGAAAAAAACGTTCCGAATGGTGGGAGGGGGTGGGAGGGGGTGGGAGGGGGAGGAGAGCGGGTTACTCCGTAAAATTGGAAATCTAGCGAGAGAATCCCGATACGCCGGACACGGGAAAACGCCGGGGAGGGAAAGTCGGCGAAATACGGCGGATATACAGAGGGAAAGAGAGAGAGAAAGAGAGGGAGAGGGGAAACAGAGAGATGGCCGCCATTGTGGGCGGAAAGCCGACGGGAGAATTTCCTATTTAATGCCGGTTACGTTCCGGCCTCTCCGGCGAGGTCGTGCGTGAAATTTTATTTTCCACCCTGCGCCTCGCATTTCACCCTTGCGAGGGGGGTCGGTGGGCGGGTGGGTGGGTGGGGGCGTCCGATTGGGCATAACCCCGAATGTGCGTGCCCGACTGCAACCCCTGCGATATCGCCTCGTTACCCCCCCTCCGGGCTCTTATCGAGTGGCGGAGCACCCGCCGTTATCCGCGATAATCACTGGCGCGTCCGCGCGAAATATCGGGAGATGCGAGCCGGAAAATGGCACGGCGACCTTCCCCGTGTAATTCCGGATGGAGAATGTCTTTGCGGAAACGTTCCGCCTCTCGCGGTTTCCGCGGTAGATGGTTTTTTCTTCCGGAGCACCCCGAGGCCACGCCCCCCGGCTCGCGATTGGCGGAGCCCGATCGGGAATTACGGCGAAACCGTGACAGATAGACCGGTCGCGTTTCGACATTATCCGCTAGGCTCTCGCCGAGGAGTGTTTCCGTGCCGCGGAAACGTGCGATTTCCGCAGATCTTCGAGTCCCCGGACCATGTTGCGATAGACGGCTACTCGTCTCAGCGCGTGGTGTCTCCGCGGAGCCTCGACGGATGCGGCCATTAGCGGGATATAATTCCCGAGGCCGATAATGCGGAAAACGCAGTTCGCGGGACCTCGCGAGGCGTTTGTAAGTTAATTCCTCCCCCCGGGAGGGGGAGTAGGGGGCGCGCCGGAAGTCGTCGCTGCGTCGTCGACGAGGTTAGTCAGGAAATCTCGGGGAGGGGTTGCGGAAAACGCTTCCCCCGGCCCCGATGCCGACCCCGCGCCCCCCTAAACAGCCACTAGTTGCGTTTCCCCGCTTTTCTTACCGCACCCCGCCGGTCCCGTTCGCGATGGGGATGAAGACGATTTCCGCAGGGGTCGGAGGGGGACACCAGGAAAACCACCCGACCCCGGGAAACCACCCCCCACGGCGACTGGACCTACCCCACATCCTCGAAGCCCGAATATCCTTAACCTCCCCCAAAACGGACGTCGCCCACCCCCAACTTCCGGTTCAATTCGACTTCCTCCCCCCAATTTCTCGAAACGGGAAGACTTCAAGGGTGGAGCCGACCCGGTGGCGCGGTATCGCGGAACCGCTCGGCGATTTCACCCCGCTCGGCGATTTGTCAACCCTTTCGAGCCTCCACCGCGGACAAGGTATGGCGAGCCGTCCGACATTGACAGATTCCCATTTTTTCCTCCTCCATTACAAAGGCTCGCCGGCCAAAAGGGGGATGAAAGAGCGGACCAATGAGGAGGCCGTCAATGTTCCGGACATCCGGTCGCTTCCGATCTCCTCCACCTCCCCCAACCCCCTCGATCATTGACAACTCGATAAACGCGACGAGTCGCGGAATTGAACGGGCAGAAACGCGGCGTTTCGGCGGCGGCGGGGATGGGACCCCGGCAAAACGAGTGGCGCCCTCTGGAAAGGGAAACCTCCACCACCCCCTTTCCGCCCCTTTCCCACCCCTCTCTAAAATCCTCCGCAATCAAACCGCTCTCCCCGAAATTAAAGCGGAGCGGTGCGTTCTCCCAATTGTTTTCCAAAGGAGGGAAACGGAGAGAACGAAAAAAACGAAGATGAACAAAAAAAAATTAAACGAAACGAGGTTTTCCCGGGATTCCCCGGAGGTAAGAAGGGGAATGCACTTAAAGAGCGATCAAAGGGGGGAGGGGGGCTGATGCATCGGCAGGGGGGAAAATAGGTTCTTGCTGACGTCGCGCTCGCGGAATTCCGGATTATCCTGGACCGCGGCCAGGTGCTCGAAGTCCCTTCCTCCTTCTTCCTTTCGGTTCCTTTTGCCCCCCCGTCGGGGGGAGGGTCCCTCTCCTGTTGCCAGGACGCGTGCCAGTGCAGTTCTCGGTGCAGTCCCGAATATATATATATATTGTCTTTGCCCATCCTGAAGGAGCCCTCGATTCCCTCCGAGGGGTGCATATAGGTGCATACGTGCACCTATGCACCTATGCACCTATGTACCCCTATATATATAGGCTGACTCTTTCATATCCTCTTAATGGATTCCCGATCGGTGCAGGGGTACATAGATGCAAATGTATATGCATAGATGCATGTATATATTTTATATATATTTATGAAATGTATATGTAAAATGTTATATATATATATATAAAAGTCAAGAAAAAAAATGTAATTTCTGGGGAAAGTATTATTAGAATTGGGGGCAGTTGATTCGTTTCTAATTTTACCACGTGAATGTGCAGGCCCTAAGCTCTTGCACTCCTTGCGCATAAGTGCACTTCCGGTCCCGCCTCGCGCTTCCGGGTCGGCTTAATTAAGGCTGGCCCTTCAGGCTCGCGAGTCTTAGGTCGCGTTTACGCGAATATCCCAATTTTGCCGCGGTTTAAGGGTGGCCAGTCGGCCAGAGGGCCGAGTGCATCCAGGAGTGCATCTTGAAGTGCATCCAAGAGGGAGCCCCGAGTACCGGCCGACCTGAGAGACGCATCTCCGTGTCCCCGGGGTGATGGAAGAGATTTTTCATCGACCAGCCAGAGGTATTTCATCTACCGGTACCAAAGAGATATCTCGCTAATTCGATGAGTAATTATTATATTCCATTTTATCGAAATTTGTTACCGAACCGCAGAAACGTTTCATCGAGCAGTGCCAAAGAGACATCCGGTCGATCCGACGGAGAATTATTATATCCCTTTTCATCGAAGTTTTTCACCAAACCGCAGAGGTATTTCATCGACCAGTACCAAAGAGATGCTCGGTCGAGTAATTACTATACCCAAACTGGAATAAATTGCGCGCAACGTCCCTCCGGAACTGCGACAATTGATTTAGAGTTCCTTCGTATGAAATAATGATTCCCTGAACCAGCGAGATATTCCTTGGATTCATTTCCGACGATCTGGGTGAAATGATTATCCCCCGAATTATGAAAATCTTCCGTGGATCTATTTCAAGCACATTCGGGCGAAACAATTATTCCTTAGATTTATTTGCATCCACAGTGGGGTGAGTTTCATTCATCCCTCGAATTGACAAACTGTTCCTCGTGGAGTTTCCATCTTCTTCTTCTTCTTCTTTTTTTCATCTTTTTTTCTCTCAGGCCGGAAAGGGTTGACGCGAGACCCCCTTCCGCGCGACGCCCTATAAGAGGCACCTGCCTCAGGTGGGAGTAGAATAGGAGCCCCCCCTCGATCCGGGGTGCAAACGGAAGGGAGCCACCCCCTAGGGAGCCCCTCCACGGTGCTCCACTTTTCCGCGATAAACCGAGTCTAATCGGGGGCTAATTTCCCCGGGAGGCGAGGCAGGGTATCTCAAAGGAGAGGACCCCGGCAGGTGCGGGGCCGACCGCAGGTGTCCGGTGGCACAGGTGCAACCCGCTCGCAATTCGCCCTGGCCCTCTGGGGGCGGCCGGGAAAGCTCGCGAGAAGCTCGGCTTTCCCAGTCGTGCGTGTCGCCCGGCCCCTCGCCAATTTTCCCAACCTCTTCCTTTTTCCCCGCTTTCCGGCGACACGCGCTTCTCCCTCCGGCCCGGGCGAAAGGGGAGCTTCTCTAATTGTTGCGGCGCGGCCTTTCCGGCGCGGTTCTCGCGACGGGTATTCCGAGCTTGCGCGGCGGCAAAACGCGTCGCCCCCTCCCCTTTCCCGTATCCGTGGAAAGCCCCTCAAAAAATGACGCCTTCGCGGCACTTTTCCGTCGGCTCCCCCGAGGGGAGCTTTTTTGAAAAGGGGTTGAGAGTCAAGCGTGCGACCGGCGGAACCCCCTCCCGGTTCCCCACCCCGAGACGTATCTACAGTACTCGAGCTTAGGGCGAAAGAGAGAGAGAGAGAGAGCTTGCAACCCTTTGCCGCAAGCTCCGCGTCTAAACTCCCGGAAGGGTGCCCTTAATTGGAAAGCTTCACTTTTCCGGCGCGCGCGAGAGGTGGAGTCGCTCTACCCCTCTGCCCCTCTCCTCCCCCTCCACCCCCGCGCAGTTTCCGCGGCGGAAAAGCTCATGTTTTGTGAAGGGCGCGAGAAACCCACGGTGGGTGGTTGGGGGGTGGAGGAGGCAAAGGAGCAGGGGGCCGGCCCCAGGGGGGCGGCCGGCACGCCGGCTCCCCCTCATCTTTTATTTATTTATGCTAAGCTCATCGGCGAGCTTTCGATCTTAAAATTTCATATCGGTCCGCGGCCGCCGCCATATTGGTATGTATGGCGGGGCGCACTTACTTCGGCCGCTTTTTCATTTTCCCCGTCGCCCGGGCAAATGTAGGAGTACCGCCTCCCCCCGTTGCCCCATTCCCCACGGGAGCTTATTTCCCGACATTTTTCACCGTGCCCTGCCCCCCCCATCCTCCTACCCCTTTCCTTCCTCTCCTACACATGTACACCCATCCACCCCATTGCCGATCGCTCCTCAAGAACGGAGTACCTCGAGCTTTTCGGATATCCACCTTTCTTTATTCACCATCCCCGGGAGTAGACACAGAAAGCTCGCCATCGATGCGGAAAAAAAGGTGGAGGAGGTTCCTCCACCTCTAAAGGTTGGCCAGTGGTCCCGGGAAAATGTGTGTGTGTGTGGGGGGGGGGTGTCGGCACGTGGCGGCGAAATCGCAGGAAGGAAGTAAGCAAAGCTCCCATTGTGCCGCTCAGCGAAAGCTCGAAACAAGGGGGTCCCCCCCGCCCCCCCCCCTACCAGCCGCGAGTAACACTTCTACGCGCAAAGGCTCTTTTCCGAACGCGTTGCACAGAGTTTACGGGGGTAGGGGGTAGGGGGGGAAGGGAGGAGGAAAGCTCGCACAAACGAGGCGGTAATTGGTGCCGAGTGCCGTTTCGAAAAAGCTCGATTGCCCGCGAGCTTTCCGCCCAGAGCTGGTCGCGAAGTTCCGCCTTCCCCCTCTTTTAGGAAGCTTCCACCCTTCAACCCCCCCCCAGGCCCTCGGATGACTCTCGGATTTTCGGTTCTGGAGTCTCGCGAGCTTTTTCCCTTTAAATCTGTGAAGCTCGAGGGGTCGCCGTCGTGTTCCTGGGGGGGTGTCCCCGGGGGGGTGCGTGATACGTCCACGGCGATTCGATCGGTCAAGACGAATTGCCGTCGACCCGAGAGATCGATTAGGTCACGCGGGTCGAAAGGGGTGATGGGGGGGTGGTGGGGGGCGATCGTAATATTTTTCACGAGTCACGTCACCCTGGCCCCCCGCAGATGGCTGGATAAGTCCCCCTGGGAGTCACGAATACTCCGTTTGGGCGACTCACGTCCGCCCCCCGCCACCCCCTTTTGGTACCAGGGGTAGTTCATCAATCATCCCCTAGGATTTTTGAGTAAAGTCGGGATGAAAAGTCAAAATGGAAGATCGAAATGGCCCGTTGTATAAAGTTTGGTGGGAATTTTGGGATCCTTTGACTGAGGGGGACCACCCCTTGCTGGGGCCTCCTCCGGTCGGGGGGGGCCCTCTTCCTCTTAGTGATATAATCCCGGCTTAGGGAAGTTCATCGATAAAGAAAGTTGGTCTCACCCTCTCGCCGCAGCAGAAGTACGAGCAGCAGTAAAAGTAGATCCATCCTGGCCGCCCTACTCTCGGCCCCTCTTGCGCCCCGGAACAACTCGATCCGGGAACAACTTTTCACTCCACCTTTACTCTCCTCCGGGCCCTCAGCCCTTACGGGAGGACCTATCGGCTGCACCCGGTTCCTCCGTTCCAGGGACCGCCTCCCAGATGGCGATGTCGATTGTCCACTTCCTCGAGAACCTCCGTCGCCGACGTCACCGACGGCAGGACGACGCCTCTCTGTGGGCGGATTCGAGAATTTCCGAAGGATTCCGTGTATACGCATTTTCGAAAAACAATGCATATATTTTCTCCCCTTTTTTTTTTTCTCTTTACGAAGAGAAGGAGAAGAATGGCGCCGAGGTCCTATCGCGTTGGATTTTTATCTCCCTATGTGTATATCAATTTATTTCTTTGACATTTCCGGCCTTCGCCAGGGGGTCCGCCGAGGGTTCAGGACGGTGGCCATTTTCATCAAGCCCTAGGCCCGCAAGCTCTTAACTTCCGGGCGCACTTCCATAAACCCGAGGAAGTTGCCCCGCCGTCCGGCCTCGCGGGGGGTCAGAGCGGGGGGGGAGGGGGCTCGTAAAGCGCGAAAGCTCCTCGAAGCGTCGTTACTCCTCGCGAATGACCCGACATCGGGCGTGATTAAATCCCTGCGAATATAATCAGACGTTATCACTCGATTCGGGGCTCGTCCTTTTTCCGGGTACGCGCGGAAAGCGGGCGGAAAAAGTTTTCCCGGGGGGTGGTGGGTGGGCGACACTCGCAACGGGATCCCCAGTGATACGTGCGGCCTTCGCGGGGGGTGGTTTGAAAAGCCGGCAGGTCGGCGGATTTTAAACGCAACTTGTTGCAACCCCGGCAAGTTCCATCCCCCCCCCCAACATCGTTCTATATATTATATAAAACCCGAACTTCTCGTCGGTACACGGAAACGTATGCGTTTTCACCCCCGCAGGTCGTGCATCTGCAAGCTCGACTCGGCGCGGCTCTTGTGCGGCTGACTTTTTATTCTGTTTCCTTTTAATAATTACCCGGCGCGTATTCATCGCGTGGGAGGGCTTGCGGAAACTGCAAGCTTGCTTAACTGGCCGCCGCGATTCCGCGGGATGGGTTTTTCTCCCGAGCTTGCGGCCGATTCGCGGCCGCACCTGTCGGCTCGGCCGTTCTTTCGCTTCTGTTTCGGGCCTTTGCCGGAAACCGCACACCCTCCGCAAGCTCGCTCGTGGCCGACCTCCGACGCACTCCCGCAAGCTCGGAGCCGCCTCGTCGCGGAAACGCAGCGGTAATCGGGCACGGCTATTGATTCGTGGTGAAATATTGCCGGGACGCTGAACTCGGCCCGGAATATCCTCGCCATCTTGCTATTTTCGGAGCTTTCCGCCCGCCTGATTTTCCGCCCATCTTGGCGGATTAATCGGATAGACGCGGAGACAAACGGGAATGGTCGAGAAAAGTGGCGGGAAAGCGGAGAAAAAGTCCGGAAATGGTCGCGATCTTGCTGTTTTCAGAGCTTTCCGCCGGCTCGCTTTTCCGCCCGCAGGCGGAGGAATCGGATAGACGCGGAGACAAACGAGGATTCTCGAAAAAAGTGGCGGAAAAGCGGAGAAAAAGCCGGAAATTGGTCGCCGTCTTGATATTTTCAGAGCTTTCCGCCAGCCCGCTTTTCCGCCCACTGGCGGAGGAATCAAATAGACGCGGGGACAAACGGGGATTTTCGAGAAAGTGTTGGAAAATCGGCGAAAAAATCGGAAAATGGTCGCGATTTTGCTATTTTCAGAGCTTTCCGCCCATCTGCTTTTTCGCTCATCTTGGCCGACTAATCGGATAGACGCGGAGACAAGCGGGGATTCTCGAAAAAGTGTAGAGAAGGTCGGAAAATGGTCGGGAAAATGTCGCGGCGCTCTTGACCTCCCCCGGAAGTCGCCCTGGGCGGAAAAAGCGAAACCCGGGCGGGGCGTCCGCGTTTACTCGGGTCTTCTTTTTCCCCTCTCCACTTTTCGATATCAAATCGAATTTCTCATTTCCACTCGAGCGCCCGGCGAATCAGCTTGCAAAGTGCAATGGTCCTCCAGGGTAGAGAAAAAGCCGGGCGGGCGGAAAAACGAAAGTCGAGGAGACATCCGCCCGGAAAAGTCGGGCTCCCCGATATCGGGTCACTCGAGCCGGGGCGAATAATCCCGGGAGCTTCCTTTATTCGAACCGATTACTCTCGGTGAGCTCGTTGCGGAAAAACCGGAGGGGGGGAATTCCGCGCGATTTGCCGGCCGCGGTCGCCGCATTAACCCCGGGACGCGGGCGCGGATTAAAGTTCCCCCGGCCGACGCCGCGACGCGGCTTCAATGCGGCCGCTCCCTTCCGGCCGCGGCGGAATGGCCGCGCCGGATCCGCAACCGCCTCGGAGGGTCCGCGGCCCTCCTGGAATTATTTATCCAGGCTGCCTCATTTGTTTATCCCCGCTCGTTCATTTGTTCCGCGTGCGTTTCCGCACGCGGCCGACTTGCCATTCGGCCCCCGGCTTCCGGGATTTTCGTCCCGGGTATTTGTTCCCTATCTTGCGGGATCTTCCTGCTTTTCTTTCCTCTCCCCTCTTCTAGGCGGTTCATTATTAAAAAGCTCCGGCCTCGTCCCCGTGAATTTATTCATCCGGCGGAGCTTTTATTTATTTACCGGCCATTTTTACGAGCTCGGGATTCTCCGCGGTCCCGCCGGAAATCCCCTGGGGGACTTTTCGACCAGGTCGAACTTCCTTATTTATTTACGGATTTATTTAGCCGCCCCCTCCCGATTAATCTGCCGGACCTCGGAAGGACAATCGTACTTCTTTATGTATATACTTCATGGACTTCCTGTACTTCATCTACCCGAACTGAGGGTCTACTCTAGAAGAGGCCCATGTGTTTGCTCGCTCCATCCGTTTGCGCGGGGATCCCCGGGGGGCGGAAAAGCTCGAGGTGGGCGGAAAAGCTCGAGGGGGTGACGCGATCGAGTTTTCCCTCGGCCCGGACAAGCTTGTTTATTTATTGTCTGATTTATTTAGGAGCCTTCGACGACGCTCCTTCGCCTCTCGCGATTCCGCCCTGTCTGCTGTAAGTAAACGCCTGGTGGGCGGAGGGTGAAGTTCGCCAATCTACGGGCACTTCGACCTAGAACGAAGTTCCCCACGGTCGAGCTTTGCGGGGGGTCCGATCGATCCGACGCAGAAAGAGGTCGAAATGAAAGATTCACCGCGCAATATCGCACGCAACCGGGTTGACCGATCCGACGCGATTCAATTACCGGACTTCAGGGTTGAAGGTTGAAGTTGGAGGTGAAGTTGTCGCGGAAACTTTTCCGCTCTCTCGAGTTGATCGATCGAGGCCGGAGAGAAATGCGAAGCCTCGCTCGATCGCTCATCGAACGGAAAAAGAAATTTCGGGATCGATAGGGAGCAGGAGGTTGAAGGTTCGAACTTCCCGGAACTTCGAACTGGACGACCTACTCCAATGGGGAGTTCCTCGCTACGCGAGAGAAGTTCCGGACTTCGCGGTTAACGCCGGCCCTTCCGTCGCCCGTTCTCACCAGGTAACTGGCTGAACCTAATCAACCTTCGGGAACTTCAACCTTCTCGACTTAACCTACGAAGCTGCGAGTTACTGTTGCGCTTTTCCTCCGAGTCATTAGAGACCTCCCTGCGGCACCGGAAACGTCTATAGGGATAGACATAGGGATAGGCATAGATATTCATCGCCGTTTTCGAGACCTTCGAACTTCAACCTTCTCCGAACCTTCTCTAAACCTTCGCAGGAGGTCGAAGCCACGTTTCTGCTCTCTACAATGATCTCTCTCCTCTTAACGATCTCCTCTCTCGCCATTCTTCCCCGTAACTTCAACCTTTTAACACCCTGCGAACCTTCACTAGGTCGCCTGGTTCCCGAACTTCAACCTCGGCCCCACGACTCGGGTCGACGCACTGCCCGAACTTCCGGCGAACTTCGAAGGTTGACTTCGATCTTCATCCTCCCGCCGGAGCGCACCTTCGCCGACCTCATCCTCCTTTTCGTGCGTTCAGGGCTCGCGAACTTCAACCTTTTCCACCTTCAAGCGTACCGGCGCCGCGCGTCCATGGGTCCGCGCTCAAACTTTGAACTTCAAACTTCAACCTTCAAGAGTATCGGCGTCGCGCGTCCATGGGTCCGCGCTCAAACTTTGAACTTCAAACTTCAACCTTCAAGCGTATCGGTGCCGCGCGTCCATGGGTTTGCGCTCAAACCTTGAACTTCAAACTTCAACCTTCAAGCGTATCGCCGTTGCGCGTCCATGGGTCCGCGCTCAAACTTTAAACTTCAACCTTCAAGCGTATCGACGCCGCGCGTCCATGGGTTTGCACTCAAACCTTGAACTTCAAACTTCAACCTTCAAGCGTATCAGCGCCGTGCGTCCATGGGTTCGCGCTCAAACTTTAAACTTCAACCTTCAAGCGTATCGACGCCGCGCGTCCATGGGTTCGTGCTCAAACCTTGAACTTCAAACTTCAACCTTCAAACGTATCNCCGCCCCCCCCCCTCCCCCCAGGCGCCCTCAAACGCGATGTCGAAATCGTTTAAGGGGGTGCGAAACCGCGCGCGACCGCGCCGCCGGTTTCGCACCCACCCTCGACCTCGTACAGTGATTACGGATTTATATCTTCCGGGATTTCCCCACCGAAACGTGGGATCGTAATTTATGAAATCCCAGATTTTAAGAGGATTTTTTATTTTGAATAGTTGGTATCGTAAGGAATGGGGTTGTTTATTGAGGGGTGGGGGTTAAACGGTACCGGCGTTTGGGGTTTTCTAGGTCTTGCTGGGTTGCAGTCGTGCCAACCGCCAGGTCCCCTAGCCGGCTCTAAATAATGCCGCTTCCGGCGAGCTCGAGGAGATAGAATCAGGCCTGCCAACTTTATAGCGCGCCGAGCCACCGCCGGCGATAATAAACCCCAGACCTTCCGCGCGCGTTTACGTATAGACTTGTACTCCGGCCGGATAAATAGGACCGCTCTGTCTGCGGCCCGATAGAATCGGCCGGCCGTCCACCTAGCCTGCAGGGCCGCTTCCGAGGATCATTGATTTAGCCCCGCCGATAGCGTCGGAACTCCCAGGAGAATTCGCCAGGAAAGGGCACAGCGACCTGGGGCAGAGAAATCCGCGGGGGAAAAGTCGAAACAGGATTCCTGTACGAGCAGCGGTTCCGCGGGAAAGCGACTCCCGCGTGGACCAATCGGCGCGCGCGGCTAGGCCACGCCCCCTCGCGCTGATTGGCCCGCTGGGGATCCATCTAGCGGGCGAACCGCTGACTGTATCGAAATTCCGCGAGCACTTTCTCCCTCCAACTTTCCGAGAGGAAGGTCTCTCCGTGGGAATGGTGCATGAATTTGCCCAAACAACCCTCTCGCATGCGTCGGGTCTCGTTTTAATTGCATCTGTTTAAAATCGGGATAGGCCAGAGGGGGTAGCTCTTCGGAAATCACTCCGCGTTTCCGCCACCCCCTGGGGTTGTTTTCCCTACCCCCGGAACGAGGAGATAAGTCGGCCACGGAATTCAACCCCCGCGGTACGCTCCAAAAGTGCACTCTTATCGCGGTGCACTTTAGCATGCGATGCAGCCTTCGCGGGGGGAGGGGGTTAGCGTATGCATATTTCCGGGGGCGTTTTACATATTTCCGTGCACGAGCGGAGGAGTCCGCAGGTGCAGGTGCATATTCATGGCAGCTCCTTAGCGCGCAGTCCTCCGGGCAGAAAAAAAAAACAACCCCCGCGGTGCATCTCGGGGTGCATCGCGGGGAACGACAGGTGGAGGGCCCGTCTCGCCCGAGGGAGCCGATATGTAAACGCGGAAATCAGATCGCGATACGAGGCAGAAGGATTCTCAAAGGGTGAAATAAATGAAACAGGTGGTGGGGGGGTGGGTTTCACGAGTTTATCGAGGCAGGGGTGGCGTTATGGGACTTATCGGAATGAATTTCACCTTCGCCCAATTGATTTTCCATCCGGTCATGGGGGTTGCGGGGGATGAGACCTAGGGGGTGAGTACCGACACCGGTCGAGGGGGTGAAAAGTGCGAGATGGTTGGCTCTAAATCGGTCCGAAACGCGGATAAGGGTGAAATAAGGGGGTGACGAGGGGGTGGAGGCTCCTACTCGGCCCCTCGTCTTTTCATCCCCCTCCGGTCTGACCAGTCGACGCGATATGAAATATTAACCGGGACCCACCCCCGCCCTAGAACGCACCCTCATTTCTCCTGGTCGAACCTGCCGCGGATTCACCCCTCCGGCTATATACTTCCACCCCCCAACCCCCCTTCCCTCACCTTGGCGTCAATTATAAATCCACGCCAGCGGCGTCGCTCGATCAGCTGATCGGTCGACCTCGCCGCGAATTTTAATCGGGGGTGGCCCACCCCCCGTTCGAGGGTAGCTCGCGAGAGTTCTCCGTGGCTCGCGATGGGGATGAACGAGTTCCCACCCACCCCCCCACCTGGCGATGAGGGTGCTCAATTGGGTGCTCTTTAAACACCTGCCGCGAGGAAAATAATCCCCAAGAGTTTCCCCCCGTTACTCGGTTTACGAGGGGGTGGTTCCACCGAGGGGGAAAAATCCCCGAACAAGATGGCGGGCGCGCACAATGCCTAATCTGCGACTTAACATCAAACCGGCAATTAAATCCGACAATTTCGCGACTCCATTGTTGGTCGCGGCTTTCGAGATAGAGGGTCCCCTCGTGCTGGGGGGAATGGGGGGGGGGGACCGAACAGTAAGTTTATCCAACTCCGTACACAACGGAAATCCTCGTTTCTGCGCCCGGGCACAGAATCTGGGCACCCGTACCTCACCCAGGCCCCCCTAAAGCCTCGTCCACAATGCCTGACCACCCTGGGGTATTTCCCCCAGCTGGGGAGACTCGAAACCGGGTACCCCTCTCGGCCCCCACATGAACTCGATGTGGGTGGTGGGCACACCCCCGGGAAAGGGGTCTTCACCCCGTACCACACGACTTTTCCCCACTCCACCTGTTAACTCCGCGAATCTTTTCAGTTTCTTTGAAGAATCCCCGTTAATGCCGTCGTTTTTGGGGTCGATCTCCATTGATTAACATCCTATTGTTAATTGTTTCCGTGGATGCGGACGTCCCGCACGCGGTGTGGAGGCGGCCTTACGCGCGAAGCCGGCATTTCTAATGGTTTATATATGGCGCGGCTGCGGAGCCGGGCGAACGCACTTTGGTGGGAGCAGTCTTTAATCAATTATGCAAAGCATTTGCGGACGACTGGGCGCAGGGGCTCCCTCCGGTGCGCCGGGTGGGTCGGTGGGTGCATCTCGCTCTCACCCACGACCTGCACAATCCGTGGCCGGCCCTCGAGCTCGCTTATTAAAAACTTCCATATTAACTCACTTCCGCCGTAGCCCCGGGTAGTCTTTGCCCCCTACCTGGCCCTCGATTCCGCGGTCCATTAGGGCGCGACGGGGGCCGGTGCCCTGGATGGGGTGCTGGTGCACCGTCCGGGGGCCTCCACCCCTAACGAGATGCTGTCGCATCCTTTGCCACACGCGGGGCCCGCAAAGGGTCGAGCACGAGGGGGATGCGAGGAGATCGGGGGAGCCTGGAAAATCCGGAAAATTGGGCAAATTCGAGGAAATCTCGCGGAAAGGGTGGACGCGCATCCGGGGGGCGGCGCGGCGCGGGGGCCTCCTCGGACCACAGGCCCGGAGGACTCCGGAACGCTTCGAAGCCCCATCGATGTCGCGATACGATATCGACGGGGGTTGCCCGTGGAGTTCCATCCTACGGGGGTGGGTCGATAGCCGGGAACTCGATTGCGCAGTTACTCCGGGAGAGAGTGCGGATTCCAGCCCGGTTATCGAGAGGTGGAGTGCGGACTCCCGTGCCCGGTGGGTGGTGGGTGGATTTTTCGGCAGCCGGAATCGGGACGACCCTCGGGAGAAGACCCACTCCGGAAGTTGCCGGTTAATCCCCGGGAATCCCTTCCGGAAGCCGTCCTTCGATTTATCTCCCCTCCCCGTTACCACCCACCCACCCACTCCCGCCCGCCGCCACGTGGCGCCCCCTGGTCACTTGCCACCTAACTTACCTACCTGGCGGACCGGCCCGAGCCGGGACCATCAGCGAAAGTTACGCGGACGTGACCGGGATGATAGCGCCCCCTCCCTAGGGACCCGGTGCCCAACTTTTGCCCGGGTATCATCCCGAAGGGATTTGCGACCCCCGCCGGCAGGGCTCGCGGGGAAATTATTAACGTCCTGGGGGAGTTCCCCCCAGTGAAATAATCCCACCCCGGAAGAGCCCTTGATTGCGATCCCGAGTCGCTCCCCGGGGGTTCGCGAGTTTTCCGGAGCCCTCCTAAGGATATCCCGAAGAACTCCCTGGAGGACACCTTGAAGTACCCCCTGAAGTACCGACTAAAAAATACCCTGAAAACCCCCCTGAAAAGGGGGGCGAAGCTTATAACCACGACAGGTGCAGAAATTCCGCATAACGACTCCTTGGCCATCGAGGCCTTGCAGGGGGCCCGGAAATAGGCGTCGATCGAAGACCCCCCCGTGCCCCACCCTCCCCCCACCTCATTAGTTTGAATTATTCGGATAATATTTTCACGTCCCGGCGAGAAATCAATGCGTCTGGCCGGCGGGAGCTGCATAATTCATGGCCCCCAAGAACGGATCGAAGATTAATAGGGTCGATCGGTCGCCGGCCGCTAATCGCGCACTTAGGGGGCACCCCTTTTCCCTCCCCTCTTGCAAGGAGTGCAAGGGGGGCGGAAATCGATCAGCCCCCCCCTGGGGAAGGTTCTCTTGACCAGAGAGTTGGTGCTGCGATTTATCTCTCTTTTTGGACTCTCTAAAGGCGATAGAGGTTCTGCGGGGGCATTGTGGGGGGGGGGCATTGGAAGCGAAGGGGGCCCAGCTTCCCCGGGCCCGCGCCGAAAGGGGCCGTGGGTGCCTCGGGAAATCGGAAAACTCCGAAAAATCCCGGCGCTAAGCCCCGCCGACGTGAAACCCGTCCTTTTTCGCCGGCGTTGCGGGAGCAACAGGTGCGCGAGCACGTAAGGCGGCCTGCCCAAGAAAATCCGGGGAAAATCCCCCGCCAGGTGACGGATACATACGTTGGGCCCCCGCCCCCGCCCCCCCAAAAAGGGGTCAGGAACCCAGGAGAAAAAAATCGCCCCCACACCTTACACCGAGAATCATTGCGACGCCCTGCGCCTCTTCAAAAAGGATAAGAAATATCCCTAGGGTCGTCAATGGTCCCTCGTTAAAAATCCCCCCCGCCCCCGCCCCCTCCCCCCGACGTCAGCAAGCTCCACGGAGGCGTTTCAAAAATCCCTAAGAGGAGAAAAGAGCGATGAGAAATAATGAAAACGAGAGAGAACGTGGGAAGTACCTCGGGCCCGCGGAGCCGGCAGTTTCGTTAACAAGCGACGGGGCGCGTCCAGGCGTCGCCCCCCGACGTCGACGTCGGCCCGTCGTCCCGACGACGACGTGTTCGCCCTCCAAACGAGATCCTCGAAGAATCCCTCAGCTTTAACCCGCTCGCGCGTAAAGAGGCATCGAGGCGGGCGAGAGAGATCGAGCTGCCGAGACGCCGAGGGGGTGGTCCACCCTCCCTCCCCCCGCCACCCACTGGGGCATCGCACCCCCGTTGCAAGCAGAGGGAGGAAGTACCGCCGGGCGAGAGCCAAGACGACGGAGTTCCGAGTTCCGTCGCAGGCGACGGATCGCCTTTATCGTAAAGAGGGTGGTTGGGAGGGGGTGNCCCTCACCCCATCCCCCCATCCCCCATCCAAGGTAACTCGGTTAGGCCCATGAATATTTCAGCCGGCGTCGCGGCGCCTCGCGTCCCGATTTCATAAGCGAGGCGGGCTCGCCTGGCGCGAATTTTTGGAAATTTCGCGATTCCGGGGGGGAGGGGAGCCCCCCTATCGTTATATCGCCCCCAAATTTGGGGGGAGGCGTCAGGGGTCTGAGTAATCGTATAAGGAATTTTAGAAAGGAGAGTTCTCCGTTTTAAGGGGCCCTTCGGTCTTTTCGCCACCACCACCCCCCCCCCGTCACCCCCTCTTGTCGATCACTCTCGTCAATCGCGCGGAAACGGAGGGAATGAGGAGGAGGAGGAGTGTGGGGGAGGCAGACCGGGAGGGTGAAAATTCGCGGGCTTGTTTATGGGGAAACTTGGGGAAATCGGAAAGTGCTCCTCCTCCTCCCCCCCCTCCCTCCCGCCCTCCACCTCCTCCTGGAGGGGGCTTGAAATATCGCCGTCAATTTGCCGAAATTACCGGCTCGCCGGTGCAAGTCGAGCTTTTCATTTTCTCCCCCCCCCCCCGATCCCAGGTTGGGGGGGAGGGTTGTTTCACGAAGTTCGACGGGTTATTTGTCCTTGGGAATTAGTGAAACTCCTCGCGGGCCGTTTGCGAGGTGGGGAGAAGAAAAAAAGGAAATGGAGGAGGTGGCGAAAGAAATAATTGATAACGCGCGTGGATTAACATTAATTTGGCGAGCGGGCGGGAATCTGCGAGTAGGGGTAGGGAGGGGTAGGTCGATATAACGAAGTAACACCGGATGAAATTACCCTTTTATTACGGTTAATTAATCTTGGCCTCGTCCGGCGCCCACTTCCNCGCCCCCGCCCCACGAGGGCTATTTTGATTAAATATCGATTTAGGAAGGCCCTTAATTTCTCATGGGCGGCTCGCGAGAGTCCCTCGGGCGGCGATTCCGTGCCGGAAGAACGGCGACTCACTTCTTCGGGGTTGCAGGGGGGGGGTGGGGGCGCAACCCCCCGTCGCTGTAAAAGGCCCCCCTTGATGACTCGCGCACTCTTTACCGCGGTAATGAAAAGTCTCCGGTGATTAGCGTCCTTCCGCGTAATTTGCGGGCGATTGGCGGCGGGGGGAGGGAGAGTCCCGCGGAATCGCGTCCGCGGTCCGCCGCGTCGCGGCGCCGTGTAGAAGGCGCGGCGTCGCATAATGCCCGGTATTAGGGGCACTTAGTCACTTTTGTGCCCGGTACGGCATTGTGACCGAGACAAAAGACGCCGAGATGCATCCCCGGGGGCGATCGAAATGTCCCCCGCGCCCCCGGCGCCGGGCGTCGCGGCGCGGGCAAAATTAAGCCGGCCCGCGGCCGGATAACGCGCGCGCGCGGATGAAACGCGCGGGCACACCGCTCCTCGCGCGCGGCTCATTGTTCCGCGCGCGCGGCTCGGCCCCTTTGTTGGCTTGTTTCGGCTTCGGATTTAAATTGGCCGCCGATGCGGCCGCCGCGACGCCTCGCGGATAAAAGCGCCCCCCGGAAGAGGGACGCATTGGTCCCCTCTTATGCGGAAATGAGAGGAAAAAGGAGCAAGACCGAGCGCGCGGCTGCCGAGCGTGAACTGCGGAATTAACGCGGCTAATGCGAAGGAAATCTCGAGGTTTCCGAATTTCGAGATAGAGAAATTTCTAAAATTCTGAAATTCTGAAATTCTCAAATTTAAAATTTCGAATTTGTACCAAATTCTCTGTATGAAGTATTAGGAATAATCCGCAGCCGCTGGTTTATTCTCGCCCGTCCATTGACCAGTATTTTCCGGGCGGGGGGGTGGGTGGGGCAAGGCGCCCCCGTCCCCCAGTCACACATGGGGGTTTCCGCCCCCGCCACCCACAGGGTCCTCCACCCAAGATCCGCGGAAAAGAGGACCTTTGTGTCAGGACGTCGAGAGGATATCCCCTTGGGGTGGCTGGGGGCTGGGGGGGGGGGCTGCTGCGCCTCCCGCGGATTATCCGGACCGACTCGTAATTGTAACGAGACCATAAAAGGCTTCCAGGATAAAGGACTAAGGGAAGGAAATTCCACCTTGGCGGGGTTACGAGGGGGTGGGCGGCCATCGGGGGATGAAACGACTTTTCACGTGCGTTTCCCGGAGATGCCCCGAGCACCGAAACTCCGTGTCTTTTGAGGCACAACCCCGGGATAAGAAGTGATACGGGGAAGAAAGGGTCGATTGTGTCCAAGATGTGGGGGTGAGGGGGTTGCCCCCCCCGCGGTTTGCGTCGCGCTCGACGTCAGAGGGTCTCCTTGGATCGGCAGGAGAAACTACGACGGGAAGCGAACCACATGACGGAATCATCCCTTATGACAAGGGGGTTGGGTGGAAAATACGATATTTCGGAAATTTCCGGAATTTCCATATTTTTCAGTATTTCCAGAAATTCCAGAATTCCCAGAGCTTGGTCAAATTGGGCGAGGTCGCGGAATCGAGGCCAGGTTAGTGCAAAGAGATCTCGCAAAGGGAAAGACGCGTGGCTCGATCGGTTCGTTTGGGGGGGTGGAGGTGGGGGGCTCGTCGGGGATGCTTTTGCAACCCCCGGGTCTTTCATCTCGGGCCCGCGAGCCGTCGAAAGGCAATTCCCGAAATTATGGAGATACTCCCCGGGAGACCGCGAGTGTTCTTCCTGTTCCCGGCCGCTTTACCAACCCCCGAGGTCTCCGAGGCTTTTGTCGATTCCCCCGTGGGGGGTGAAATGGGGCGGGGGCAGGAGGGGTTCGAAGCCGCGGCAAATGAGAGGGCCTGGATATCCGGAAAGAGCGCCCGGAAGGAAAAGGAGGCGCTGGGTGGGGAATGGATACCCCCCTCTGTAGGGTGGGGGTCCCCTCCACCCCCGGTGGGGCGCGTAACCCACTTCCCCCCAGGATGGCGGAAAAAATCGAAATTGAAACCGCGGACAGTGGGCGGGCCTTCGGAAAAAGTGGCATTTATTCCGGCCGAAACTATTCTGCGGTCGGAGTACATGTCCGGGGGGTGACTCGCCCCCCCCGGAGGGGATGGTCCGCTCGCGAGAGGTCGCGACGCGGATCCCGCATCCGGCTGGGTCTGAATGGCGCATAATTGCGGATTGGTATTGTGCGAGGAGCCCAAGGCCCCGTGCACTTGGCACCCCCCCAGTGTGGGGGGGGTCTCATTGACGATTATCCCCCATTCATCCGGCGTAACCCCCGGCGGGGGGCCGGGGCGGACCACCCCCGGCGACCTCGGCGACGCGGAAACGCGCGTTTCCAAGTTTTTCGCGTTCTCGTCCCCCTTTCATCCCCCGGTTCCATTAGCAATGGGAACAAAACGAGGGATAAAGGGTGGCTTCGCGGCCGGGGGTGGCCGGGAGGGGGACGGTGGGTGGGAGCCCCCTGAATGCCGACGCACCAATTATTGCCGAACGATGTTTACGAGACGAGAAAACCCGGGAAATGGAAATCCTCGTCCCTGGGGCTCGACCCCCTCAACTGCCGCATCCCCCCCGGAGGGGGTTGCCCCCGAGAACGCGGAGCCGGATACCCGCCGATATCCCCGGACATCCTGGGAACCGCGAGCGACGATCCCGAACCTGGGGGTGGAAAAAAAAGGATTTATCGCCCCGCGTCCCGAAGACGTTTTCAACTCTCCTCCCCCCCCCCCCCGCAACGGGGGTGAAAAGCACGACCCCGGGGATTGGTGAATCGAGATTCGGTCGAGGGTGGCGAGCGGGGGAGGGGGCGAGTCGGTCTCGCCCTTAGGAGCCGTGGCTCGACTTTTCCACCCTGGGGGGGGGACTACCCCCCGGCACAAAGGGATGCAGATGAGAAGCGCGAGCGAGGCGCGGATTACCGCTAATTGGTGGGACCAATACAGCGACGCCGCCACCGCGACGCCGGGGTGACACCTTTTTTTCAAGTCAACAGCCATCGGGATTATTTAAATGGCGTCGTTTGAATACGCCGCGGGGGCGGCAAATGTATTCAACCCCCGACCTGGTCTTGAGGGAGGACCGGGAATTAATCGAACTCGAAGGCCCCGGGAGGAAGTCGAGCGCCTCCACCCTCGAAGCGAGAAGAGCTGCGTTTTCTTCCGGGGGTGGCCGGGGGGGGATTCCCCCCGAACTTTGACTCGCCTCTCGAGGTCCTAGTTAAAGGATTCGAGGAATTCCCGGAATTCCACCGTCCACTTTTTCCTTTCCAGGAATCGAATTCTTGCGGAAACTGGGACCATGGGAAGTGGGGCACCGACGGGGGGCTGGGGGTGGGGGGCGCGAATAATCCTTCAGGGGCGAAATGGCTGGGGCTAATCGGGGGTGGCAGCCCATTGCGCGTCAGTCATATATTTTTTTTCTCCCCTGCTGTTTCACCCCCCAGATTTTTCACCAGCCGGTGCTCCGCCCGGGTGGACAATGCCGGCCGCCAGGGGGTGCGAAACTTGTACCCCCGCGCCCCATCGCCCTCCCGCCTCCTCCCCCCGCGCAAACAAAGCTCGTAAATATCCGGAAATAGTGAAAAATGCTTTTGCTTTTCTCCCGGCGCAGATGTAAACGCGGCCGCGAGTCGCCGCGACCCCTCGCGAAAATCCGCCCCCGCTGAACCCACCTCCCCTCCCCCCCAGGAGAGGCTTAGGGTGGCAACAGCGGACGTGGCAGACCCGCTCGTAAATCAAAGCCCCACTCGCCGCCACGACCACCGTTTTATGACGCGGTCCAATGCGCCCCCGGTGCTTGCGGCCGGACAAGGGGCGAAAGGGGTGAACCGCCCCCGGGGTCGGAGGATTTCTTCGGCTCTTCCAGACCTTCCGTCCGGACTAACCTCTGGGAGCCCTTCTATTCGCGGAATGTTTCCGGGGATCTGCGACCATCCCTGAAGACCTCCCTTTAAATTGGGGTGGCGGGGGCAGGGGGTAGGGGGCGACGCGTCATCCCCCGTGAGATCGCGTGACGGGCTGGCCTCAGCCGCAGCTGAGGTTTCCTTTCCATTTGCAAATCGAATTAACCGCTCAGGAGGCACGCGATTCGGTTTTCGCCTTTTATACCCCCGTCCCCCCCGTGGCCTTGCACCCTCGTATAAAAACCACCCCCGGGTGATAAACGGCCAAGTGAGTTGCGAGCCGTCAACCTCCCCGTCCTCGCGGCGCGTCTCACTTCGCTCACGCCCGGAAGATAGGAAAAGCAGGAAAAGTAACCAAAAAAAAAGAAGAAACAGAAATAAGTTCACCCCCCCGCCGAACCACCCCCAGTGTTCCTCCCCCTACGGCGAGCCGAGAAGAATCCACCCCCTGCGTCCGTCAGAAGGAGACAGGCCGAATTGCTGGCGGGAAGGGAACCAGGAAACCGAAGATAACTACCCTATCAGCACCCACCCCCTGACTGACTGTCTATGAGGAAAGGGGTTGCGGAGGGATGCTGTACAACGAGAGCTCCGTCTTCGGCCCCCTGGCCTACGTCGGCGCCATTCCGGATGTAGGGTAGGTGTCCTTACCGCGGTTCCGCGGATTTTTCCGGAAAACTCCACCCACCCCCCTTGGCCCCCTCGCGCGGAAAATTGCGAGATCGACTAGCCGGAAAATCATCCGTCGCGACCGTCGTGCCGCGTCCTCCTCCTTGTCCGCGCCTTCATCCCCCGGCGCGTCCACTCTCGGCCACCCCCTCGATTATTAACAGAAGCTGCGGCTTCCGGGCCGACTTTTCCGCGATTACGGGGCCGACGCAATCGGCCGGGAATTCGTAAGCGGATCCATTTGGGAGCGCGGCTTTGCCGGCGAGTCCACCCCCCGGGGCTGGGGCCCAGGGGATAATGCCGACGGTACTGCTTGGATTTATTTTGCACCCCCCGACCACCCCCCTCCCTCCTGCGAAACTTTCCGCTTAACGCGACTCCGCGTTACCGACAATGAGATTTTCCGGAATACGCCGGGAAACGAGGCGACGCTTTTCCGAAGGGGTTGCGCCCCGGTCGCGTCGACGCGACGCCCTGAAGGGGGACTTCTAAATTTGAAAAAAAAGCCCTGCATAGAGATCGACTTTTTCCACGACCTCTTGCCCCATGTTGTGCCTCTTCCACGTTGACTTACATTCTGAAGGGGTGGATAATCGGATGGGAATTTATTTACAACCCTGTAGGTAGGGGATGAAAAGTACTGATGTCGGCGCAGCCAGTGTGACAGGGTTTAAGGCGACGCGAGGAAAATGAAAAATAATAAATGATAATTAATGCATGTACGAGGGGAGAGGTAGGAATGTGGGATTTTTTTCTCGGGGTGTCTTGACCCGGGTTCTGACCCCCAGGCACGTCGAGCAGATGCAGGAACGTCTCCTGGGGTGGAACGTGCCCCCGGAGCACTTGGAACTGGTCCACCCCCACTGGAGGGGGTTCCTGGCACCCGGCAAGTACTGGCACATCGGCCTCGCCCTGATATACTTCATGCTGCTGGTGCTCTCCTTCGTGGGGAACGGATGCGTCGTGTGGATATTCACCACGTGAGTATCCAGGACCCTCCACCCCCGCCTAGCAGGTGAGGCCAGGACCTGCCACCCCAGGACACCTAGGTCCCTTCTCGTTAATCGGGTCCCCATTGTCCCAGGGTGTTAAGTCTCCTCGCCCGACCTGGTTTACGACCCTCCACCTCCTGCAGCTGGGGATCCTTGAAGAGCCTGCTCCTTGCTCCAGGTCGCGCTCCCTCCGCACCCCGTCCAACATCTTCGTCGTCAACCTGGCGCTCTTCGACCTGCTGATGGCCCTAGAGATGCCGATGTTAATCGTCAACAGCTTCCTGGAACGGATGATGTTCTGGGAGGTGGGCTGCGACGTGTACGCCATCCTGGGCAGCATCTCCGGGATCGGCTCAGCCATCAACAACGCCGCCATAGCGTTCGACCGATACAAGTAAGGGAGGCGTCTTTTGTTCTCCACAAATAGGGACGAGGTATGATTAGGGAGACCACGTGCTGATGACACGTGGTCGGTATCACCAATCCCACTGGTAGTCGCATCTTGTCAGGACATCATCGCGGACGCAGCAACTATTGGCAAGGTTATGTCCACCACTCGATGCGATCAGCCTCGCTTCTGTCATCCATATCAACGATATGGTCTTATCACAAGTGCCACCAGGTCATTTTTGCCACCAGTTGGATTGGTGATACCGACCACGTGTCATCAGCACGTGGTCGGTGGCTTGGCAAGGTTACGTCCACCACTCGATGCGATCAGCCTCGCTTCTGTCATCCATATCAACGATATGGTCTTATCACAAGTGCCACCAGGTCATTTTTTGCCTGGTCCCTTCTAATCAGGACCTCACGCAGACTTTTTCCCGTTCTTCCAGGACGATATCCTGCCCCATCGATGGGAGGCTGAACGGCAAGCAGGCGGGAATCATCGTGGCGTTCACCTGGTTCTGGGCACTGCCGTTCTCCGTGTTGCCCATCACCAAGGTGTGGGGCAGGTACACGACAGGTGCGCCCTGAAGACCCGGAGTCCTCGAAACGGCCCCCGGGAAAGACGGATCGCCGCCCCCGAAACCGGGGGTGGAAATTTATCGCCGGAGAAACACCCTGGCAGGTTTATATCTGCCCCCGGTTGCGCCCCGTTGAAGTTCGCGAAAACATCCCCCGATGATGCATCGCTCCTCCGTGGGGGCATCGCGGGATTAGACACCCCCTTCCCCCCGAATGGCTATCTGGGTCGGGGTGAAATATCCGACTGATTACCAAATCCCTGGAAAAATGATAAGGGATGCATCTTTATCGGGTCCGGCTGGTGCATCTTCTCCGGGTCGTCCCTGAAGGGACTTCACCGAGGAGAAAAATCCAATTGGCATACTTTCCACGGAATTTTTCCTAATTCCAGGAATTATTTCGCCTGGATGGTATCCTGACGATTCCAGTGTCATTCGTGGAGGATAAAAATCATTGTCTTGGAAAGATTTCTCTGGATCGATGAATTTTTTTTCTTCTCGGTGTAGGTCCTTATTAAGGCTGATAAAGGGAGGAGGCGAAAGAAATAGGGGGAGGGTAAACAACGGTATCGCGTTTATCAAAGGGGTATCCATTATCCAATTACTATGTAAGGAGTGACCGATCCCGAGGGTCCTGGAGTTCTTTTGGGGAGTTTCTTTGGTCTGGATCTTGCAGAGGGCTTCCTGACGACCTGCAGCTTCGACTATCTTACGGAGGACCAGGACACGAAGGTCTTCACCGGGTGCATCTTCGTCTGGGCATACGCCATCCCGATGTGCCTCATCGTCTACTTCTACTCCCAGCTGATCAAGTCCGTTCGGCGACACGAGAAGATGCTTCGTGAACAGGTGGATTTCGGAAATAGATCTAGGTCCTCAGGGTAAAGCCGAACACACCGGACCAAGGAGGTAGATCCTAAACCGGGTTATCCCATCCCCAGGCCAAGAAGATGAACATGAAGTCGCTGGTCTCCAACCAGGACAAGGACCGCGGAGTGGAGATGAGGATCGCGAAAGTGGCCTTCACGATCTTCTTCCTCTTCGTCTGTTCCTGGACCCCGTACGCGGTGGTGGCCATGATGGGAGCTTACGGGAACAGGTAAGTAAAAATCCCCCCCAGGATAACGGGGAGCCCCTAGGACCTCCATAATCGATAAGCTCTAATCACTGCCGGATGCGATCGGGTTCCCCAGGGAGAGCCTGACGCCGTTCACGACGATGATCCCGGCCCTGTTTGCCAAAGTCGTGTCCTGCATCGATCCCTGGGTCTACGCCATCAACCATCCAAGGTAACGAGCCAAAATTCGGCCCCAAAGGGAGTTTACCCGGAGTCTCACCTGTGGGCTCCAGATCCGGAACGAGAGCCCGGAGCGACTGGCCAAATCCCGGCTCGGCGGTTCCTCCCCGTATTCTCCGGGTTAATTAAAATTAATCAACCCTCCAGGTACAGGATAGAGCTGCAGAAGAGGTGCCAGTGGATGGGGATCCGCGAGCCGGAGCTGCCCCACGAGACCGTGTCGACCACGACGGAGAAGATAAAGACCGACGAAGCCTAAGCTGGACCTTGATCTCGATATATCTGGACCACGGGAGGCTGCATCGCTGCACCACCACCAGCGGTGCATCCAGGAATTCCCAACGAATGACAGGCCAGCTCCTGGGGGATCGGGCTCGCGATTGGTCGAGCTCGATCGACTGTCCCGGGGGTACGTTCTTCTGTAAATCGAATTAAAGCCGAATCTGAGCATCTCCATCTATCTGCCTAATCTCTCCTAGGACTCGGCAGCGCCGTTTCTCCGTCTTTGTGTCCCTTGTTAGGACCTGGGGATGCGAATTAGAGCCGGGAAATTGGCGGAACTTCCCCGCGGTCCAACTTAGAATTCCCTTTAGGGTGGCCGGGGATCTTACAATTAGAACTTCGAGAACCGGACCGAGTCTCGCGTGAGATATGGGGGGGTGGAAGTCTATGGTGGAGGGACCTGGGGGTGGAAGAACTCGTTCCCGCGTATATCGCATCCCAGTCCTGACCTACCCTAGGAATTAAATTATTAGTACCCATTAAACATTGCCAAGAAGTCAACTACAGAAATTCCTGAAACACTCCCTATCCACCCCCCTTAAAGAAATACTAATCCGGTATGAAAGATAGATAGGAAAACTGATAAAGGAGGTAAAAGTTGGTGGTAACCTACCTCCCTCCCCAGGAGGGATGTTACCATCCGCTGGAGGGTGGAAATAAAGGGGAGGATCTATTGTCGGCAAGCAGGATCCCTCCACCACCCCCTGTCGCTCCTCACTTCCGGTTACCGACGGACGGATAACTCTGAATAAATTAAAACCCATCCCGAAATTAGCGTAAGCGCAACTCCGAGTGTAATTAAAATGCCCAGACAATGAAATTCTTTGGGGAAAATTTTTGCACCCTGGTTAGGGGTGGGTTTCGAAGATGGCGCTGCTTAGGGGTGGAATCTCCATCTGGCGGCGACTCTGGGAAGCTCTTCGGAGCCCTCTTGATATCGTCCCTCTTGCGGAAGTACATTTACGTTTATTCTCCCAGCGGGTGGGTGGAGGGTGGGGGTGGCAGGGTTAGGGGATGATTTCTGGCAGCGAGCTTTAAAGCCTCGGAGCTTGGCGACGAGCCTGCAGGGCAGAAAACTTGCAAGGCTCACGAGGGGGCGGCTCGCCTTGTCTGATCTGAAAATCAACCCCCTCGTGCGAGATGGGGGTTGCTTTTACGAGCGAGCACTCGTAAACTCGTCCGACCTACCACGATAGCGGGCACGTACTCACCTGAATAGGTAGTGGGTACGAACCCTCTATATACGAAATATATACGTACAAATGTATACAAAGACATGTACATACAAATATACACACAACATACAAACGGGCCTACGAGGGCTCGTATGATATCGCGACGCGCGACCGGAGTGCCGCAAGAAAAGCACCCCTTGGCACCCCCAAAGTGGGTGGGGTCGGGAGGGGGGTTGATGTATGAAAATCTGGAAAACCAAAGAATTCAACCCCCAAAGTGAAGATCCTCGGAAAAAGCGCCGATCTCACCGGTTTGTTTATTCAAATCGAGCCCCTAATTTTATTTAATTTAATTCAGGGTGCAACCCTTGAGGAGGAGGGGAGGTTGGAGGGTGCGTTTCGTCTTTCCTCCCCCCTCGTTTTCCGCGGGATAAACATCCTCCTTATTCTGATCCCCGACCGGGTGGAAACCCACCCCCTGGAGGTTGTTTTGTTTCTCCCGGGCTGGGAGGGGGAATCACCCCCCCGGGGATTTTTTCTAAGGGCGGGTCGATCCTGGAGGAGCGCTCTCCCTGGGACCCGGGAAAAATAGGTCCTCCAGGGGCGGGGCGTAAATCCAACCCCCCCCTGGTGAAGGTGAAGGTGAAGGTGGAGGGCGCGGAGGTGATGCGCCGAGGGGACTTAATCTCGGGGGTGCGAGACCGAGCTTTGTCTCTCGGGGGCGGCAGGCACGCCGGGGGTGCACTTTTAACGAGAGTCACTTTACTACCCTTGTTATCGAGAAATTGAGGGGTTCTCGTCATGCTCTCGTTACCTTAAACGCGAGCCCGGCCACGGTTATGCGACGCCCGCCCTCGGAAGAAACCACCCCTACCCTGGCGTTTCGCCTCCCCAAACTACCCCCGGTTGGAGCCGCAGAAAAAAGCATCGGGAAAACGGAAAAGAAATACAATGGGAAGCTTTTAAATTTTCAGGAATTAAACGGCGTTAATTAAACCATTTTTGTGTGCAAGGTCAGTAAAAGAGGAGCAGGTACCCTTTGGCAGAAACCACCCCTTCCCTGGTATTTCCCAACCGTCAAACCACCCCAGTTCGGAGCCACGGAAAAAACCATCCCAAAAACGAAAAGGAAATACAGTGGAAAGCTTTTGAAATTCCAGGAATTAAACAGCGTTAATTAAACGATTTGAGGGAGCGAACTCGGCGATAAAGGGGTAGCTACCCCTGGCCAACGACTTAATCGTTCCCGATTGGACGCGCCGATCGACTAATCGCCCCCGCGATCACCCCTAATAGGCGACCAATCGTCGTGCAGGATTCACCCCCCAACCCCCCCGTGAAATTGGCGGAGCTGACTGATCACCCTCGCAAACAATTTCGGGGTTGATTCAAGCGATACCCTGATTTTCCTGTTTTTGAAAATATTCCTACCGGTGGCGGAAAGAAAAGAAAAGAAAAGAAAAAAAAAATCTAAGCCGCAGTCGAGACTCGAGACCTCCAAATTTGTGGAGATCCAGAGGGACGTAGCAAGGGATTCCTCGGCATTTCTGTCAATTCGAAATTTGGCCGGAATTTCGGGGGTGAGTGGGCCCATTTCGAGCTCAGCTCCGTGCTCGAGGTGGAGGGAGGAGCTGCGGAAACGTAATTGTTTCCATCGTGCGAGCCTCCTAACCTATCGGGGAAGACAACGCGATTACACGCGGGGGGGTGGCCGGGAAAGTGTTGTCCACTTCTGGAGCAGAATGGCCATAAGCGGGCATGGGGTGAGTGGGCAAAACATTCCCAGGCGGGCCGGTTAATATGCAGTTAGTATGTCATTTGTTTCTCGCTGCCGGGGGAGGGTTTATCATAATCTCTGACGTCACGGCCCGCGCGAATCCCCATCCGGCCGGATATCCGTGGCGGGAAATCCGCGGGAAACGCGGAAGACGCGGAAAACGCGGCCCCAGGGAGTCGGAAGTGGCACCCCCCCAGGGGGGTGGTATTCGGCCAATCGGAGCACGGCGATCGGTGGCAGAAATTTCTCCCCACCCTTCCGAGGAACCTCTTTCGCCTTAGGAAAAGGTTTTTCCAGGGTTTTCTAAATTTATTCCAACCCCCTCCGAGGGGGTGGGATGGGGTGGAACCATTTACGGTCTCTAGGGTGAATCGGCAGCTCTTGGGAGAGACTCGCCCGTGTAATCCGACTTAAGAGGACATCCCTCTTCATATCCGGCCATCCGTCCACCCCCCTCACCCCCCCTCACCCCTTTCAACGCCGCCTTCGGGGCGTCGCGACGTCAAAGAAGTCGGATATCCTCAATTAAATTCCTCCTCAGCGAGACGTCCCTCCCAGCAACCCTTCCGCAGGGGTGCGTCTCGACTCACCCCTTTTCTCTCGAGAGAATTCCCTCCGAAATTCTGGATTTTCCTCCAAAAATCAGGGATTCACTCGCACATCCCTCGGGGGACGGGATGCACTCGTGCCCCCCGGCGGCTAGCCAACCCCTTTTGCACCCCTTTGTCCGGCATCGCCGACAATCAAAGTCGGCCACCCCCGAGTCCGGGAGCCCGATTAGCTATCCCGGAACTTCAAAGACCTCTTCCTCCGAGAGGGTGGGTGAGGACCGGCTCCAGGAGGGCTGAATTAAAATTCACCCCTCGGATATTGGGGCTCGAAAAATCCAGAGACCTTCCCTTGGCCGGGTTTGCGACCGGCCAAGACGCACCCCATTTCCGGGACGTCCCCGGATGTCCCGACCTGGTTATGGATGTTCGAAATTCAATTACGCGAGATTTACGGCGTCTCGCGGCCATATTTATCGGGCCACCCCCTCCGAGGGGCGGAAATGCGCGATATTAAACAGGACCCTCCGCACGTAAGGGTGGCTTTTCCCCCAAAACCGTGACCATCGACACCTCGACTTTGACTTCGATTTTTCGGCTCCCATGGAAAAGCAACCCCTTCTATGGGTCACAGGAATCCTGCGGGGTGGGCTTCACCCCTATTTTCTCACGGGGGGAGGTTCGGCACGGCGATGAAATCGCGACCGATCGGATACACCTGTCAGATTCAATTGTCAAATGGAATTACATATTTGGCGCGGCGGAATAATCGAGTGCGCCGGACCATTTGACCGGGGTGAATTATGCAGGGGTGGGGGGTAGTCCTGGGGTCGCGGGTCTCGGAGGCTCAGTCGCGCTCCGCCCGCCGAAGAGGACGGACCCCCCAGGAGGAACTCCACCCCCGCGCATGGATATTTAAAAATACATAGCCACATTCTGATGAATCTACCCTGTTAAAAGTATTAAAAAACACTCACGCACTTCCGGTACACAAGGTCGCAGTAGAATTATACACTGAATGGTCTAAAATTCATTATTACAAGTTTCTGAATAAACTTATAAAAGTAAACGTAAGTTTATTCTACGTATATTGTAGACTTAGTATACCATGCCTGAATTAAAATTTCGATAGAAATATTATAAACTTATTGTAGGAAATTTTTCTTAACAGCCTGGACAAAGACAATACCACCCAGGATCCCAGGAATGGGAGAATCCTCGATCCCATCCACGATTAGCGGCTCGCGTGTCCGAGACGCGTCCTGGGGGAGTCCCCCCACGGCGTCCGCACCTCTGGGGCACGTTCCCCCCAACTGGGGCGATCCCTAATAATTGTAAGCCCCTCGACGAGGCAAGTTTCGTCGGGGCCAAGTTCTCGGCGTTTACCGGCCCTCGTCGGGGCTTAAGTTTCGAGAGTGCTCGCAAAATGGCCGCGCTTTAACGGCCCCCAAGAGGGGTTCATACCTCGGGTTTCTCGGCTTAAGGGGATGCACCTGCATAGGATGCACCTGTACAGGTGCGCCCGGAGGAGAGCCCGCGAGCGGAAGCGCGCCTCGCAGGATCCTGGCAGTCTCGGAAAAATCCCTAGGGACCCAAGGAGCACCCTAGGGAAGCACTTCCGTCGAAAGTGCATCCTACCAACAGAATTGCATCCACATTATTCACATAACGAGGCCCTTTAATCAATACACTTTTTTATTTTCCCCCAAAATACATCGGGACAAATTTTTTAGAAAATCGAAATTTCGCGCGTGTCAAGACCTCCCCTACACCCTCCGCAGTTGTATCGTGAAGTGTCAATCGATTCGGCACACCCTGTTAAGAGATAAGTGTCATAAATGAGACCTTAACGCCACCTTAAGGGGGGCAAGTTTCTTAACTAACTAGGAACTAGATTACCAGATAGTCCCTCGACTCGATTAGCGCTCGTAATTTCTAATCCGAGTTTTGCAAAACCGGGAAATTCAAGGGGGGTGAAATTTTCCCGCAAGGGTTAGGCCAGTCGTCGGAAGGGGGGGGCGACGCATAATGTCGAGTCCTGAGGCGACAGGGGGCGGCCTAATCGTCCTTCCGGCGAGCCAGGCAAACGAGGCGAAACTCGATAATGGCTCGGATCGATCCTCGCAGGGCTCGCCGTCAATTTCTGACCAATCCGGTTACAATGTCGCGGGTCCTTAACTTCAAACGCCGGGGGCATTTGCGAGGGTTGCTACGCTACGGGGGGGGTTGAAATCCCCACGTGTTCCCAAGGGGGGTGCAGAAATCGGAAGCGCTCGGAAGAGCCACCCCGTCCCTCAGTTCACGAATGAAGCCTGACCTCCAAAAGAAAAGGGGAACTGAAATTAGAAAAACAGGGGGTAAAGGGGGGGGATGGGGGGAATCCGAAACCACGAGGGTGGAGGCGCCGATTGGGGCGCCCGGATTAATACATATTACATGGCTCCCCTCTCGAGACAAAAGTCGACCGCCGGGGGGCGGTTAAACAAAAGACGCCCCCTTGCCCCCNCACCCCATTCCCCAGCGCGACTGGAGCGCCCTCGAGAGGGAGCGCAACCTTTTACCGGGCCGTTCTTTCGAGTGCACTTCGCCGCGTATTTTGCGCGTTTTTAGCGCTGTTGCCCGCAACTTTTTCCCCCCCTCTTGCCCCCTTTGATCCCCGAGGGATGCGCCCTCCACCCCCGGGCCTAGATCCGGGGTCGACAACCCCCACCCACCCCTCCCAATTCGCGATCGTAAGGGGTTGGAATCGATCCCGGCTTTTGTAACGCGACGTTAAACGAGCCAACCAAGCCGTAATATCGGGGGTGGAGAAAAAAGGGGGCGGGATGGGGGGGGTAAGGATAAATGCGAATGTCGCAACAAGGCACCGCGGGATAATGGCCCGCTGGGAAAGTACTGTCGGGCCCCCCCGTGCGCCGTTTTTCTCGGGGGCGTTTTTCAATTACGCCCTTACCCTGTCCCCCACCCCCGCCCACCCTCCCCCCATCTCCTGGAGAAAGGGGTTACTTACGAGCGGGACGTCGCGGGACGCACCTCCGATCGCGAGGGAATCCCCCCCTGGATTTGTGGAGGGGCTCTTTCCCCCCTTTCCTGGTTTTTCCACCACCCCCCCTTTTTTTACTTCTCTTTCTCCACCCCCTCGCGAGGCTCCTTTTGTCCCCTTACCTCTCTGGGGTTCTGCTTTGTTGCCCGGCTTTTCCTGCTCCTCCCCCACGGAGGACCTGGGGGCGATCGCCCCCGCGTTTTGAAATTCTCCGGAATCGATGCGGAGAGGGCCCATTATTCTTCGATCGGCGTTTTGGGGCGGTTTTCTTTCAATTTTGGTACCGTTGCTTGGGGTACTGTTTTTTCTTTTTTTTTTTTTTTTGCGGAAAAAGGAATACGGTGCTGCGGCGATCGCGATCCTGTGTACACGCGGGGGTGGGTGCGGAGGTCGTGCGTCCGTAATCCGTTTGTAACGCAGTCGATGGTTACGCCCGCGGGGTGGGGGTGGGGGCCGCGGGGTGAAAAGCTACCCCTTTTAATAGCCCCGCTTCCGGATCGCTTTTAATTCGCGAGAGCTCCCCGTCGAATCGGCCCGCGAAATCCGGAACAACCGTTCCGGATTCCCGCGAGATCGATCACTTCCGCGATGGCCGCGGGCGGCCATTTTGCGGAGGGTTCGACGCGGATTTTCGAACGCGGCAGAGCGAAAGCTGCCTCCCTTTTTTTTTTTTCTCTTTTTCTCTTTTTCGGAGTTTTTTGGGCACTCGCACGGGAGAGGGAAAGAGGAGTCGAGAGCAAAGGATGCACCTGACCCTGATAAATCCTGTGAGATAATTCCTGGGGACTCCTTGGAGTCTCATTCGAATGATTTTTCTTGTATATCTGGGATTTTGATCCTTTTGATCCTTATTTTTATGTATGATCCTTTCACGATGAGTCCTTTCGTGTATTATCCTTTCATGATGACTCCTTTCATGTATGATCCTTTCATGATGACTCCTTTCATGCATGATCCTTTCATGATGACTCCTTTCATAATCCGTATGAGATGATCCTTTGACTCTTGAACTTGAGAATAAGGTATTTCTTCGGAGTAGATGCGTTAGTTTTTTTTTTTCGTCCTTCTTTTCATGTATGAGCCTTTCATGATGACTCCTTTCATGTATGATCCTTTCATGATGACTCCGTTCATAATCCGTATGAGATGATCCTTTGACTCTTGAACTTGAAAATAAGGTATTTTTTCGGAGTAGATGCGTTAGTTTCTTTTTCATCCTTCTTTTCATATATGATCCTTTCATGATGACTCCTTTCATGATCGGTATGAGATGATCCTTTCACTCTCGAACTTGAGGAGGTATTTCCAGGTGATATGAAAATGCCCGCTTTCGGGAAATCGGGGCGAAACCGATTTGGCGGGTCTTGGGGGTCCCGCGGGAGCGCCTCGGGCCTCGAATTCGGGCGGAAATTCGCGGGCGCGTTTCCGCGCGGCGTTTCCGCCCGGCGTTTCTCGCCGGGCGGCTTTGAAGTATCGCGAATTGGTTCCCGCTCGGTCGCCCTCCGACCTTCATTGAAAGCACGTCAGCCGCAGGCCGCCGTTTCCGACCTAAACGCCGGGAAACCGGGGAAATCGTTTCGCCGCGGAGTTTCCGCCCTCCACCTGTCCGGCGGTCCCGCGCGGAACGGCCGGCCGGGCGGAATTCCCCCGAAAATCGTGGGATGGAAAAAGAGAAAAAAGATCAAGAGGAGAGGAAAAAAGAAGACCCCAGGAAAAATAATCCCGCCAACCCCCCCGGGTCCTTCGGCAGCCATCTTCCTTTTCCTCCTTTTTCCCTCGATCCCGTACCGGGACCCCTCCGAGCCTCCAGGGGGCGGAAAAAAATGGGGGGGGGGGCAGCGGTAACTTCGAAAAAAATCCCTCGGCCTCTGGGAGAGAGGAGAATGCCGAAGAAATTCTCCGCAGGAGAATTCTTCAACTACCGAGCCCCCCCCCACCAAATGCCAGGAGTTCCTGGGGGGAGGAAAGCAAAGGAGGGGGGTAGACTCGGGGGGCCAACCAAAGGAAAGTATTTCGAAGAGTTCCCCCGTAACTACTACCCCCTGGCAAGCTCGTACCCTCTTCCTACAAATTAACCCCCGTCCCTGAAATTCTCCCATCCCGGGGTTGAAATTAACCCCCGGTAGCGAAACATGAATATAAAATTACCCCCGTTAAATTAATTCATGTGCCTGACATTTAAATAATTATTGTAATCCGATAGAGGCACGAAAGAAATATGAAAATAGACGGTAGTCCGATTAGCGTCGATTATCTGCCGCGTCTCTTATCTCATGACATATTCCACCGGCAGAGTTGATAGGGCTTTGGAAGGGAATATAAATGTCCGAAAATTTGTAAATTCCGATTTCGGGTAAAAGGGTAAGGCGCGGGAAAGGGGGTAGGAAAATGGTTCGGGCGGCTTGCAGTTTCCGCGTTCACCGGCCGGGAGGGGGTGGTTTCTTCCGGGGGTGATTCCCCCCGTTTGGGGAGAAACGAGCATGCGCGGTAAGGGGCAACGAACGGGGGTTGTTTCAGTCGAACCCCGGCGCCAGCAGGGGTAGTTCGCGTTTCAACCCCTCGCCCGGCAACGTGGCTCGAGCTCGCGCCCCGGCTCTCCAGCTCTTCCGCTCCTGCCGTGCGAGTGCGACAGAGAGGGCGCGCCCACCGGCCGCGCGAGTGCGAGAGAGACGCCGCCAGTCCTTGTCGAAAAACTCGCTCCAAAGGGAGAGCCCGCGAGTTCGGAGTTACCAGGGCGCTCGTAGGCCCCCGGGACCCCCGTGTCGGAATATCCGGGATTAAGTGCCGGACACCAGGAAGCCTCCCGTGGTGATTAAACCCGGGGAAGGGAGAAAAGGATGCAGGGGATCCCGTAATTCCCGGACAGAGCCGAGTCCCCGAGGGAGCACGAGGTACACCCGGGCACTCCTTTCGCGCTATCTCGCGGCGGTTCTCCTCTTCTTAATGCCTCGATCATCCGCAGATTAATAATTATTACCCCGAGGCCCGATTATACCTGCCTGGCAATTGGCTAATTAATTATGCACGCGCATGGGGATGCGTAATTCATGGGGCCGCGGGACGCACCCCGTAATCTCGGTACGATTCCTGGATTCGGATAGAATTTTTCCACTTTTTTTACGGCTTTCTCTTCGTTATCACTTCCTTCTTTTCTTTCTTTTTTTTTCTTTTTTTTTTCCCCACCTTTCCGTGCCTCCACGTCGACACTTCCCTTTCGCAACCCCCCCACACTGATGACTGGGCCGCTGATAATGGTTATTGCAGTGTCGCGGTATATCACGCCGGGGTGAGTTATCACTCGGCCTGATACGCGCGCGGTCTGCTCTCGCAATTACAAGAATGCGTTACGGTGCCTATAAACGGCTAATCTCTTGGGGGATAAAATCCGAGGGAAATGGGGGAGAGTACTGCGGAAAATATGGGAAAAAATCGAATCGGACTTTAAAGCGACCCCTTTCCCCCTAAGCCCTCCCCTTTTCCACCCTCTTCTACGACGCCGAAGTTGTAACAACTTGCCGAAGTCATTAGGGCCGGCCGGGGAATTCCTAGGGAATTCTAGGGAGTTCCCTCGCTTCGAGGCGTTCCATTATGGCAACTATTTCCCCCCACGGCTTCGGGGCAATTCTACGGAACTGCCGGGCAGGAAGTCGCGGGGGGGAAAGCGTTTGGAAATTCGCCGGAATTTTTCCGAAAGCGGAACGCGGGAGTATGGCCTTCCGCGCGGAAAATCCAGGGAATTCCCTCGAGAGTTTGGTCCGGAATCTTTTTTTTTTCCGCGCTCTTGCGGGGGGATTTTGAGAATTTCCTAGGGAGTCGGGGGGGGAGGCTTCCCTAGAATGGCGGAAACTTCCCAACTTTTGTTTAATCGCCTTTAATCGAATCGGCTCGCGCTTTATTGCGCGTTCTCGCCGAGTTTTGCACCTCCCATTTTCCCTGGCCCCCTCTTTTCACCCCCTGAGAGGCTCCTAAGTCGAGGCTCCCGGGAAATAATTATCGAGCCGCCTCCCCGGCGCGGAATCTCCGCGCGTCCACCTTTTGCCCAATCGCGGAATCCAATATAAGCCCGCCGGAATGTCGGCCTGTTCTCCGGATGGGGTGAAGCGAAAAAGGGGAAATAAAATGGGATGGCACGGAAGAACCGCCGACACGGGTCGGTCGACCCCGGGAAATCGCGGGAAATCCCGGGAAACCCTGGCGAGGTGTCGCGTGTCAACGATATCCACGGCCCGAAAAATCGGGGGGAGGAAATGAAAGAGAAGAGGGAACTCTCGACATTCACCCACGACCCCTTCCGCGTCACGGTTTCCGGTTTTCCGGGAAAACCGCGAGCGCTGGAGGAAAACCCTTCGAACGAAAGTTGTCGAGCGTGAAGGAGGCAAGAACTTTTGTCCGAGGTATTTTTTCATAGCGCGACTCGTTACAGCGCCAGCCCTCCGAAGGGTGGGCACCTCGCGCCCTTCGGGAAGTGGGTCCTCGAGCGTGGGGATTTCTTTTTCCTTCCTCGTTAATGGCGCCCTTCGACAGTCGAAATCGAGGCGCGACCCTGCGAGGGAAAAAGCCCGGAACGAGATCGCCCGAACGCTTAACTTTTTAACGGCGATCCTAATTGCTCGCAGTTAGAGGAATCAGGCTCCGGCCTCGGAGACGAATGGGACGGCCGATCGCGGGCCGCCCGTGAGTGGGAGAAGGAGAGAGCGAGCCGGCTACGCGTGGGAGCGAGAGAGACGGAGCGAGGGGCCGCCGACTCCGAGAAGGGCGGACCTCCCGGCGGGCCGGAAGGGTGGATCCCGGCTTTATGATGCGGTCCAACTTTTTAAAGCCGCCCTAATTGTCGCGCTTAAGGCCGCCTAATTTTTCATGGAAAAATTACCCGCGGCCAAGGGGGGCCGCGGTTAAAACCCCGCCGCGTAATAGTGGAGGGCCGCCCCGTATGCAGATTTCGCGCACCCCATGAAATCCCTGAGATCCATGAAATCCCCCTTTTCAACCGACATCCAGACCCTCAAAATTCACGGGGAGAGGGGGCTAGCTGTAGATCGATACCGAATTACCGATACGTCGGCCGGATAAGGCGGCGAGACGCCGGCGGAAGGCGTCGCCGGAGGCGCTCTTCAAGGCGCCTCCTATCTCCCTCTGGCACCTTTGTAGAAGCCCCCTAAGGGTCGGAGAGGCCGTCGAGAGCTTCCGGAAGTCGAGGCTCTCTCCTCCGCCGCGACGTATTAATCCGCCCCTAATCAATACCGCCCCCCCGCCCCCCCACCCCGCCCCGACATCAATTCGGCGTCTCAGTTCCCATTCCCCCTTTCCCCCGAAGAAGGAAAATCCGTCGGCAAAATTCTCAAAATCTCCTCCCAAAGCTCGCAGCCAACCCGCCGACCCTCAGTTTCCGCCTCCAGAGGGCCTCGGGACGCGCGTTTCACATTTCGTTTCACGAGAGCTAAGCACCCTCCAGTGGCGGTGGTACCCCAAATCCCGGGAGTTCCACTTCCGGCTCCTGGCTTCCCTGGTCGCGGAAACAGGCCGGATATCCGTGCCAAGTGTCAAAGCCAGTCCCCGAGAACAGGAGTCCGAATTCCGCCGCCGCCCCCACCCCTCTCCCCCACCGGGGGGGGGATAAAAAGTGATTTTTCCGCGAGACCGCATCCGCCTCGGCCACGTACAGAGAATTCCACTCGACTTGCCGGCTAAGCGGCGAAACATTCGCGGGCTGCGGTTGCAGCTGCGGCCCCGCCGGGCCGGCTCCAATAAAATCTCAGTTTCGAGCTCTCTCTCTCTCTCTCGCGTTCCATTGCCCCCCAGCCCCGCCCCCCCCCGACCACTCGACTTCGAAGTTAATCGCCGATAACGGGCGAGAGCTAACTTTTTTAAGCCCATAATATCGGGTTTACCGAACCCGAGCCGGAGCGGCCCGTTCGGCGATTTGCGGGGAGGGGAGAGGGGTGAAATTCGGGGGCGATCCACCCCCGGCGGGCGGAAACTCGGACGGACGCTCCGCGGTCCTCGGGACGCGTTACGCGGAAGAAGCGCCCCGGAAATAATTGTTTTCTACGGGTTTGCTGGGTTCTCGCCCACTCTCGGGGGCAAATCCCCCCCCCACCCCACCCCACCCAGTGGGAGTGTGGGGCGAGTCGAGGATTTCCACCCCGGGGAGCGAGGGACTGCCATCTTGGCTTAAGTCATTTCCCCGAATGACGGGCCCTCCCTTGTCGTCCGCTTTTCAACCCCTCGCGTCGCACCCTTGTGTGCACACCCACACGTGTGTGTGTACATCTGTATCTATGGGTGTTTATATGTCGACACACACACACACACCCGTAGGCAACAGTGCACCGGAGCGTAATATGAAGCAGTCCGGTACGCACTGCTTTCCGCCTGGAAACCTCCCTCGGAGTCGCTTTCCCCTCCCCTCCCCCCCGCCACCCCCTCCCAGGGGGGTCGCTCCTTCTAACGCCCCAGAAAACACCCCCTAGCGGACTGACCAGGGGTTAATAAACCACAACTGCCGAGGAAAGATTTTAGAGCAGCGACCCGAGGGTTGGTGATTACGTTGACCGGGGGAGGGGGGCACTGGCGGGGGCGAGTGACCCACCCCAAGGTGCAGGGTGACGAGGAAATCCGAAGGAAACCCCGAGCCTCCCTGAGAAGATTCCGCGTCAGTAATTAAAGCATCCTTTGTGACGGGGTCGATCGACCCCCCGCCCCCACCTCCCTTCCCCCAAGCCGCCCTTATCCGCTCTTCTTCCGGCGTCGACCATTTTTTTAATCAACCCCCGACCAACCGGAAAAGGTACGGCTAGTGAAGCGATGGGGGGAGTCAAGCCCCAGGATTTTTGAAGCCCCCCTGCCTCGTTGCCATTTTTACCGTCAATTCCTCGGAAAGGAGCTTCGGGGGAAGGGGGCAATTCTTCAAAAATTCGCTTACCTCCTCATTTTACGACGACACCCCATATCACCGCGACACTATCGACGGCGCTCACAGGGGGATAGGGGGCGAGTTTTTCCGCGAATTTTCCAAATGGACGTCCTGGAAGGTGCGGGGGTGCGGGGGCGGGACAGGGCATCCGCTCGCCGTGGAAAATCGAATCAACAAAGCGGCCCCGACGGGAATTTCCGCCACCGCGAGGGGCATTTTTTTTCCCGCCCACTTTCCACCCACTCCCACCCTCCCACCCCCCATCCTCGAAAAACGACCTGTCGGCGTTTAACGGAGCTATTTCGCGGCGGGTGAAAATAACTGGCGCAGAATTTCTTTTTTTTGGGGGGGGGCGGGGGGCTGGTATCGAGCGTGCAGGGGATGATCCACCCCTCCTGAGAATTTGATACGCCACTTGACAGCCGCCATCTTCGTCAGTGGGTGGGTGGGAGGCAATGCCACCCCCCTGCCGACGCGCGGTCCGGTCCGTCAGACTCGGCCATTGGAAATCGCGCGCTGAATGGATCGCCCGGTGAAAGGGGGTGAAAGGGGTTGAAAGGGGTTGAAAGGGGGCCGAGGTGGTCGGCATTCACTCGGCCATGATGAATCGGCCTAATTTCGCGCGGGTGGGGGGGAAGGTCACGCGGCCCCCGTAAATCTTGGCGGGCGTCGTTCCCAACCCTTGGCCGCCGCCGCCGCCGCCGCCGCCCCGCGCGTCCATTCCGGGCGCGTTCCCCGCGGGGACGGGTGGACAAAACATCCCCCCGATTTGCGGCCACCCCCGACCGCTTCCGGGGGAAGCGGTTCTAAATCATATCAACGCCGAAACACATGAGTCCGGCCCGCCCTCTCCCACCCTCCCACCCACCGCCCTATTTACGCACCCCCGCGAGCCCTGCGGAAACCGCAGCCAGCCTGCCGCGCGGTCGCCCCGCAATCATCCGCCGGATGTGCCCGTCGATTCGTCGCCCTCCCCCCGTTTGACGCACGTGCGAACCGCGGTCGCCACCTGCGGCCGGAACCGTGCGGAAAAGCCGCCGCGGAGGGAAAGGCGAGGCTGCGTTTTCCAGTAGAAAGGGGGTGGGATGGAAAATTTCCCGGTGAAAAAGAAGTCGTTGGGTTAGCGGGGGGGAAGCTGCCGCAGTCGGGGTAGTTGCGTGCGAGGCACCCTCCAACCCCCCTCCCTCACTCGACAGGCCCGACAACCCACCCCCGTCTAGTGAATTTTTTATCCCGCACCTGCTGCAATGAACGTGTCGATCGGATTACACTTGAGGGTGGGCGGAATAGGGGGAGGGGGTGGCAGAAGGGCTCCCCCCGCGCTTTTCCACCCCCAAGCGATCGAGGCCGGGCTAAAAGTGCACTTTAACGGGGCCAATAATTCCCGGAAATTCGCCGGTTCCGCTTCCGCGTCTCTGCGGACGGTGCGGAAAGCGACGGGTTCGGAATGTCTGGGAATATCGCGGGAGGGGGTGGGGGCAGGCGGGGGGATGAAAAGAGTCCCGATGATCGGGCCGGGATGTATTCTGCGGAGACCACCCACCTCCGAGCGGGGCGGGGGTGCGGATAAACAGGCGCGGATAGGGGTGCGATTCGAACCCGCAGCGGGTGGGACGCGTTCGCACCCCGGCGGAGAAACACGGGGTGCACTCGCGAGGCGGAAAGTCACGATAAACGCGGGGGTGGAAACGATGCGCCGGGGGTGGTGGGTGGGAGGGGGGCGGAGATAATGAGAGGGTGGCTCGGTAGACGTGCCGCGTCTCGGTATCCCCCGCGCCGGAAGCGAGGGGTGCGGAATCGACGCGGAGGGATGGGGACTGTGGGGCGCGCCGAATTGATAACGCGAACTGTCGACTGTCCCGCGATAACTCTGACCTTTCTACGCTCCCGAGTCGAATGGAAATCGACGATTCAGCCCCTTGATAAGGGATCGATGCAGTTTCTTGCCCGAGGAATCGATCCGGCCACTTGATAAGTGATCGATCTCCCCGATAAGGGATAAAAGCTCGACCAAGCTTATCAGAGGGCAGGCGGGGGTTGAGGTTCGCTCAGTTCAACCCTCGAGTTTCCCAGACCAGAGAGGGGCAGAGAGACTTAATTCCCGCTACTTTTCCGAGTAGACACACCGTGGAAAACCGCGAGAAGAAGAAACGCGAGGCCGCGGGGGGGGGCAGGGNGGGGGGGGGGGGGGGAGGAGGAATTCGCACTTTCGGGGTGCCGCGGAAAAGGGGATTCGAGACGGAGCCCCCGCAGCTTCGCCTCCACCCCTGGTGGGAGGAACTCACCCCAGGCCCGACCGCGAGCGCGGGTTAGCCTGTCATTTTTCACCCCGCAGAAACCGCGGAAGCGTCTGTGACCACCCCCGAGGGGGGGGGGGCGGGCGGGGGATGTATACCCTCTTTCTCGCCCCTCCACCCCCCTCGGGGGCGCTCGCCCCGTAATGAGGCTTTTCAAGCCGAGCCGCGTGCCGGCCGCCGCCGGTGTTCCGTCGCGGCCGCCCCGCTAACGAACCGCGACCCCCCGCGAAGGGCCGCATCCGTTCCCACTTTCCGCTCGCGGAAATTCCGATTCCCGATCTCGGCGAATCATCTCGGGAAGGGGCTTGCGGATAATCCGAACGATTTTTCCGCGGCGGCGCACAAGAGGAGCACAAGGCTGGGGGGAAGGGGGGAGAGATGGCGGAAAAAGCGCGGCGGGGGTTCCTTTGCCGCCCACCCCAGGCGGAATTCACGCTCGATTTCTGCATCCCCGACAGAGCTTGAACCGGGGGTGGATTCGTTGACCCCGAGCACGCGTGCCTGCCCGCGTGCGTTTTCGCGATGGAAGAGAAAAGAGGGGGGGTCGGCCCCTCACGGGGGGGGGGGACACACACCGAGTGGGCCACAAAGCGCGCGTGCGGCCGCGGGAGACACGAGAAGAGCGGAGAGAGAGAGACGCGGACCGGGTGGGCGGAAAGTGGGTGGCAGGGAAGACGGCGGACGACGAAAGGGGCCTGGGGGGTGGGGGGGGGAGAACCACAGACCCTCGCCCCGTCCTTTTCGTGTACAACGCCAGTCAGGGCTGTATTGTTTGAGTTATCACAATGGCGGAACAAAACCCGCCTGGGCGGATCGAACTCCACTCTCAGCCCTCGGACCCCCCCCCCCCCCCACGGCGGCGGGCTCCCCCTCGAAAACAATGAGGGTACTCAAAAATCCGCGAGACAATCGTCCGAAATAAGCCTCGCTGTCCTCTTTTGCGACGACGACCCCCCGGGGTGAAGGACTTGCATTGACAGGGTTGATCGGTTCTTTCGGGATACCCTCGATCGCCTCGATCTCTCCTGGGGATCCTCTTGATAAGGGTTGATAAGGGGGATGCCGCGCGGAAACCGGCGACGTCAACGGTTCTCCAAAATGGCGGCGGGCCCTCGCGGCCCTTAATTAAACATATACGCGGGCTGACGTATTGCCGATAATTGAATCGTATCGGTCGCGTCGAGTGCCGCGAGGTCGTCGGGTTGGGGGTTGGGGGAGGCACCCACGTGGGGTATATTAAATCCGCGACATATACGGTGACATAACCTCTGCGGCCCGCGGGGCACCAGCGAGTTTTCCTCGCGCGGTGTCGCGACGAATGGCGAAGAGGGGTATGGGAGGGAGTGGGAGTGGGCGGGGGGGGGGGCGATCGATAATTAATTAGCACCCGACGAGAGACGGCGTCGCGACGCTCCGTTAATCCCCGGTATAAACGAGATAACCGGATTAGGGGGCGACGTCTCGCCCCTGAGGGGCAGGGGGCGATCGCCACCCAGGGGTCGTCGCCGCCATCTTGGGTCCCGGGAGGCAATCGGCCCCTTTCCTTCGCCCTCTCTCGCCTCTTATTTCCACCTTCTTATCATATCTGCACCGTTGGGGGTGGTGGGGTGACCCCCCCCCCCCCTAGGCGACGCGTGCACCCTCGCCGCTACAAATTCCGCCCCCGAGTTTCCCGCTCCCAACTTTTCCCGCGGGCCGTTTTACAGTTGTTCTTCCGCCGCGCCCCCTTTTTACGGCTCCCCTCGCCGTTATTTAACGCGGCGCGGAAACCGCAGTCCCCCGCCACCTCCGGTCGTCGCTTTAAACCCCCCCCCCTGCCCCTCCCTGGCTTACGCGGAGGGTAGAACGTCCCTTTCGTCGGGAAAGAGGGAAAAACCACCCCCGACTCCGCGGCCGATCGTCCTTTCCGCTTTTCGCGGCATTTCCGCAAAACGTCCGCTGCCCCCCCCCAGCCCCATCAGGGGTGGGGCGGTTCACCCAGCTTTGCGCTACCGCGATAACCCCTTCCGTCGTATCAATTAGCTCCGAAATTGCATCGCGCATCGATACCGCGGCCGCACGGTAAACTCGCATTATCCACCTTTGATGCGCTAAATGCGTCCGTAAATACGCGGCCCCGCCGCGTGCGGCCATTTTCCGCCGGCGGCGGGGTCGGGGCCGGGGTGCCCCGACCTGCCCCTTCCCCTGGGGGCGCCCTGCCCCAGGCCGATGTCGCCGATCTGCCCGGCCTAATCGATCGTATCGGCCGCGCGGCGCACACGCTCGCGCGGAAAGTTTGCCGCTCTAATCGGCCGAAATTTCCGCGCGCGTTTCGCCGGGCGCGGGTAAATATTTTCGCCGAGGGTGGTTGCCGGAGAATTTGAGCCGCGGGGGGGGTGGGTGGGTGGGTAGTTCCCCCTCCCCATGTTTGCGGAAGCCTCAGAGGACGAGTTCCACGCGGAACCGCCGCGTCGCGACGGATGGATGGGTTCGATGCGCCTCGATTATATCTGCCCACCCCACCTCATTGATAAGCAGGGGCGACTGATAAGGATTAAGGGTGGTGGAGGGTGGAAATTACAGAGGGGTGGTTTTTCTCTGTTGACGGTAGAGGGTTCGGTAATGCCGCCTACGAAATCCGCGGGGGGGGGGGGCTCCAAAAAGAAGCGGCTCAAGGGGTGGATTTTCCTTTCCGGGGTTGTTTCCCGCCGCGGTGTGACACTCGGGGGTGGATATTGAAAACACTGCCCGGGAAGCCGACCGCTCCCCCCGCCCCACGGGGGGGAACAGCGGTCGAGGAATTTTATGTGCGGAGAGAAAAGGAAGGACGCGAGAAAAAGGAACCGCGGGGGACGAAAAAGAGATGAGGGGGTGAAACGAGCACCGACGGTCTCCGCCCCACCCCCTCCGCCCCCTCCCGGGTCGATGAAAACACCGCCGCGGTACATGATAAAAGATAAAGGGGAAAAAAGAGGGAAGGACCATGGGAAACATGAAAAAGAGGGATCTAGAAAGCCGGGGGGGTTTAAGGGTGGAGTCCGCACCCCCTTACGGGGGGAGGGGCGGGTGGCGGGAGGGTGAGTGGTCGCGCCGATAAATTTATCCGCGACTCGGGGCCGGTTATGTAAACGGGAGGAGCAATAAATTGAACGTCAAAAATTTAATTGTAATTTTCTAGAACGCCCCCGCCCCCCTGCCTCTTCTCTCCCACCCCCCTTCCACCGGCGAAGGGGGAACTTCCGGCTCGCCATCGCGCTTCCGGTTCGCGCCCAAAGATTTACGGCAATATTATCGCTTATTAGCGCTCCCTCGCCCCCGGGGGCGAAAATTTTGTCCATCCGTGCGGGGGCGGGAGGAGGTGTGAGCGCAAACGACCCCCAGGGTGAGAGGGGGAGGGAGACGGGATAGATAGCGCTAGGTGGCCGTAAATCAGCGCNCACCCACCCTCTGCTGCCCCATCTAGCCCGTCGCCGCTCCACTGGAAATTGAATTAGCGAGCGAGTGGACGTCGAACTCCGGAGGATCGATACCCCACCCCCCTCATTGAACAGGGGGCCGTGATAAGATGCACACCCATTCTCAGCGCTCACCCCATGGCGGAAAAATGCATGGGCGAACCGGTACTCCGGATTCCTGATTCCTTGTATAAAATTCAGGTGGGGGGGGGGTTGCCTCCCCCATTCATACCGAAAATTCCAGAACTGCTCAAACGTTTCCCGCGTGACGTAAATGGGTTGGGTGGGTGAAATAAATTGGGGAATTTTATTCCAGGGGGTGGCGGGTGTTCGCCGGGCGAGGTCTCTCGGAAAGCACAAAGCTCTAGGCGGCCGAGGTTGGGGGGTTGGGGCGCGGGGGTAGGGGGTGGTGGTGCGGTTGGGGGATAAATAATAAATCGCAAACACCGGGGCCACGCGGAAGCGCCCCCTTTGACAACAAAGCGGGTATGAATAATGCGGGAAATTAGCTCGAGTCAATTTCACGCCGCGATTTCTCAATCCCCGGCTGCCCCCGAGATCCCCCCCGGGGGGGGGGGGGTTCGGGGGCTCGGGGGCCCGGTAAATCGTTAACGCCTCCGATAATGGCCGACCTTTGACGGCAAAGTGGACGCGAATTAACGCCCGGGGAGAATTAACGCGAGTCAATTTTGGCGGCCTCAGTCCGCGCCCCTCTCCCCCCACCATCACCCCCCTGGCTGGGAAAGACCCCCGGTGGGGGGTCGGGGGGAAAAAGCCTCCAACCTAGGTGGAGGGAGAGGAACGAAGAGCGGGGGAGCGACCTACGCTGCCGCGGACAGTGCACGCAAGGACGACACCCTGGGGGGAAGCGCGGGAGAGAGGGTGGATGGGGGGGGGGGTGGCGGAAATAAATCATGAACAGCGGCGGCGATAACAGGCAAATCGATAGTGTCCCCGGGGGACGTTTCGGCAGGGCGGCCAGGCTGGGCGGAAAAAAAGAAGAGGGGCCCTGGATAAATCGGCGGNGTGGGTGGGTGGGGGGAGGGGGCGTCCGCGGTAGTGCGGAGATTGGGGATGACGGCGGGAGCCGATAGAATAAAGTTGTCAGCGAAGCGCTGAGACGACGTCGCCGCGTCCTGGGCTGGGGCTCGTAAATCTCTTAAAAAGTTCAAGGGGCCGGGGGCGGGGGCGAAAACGAATTTTTCCCGGGCTTTTCCCTCCCCCGGGGGCGGCCGGCGTCGGTCGAAAGTTTTCCTGGGTCCCGGCGCCCGCTCCCTCAGTTTTTCCAGCCGGACGACGCGGCCCCCTTTGGGGGCGCTTCGGCGGAATGTCGCCGGGGGGTGGAGATTGGCGACGGGGCCACCCTTTCCGGGAATTTAACGCGACTGGCTGCTCTCAGTTTCCCGGAATTTCGCGCGACTCGCCGCTCGCAGTTTCCGCGCGGGAGGCGTCGGTAGTGGCGACGTCCCGGGAAAATCGGTTACCCCCCCCCAGTAATCCGACCAAAGCCTGCCGAACTGCGCCGCTTCGAGTTCCATCCAATTCCGCCCGGTGGGTGGGAGGGTAATGGGGGGGATGGAGTTCCGGGAAAGGAAATTTTTTTTTCCGCCCCCTTAGGCGGAGAGGGGAACTCCATGGGCCATGGACGTGGAGCTAACGAAAGGGTGGAGCTGGGTGGAGGGGGGTCGAGGGGTGGTTCCCACCCCCCAGGCGCCGAAAGCGCGAGCATCCTCGAGAGAGATGTCGAGGGACGTCGAGAGACGTCAAAGGACGTCAGGGGACGTCAAGAGACGTCGCTGATACACCGCGATTGCCAACTTCAACCCCCTCGGGGGCAAATAAGAGCAAGGGTGCGCCGAGATACCGGAGGGGATGGGCGGGCGCGTTTAATTACACGCTACAGGGTGGAAACTTATCCCGGCCTGGGGGTGGCTTCCTCCGTGCTCCTGTAAACGATGCCCCCGAGCAACAGCTACCGACCATTTCTTTGTTTCAACCCCCCCTAAGAGCTAAGATAAACCACCCCCTCTACTCGATGCTCTCGATCCGGCCCGTCGTTGACTGTTTCTGGACCGAAATTCAGAGGGTGACTTGAAAATTGGCGGGAATTCCGTTTCTGCGCCTCGAGGGGTGGTTTCTGCGCTGGGCCACCCCCTGCGAGCTTCACCCCCCGACGCCTCGGGACGTAACGACCCACGGGGGTGTTTTCCCCCGGGCTTCGAGGAGACTCCGTAAATCGCGCGGCGAGAGGGCCAAGCCACCCGGAAGGGGTAGTTTCATCCCTCGACGCGGGGCCCGCTAACGAGGGGCACCCCTTTCCACCCCACTCGACTCGAACATGTTTGCGCGTACCCAGGCGGACACGTTTCGCAGGAGCGGCGCATACGTCACCCAATTGCGCCCGAAACAACTCCGGAACACCCCCGAAGCGGTCCGCAGCTGCACCCCCGCAACCCCTAAGTGGTGCCCGACGGTCTCGTCGGACAGCACTTCCGGTTCCCCCCAAAAAGGGGAAAAATGGCCCCGCCACATTTCGAGAAAGCGCACAATTTACGGGGGGGTGGGGGGTGGGAGTCAGGTCGCCGGAGTAAAGAGGGGGCTCCTAGGGGGATGGTTCAAGGGTCGCGTAAATAAATGATATTTACGGATCGGACATGTCCGGGACAGGTCCCGAGTCGAGGCCGAGTTACTTCCGGCGGAACGCCACCCCCTTCCGGGGTGGCTTAATGGACGCTTCGACGGGGCGGTTCGGGGGGGTGGAATTTAAGAGGCACCCTCGAATAAGGGTGCGAAACTTGCGCGCGACGTTTAGATCGTGTTTCCCTCGGGCACTGGGGGGTGGCGAAACGCCCACCCCTAGGTAGCCCTCGAAAACGCGAAATGAAATCGCAGGGGGTGGAAATCAGAGGTGGGGGTGTAAGAAAGGAGATCGCGAGGGGTGCCTTCGAGTCCTCGAGGACGTTAGCTGGAATACGAGGAATACAACCCCTCGGACCAGGCAGGGTTGCCCCAGGAAACCCTCGCTCCATTACCATCCCCTAAATCACACCCCTAACGTTTTTAGGACGCTCGTAACTCCAGCTCCGATGTTTTTGGTCTCATTAGTAGCTGCAGCGGAGCAACCCCCTCGCACTTGCCGGCACACCCTCCCCGACGGGGTTGCTCGGTCGCGGATACGACCGAAGGGGTTGCGAGGTCGGTGGCGGGGGGGCGGGGGAGTGGGACCCCAAATGGAGGGGCTACAGTGGCTGCGATTAATATCCCCGGTTTCCGCTGCGAGTTTCCGCGACGCCGTCGACTCACCCCTTATCTCCCTCGCCGAGCCACCCCTTTGGGCACCCCGTATTGCCATGGCTGCGGATATCCACTCGGGGGATGAAAACCACCTTTTGGGGAAATTAATTCAAACAGGGGCTTTAATTCGTCCGCGCTCCTTTCCGAAAATCCCCAGCAAGTGTAGCAACCCCCCTAGGGGTGCGAATTTCCCCGGGAAATGATCAAATTTTCATCATTGACGGGCCAAAAGGGGTGGTTCTGTAGCCGAACCCCCCATATGATCGCGATTACCCAGTGCCCGCGGTTTCCACCCTTAAGAACAACCTCTCCTTCGAGCCACCCCCTTTTCCAATTTCCCCGAAATTAAGAGACGACATCATCCCCCCACAAAAGACCCCCGTGGAACCATCCTAAATCACCCCCAGCGCAAAGTTTCGTTACGTATACGATTTTGGGGGGCGATCCCCCCAGTATTAAACATCAAGGGAATTTACCGAGTAATGTTCAAACCAGTAAGCTACCCCTGAGGGGGTTGGGGGGATGAAAGGGTTGCCCAACATTCCGGGGTTTCAATTAAGGTCGCAACCTCGAGATTGCGCCCCTTGAACTCGGCGTCTTCGGCCAGGAGTTGCTCCCACCCACCCACCCCCGGGGGGAGGGTGGGGGTGGATTTTTATCGGCGACAATTTCGAGTTGCGAAATTTCCCACTTTAAGGGAGGTCAGACGTCGAGTAGAATTGCGAAATAATGGTCAGACCGCACCGTGCGGCCGGAAACGCGCCCGCGGGCGGAACGCGGCGGTGGGGCGTGGGGGTTGGGGAGGGGGCGATTAATATTCGCGGTTTCCTCTGCGAGCGTCATGTCGCGAACTCACCCCCCGAGGTTGCACTCGCGCTGTCAGCACCCCTACCCCCTTTTCCCACCCCCACTCGGACCACCATCGTTTACAATTACCGGTGACTCGTCTCGGTTAATTGTTAATCGCCCTGCGAATTAGGGGGTGATAATTGTAAGAACGGTGGGTGGGGGTGGGGGAAGGGGGCGAATTATTAAGATGAATGCCCCTCGCACGGAATTGGTACATCAATTATTCCTCCGTCTCGATCCTTGGCACGCCGCGTTTCCGCCGTTTTGTGCGTCGATCGGGGGCAGCCGGGCGGGGGGCACTTTGCAACCCCCAGAAACTACCCCTCCACACGCGAGGGTTTGTCCAGAAGCGCGAGGGCAGTCGTCGTTCGCACCGGCCATTCCATTAGGTCTAATTTCCATAGTCCACCTAGACTAGGAGAGCCTTGGCTCGCAATAATGCCCGAAATCTCCCCCATCCCCCTCCCTCCACCCCCCACTGTCCGGGGGTGGCTACCCCATTTCAGCCAGTGCTAACACCGAGCAGCGAATCTACGGGCACTCGAGACACGATATTTACTTTGTTTCGGCATGTAATTAAGGGTCGTTCCGCCGCCCTCGAGGACCCACCCCTAGGGATGGGGCAGTTCACCCCCAGACCCCGGCCGAAAATTCCAGTGCACAGTGGGGGGTAGCCCTCGACGAGGGATATTTATCCGGAGTCCCGCTCGAAGGGGTGCGAAGGAGGAACACATCGGGGGCGGGGGGGGGGATGATTCGGGGTGCAACCCCCGGAATAATCTATATGGCCACATCAAAGCGCCGGGTACAGGGGTCGGGGGTGGAGGCACGAGATGCCGGCCCAGAGGGTTGAAGGGGGGGTCTACATCCCGCTAGCTCCCACCCACCCACCCACGGTTGTTGCACCCCACACCCGATCGCTAATTACTCCGGACAGGGTTGTTCGGGGGTGCATGGAACGACCCCAGGGCGAAGGGGTGGTTACCTCCGGTCGAATTCCTCGATTCCATTGGCTTTTTCCTCGCTTCCTGACCACCCCTAATACTCGCCCAGGGCGGGTGGCGACCGGGCATCAAAGTGCCGCCTCGAGGGTGGTCTCGTCCCCGGTGAAAAAGAGAAGGACTCGAATCATCCCCCGATTCATTGCGAAATATCAATTCGGTAAATCGTGCCGGCCCGTTCGAAAACCCACCACCGGTAAAGGTTACGGGGGGGGGGGACCTACTAGTTGCGCCGACATTGTTTCCGCGTGCGGCATAGTTCGCGGAACTATCGACTGTCGGCTAATTATTGCACCCCCGCGGAGGCCCCCACCCGCCCACCACCCCCTGGGGCCGACCACCGGTTCGGAAGCGATGGAGAGGTTACGCGCGGAATATCCCCCCTCCCTCCCCCGGTCCTCCTCCCCCACGCGGGGCTCGAGCACCCTCCTGGACATCATCCTCGACTCCGCGGATTGAGGATATCGATTCGACATTTGCCCCCGCAATTGTCGAGCAAGAACGAGGGTGCGGAGCACCCTCTCGAGGCCGGGGGGAGGGGGAGGGGGTGTATCGATGCCTCGTCCGATGCACTTTCGCGAGGTACGGAAAATTTGCAACGAGTTGCAACCCCCCCGCCCCCGCCCGTCTCCTCCCCCCACGGTTAATCCGATCTTAAAAAATCATCGGAAAGTTACGCGCTCGCGGGGGATTCCCTCCTGGTTCCAGGCAGGGGTGGCGGGGGATTTTAATATCGGTACAAATGAAATTACCGGGAAAGTTCGATGCGCGCTGGGGGTCTGATTAACCCCCCCCCCCCCCCCGACACCAGCAAGGGGGGCAGGATTAGCGGGCAGCCGCTAATTGTGCCGGGCGTAATTTCGCGTAGCCGCGCCTTGTGCTATCGGTGGGGAGGGTGGCAGGGGGCGGATGGGGGGTAGTCGCCCCCGCCAAGCGGGGCCTCGCGGTTATTACCCCCCTTCCGGCCCCACACTCCAGGGTTCGCCGGTAAAGCGCACCCCGAGCTGACACCTGGAAATGAAAAATCCCCCGACGCCAAAGAGCACCCTCCCCCATCCCCACCCCCACCCCACCCCGAACCCCCAAGACGCACCAAAGAGAAACCCCTTTTCCGTGCGACGTGTTCAACACGGTACGGAAACAATGGACTTCCGCGCGAGACGCCGCCGCGCGATTGCATCCCCCTCGGGGGGAGGTGGGTTGACGGGGGGGGGGGCTGCCATTCTTCGGTCGCACCCCCCGCGACGGAGGGGAAAAAGGAATTTCGAAGGAGAGGGGCAGGAAAGAGCCCCCTGGCGATTCGATAATTCTCGGCGAGCGGACGGGGTGGCACCTGCGCCCCTCGCCGCCGCCGCCCCCACCCCCACGGGGTGTTTACCCCATTTAAAGCCATAGTTCCCATAGTTTTCAGGACCGAGCTTCCGGCCCAGGCCCGGCCGTCCGCAATTCGCAAAGTTATATTGGCAAACATTTTCCAACTAACTGCGGTTAACGGTGGATTTAATTCGCGGGGGTGGGCGTCCCCGGATGATAGGGGGGGAGGGTCCGCCACGTTATCAGAAAGACCGATAAGCGACGAGGCGATCGTCCCGACACGTCCGCGAGGTCTGGGCGCGTCCGGAAGGGGTGTCCCTTTCCTTCCTTCTCCCCCTCACCCCCCGGCGCACCCCCGATGATCGATAGCGTTAATTTCAGCCCCCTCGCCGTGGGTGGGGTGGGAGGGGGCGTTGGGGGCATAGGCCCCCGATATCCGAAGCCGGCCTTCGACCCCGCCGTAGCGTCGCTCGTCGATTCCCTGCCAAGCTGACGTCTACTTTCGCCGAGCGCCGCGCCGTGAGGCACCCTTCCGTCACCCTCGACGTCGCCATTGACGGCGGCGGCGGCGCCACCCCCTCCCCCCACTCCCCACTCCCCCTCACTCCCAACGGCACGGATTTCTGCCGAGTACCTTCTCGAAATATGACGTGCGAAGAGTGCTCTCCAAGGCGGCCGGGAAAAGGGCCGAGTGGAGTCCCGCGGCGAAAACAGATGCGTGTCTCCTTTTGGGGATTCGTTGGGGGTGGGGAGTGGGGTGGGGACTGGGGGAGTGAATCGAGCCTTGATCCCGGGGGCTGATTCCTCCACTCGGCCCGATTTCCCGCCGCGGGATCGCGTTTAGCCGCCCGGGCGAATTCGCTTCCGCCACGATCCGCCTTCTCCGGGGCGGCAGGGGAGGGGGATTTCCGCGGGGGCAGTCTCCCCCAGTGTGGACGACCCTTAACGCCGGGGTATCGACACGCTTGGGAATTGGAGCTGGTAGGCCAGCTGCTCGCTAAAGTATGCACGAGCGCCGCCTGCTTTGTGTTCGCTTGCTGCCCCCGTCCTCCGCTTCCCCGCGACTCGACGCAGGTCAGGATTGCGCGCCCCCCCCCCCCCTCCCGACTCGCCCCAGGAGGTACCTGTTCCTACCTGCGCACCTGCCGTCGTCCTGGAATCGTTCCCCGAAGGGCTCTTTCGCACCTCTGGGAAACACCCCCCGCCCCTTTGGAAATTACCCTCCCTCACCCCCTGGGGGACGGAAAACCGACGTCACCAGGTCTCGCCAGGCCTTTAATCGGCACCGGAACCCCCGTCTCCCCCCAAAGCTCACGGGGGTTAATTACTTCCGGGGATGCGCGGCCGGGCCGGCGAGAGATAGAACACGCGTAAGCCCGCCCGGCCGAGGCCGATGGCCCCTAATCCGCCCGGCTTTGTCGGCGTTTCCGTTGCGGCCCCACCCAACCACCTCCCCCCCCATGCAGGACAAATTTACATCCAGGACCCCCCCCTACGATCCTAAGGACCCGCCGGAAGTGGCCTTTTCTCCCCCCGCGATGACACTCCCGAGCCACGAGACGGGAGACCTGAAATCCGAAATTCGCATCGTGCCCCTGCCAGTCCTCCCCACGAGAGGGGGAACTTCCCCCTTAACGAGAATGGGGATTGCGAAACGATCGCCGACATGTCGGTGGGGGGGCACGGGGGGCACGGGGGCAGGGTTATTACTCCATGGGTGCTCGGGTCCGTCGTAAAGGGCTCGACTTCCGGCGGGACCCCGTCGGTATCCGGCGATATTAAACTTACAGGCCGTAAAGCTCGATTCCGATCATTGAATTTTATGGGGGGGGGGGGGGGCAGGGGCAGGGGCAGTCACCCACCGTGGGAACACCCGGCGGCTCTCCTTCGCTCGGAAACCACCCTCGCGGGCTTGTTATCCTCGCTACGGCTCGAAGATCCGCGCCTCCACCCTCTGGGCGAACAAACGTTTGTTGACCGATCCCCCCCCCACCGGGGGGGGGGGGGCGTAAAAGTTCGAACGGCACCGATCCGTCCCCCCGGACTTGGGATTGATGTTGGAAGGAAATCGCGGGGGGAAACCGCCGTCGGTTTCTACCCCTGATTCTGGGGGTAAGGGGGGGGGCACCCTCCCTTACTTCCGGTGTGAGCCACTCTAACGAGCCGTCCACCCTTTAATGCAGGAGTCGTGTCTCCGAACCCGAACCCGTTTCCGGGAGTTGCGAGTCGTGCCCGAAACTTCGCTCCCGATACCGGCGCCACCTGGCGCGTCGATCCCCTGTCCCCCCTTCGACACCCCCCCCCCCCCGACGAACAACCCCGAGATGAAGGGTTGCCTTCAAGGGATGGAACAGTGGAAGTGTCGGGACTCCTGCTGTTTGAGAATTCCTTGGTATTCCTGGGAATAGGTGAGGAGGTTGTTTATGGGGGGTGATGGGGTGATGGGGGGGTACTTTTGTGACTTCAGTTTCGGGATGATTCGAAGGTCCTATCCGTGAGATGCCAGGAAGGTTTCCGGTTCGGCGGTGATCTCGATGCTCATGTTCTTCCCTCGACTACCGGCGGGTGGCGCGGGAGGCGCGAAAGTGGGTGGCGGGGGGCGGACATAAATTCGAATTAATGGGAAAAATGAGACGCGGCCCGTAAAGGTTAACAACGCGATATCGCCGGCAGCTCGCGCGAGCTCAAACGACCGGAAACTACCCCTCGTCGGCAAAAACCCTCCCCGATAATTGGCCCGACCGAGTGCCTACCCCCCCCCCCCCCCCCGCGAACTCCCGTCCACCCTGCGGAGGGCCGGCTAATCGAAATTTATCGAGAGACATCAAGAGCTCGAATTAACGAGGTATGGGTTACCCCCTTCCACGTGGATTCCTTCGGAATAACCCCCCCGCGATGACGTCCAGGCCGCGTCGCCACCCCGCGAGAGATTGCGGCTTCACCCCTCGGGAGGATCCGTCGAGTCCTCCGCCACCTCCCCCCGGCGCGGGGGGTGGCGGAAATTCGACCCGGGCCCAATTTCACGGTGACCTTTTCATCGGACAATTTTCAAGAACGAATTGAAAATCGCTGGAAAATTCCGAATTATCCCCGAGGGGGGGGGGGGGAATGGTCCCCGCTGACAGGAAAGAATCCCGAAGGAAGGAGGATCCCGACTGGACTCCGCGGTCTGAATATTCGCGCGCCGAGTTGGTCGGGACTTCCGGTGGCTCCCTCCACCCCTGGCGCACCCGATTTCCGCCGGGGGAGGGCAGGCGAGAACCGCAGGAAAGCACTTCGCGATTTTCCGGCCCAGCTGGCGTCGCCCCCGGGGGGGGGGAGGGGGGGAGGAACTTTGCGGGCAGACCTTAGAAGTCCGGCTTCTTCCATTCGGAATTAAGCCGGGCGGAAATGTCATTTAGTCTGGCAGTTAAGTCGACTCCTGGTGTTGCCTCCCCCCCTTTCACCTCCCTTCCACCCCCTTAAAAGAAGTCTTAAGTAAAATCGAATCTGGAGCGAATCTCGAAGTTAAAACCACCCCCGCGTCCCACCCGTCGATTCGTTTCCGCCCCCTCGACACTTGCGCCCTCTCGTCATGCAAACCCACGCCGTGCTCCCCTCCCCCCTCCCCTCTAAAAGAATCCCTAAAAAAGAAATCTCCTTCCACCTCATTTTTCAGGATCTACTGTCCACCCTCTTCACCCCCCAACCCCTCTCGAAAATCCTTCGGTTCCGGCCTTGAGTTGATTGGAAGACTTCAGGCGGTGGGGGGACGGGAGGAAAAGTAAACGGGGCACGCACTCGAGGGCTGGGGGGGTTGGCCGGGGGAAAGGGGGTGAATTCAACCCCCGGACGGGACGTCTTTACGCGAGGGGGATGCAAATAGAGTTTGTGTACGCAAGTCTAGTTACAATCGATCGTACCGACCATATGGTTCTGGGGTGGCGTCGGGNCCTCCCTCCCCGACAAACTTCCGCCACCCCCCGACCCCCCTCGCCCTACCTTTTGTTTTCCAATCTTACATTTCCATTTCGAGTTTCCACTTCCGAGGGGATTCCGCGGTCTCGCCTAATTTCCGCGCGGAAATCTTCCGCTTCCCCTCCCGCGCGATGAATAAATCGATCGCCCCACCCTCTCGCCATGTTCTTTGTTGTACATTTTTTTCTGTCCCTTACTACGTTTTCCCTCGAGCTGCGGCCCGGGTTCTTAAAAAGGGGTGGTTAGGGGGCTCGGGGTTAATCAGCGGTATTTACGAGGTGTCGCTTCGCCAGGGGGTGGCGGGGGATACTGGGGGGGCGGAATTTCGGCCCACCGCGNAGGGGTGCACGGAACATACCCCAGGAGGGCGGCCGGGGGGGGGGGGCCCGATGCCTCCCCCCGCCCCCGGCCCCCCCCCCGCATTCATCCAGAGCTCGGCACTTTTCCGCCGTCTTCCGGCCGCGGCATCTATGCCGCGTAAAATCGTCCAAAGGTTTCGTGCCTCCCGTTCCCACCCCCTCTCCCGGGGGTGGTGGGTCGAATTTCCGCCCACACCCCCAGCGGGGAAAAATCGCGCGTTCTCGCGTGGAAGCGGTCATTTCCGACGCATTCGCCGTCGAGATTGGCCAGAAATGGGCGAGTTCGAGTGAAAACTCCCTTGGGAAAAACTCGGGGGTAGAGAACGTCCCCCTCCCCCCCCCCAGTTCGGGGGAAAATCGCCCCCTTTCTTCGCGACGCTCGGGACGACGGTGGACCGGAAGGGAGGAAATATCGTCGGGCGTGACTTCCGCCGCGGAATGGGTGCCCCGCACCCCGTGATGGACGAGGCAACCCCCCATGGAATCGGTGGGAAATTCAATCTGGAATTTGAGCCCCTCCCGGCGGCGGAGGGCGGGGGCTCCCCCAACGAGCCCCCTAATGCCGCTCGTTTACGGGGCAATTCTTCGGGTCCTCGAATTACGCGCGGGGGAATTCCGCCGTCCGCGTAGCGGCCGTGATAAAGCGCTCCCCCGGAAGAAAAAGCAGATCCTTGGAGTGGTGGATTTATAGGAGGGGGAGGAAATTCCCCCAGGAGCCACCCCTGGGACGGGAATACGGGGTCTCCCAGTGCTTAATCCGCGACGAGAGGTCAAAGGGTTTCTCGAAAATTTCCGGCAGGTTTCCTGAAATTTCCAGGGGTTTTCGAAACTGCTGCCCCCCCCCCCCGCCCCACGGTCCGAGCGGGGGCCGAACTTCCCTTCGCGGGAAATCGTTCCTCACGTTTCGACACCCCGAATGGCCCTTACACTCGATCCGGCGAGCCTCCATCCCCATTCCGGGCATCCTAAATTCTCAACAATCCGACGGGCTGCCATATTTCCCGAAAACGTGACCGGAACGCCGATCCCGCAGGATGAATTGGAGGAAGCCTCCCCCATGGCCCCCCAAGCCCCGAAAATTGACTCACAGAAAGGCAACCCGCCTCCGTGCACGAGACATCTCTAATTTGGAAAGGACCCCCGAAGAGGAATTCTCTCTCTCGCTCTATGGACCAATGGGAGACGTTGCATCCAATGATCGATAGTCGATCGATCTGGCGGCCGATCCGCGGCGATCGGGCCGCAAGAGCTCGGCCGAGCCTCGCGGTTTCCCCCGCATGCTAACCCAAATTCGTGGCGTGCACTCGCTCTCGTTCCCCTAACCCAGGGGGGGAGTGGAATTCGCCCCCTCTGGGGCAGTTGCCCCCTTTTCTGCGACGGAGAATTGCGCGGTCTTCCTTGGAAGATGGGGGATTCCCCGTGGGGAGGAATGCAGGGGGTGGGCGGAATTACGGCGTCGTAGATCAACCCCCTTTCGGAAATTAGTCCCACCTGGGGGGTTACCTTACTTCCCCCTCTTGGACTGCCTATGGGGGAGACTTTCACCCCATGGGCCGGAGTTTTCTACGGGGGGGGGCTCTATTACACAACAGTCCCATTGAATCGCCCCCACGTGCCCCGGGGGTCGCCTGGTTATCGGTTCTTGATAATGGCTACGCTAATAAGATGCTCCGTTACCGCGGGGGCACTGGGGGGATTCAACCCCCGGCAACCTGTCGGGTACATTCAATCCCCCCCCCCCCCCGTGACCCGAAAGCCGCCTCCCGGGGGTTGTCGCGGAACTTCTTGCCCTCTGTACCGGCGAAATGCGTTTTCAACGCGGAACGAGATGCGGAAACGCGAAGAGAGAGAGGGAGGGAATAATAATAGCGGAAATGGCCGATCGCACCGGATTAATTAATCTCGGTGCGCGAAAACGCAAACGGCGGAAGAACAATTATGGGCGCGGAAAAAGGTTCCGCTCGCTTTTCCGACCCCACAAAAGAGTGGTCTCCTCTTCGTTCTTTATTTTCCTTTTTCTGTATTTTATTTTATTTTTTCCTATTTTTTTTTTTTTTCATTTCTTAATCGTCCTTTAATTCCAGTTATTTTCCCCGCAGAGAACAATTCCGCCCAATTACGGCGACTTATTCGGCGGCCCCTTTGAGCTGCGGCCATTCCGCCCCATTAGTCGGCGGCCCCGGTTTCCCGGCTGATATTAATGTCGATAAACCTGAAATGGCCGCCGACGAGTCTCCAATTAGCCGATGGCAATTATTCCCCGACTTGATTCCCTCCGCCGCGGCCCCGGGGCGGCAGCGTTATAAACGCGCGGAGACCACATATTTAATTACCTGGCCGCTTTTATTTCCCTCCTTGCGGCCGCGTTTTCTTCTTCCGACCAAGCTCGATTTTTGTTCATTTTCCTCATCCCCCCCCCCCTCCACCCATCCCCCCGACGCGCCATCCGTCCGATCGATTAATTTCATTTCCGGGCCATTTTCCGCGCCGCGACCTCCTCGCTTCGGGATTTCCCGCTTAATTGGCATACCCCGTTGGACGTATTCCGCGGAGGAAACCCGGCGGCTGACGCGACTGCCCCTCTCGCTACTTGCGCGAGTCTGACCGGACGCGGCTCGCACTACTCTTTAGAGCGACGCCTTGGAAAATCACGGAAAAATTCGGGAAAATTACAGAAAATTCCGGAAAAATTTCATCCGACAGAGACAACCATTGACAGCTTCCATACGATTGTAAGAGTGGGTAGGAGCAAGGATTCGCACATTTTCTACTTGTTTCAATCACTATAGGCCGTCTGACTGAAAGCGGCTCGCACTACTCGTTAGACCAACGCTTTGAAAAATCGCGGAAAAAATTTGGAAAATTTACAGAAAACTCGGGAAAAATTCCACCCGGTGTAGAGGACCTTCGGGAACCTCCCTACAATCTCGGGAGCGGCTAAACGTAGGGATTCGAAAATTTTCTAATCGATTCTCGCGAACCCGCGCGCTCGTCTGATTGTACTCGAGGCTTACCACTGTCGGAGTTGCACGGTCGGATTTTAAGGGAATTGAAGGGAAGTCTAGGGGAAGCGAGGGCGCGTTACAAACGCACCCTTACGCGTGTGCACCCACCCCTCGTATGTACGAGTCAGTGTAGGGGTGCACGGAACATACCCCAGGAGGGCGGCGGGGGGGGGGGGGCACGATGAAATTTGCATTGTAAAATGTAACTACCCTCGCTCTCTCTGTTTGCACTGTGCTTTACCGAGCGCCCCCCCCCCCCCCCCCCCGCGCCCCTTGTCGCGATTCTCGCTATTACTCGATATTCCCGCCCTCGGAGAATTCCATTTCTATCAATTGCTCGAATTACCGGGGGAGCCTCTGCCCCCGCCCCCCTCCCTGCGGGGGAGAAACCGCGTTTTCCACCAAGCGCTCTTGGGGTGGCGGGAAAAACCGGGGGAGGCTGTCTTCGCTTTGACTAATTTTTTGAGGGGTGGATCGATTGGGTCGATCGCTGAAGGACTTCCCGGGGGGACACCCCCCACGAGAGTCACCTCCCCCTCACCTGGGACACGCCGCACCTGGGCGGAACGAATTTCCACGGAAACCCGGGAGTTCCCATCGTAGTTGTAATTATTCAAGCTCTCCTTCCCTTAGTGGGGGAACCTTGCCCCCCCCCAACCTTTTATCGTCTTAACGAACAGTTCCCCACCTCCGAGAAACCTCCCCTTGCGTCTCTGTCGGTCCTCGCGTCTTCAGTCTTGCGGACGCGGGCCGAGCCTTGGCAACTTTTCACCCCCTCGAGAAAACAACCCCTTCTGGGCCTCCCTTCGAAAAGCAACCCTTCTTGTAGGGGGACCTTCCAGGTCCCTTGTTCGAGCTACCCCTGGATAAGGTCGCTGAGGTAGGAGGAAAACTCGGCGCAACCACCCCTAATGAGGGGGTCGTTACACCGCCCATATCGCCACCCACCCCCCGAGAGATACACGGGATATGGACTGTTGGGGCTCTTTTTAACGGAATTTAGAAAGTGGAAAAAGGAGAAATTGTCCGCTTCTTGTAGAAGGGGTGGGTTAAGTACCGCGACAAGTGCGCGTCCCCCGCGAGGACGGATCGCGGGGTCATAAGCGGCTTAACGATAATTACAAGGGAATGCAAATTGCTGCGGTCTCCAGGTGAGGGAGAGAGGAGGGGGCGGGGGGGGATCAGGCGCGGGAATAAGGTGTCCCCAAGGTTTACGGAAAACCGCGCCGATTTCCCAAGTTTCCCTAGACTTTGTTACGGCCTCGTTCCTCCGCGTTATCCCTCGTGTAACTCGGGGCGCTCCCGCGAGCGGTGTGTTTAAGGGCTGATCCACCCCCGTCTGCACCCCCGAGGTGAGAAGTGTCGTTCCAGGACACCCAGGTGCAGTTAATCCTCCCCGCTGCATAATCTCTGGGAACAAGGAAGACGGCCAATTTGCCAGGAAGGGGGTGGATCGTCCCGGGGTGGGCGAATGGGGTGGCTCGGGGATGATCCGAAAGATTTGGGAAATCGGAGAGATCTGCAAAAATCGCGCGCATGGGTTTCTCCAAGGGGTGGGTATCCTTAAACTGGGGTTTCTCATTTTCGGGGGTTAATAACTCCAGAATGCCGCCTTGGGAGAACACCGAAAAGGGGTTGGCGGGTTAAGCCCCGACTCGGCACGCCAAGGGGGTGGGTTACGGAGGGGGTGGTCGGAAAGCGGAGTGAGTCTAATGTTACCGCATCCAAGAGGGCCGCGATTTCTCACCCTTATCTTATCCGACCCTCGCCGCCGGCCACCCCCGACAACCACCCCTAGGAAATATTCACCCCCTGGAGAGGCCGAGGGCGAACTTAAACTCGGCCCTGCGGGTTTTAATTCGTGCGGATCGACGCCCGCCGCCCTCGGGGTGAACTCTGATCGGGGGATGAACTTCGGGGGTGGGGGGAAAAAAAATTGGGGCAGGGGTAGGCAAGGGGTTAATTAGTCGGAATATCGTTTTCGGATCGTTTGACGCTCGAGCACCGATTTTAGCGTCGTACCGGCTGGGCTTGAGGGGTGCAGAGTGGAGGAAGAGGCACTCACCCCAACCCCCAACCCCACCCTGCGGGAGACCGCCCCTCGGACCCGGCCAGAGCAAACTTAAATTCACCCCCGCGGGTTTTAATTCTCACGGATCGACGCCCGCCATCTTGGAAGCTCGAATACTTTTCGAGGCTTTCCGATCGTAAAAGTTACCCGGCATTCAGCGCGGCCGGGCCACTCCGCCATTATTTCCTTTTACGACCCCCTGTCCCCCCTTCCTTTTTTATTAATTGAAAAGTAAAGTCAACCGAAGGGGGGAGGAACGATCGAGCGACCCCATTGGTCGCTTCTGGCGATGTGACTTTTCCATTTGTTGGGGGAAAAGGAGAACAGCGAGCCTTGGGGTGGTTCAACCCCCCCTCCAGTTCCCGAAAAGCTCGACATCCCTTTCGGGTCGGTTAAAATTTTCAGATCCGATTCCTTCAATCCATTGACATAAGGGAGTAATTCCCAACCCCTCTATGGGGGTCTTTCATATATTCCGGGGGGGGATTTATTAATCTGGGATCAAGATGGCGGCGTTTTAGCATCCAACGAAAATTTTCAAGCGGATTTCTGTATGTGGATTGTGTTATCTGGGATTCTCGTGAAATTGGGGAATTATTCCCTTATTGCGGGACCACCCCTTCTGGCCACTACCCCCCGCGAAGGCAGCACCGTATTGGCTTTAAGCTCGCTAATCCGATCGACAGGTCGGCCTCGAATCGCGTCCGGAAATTACCCGCCGCGAGCACGCGGGGGTGGATTTATCAATTTTAAACTAACCACCCCTACCGTGGGGTGCAATTAAAAGGAAGCCCCGAATCCCGCGTCGGGAGGTTTCCCATTAAAACAGGCGGGAAAGAGAAACTGCGAACCGACCTATTTCGGTTCGTCAACCCCCACTCCACCCCTAATAAGGGGTTGAAGTGATAAAAAAATCGCCAATCTTCGAAATTCCAAGATCGAGACAAGGCAACACCAGAAGGATCCTCGAGATTCTACGAGAATTCGCGAGGGGTGGTTTTCACCCCGAGGTGGTTTCTATTAGGGGTGCACGGGGGTGGGCTTGGAAATCGGCATCGACGTTGCCTGGGTCGGCAGGAAAGACCGCGGGAGTCGCATATGTGTATCTCGGGGGTGAGGGGGTGTCCTCCCAGGGGGTGCACCGTGTGCACGGACTCATCCCTCCCGCAGCCACCCCCTTTGGAGACGTCGAGCTTTGACGCGCGCTTTGAGAGGCCGCACCGTCCTCGGGGGTGGAAAGAAAACAATGGCATTCATGAATGCGCCGGAACTGGGAGGGGGAGTACGCCCCCGGGAGAAGGGGGGCGGATAGTGGAGCAAACGATATACAATTAAAGGAAAGATCGCCCGGAAGGGGGTGGGAAGCAAATCCGGGCTGTTCGACTCTTAAGAGATGAAACGGTAAGCATTCCGTCGGGGGTGCTAAATGCCCGTGGGGGGTTTTCACTTTTATGAGGCCTGCCTTATGGAGGTGGTGAAAAGACCTCAGGGGGTGAAACGGGAATCGACGGGGTGGAGGGTGGAGACTTGTAACACGTAGTCGGCTTCAATTATCTGCCGTAACGCGGCCTCGTAAACTGGGTAAAATTCAGCCGATACCCCTCGACGCCCCCCGGCGGCGGTCCAGACGCGGGGGCTTTCGCCCCCATCGGGCGGCCGCAGGGGTTGCAGGGCGTCGCTGCACCGGGCTGCATAATTAATTGCAGCTGCGCGTTGCGATTTCCAGCGGCGACCCGGAGACGGCAGCTGGAGCTGCAACTGCGCTCCGGGGGGAATCGCCCCCGGGGTGCTGGGGGTAGGGGGAACAACGCGCCCCGGAAGACGGCGTTTCCTCCGAGTGGGCCATTAAGCCGTTTAGCCGATTTCTGGGCCTGTTTATCTTTTCCCTCCCCCCCGCCGCCGGGGGGTAGTTCCACCCCTTCGGCGTTAAGTAGTCGAGCGAAGAAGGGGCGGCAATCCCGTCCGGGGGGAACTTGCCCCGTAAATCCGAAGTTCAGAGCGGACGCGAACAATGAGGCGAAAACCGCCGAGCGGGAATCTCCCCGGCGAAGTATTCCGCCCGGGCAGACCGGACGCGTTTAAGGGTGCCAACCATTCGCGGCAGGGGGGTCGCCCCCCCAACCCCCAAATACACGTGCACCTGGAGGTGCGAAAGAGCCCGGGAAATAAAACCCACCCCCGATGATCGTTCGATTGGACCCCGCGCGCGGCTTTATAAAAGATTCAGCCCCGGGGGTGGAGGTGGAGCACCCCACCCCTTTGTTTGCGCCGCGGTCGGCATCTATTAAGCGTCGCCGGTGAAAAACGAGGACGCGCCGGACACCGTCCATTTTCGAAATCCCCAATTTTCCCGAAAACCACCCCCGTAGCCTCGATTTGCCGCGTTCGGAGATTGGGCCTCGCGCCCCTGCCCCCCCCAGCAGCCGTCTCGGGGTCGCGGGGGGAGGAATTGGCCAGCGGGCGGCCTATCCAATATTTAGGCCCCGTCAGGATGGGCGGGGGATGTTCGAGGGGTTGCTATAATAATCATGGAATACAGGAAGGGCTTTCGATCCGTCACGGAACGGGAAAAGTCGAGAGAGATGGCTCGGCCTTACGACAAAAGGTTATCCCGACCGGGGGCAACCCCCCCACGACCGGGCGTCTTCGATCGTACTTATAGGTTACCGACGAGTATAGGATAGAAACCGACGACCACTAAGGCGCCCCCCTTCTCGGGATGGGAAAAAATCCCACCCCCGGAAACCGAGTTACTTTGCTTTGTATCGGAATCAGGGTGAATGGGGGGGGGGGGCAGTGGGGGCCGACAAAGAGGATGTCCGCCCGGACGGGCGGAAAAGCGGAGCCACGACGGACCGGGCCTCGGACGCGGGGAATGCATTAAACGATTCTTGTTTTGCAGCTTTTACGTTTCTCCCTAGAATGCGACCCCTTGCCCCCTTGCCCCCACCCCCGCACCAAAGCATCCAGGAATCCAGGAATGCTGTCCAGGACGCGACCCTTTCTCTAAAGGAGTCCTGGTCCGTTCTCTCCGTCTGTCCCCTGTCTCTTTGCCTCCCTTCCACCCACTGCCCGGACCGATCCCTCCTCCTCCCCCCCCCCCCCCCAAGTGGGCAGAAAATAAATCCCCTCCAGAGATAACCAAACCGGCGGGGCTTTTCCATTCCTTCTTTTCGTCAAGCCCGTGCGCGATTGATTCTTTCCCACCGGGCCGAAAGGAAGACGGGGGGGGGGGGGGCAAAAACGAGGGGGCGAAAATCGTATCGGGGGTCGGCAGAAATGGCGTCACGATGGCGGCAAGCGGGCCGCCGTTCCGCGGGAGGCCGGCTCATCAATCATCGGAGTTTAGAGTCGGACACGTAATTTCCGGGGCCGTGGGAGCGGTTCGGCAGGCGCGTCCCCTGGAGCAGGGCGGCGATTGGCCGCCCACCCTGGTCCCGGCCTCCCGATTGGCCGCCCACCGTGATTTACGGGCCGGCCGGAGCGTTCGTTAATATGCCTCGATCGGCCTCGGAAACGCGAAGTCCAAGATAGGAACTAACGGGAAGGAGGCGGTGGGGGGGATGGGAGTGGGTGAAGGGGTAGTTAGAATTCTCAGGGGTAAGGGGTGAGAAACGAAGGCTCGCCAGAGGGTGCGGCTGCCTCTCAGGCAAGTCGCGATTCCTAGGGTGAGTTAAAGAGCACCCCTCCCTCCCCCCCGGGGGGAGGGGGGGCACGGAAGAAAATCTCATCGGGGGGAGGGGCAACAGGGTGGCGGGATAAATCGACGCCGGGAACAATTCCGGGATTTCCCCGGCGGGCTTTGCGCGATCAAGCATCGAGGATAACCCCCCCGAGACGCGCTTCACCCTTTTCCGCCCCCCCCCCCCTCCATCCCCAATCGATATCTAATCAATCGAAGGTGCGTCACGCGGAAAATATCACAGGTTAACCTTTCTTCTGGTGGGAATTCTTGGCACTGAGGATGGACTGGATGGCTGGCGAGAGGAGGGGGGAAGCCCCCCCGACCCCCAGAGCCTTCAATCTCGGGGCTCTAATAATTGAGAAACAGCTGGCTCGGGGAAGCGCAACACGGCCGTATCTTTCCGGGGGCGATCCTCGGGGTCTTCGTTCCGATTTCCTCCGATTTCCTCAGTTTTCTCGATTTTTCGCCTGGGATGGGGCAACTGCCCCCGCCCCCCCGTCCCGGCGCTCTCGCCGCGGCTGTTTATTACACTCGACGGACTCACCCCGCGAACCTCGATTACGCTACCCCCCGGAACCCCCCCATTTTCTGGGGATGTATCCTCTCTAGGGGGGGGGGGGGAATTCGAATGAACTATCGAATGAGAATTGACTCTAGAAAATATTGAGGGTGGGGTCCTAAAATTCTATGAAAACTATCGAAAACCCTCGAAATGGTAATTAGGCCCCTGTGAAATTTCGAATCGGGGGCAAGAGCCCCCCGATTGTGGGGGGCCAATCGATCAACTCGTTAGCGACAAGAAGGGGCGATCTCGGGGCGCGAGAACTAATTATGTCCTCGAGGGTGGGAAATCACGGTAACGCGGTAATGGCCCTAATTTAGCACCGTGAGGGGACCTGGGGGGGGCGAAAGAGCGCGGTCGAGGGGGTTGGGGGGCTGAAAGGGTTGAAAGGGCCGAACCCGCCAGGGATCGAACGCGGCCGAGTTGGCACGCCACAGGGTTCATTTGTTCACCCTCTCTGTCTCGCCTCGGCGAGCAGGTCTCACCCCCTCTCTTTCCCTCGCAACCCCTACGGGAGCAACCCCTGGCGTGTCGCGGGGGTGTGATCGAGCTCGCGATACGCGGCTTTGTTAACAAATTGTTCGTAAAAATCGAGCCCGCGTTTCGGGAATTTACAGCGACCCAAGGGCCACCCCCTAGGAGCAAATGAGATGGGGAGGAAAAAACTACCCCCTCTGGGATAAAAGTGGCATCCGTAAGAACTTCCGCCACCCCCCCGCGCGAATGATTCATCCCCTGACGCGGGAATAATTCCTGGCTAATGTTAATCCCTGGGAAAATAAACCTCGTCTAGACGGGTTTATTTACCCCCTCGTGCTCAGTTTTATTAACAATGTATTCTGGCCAGGGGTGGTTCTCCGCTTTCCACCCTTCCGCGAGTCTTGCGTCCCCCGGGGGTGGAGACTCAGTGGGTGGGAATTCACCCCTGCGGGGGAGAGGCGACTCTTGGCAGACGTTCGACCACCCTTACCTCGTTACGGGCATGATTATTCACTTTATTCGACCCCCTGTTTAGGGGTGGCACGTGGGGAGGCGATCCCACTCGCCCCGGAGGCAATCCCTGTTTTCCGGGAATTTCGCCGCTTTGGTTGCCGACAAAATTCCTGGAATTGGGTAAACTCGCCCGGGTGGGATATAAATTAAACGGACCCACCCCCGTCATCCCCGTTTCGGGGAAACGCAGATCTCGGCCGGATGTCGGGCGGCCTCGCGGGGGTGGTGCGATAAAATGTCCCCGGGCGGGGAATCACACTGTCGGGATTTCTCCCATAAACTTTTCACCCTCCTTCGAGGGTAATCTTGCGAGGTGATCTATCGCCCGACCGAACGGGGTGGTTTCCCTCAGGAAGATGGATCTCGCGCCACGGAGCTCCTTCGACGCCGAAATTCCGAACTCATTTAAGGGTTGCGCCCACCCACTCACCCCCTCGCGCGACGCGACGCCATTTTTCACGTCCTAAAGGCCTCCAGAAGTTTTCCAAATTGTAAATAAACGGTATAAATCGAAGAATCTGAACAGCGGGCTCGATACGAAACTTGGGGTAGAAAATCCACCCCCGAGTGGTTAGGGGTGGCTCTACCACGTGACACTTGACGTTTGACACGTGGAAGCCTTAAAGGCCGCCTTAACCCAGATTCCTAAGACTCCCTTCCGCCCGGTAAACGCACCGTCGCCCTTCTGACGGGATCGTAATCCGCGTTCGCCTCGACTTCGTTTGAAAGCGATCTTCGGGGGTGTCCCTGCACCCCTTCATCCCCTAAATCCGGCTCGAAGGCCGCGTCGGCGGAAACCCCGGACTTATTCCGCCGATTTTCCTGCCGCATCCGCCCAGTAAAAATGAAAACATACGTTTCGCTTCGCACCCTGGATTGATCTGAATTTTCCGGGGGGGTGGGAAGTTTAGGGGATGTTTTCCGGGGGTGTTTATGGGGGGCGCGGGTCGATCCCACGACCCGCAATGCCGGTCCCCGCGAGTTCATTAATTACCAGCTTGCACAAGGGGGTGGAGGAGTCTTAGGGTAGTTTCGCTCGGTTGGACACCACTTCCGGGTGGAGTGCCGGCGATACGGCGTTTCCGCTGCGGCCGGTCCGCGCCGGTTTCCGGGTCTATTATTTATGGGGAAATTCTGCCGCGCGGACCACCCCTATTGCTCGCTCGCGGCTAATTTAATTAATGTCCGACGATACATGACGATTAAACCCCGCCGAGAGGAACTTCTTTGCCGGGGCGGAATGGCCGCAGCGGAGTGGCGTCTACGGAGGGGGTTGATCGAAAAATCCGCCAGGAACTTGCCGCCCCCGGGGGCGACGTGTCTTTGCGAGGAAGGATAACGATAGTTTCACCACCCTTCGAAGTTGCAACTTCATCTTCCGGGGGTGGTCGTGGGGCAAGGGGGGGACCGCCCCCGGAAGTGCACTTCCCGATACTTCACTTCGATCTAGGATGAGGGGAGAAGGGGGGCAGGTTCGTCGGCGACATCCCGTGCCTCCGATGGATGATGAGAGAGAATCCCGCGGGAGCCCGCGGCTTTCCGCGGCCGGCGGCCCTGCGGAAATCCGCGCGGAAAATGCTCCCCGGACGCGGAATCGCGGTGGCTCGTTTTAACCCGCGCCTTGAAAGAGGGAATTCGCCGACGGAGGTTAAAGTCGGCGCGAACTTTCCGACGCGACGGAGAGGAAGGCGCGTTTCCCCCGCAAATCCATCCCGGCGCCGAGGTGGAATTTAACTTCCGCGGCGGCTCGGATTGATCCCCAATTTCTGAGGAATTCCCGGGCTCCTGATCCCGTGGGAAAATCCTGAGCGGATCTCGTTCTAATTCGAATTCGAAATCCGGGGGGAATCCGCCCCCGGGTACCCGGGGGCGTGGGGTACCTTCGGCGTTTTCCGCTCGCGGTCGCTTTCGGACCCTTTTTCCGCGGCCTCACCAGGGGTGAGATCCCCGGAACGATTTCTCGGCTCCGCCGCGATTTCCGGGCGATTCCGCCCCCGGAGGGGGTGAGTGCCCCCGCATCCCACTCTCGGGGTGGGGCGCGCAATAAAAGGCCCCGCGGATAACGGCCGACATTTAAGTTTTTAACGACGTCGGCGCCTTATCGCTAAACTATTGTACGGTTTCGGTTTGCCGGGGGTGGGTTGGAGGGGTTGATGGCGAGAGGGGGTGAGATGGGGTGCTACCCCTCAGGAGGTGGCCCTCGAGAACGGAATCCGCGGGCTCCGCAGTGGCCGCTTGGCCGGAAGTGCGGAACTGCGGTGCAGAGGGGGTGGTTTCGGGAGGGAAACTTCCGGCGACCACCCCTTTTATCGCCCGGTCTCATTACGGGGACAATGAGCCGGATTGCGTCCCGCAAGGCGGCCAGGATCGCGAAAACTTCCCTGGAAGAGGATGACACCACCTAGGTCGGCTCTTAACTACCCCTTCGATCCAAAGGCAAACTGGGTTAAGCGACCCCTTCCCCCCGATCGAGTCGCCGACCCTTTTTGCCCAACTTCTGCCCGCTCCCCCCAGGGATCCAAACACACCCCCTCTGTCAACAGACTTTTCTTAATCCGCCAGGGGTAGCCAGGAAGCAGGGACCATTGGAGACTGCCTCTACTACCCTAAGAAATCTTGAAATTTCGAGAAAAAAATTCCTGCAAAATTAAAGATGGCGGCACCGGATGCTACCACGGCGGTCGAGATTCCACCCCGTAAGCGGGAACGGATTTAGTTGCTTCCGGCACAAACAAGGAGTCCTCGGGCCAAGAAACTCGGCCAAAGCCGCAACCCCTCCGGAACCCACCCCCGTAGCCCCCGCTGCGGTCCGGGGGTGGGATCTAATCTCCCTAGGCGAGTCCCCAGGAAGTCCCTAGTGAGCGGTCAACCAGACTGTCGCACTGCCGGAAGGACCCGGAAACCGGAAACCGTGGGGGTGCCCGCCCCTATTCCTGCCCCCCGACCCCCAGGACCCGGCGATTAAAATCGAAGCGACGTTTACTTGCGTTAACAGGACTCGAATTCACCCCTTTCAGAGCGAGACTAAGAAATCATTCTCCTTGGTGTTCCCATTCGGCGTCCGATTCCTGAATGGGGGGTGGGGGCCCCCGGGCGGGCGTGCCGGGCCGTGACTTCCGGTGGAGGTGCCTCGCGTCCTTCGCTTCCGGAAACCAATCGTGGCCACTCGCCGGCCCTGAATCATCTGCACCCCTGCGGTCAACATAATTCACGACCCCGGCTCGGGCCATTGTTTATCACTCTTGGGGGCGGGGGCAAACCACCCCCGGGAGGCAGAGCCGCGATTCGTGGAAATCAAAGTCGGCGTCGATTACTGGAAATCGATGCCGGGATGAAAAAAGGATGGGCGACAAAATGCTCTCGATTCCTGGAAAGCCTGCTTCATCCCCGCGTTCGGCCAGCTCCCCCCCGGGGGTGGTTTCCCCTCTGAGGGGGGGACTAGGATGGTTTCTTCGCAGCTTCCAGTAGGGAACTCGAAATCGATGATTCTCCCTCTCTACAGGGGAGGCCCCGACGAATGGCAGGCGGCTCCATGGGGCTTGTTGCCCCCGGAAACTGCCCCCGAGAGTTACGGCCATCTTTTCCCCCGGAATCTCCAATTTTCGCGCCGAGGCGCCCCACGGGACGGGTCCGGAGGGAAAGTCTCAGAAAGGGGAGAACCACCCTCGTAGAGATATCGAAATTCGCCCGGGGGTGTGGGATTTTTTCCATTTTTCGAAACCGAGTGAGAGAACCCACCCCGGGACGATTTCCCGCCCGAAGAAGTGGAGGCCCGCCGGGGGTGGGAAAAAGCGAGTTTCACGAGGGGTCGTTCCGCGCACCCCCGGGACAAAACCTCCTCGACATCGAGGACTGATGTAAGGAGGCGCCCTCCCCCCCGCGCCCCCGACCTCCGCTTTGAGGTGTTTTTCCACGTCCTTCCTCGAATCGGCCGCTATTTACCCCCGCGGTGCCTCTCGCGCTTCCCTTTCTCGTTTCCACGGGGGAAAAGGCCCCTGGTAATCCCCCAAGCATAACATCCACCCCCGTCAATATTTGCCGCGACTCACAGAGCCCCCCCCTCCCCCCATAATTCCATCCCAAACATTTGAAACATTTTTCATAAGTTTCATCCCTTCTGTCGCTTCTCACCACTTCTCATAATTTCTCATCAATTTTCATGATTTCCTACCCCCCCACCATATCTAACGAATTTCGCTCTTAGGGGGTGGTGGGTGGCATTGGTCAATTTAGGGCGCCTCCCCCTTCTCGGGGATCATCCCCTGTCGGGCGTCGCGGCGCCCAGCTAAGGGTGGAGGCGCTTTTTCGGGTTCCACCCCCCCGGCCCGAGAAGAGGCTCCTCGACTCTGGAGTACCGATGTAAGGAGGACTCCCCCCATCCCCCCAGCCCCTTTGGGCTGTCTCTTTCTTGCCCCGCGAGGCACTTCACCCCTGACGAGCTACCCCTGCGTCCGCCTCGTGTTTATTTCAGCCCCCATTTCCGGACGCGAGGGAAGACTGCGTCTCCCCCCGGGGGCTGTACACGGTTTTCCTCCGTTTTTCCGTTTTCCCTTCCGTCGCCCTCTCTCCACCCCACCCCTCCTCTCCCTTAAATAAGGATATCTTCCCAATTCTGGGTCGCAACCCCCGATACACTTCTCGCACTTTTCCAACCCTTCAGAATTGCACGCTATATTCGGGATTTCCCGATGCTCGGGGGAGGGAGCGGGGCAGCGGAAAATTCGGAGATGGGGTGAGACATTGCGAAAATAAGAAAAATCGTTCCCGGCCATTTCTCTCACCCCTCCCCCGGGGGGGG